>NC_091475.1:114296763-114955530 GCF_036971445.1 Narcine bancroftii | reverse complement strand
CAGAGGTGGGGAATCAGAGGCTGTTAATCAGAGATGGGGAATCAGAGGCGGGGAATCAGAGGCAAGAAATCAGACACGGGGTTTCAGAGGCTGAGAATCAGACGGGGGAATCAAAGGCGGGGAATCAGAGCTGGGGAATCAGAGGCAGGGAATCAGAGTTGGGGATTCAGAGGCGGGGAATCAGATATGGGGAATCAGAGGCCGGGAATCAGAGGCAGGGAATCAAACACGGAAAATCAGAGGCGGGGAATCAGAGCTGGGGAATCAGAGGCGGGGAATCAGAGGCGGGGAAACAGAGGCGAGGAATCAGATATGGGGAATCAGAGGTGGCGAATCAAAGGCGGTGAATCAGAGATGGGGAATCAGAGGCCGGGAATCAGAGGCAGGGAATCAAACACGGAAAATCAGAGGCGGGGAATCAGAGCTGGGGAATCAGATGCGGGGAATCAGAGGCGGGGAAACAGAGGCGAGGAATCAGATATGGGGAATCAGAGGTGGCGAATCAAAGGCGGTGAATCAGAGATGGGGAATCAGAGGCGGGGAATCAGAGGCAGGGAATCAAACACGGGGAATCAGAGGCGGGGAATCAGAGCTGGGGAATCAAAGGCGGGGAATCAGAGGCGGGGAAACAGAGGCGGGGAATCAGATATGGGGAATCAGAGGTGGCGAATCAAAGGCGGTGAATCAGAGATGGGGAATCAGAGGCCGGGAATCAGAGGCAGGGAATCAAACACGGAAAATCAGAGGCGGGGAATCAGAGCTGGGGAATCAGAGGCGGGGAATCAGAGGCGGGGAAACAGAGGCGAGGAATCAGATATGGGGAATCAGAGGTGGCGAATCAAAGGCGGTGAATCAGAGATGGGGAATCAGAGGCGGGGAATCAGAGGCATGGAATCAAACACGGGGAATCAGAGGCGGGGAATCAGAGCTGGGTAATCAGAGGCGGGGAATCAGAGCTGGGGAATCAGAGGCGGGGAATCAGAGGCGGGGAAACAGAGGCGGGGAATCAGATATGGGGAATCAGAGGTGGCGAATCAAAGGCGGTGAATCAGAGATGGGGAATCAGAGGCCGGGAATCAGAGGCAGGGAATCAAACACGGAAAATCAGAGGCGGGGAATCAGAGCTGGGGAATCAGAGGTGGGGAATCAGAGGCGGGGAAACAGAGGCGAGGAATCAGATATGGGGAATCAGAGGTGGCGAATCAAAGGCTGTGAATCAGAGATGGGGAATCAGAGGCGGGGAATCAGAGGCAGGGAATCAAACACGGGGAATCAGAGGCGGGGAATCAGAGCTGGGGAATCAGAGGCGGGGAATCAGAGTTGGGGAATCAGAGGCGGGGAATCAGAGCTGGGGAATCAGAGGTGGGCATCAGAGTCGGGGAATCAGAGGCAGGGAATCAGATGTGCGGAATCAGAGATGGGGAATCAGAGGTGGGGAATCAGAGGCTGTGAATCAGAGATGGGGAATCAGAGGCGGGGAATCAGAGGCAAGAAATCAGACACGGGGTTTCAGAGGCTGGGAATCAGACGGGGGAATCAAAGGCGGGGAATCAGAGCTGGAGAATCCCAGGCAGGGAATCAAACACGGAAAATCAGAGGCGGGGAATCAGAGCTGGGGAATCAGAGGCGGGGAATCAGAGGCGGGGAAAGAGAGGCGAGGAATCAGATATGGGGTATCAGAGGTGGCGAATCAAAGGCGGTGAATCAGAGATGGGGAATCAGAGGCGGGGAATCAGAGGCAGGGAATCAAACACGGGGAATCAGAGGCGGGGAATCAGAGCTGGGGAATCAGAGGCGGGGAATCAGAGTTGGGGAATCAGAGGCGGGGAATCAGAGCTGGGGAATCAGAGGTGGGGATCAGAGTCGGGGAATCAGAGGCAGGGAATCAGATGTGCGGAATCAGTGATGGGGAATCAGAGGTGGGGAATCAGAGGCTGTGAATCAGAGATGGTGAATCAGAGGCGGGGAGTCAGAGGCAAGAAATCAGACACGGGGTTTCAGAGGCTGGGAATCAGACGGGGGAATCAAAGGCGGGGAATCAGAGCTGGGGAATCAGAGGCAGGGAATCAGTGTTGGGGATTCTGAGGCGGGGAATCAGATATGGGGAATCAGAGGTGGGGAATCAGAGGTGGTGAATCAGAGATGGGGAATCACAGGCGGGGAATCAGAGGCAGGGAATAGAACGCGGGGAATCAGAGGCAGGGAATCAGAGTTGGGGCATCAGAGGTTGGGAATTAGATATGGGGAAACAGAGGCGGGGAATCAGAGGCGGGGAAACAGAGGCGGGAAGTCAGATATGGGGAATCAGAGGTGGGGAATCAGAGGCAGGGAATCAGATGTGCGGAATCAGAGATGGGGAATCAGAGGCAGGGAATCAGAATCATAAGCGGGGAATCAGAGGCCGGGAAACAGAGGCGGGGAATCAGATATGGGGAATCAGAGGTGGGGAATCAGAGGCAGGGAATTAGATTTGCGGAATCAGAGATGGGGAATCAGAAGCAGGGAATCAGAGGCCGGGAATCAGAGGCCGGAATCAGATGCCGGGAATAAGAGGCCGGGAATCAGAGGTGGGGAATCAGAGTCTGGGAATCAGAGATGGGGAATCAGAGGCGGGGAATGAGATATGGGGAATCAGAGGCGGGGAATCAGAGGCGGGGAAACAGAGGCGAGGAATCAGATATGGGGAATCAGAGGTGGCGAATCAAAGGCAGGGAATTAGATTTGCGGAATCAGAGATGGGGAATCAGAGGTGGGGAATCAGAGGCGGGGAAACAGAGGCGGGGAATCAGATATGGGGTATCAGAGGTGGGGAATCAGAGGTTGTGAATCAGAGATGGGGAATCAGAGGCGGGGAATCAGAGGCCGGTAATCAGACGCGGGGAATCAGAGGCGGGGAATCAGAGCTGGGAAATTAGAGGCAGGGAATCAGAGTTGGGGATTCAGAGGCGGGGAATCAGATATGGGGAAACAGAGGCGGGGAATCAGATGCAGGCAAATAGAGGCGGGGATCAGATATGGGGAAACAGAGGCGGGGAATCAGAGGCGGGGAAACAGAGGCGGGGAATCAGATATGGGGAATCAGAGGTGGGGAATCAGAGGTTGGGAATCAGAGGCTGGGAATCAGAGGCGGGGAATCAGAGCTGGGGAATCAGAGGTGGGGAATCAAAGTTGGGGAATCAGAGGCGGGGACTTAGATATGGGGAAACAGAGACGGGGAATCAGAGGCGGGGAAACAGAGGCAGGGAATCAGATATGGGGAATCAGAGGTGGGGAATCAGAGGCAGGGAATTAGATTTGCGGAATCAGAGATGGGGAATCAGAAGCAGGGAATCAGAGGCCGGGAATCAGAGGCCGGAATCAGATGCCGGGAATAAGAGGCCGGGAATCAGAGGTGGGGAATCAGAGTCCGGGAATCAGAGATGGGGAATCAGAGGCGGGGAATGAGATATGGGGAATCAGAGGCGGGGAATCAGAGGCGGGGAAACAGAGGCGAGGAATCAGATATGGGGAATCAGAGGTGGCGAATCAAAGGCGGTGAATCAGAGATGGGGAATCAGAGGCGGGGAATCAGAGGCAGGGAATCAAACACGGGGAATCAGAGGCGGGGAATCAGAGCTGGGGAATCAGAGGCGGGGAATCAGAGTTGGGGAATCAGAGGCGGGGAATCAGAGCTGGGGAATCAGAGGTGGGGATCAGAGTCGGGGAATCAGAGGCAGGGAATCAGATGTGCGGAATCAGAGATGGGGAATCAGAGGTGGGGAATCCGAGGCTGTGAATCAGAGATGGGGAATCAGAGGCGGGGAATCAGAGGCAAGAAATCAGACACGGGGTTTCAGAGGCTGGGAATCAGACGGGGGAATCAAAGGCGGGGAATCAGAGCTGGGGAATCAGAGGCAGGGAATCAGAGTTGGGGATTCAGAGGCGGGGAATCAGATATGGGGAAACAGAGGCGGGGAATCAGAGTCGGGCAAACAGAGGCGGGGAATTAGATATGGGGAATCAGAGGTGGGGAATCAGAGGTGGTGAATCAGAGATGGGGAATCACAGGCGGGGAATCAGAGGCAGGGAATAGAACGCGGGGAATCAGAGGCAGGGAATCAGAGTTGGGACATCAGAGGTTGGGAATTAGATATGGGGAAACAGAGGCGGGGAATCAGAGGTGGGGAAACAGAGGCGGGAAATCAGATATGGGGAATCAGAGGTGGGGAATCAGAGGCAGGGAATCAGATGTGCGGAATCAGAGATGGGGAATCAGAGGCAGGGAATCAGAATCAGAAGCGGGGAATCAGAGGCCGGGAAACAGAGGTGGGGAATCAGATATGGGGAATCAGAGGTGGGGAATCAGAGGCAGGGAATTAGATTTGCGGAATCAGAGATGGGGAATCAGAAGCAGGGAATCAGAGGTCGGGAATCAGAGGCCGGAATCAGATGCCGGGAATAAGAGGCCGGGAATCAAAGGCGATGAATCAGAGATGGGGAATCAGAGGCGGGGAATCAGAGGCAGGGAATCAAACACGGGGAATCAGAGGCGGGGAATCAGAGCTGGGGAATCAGAGGTGGGGATCAGAGTCGGGGAATCAGAGGCAGGGAATCAGATGTGCGGAATCAGAGGTGGGGAATCAGAGGTTGGGAATCAGAGGCAGGGAATCAGAGGCTTGGAATCAGATGCAGGGAATCAGATGCGGGGAATCAGAGGCGTGGAATCAGAGCTGGGGAATCAGAGGTGGGGAATCAGAGTTGGGGAATCAGAGGCGGGGACTTAGATATTGGGAAACAGAGGCGGGGAATCAGAGGCGGGGAATCAGAGGCAGGGAATCAGATGTGCGGAATCAGAGATGGGGAATCAGAGGCAGGGAATCAGAATCAGAAGCAGGGAATCAGAGGCCGGGAATCAGAGGCCGGAATCAGATGCCGGGAATAAGAGGCCGGGAATCAGAGGTGGGGAATCAGAGTCCGGGAATCAGAGATGGGGATTCAGAGGCGGGGAATGAGATATAGGGAATCAGAAGCGGGGAATCAGAGGCGGGGAAACAGAGGCGGGGAATCAGATATGGGGAATCAGAGGTGGCGAATCAAAGGCGGTGAATCAGAGATGGGGAATCAGAGGCCGGGAATCAGAGGCAGGGTATCAAACACGGAAAATCAGAGGCGGGGAATCAGAGCTGGGGAATCAGAGGCGGGGAATCAGAGGCGGGGAAACAGAGGCGAGGAATCAGATATGGGGAATCAGAGGTGGCGAATCAAAGGTGGTGAATCAGAGATGGGGAATCAGAGGCGGGGAATCAGAGGCAGGGAATCAAACACGGGGAATCAGAGGCGGGGAATCAGAGCTGGGGAATCAGAGGCGGGGAATCAGAGTTGGGGAATCAGAGGCGGGGAATCAGAGCTGGGGAATCAGAGGTGGGGATCAGAGTCGGGGAATCAGAGGCAGGGAATCAGATGTGCGGAATCAGAGATGGGGAATCAGAGGTGGGGAATCAGAGGCTGTGAATCAGAGATGGGGAATCAGAGGCGGGGAATCAGAGGCAAGAAATCAGACACGGGGTTTCAGAGGCTGGGAATCAGACGGGGGAATCAAAGGCGGGGAATCAGAGCTGGGGAATCAGAGGCAGGGATTCAAACACGGAAAATCAGAGGCGGGAAATCAGAGCTGGGGAATCAGAGGCGGGGAATCAGAGGCGGGGAAACAGAGGCGAGGAATCAGATATGGGGAATCAGAGGTGGCGAATCAAAGGCGGTGAATCAGAGATGGGGAATCAGAGGCGGGGAATCAGAGGCAGGGAATCAAACACGGGGAATCAGAGGCGGGGAATCAGAGCTGGGGAATCAGAGGCGGGAATCAGAGTTGGGGAATCAGAGGCGGGGAATCAGAGCTGGGGAATCAGAGGTGGGGATCAGAGTCGGGGAATCAGAGGCAGGGAATCAGATGTGCGGAATCAGAGATTGGGAATCAGAGTTGGGGAATCAGAGGCTGTGAATCAGAGATGGGGAATCAGAGGCGGGGAATCAGAGGCAAGAAATCAGACACGGGGTTTCAGAGGCTGGGAATCAGACGGGGGAATCAAAGGCGGGGAATCAGAGCTGGGGAATCAGAGGCAGGGAATCAGAGTTGGGGATTCAGAGGCGGGGAATCAGATATGGGGAATCAGAGGCCGGGAATCAGAGGCAGGGAATCAAACACGGAAAATCAGAGGCGGGGAATCAGAACGGGGAATCAGAGGCGGGGAATCAGAGGCGGGGAAACAGAGGCGAGGAATCAGATATGGGGAATCAGAGGTGGCGAATCAAAGGCGGTGAATCAGAGATGGGGAATCAGAGGCCGGGAATCAGAGGCAGGGAATCAAACACGGAAAATCAGAGGCGGGGAATCAGAGCTGGGGAATCAGATGCGGGGAATCAGAGGCGGGGAAACAGAGGCGAGGAATCAGATATGGGGAATCAGAGGTGGCGAATCAAAGGCGGTGAATCAGAGATGGGGAATCAGAGGCGGGGAATCAGAGGCAGGGAATCAAACACGGGGAATCAGAGGCGGTGAATCAGAGCTGGGGAATCAGAGGTGGGGAATCAGAGGCGGGGAAACAGAGACGGGGAATCAGATATGGGGAATCAGAGGTGGCGAATCAAAGGCGGTGAATCAGAGATGGGGAATCAGAGGCCGGGAATCAGAGGCAGGGAATCAAACACGGAAAATCAGAGGCGGGGAATCAGAGCTGGGGAATCAGAGGCGGGGAATCAGAGGCGGGGAAACAGAGGCGAGGAATCAGATATGGGGAATCAGAGGTGGCGAATCAAAGGCGGTGAATCAGAGATGGGGAATCAGAGGCGGGGAATCAGAGGCAGGGAATCAAACACGGGGAATCAGAGGCGGGGAATCAGAGCTGGGGAATCAGAGGCGGGGAATCAGAGCTGGGGAATCAGAGGCGGGGAATCAGAGGCGGGGAAACAGAGGCGTGGAATCAGATATGGGGAATCAGAGGTGGCGAATCAAAGGCGGTGAATCAGAGATGGGGAATCAGAGGCCGGGAATCAGAGGCAGGGAATCAAACACGGAAAATCAGAGGCGGGGAATCAGAGCTGGGGAATCAGAGGTGGGGAATCAGAGGCGGGGAAACAGAGGCGAGGAATCAGATATGGGGAATCAGAGGTGGCGAATCACAGGAGGTGAATCAGAGATGGGGAATCAGAGGCGGGGAATCAGAGGCAGGGAATCAAACACGGGGAATCAGAGGCGGGGAATCAGAGCTGGGGAATCAGAGGCGGGGAATCAGAGTTGGGGAATCAGAGGCGGGGAATCAGAGCTGGGGAATCAGAGGTGGGCATCAGAGTCGGGGAATCAAAGGCAGGGAATCAGATGTGCGGAATCAGAGATGGGGAATCAGAGGTGGGGAATCAGAGGCTGTGAATCAGAGATGGGGAATCAGAGGCGGGGAATCAGAGGCAAGAAATCAGACACGGGGTTTCAGAGGCTGGGAATCAGACGGGGGAATCAAAGGCGGGGAATCAGAGCTGGGGAATCCCAGGCAGGGAATCAAACACGGAAAATCAGAGGCGGGGAATCAGAGCTGGGGAATCAGAGGCGGGGAATCAGAGGCGGGGAAACAGAGGCGATGAATCAGATATGGGGTATCAGAGGTGGCGAATCAAAGGCGGTGAATCAGAGATGGGGAATCAGAGGCGGGGAATCAGAGGCAGGGAATCAAACACGGGGAATCAGAGGCGGGGAATCAGAGCTGGGGAATCAGAGGCGGGGAATCAGTGTTGGGGAATCAGAGGCGGGGAATCAGAGCTGGGGAATCAGAGGTGGGGATCAGAGTCGGGGAATCAGAGGCAGGGAATCAGATGTGCGGAATCAGTGATGGGAAATCAGAGGTGGGGAATCAGAGGCTGTGAATCAGAGATGGGGAATCAGAGGCGGGGAATCAGAGGCAAGAAATCAGACACGGGGTTTCAGAGGCTGGGAATCAGACGGGGGAATCAAAGGCGGGGAATCAGAGCTGGGGAATCAGAGGCAGGGAATCAGAGTTGGGGATTCAGAGGCGGGGAATCAGATATGGGGAATCAGAGGTGGGGAATCAGAGGTGGTGAATCAGAGATGGGGAATCACAGGCGGGGAATCAGAGGCAGGGAATAGAACGTGGGGAATCAGAGGCAGGGAATCAGAGTTGGGGCATCAGAGGTTGGGAATTAGATATGGGGAAACAGAGGCGGGGAATCAGAGGCGGGGAAACAGAGGCGGGAAATCAGATATGGGGAATCAGAGGTGGGGAATCAGAGGCAGGCAATCAGATGTGCGGAATCAGAGATGGGGAATCAGAGGCAGGGAATCAGAATCAGAAGCGGGGAATCAGAGGCCGGGAAACAGAGGCGGGGAATCAGATATGGGGAATCAGAGGTGGGGAATCAGAGGCAGGGAATTAGATTTGCGGAATCAGAGATGGGGAATCAGAAGCAGGGAATCAGAGGCCGGGAATCAGAGGCCGGAATCAGATGCCGGGAATAAGAGGCCGGGAATCAGAGGTGGGGAATCAGAGTCCGGGAATCAGAGATGGGGAATCAGAGGCGGGGAATGAGATATGGGGAATCAGAGGCGGGGAATCAGAGGCGGGGAAACAGAGGCGAGGAATCAGATATGGGGAATCAGAGGTGGCGAATCAAAGGCGATGAATCAGAGATGGGGAATCAGAGGTTGGGAATCAGAGGCAGGGAATCAGATGTGCGGAATCAGAGATGGGGAATCAGAGGCAGGGAATCAGAATCAGAAGCGGGGAATTAGAGGCCGGGAAACAGAGGCGGGGAATCAGATATGGGGAATCAGAGGTGGGGAATCAGAGGCAGGGAATTAGATTTGCGGAATCAGAGATGGGGAATCAGAAGCAGGGAATCAGAGGCCGGGAATCAGAGGCCGGAATCAGATGCAGGGAATAAGAGGCCGGGAATCAGAGGTGGGGAATCAGAGTCCGGGAATCAGAGATGGGGATTCAGAGGCGGGGAATGAGATATGGGGAATCAGAGGCGGGGAATCAGAGGCGGGGAAACAGAGGCGGGGAATCAGATATGGGGAATCAGAGGTGGCGAATCAAAGGCGGTGAATCAGAGATGGGGAATCAGAGGCCGGGAATCAGAGGCAGGGAATCAAACACGGAAAATCAGAGGCGGGGAATCAGAGCTGGGGAATCAGAGGCGGGGAATCAGAGGCGGGGAAACAGAGGCGAGGAATCAGATATGGGGAATCAGAGGTGGGGAATCAGAGGCAGGTAATCAGATGTGCGGAATCAGAGGTGGGGAATCAGAGGCAGGTAATCAGATGTGCGGAATCAGAGGTGGGGAATCAGAGGTTGGGAATCAGAGGCAGGGAATCAGAGGCTGGGAATCAGATGCAGGGAATCAGATGCGGGGATCAGAGGCGGGGAATGAGAGCTGGGGAATCAGAGGTGGGGAATCAGAGTTGGGGAATCAGAGGCGGGGACTTAGATATGGGGAAACAGAGGCGGGGATTCAGAGGTGGGGAAACAGAGGCGGGGAATCAGATATGGGGAATCAGAGGTGGGGAATCAGAGGCAGGGAATCAGATGTGCGGAATCAGAGATGGGGAATCAGAGGCAGGGAATCAGAATCAGAAGCGGGGAATAAGACGCGGGGAATCAGAGGCGGGGAATCAGAGCTGGGGTAGCAGAGGCAGTGAATCAGAGGCGGGGAATCAGAGGCAGGGAATCGGATGTGCGGAATCAGAGATGGGGAATCAGAGGTGGGGAATCAGAGGCGGTGAATCAGACATGGGTAATCAGAGGCGGGGAATCAGAGGCAGGAAATCAGACACGGGGAATCAGAGGCGGGGAATCAGAGCTGGGAAATTAGAGGCAGGGAATCATAGTTGGGAATCAGAGGCGGGGAATCAGATATGGGGAAACAGAGGCGGGGAATCAGAGGCGGGCAAATAGAGGCGGGGAATCAGATATGGGGAATCAGAGGTGGGGAATCAGAGGTTGGGAATCAGAGGCAGGGAATCAGTGGCTGGGAATCAGATGCAGGGAATCAGATGCGGGGATCAGAGGCGGGGAATGAGAGTTGGGGAATCAGAGGTGGGGAATCAGAGTTGGGGAATCAGAGGCGGGGACTTAGATATGGGGAAACAGAGGCGGGGAATCAGAGGTGGGGAAACAGAGGCGGGGAATCAGATATGGGGAATCAGAGGTGGGGAATCAGAGGCAGGGAATCAGATGTGCGGAATCAGAGATGGGGAATCAGAGGCAGGGAATCAGAATCAGAAGCAGGGAATAAGACGCGGGGAATCACAGGCGGGGAATCAGAGCTGGGGTAGCAGAGGCAGTGAATCAGAGGCGGGGAATCAGAGGCAGGGAATCGGATGTGCGGAATCAGAGATGGGGAATCAGAGGTGGGGAATCAGAGGCGGTGAATCAGACATGGGTAATCAGAGGCGGGGAATCAGAGGCAGGAAATCAGACACGGGGAATCAGAGGCGTGGAATCAGAGCTGGGAAATTAGAGGCAGGGAATCATAGTTGGGAATCAGAGGCGGGGAATCAGATATGGGGAAACAGAGGCGGGGAATCAGAGGCGGGCAAATAGAGGCGGGGAATCAGATATGGGGAATCAGAGGTGGGGAATCAGAGGTTGGGAATCAGAGGCAGGGAATCAGTGGCTGGGAATCAGATGCAGGGAATCAGATGCGGGGATCAGAGGCGGGGAATGAGAGTTGGGGAATCAGAGGTGGGGAATCAGAGTTGGGGAATCAGAGGCGGGGACTTAGATATGGGGAAACAGAGGCGGGGAATCAGAGGTGGGGAAACAGAGGCGGGGAATCAGATATGGGGAATCAGAGGTGGGGAATCAGAGGCAGGGAATCAGATGTGCGGAATCAGAGATGGGGAATCAGAGGCAGGGAATCAGAATCAGAAGCAGGGAATAAGATGCGGGGAATCACAGGCGGGGAATCAGAGCTGGGGAAGCAGAGGCAGTGAATCAGAGGCGGGGAAACAGAGGCGAGGAATCAGATATGGGGTATCAGAGGTGGCGAATCAAAGGCGGTGAATCAGAGATGGGGAATCAGAGGCGGGGAATCAGAGGCAGGGAATCAAACACGGGGAATCAGAGGCGGGGAATCAGAGCTGGGGAATCAGAGGCGGGGAATCAGTGTTGGGGAATCAGAGGCGGGGAATCAGAGCTGGGGAATCAGAGGTGGGGATCAGAGTCGGGGAATCAGAGGCAGGGAATCAGATGTGCGGAATCAGTGTTGGGGAATCAGAGGTGGGGAATCAGAGGCTGTGAATCAGAGATGGGGAATCAGAGGCGGGGAATCAGAGGCAAGAAATCAGACACGGGGTTTCAGAGTCTGGGAATCAGACGGGGGAATCAAAGGCGGGGAATCAGAGCTGGGGAATCAGAGGCAGGGAATCAGAGTTGGGGATTCAGAGGCGGGGAATCAGATATGGGGAATCAGAGGTGGGGAATCAGAGGTGGTGAATCAGAGATGGGGAATCACAGGCGGGGAATCAGAGGCAGGGAATAGAACGCGGGGAATCAGAGGCAGGGAATCAGAGTTGGGGCATCAGAGGTTGGGAATTAGATATGGGGAAACAGAGGCGGGGAATCAGAGGCGGGGAAACAGAGGCGGGAAATCAGATATGGGGAATCAGAGGTGGGGAATCAGAGGCAGGGAATCAGATGTGCGGAATCAGAGATGGGGAATCAGAGGCAGGGAATCAGAATCAGAAGCGGGGAATCAGAGGCCGGGAAACAGAGGCGGGGAATCAGATATGGGGAATCAGAGGTGGGGAATCAGAGGCAGGGAATTTGATTTGCGGAATCAGAGATGGGGAATCAGAAGCAGGGAATCAGAGGCCGGGAATCAGAGGCCGGAATCAGATGCCGGGAATAAGAGGCCGGGAATCAGAGGTGGGGAATCAGAGTCCGGGAATCAGAGTTGGGGCATCAGAGGTTGGGAATTAGATATGGGGAAACAGAGGCGGGGAATCAGAGGCGGGGAAACAGAGGCGGGAAATCAGATATGGGGAATCAGAGGTGGGGAATCAGAGGCAGGCAATCAGATGTGCGGAATCAGAGATGGGGAATCAGAGGCAGGGAATCAGAATCAGAAGCGGGGAATCAGAGGCTGGGAAACAGAGGCGGGGAATCAGATATGGGGAATCAGAGGTGGGGAATCAGAGGCAGGGAATTAGAGTTGCGGAGTCAGAGATGGGGAATCAGAAGCAGGGAATCAGAGGCCGGGAATCAGAGGCCGGAATCAGATGCCGGGAATAAGAGGCCGGGAATCAGAGGTGGGGAATCAGAGTCCGGGAATCAGAGATGGGGAATCAGAGGCGGGGAATGAGATATGGGGAATCAGAGGCGGGGAATCAGAGGCGGGGAAACAGAGGCGAGGAATCAGATATGGGGAATCAGAGGTGGCGAATCAAAGGCGATGAATCAGAGATGGGGAATCAGAGGTTGGGAATCAGAGGCAGGGAATCAGATGTGCGGAATCAGAGATGGGGAATCAGAGGCAGGGAATCAGAATCAGAAGCGGGGAATTAGAGGACGGGAAACAGAGGCGGGGAATCAGATATGGGGAATCAGAGGTGGGGAATCAGAGGCAGGGAATTAGATTTGCGGAATCAGAGATGGGGAATCAGAAGCAGGGAATCAGAGGCCGGGAATCAGAGGCCGGAATCAGATGCAGGGAATAAGAGGCCGGGAATCAGAGGTGGGGAATCAGAGTCCGGGAATCAGAGATGGGGATTCAGAGGCGGGGAATGAGATATGGGGAATCAGAGGCGGGGAATCAGAGGCGGGGAAACAGAGGCGGGGAATCAGATATGGGGAATCAGAGGTGGCGAATCAAAGGCGGTGAATCAGAGATGGGGAATCAGAGGCCGGGAATCAGAGGCAGGGAATCAAACACGGAAAATCAGAGGCGGGGAATGAGAGCTGGGGAATCAGAGGCGGGGAATCAGAGGCGGGGAAACAGAGGCGAGGAATCAGATATGGGGAATCAGAGGTGGGGAATCAGAGGCAGGTAATCAGATGTGCGGAATCAGAGGTGGGGAATCAGAGGCAGGTAATCAGATGTGCAGAATCAGAGGTGGGGAATCAGAGGTTGGGAATCAGAGGCAGGGAATCAGAGGCTGGGAATCAGATGCAGGGAATCAGATGCGGGGATCAGAGGCGGGGAATGAGAGCTGGGGAATCAGAGGTGGGGATTCAGAGTTGGGGAATCAGAGGCGGGGACTTAGATATGGGGAAACAGAGTCGGGGATTCAGAGGTGGGGAAACAGAGGCGGGGAATCAGATATGGGGAATAAGAGGTGGGGAATCAGAGGCAGGGAATCAGATGTGCGGAATCAGAGATGGGGAATCAGAGGCAGGGAATCAGAATCAGAAGCAGGGAATAAGACGCGGGGAATCAGAGGCGGGGAATCAGAGCTGGGGAAGCAGAGGCAGTGAATCAGAGGCGGGGAATCAGAGGCAGGGAATCGGATGTGCGGAATCAGAGATGGGGAATCAGAGGTGGGGAATCAGAGGCGGTGAATCAGACATGGGTAATCAGAGGCGGGGAATCAGAGGCAGGAAATCAGACACGGGGAATCAGAGGCGGGGAATCAGAGCTGGGAAATTAGAGGCAGGGAATCATAGTTGGGAATCAGAGGCGGGGAATCAGATATGGGGAAACAGAGGCTGGGAATCAGAGGCGGGCAAATAGAGGCGGGGAATCAGATATGGGGAATCAGAGGTGGGGAATCAGAGGTTGGGAATCAGAGGCAGGGAATCAGAGGCTGGGAATCAGAGGCGGGGAATCAGAGCTGGGAAATTAGAGGCAGGGAATCATAGTTGGGAATCAGAGGCGGGGAATCAGATATGGGGAAACAGAGGCTGGGAATCAGAGGCGGGCAAATAGAGGCGGGGAATCAGATATGGGGAATCAGAGGTGGGGAATCAGAGATGGGGAATCAGAGGTGGGGAATCAGAGGCTGTGAATCAGAGATGGGGAATCAGAGGCGGGGAATCAGAGGCAAGAAATCAGACACGGGGTTTCAGAGGCTGGGAATCAGACGGGGGAATCAAAGGCGGGGAATCAGAGCTGGGGAATCAGAGGCAGGGATTCAAACACGGAAAATCAGAGGCGGGGAATCAGAGCTGGGGAATCAGAGGCGGGGAATCAGAGGCGGGGAAACAGAGGCGAGGAATCAGATATGGGGAATCAGAGGTGGCGAATCAAAGGCGGTGAATCAGAGATGGGGAATCAGAGGCGGGGAATCAGAGGCAGGGAATCAAACACGGGGAATCAGAGGCGGGGAATCAGAGCTGGGGAATCAGAGGCGGGAATCAGAGTTGGGGAATCAGAGGCGGGGAATCAGAGCTGGGGAATCAGAGGTGGGGATCAGAGTCGGGGAATCAGAGGCAGGGAATCAGATGTGCGGAATCAGAGATTGGGAATCAGAGTTGGGGAATCAGAGGCTGTGAATCAGAGATGGGGAATCAGAGGCGGGGAATCAGAGGCAAGAAATCAGACACGGGGTTTCAGAGGCTGGGAATCAGACGGGGGAATCAAAGGCGGGGAATCAGAGCTGGGGAATCAGAGGCAGGGAATCAGAGGCAGGGAATCAAACACGGAAAATCAGAGGCGGGGAATCAGAGCTGGGGAATCAGAGGCGGGGAATCAGAGGCGGGGAAACAGAGGCGAGGAATCAGATATGGGGAATCAGAGGTGGGGAATCAGAGGCAGGTAATCAGATGTGCGGAATCAGAGGTGGGGAATCAGAGGCAGGTAATCAGATGTGCGGAATCAGAGGTGGGGAATCAGAGGTTGGGAATCAGAGGCAGGGAATCAGAGGCTGGGAATCAGATGCAGGGAATCAGATGCGGGGATCAGAGGCGGGGAATGAGAGCTGGGGAATCAGAGGTGGGGAATCAGAGTTGGGGAATCAGAGGCGGGGACTTAGATATGGGGAAACAGAGGCGGGGATTCAGAGGTGGGGAAACAGAGGCGGGGAATCAGATATGGGGAATCAGAGGTGGGGAATCAGAGGCAGGGAATCAGATGTGCGGAATCAGAGATGGGGAATCAGAGGCAGGGAATCAGAATCAGAAGCGGGGAATAAGACGCGGGGAATCAGAGGCGGGGAATCAGAGCTGGGGTAGCAGAGGCAGTGAATCAGAGGCGGGGAATCAGAGGCAGGGAATCGGATGTGCGGAATCAGAGATGGGGAATCAGAGGTGGGGAATCAGAGGCGGTGAATCAGACATGGGTAATCAGAGGCGGGGAATCAGAGGCAGGAAATCAGACACGGGGAATCAGAGGCGGGGAATCAGAGCTGGGAAATTAGAGGCAGGGAATCATAGTTGGGAATCAGAGGCGGGGAATCAGATATGGGGAAACAGAGGCGGGGAATCAGAGGCGGGCAAATAGAGGCGGGGAATCAGATATGGGGAATCAGAGGTGGGGAATCAGAGGTTGGGAATCAGAGGCAGGGAATCAGTGGCTGGGAATCAGATGCAGGGAATCAGATGCGGGGATCAGAGGCGGGGAATGAGAGTTGGGGAATCAGAGGTGGGGAATCAGAGTTGGGGAATCAGAGGCGGGGACTTAGATATGGGGAAACAGAGGCGGGGAATCAGAGGTGGGGAAACAGAGGCGGGGAATCAGATATGGGGAATCAGAGGTGGGGAATCAGAGGCAGGGAATCAGATGTGCGGAATCAGAGATGGGGAATCAGAGGCAGGGAATCAGAATCAGAAGCAGGGAATAAGACGCGGGGAATCACAGGCGGGGAATCAGAGCTGGGGTAGCAGAGGCAGTGAATCAGAGGCGGGGAATCAGAGGCAGGGAATCGGATGTGCGGAATCAGAGATGGGGAATCAGAGGTGGGGAATCAGAGGCGGTGAATCAGACATGGGTAATCAGAGGCGGGGAATCAGAGGCAGGAAATCAGACACGGGGAATCAGAGGCGTGGAATCAGAGCTGGGAAATTAGAGGCAGGGAATCATAGTTGGGAATCAGAGGCGGGGAATCAGATATGGGGAAACAGAGGCGGGGAATCAGAGGCGGGCAAATAGAGGCGGGGAATCAGATATGGGGAATCAGAGGTGGGGAATCAGAGGTTGGGAATCAGAGGCAGGGAATCAGTGGCTGGGAATCAGATGCAGGGAATCAGATGCGGGGATCAGAGGCGGGGAATGAGAGTTGGGGAATCAGAGGTGGGGAATCAGAGTTGGGGAATCAGAGGCGGGGACTTAGATATGGGGAAACAGAGGCGGGGAATCAGAGGTGGGGAAACAGAGGCGGGGAATCAGATATGGGGAATCAGAGGTGGGGAATCAGAGGCAGGGAATCAGATGTGCGGAATCAGAGATGGGGAATCAGAGGCAGGGAATCAGAATCAGAAGCAGGGAATAAGATGCGGGGAATCACAGGCGGGGAATCAGAGCTGGGGAAGCAGAGGCAGTGAATCAGAGGCGGGGAAACAGAGGCGAGGAATCAGATATGGGGTATCAGAGGTGGCGAATCAAAGGCGGTGAATCAGAGATGGGGAATCAGAGGCGGGGAATCAGAGGCAGGGAATCAAACACGGGGAATCAGAGGCGGGGAATCAGAGCTGGGGAATCAGAGGCGGGGAATCAGTGTTGGGGAATCAGAGGCGGGGAATCAGAGCTGGGGAATCAGAGGTGGGGATCAGAGTCGGGGAATCAGAGGCAGGGAATCAGATGTGCGGAATCAGTGTTGGGGAATCAGAGGTGGGGAATCAGAGGCTGTGAATCAGAGATGGGGAATCAGAGGCGGGGAATCAGAGGCAAGAAATCAGACACGGGGTTTCAGAGTCTGGGAATCAGACGGGGGAATCAAAGGCGGGGAATCAGAGCTGGGGAATCAGAGGCAGGGAATCAGAGTTGGGGATTCAGAGGCGGGGAATCAGATATGGGGAATCAGAGGTGGGGAATCAGAGGTGGTGAATCAGAGATGGGGAATCACAGGCGGGGAATCAGAGGCAGGGAATAGAACGCGGGGAATCAGAGGCAGGGAATCAGAGTTGGGGCATCAGAGGTTGGGAATTAGATATGGGGAAACAGAGGCGGGGAATCAGAGGCGGGGAAACAGAGGCGGGAAATCAGATATGGGGAATCAGAGGTGGGGAATCAGAGGCAGGGAATCAGATGTGCGGAATCAGAGATGGGGAATCAGAGGCAGGGAATCAGAATCAGAAGCGGGGAATCAGAGGCCGGGAAACAGAGGCGGGGAATCAGATATGGGGAATCAGAGGTGGGGAATCAGAGGCAGGGAATTTGATTTGCGGAATCAGAGATGGGGAATCAGAAGCAGGGAATCAGAGGCCGGGAATCAGAGGCCGGAATCAGATGCCGGGAATAAGAGGCCGGGAATCAGAGGTGGGGAATCAGAGTCCGGGAATCAGAGTTGGGGCATCAGAGGTTGGGAATTAGATATGGGGAAACAGAGGCGGGGAATCAGAGGCGGGGAAACAGAGGCGGGAAATCAGATATGGGGAATCAGAGGTGGGGAATCAGAGGCAGGCAATCAGATGTGCGGAATCAGAGATGGGGAATCAGAGGCAGGGAATCAGAATCAGAAGCGGGGAATCAGAGGCTGGGAAACAGAGGCGGGGAATCAGATATGGGGAATCAGAGGTGGGGAATCAGAGGCAGGGAATTAGAGTTGCGGAGTCAGAGATGGGGAATCAGAAGCAGGGAATCAGAGGCCGGGAATCAGAGGCCGGAATCAGATGCCGGGAATAAGAGGCCGGGAATCAGAGGTGGGGAATCAGAGTCCGGGAATCAGAGATGGGGAATCAGAGGCGGGGAATGAGATATGGGGAATCAGAGGCGGGGAATCAGAGGCGGGGAAACAGAGGCGAGGAATCAGATATGGGGAATCAGAGGTGGCGAATCAAAGGCGATGAATCAGAGATGGGGAATCAGAGGTTGGGAATCAGAGGCAGGGAATCAGATGTGCGGAATCAGAGATGGGGAATCAGAGGCAGGGAATCAGAATCAGAAGCGGGGAATTAGAGGACGGGAAACAGAGGCGGGGAATCAGATATGGGGAATCAGAGGTGGGGAATCAGAGGCAGGGAATTAGATTTGCGGAATCAGAGATGGGGAATCAGAAGCAGGGAATCAGAGGCCGGGAATCAGAGGCCGGAATCAGATGCAGGGAATAAGAGGCCGGGAATCAGAGGTGGGGAATCAGAGTCCGGGAATCAGAGATGGGGATTCAGAGGCGGGGAATGAGATATGGGGAATCAGAGGCGGGGAATCAGAGGCGGGGAAACAGAGGCGGGGAATCAGATATGGGGAATCAGAGGTGGCGAATCAAAGGCGGTGAATCAGAGATGGGGAATCAGAGGCCGGGAATCAGAGGCAGGGAATCAAACACGGAAAATCAGAGGCGGGGAATGAGAGCTGGGGAATCAGAGGCGGGGAATCAGAGGCGGGGAAACAGAGGCGAGGAATCAGATATGGGGAATCAGAGGTGGGGAATCAGAGGCAGGTAATCAGATGTGCGGAATCAGAGGTGGGGAATCAGAGGCAGGTAATCAGATGTGCAGAATCAGAGGTGGGGAATCAGAGGTTGGGAATCAGAGGCAGGGAATCAGAGGCTGGGAATCAGATGCAGGGAATCAGATGCGGGGATCAGAGGCGGGGAATGAGAGCTGGGGAATCAGAGGTGGGGATTCAGAGTTGGGGAATCAGAGGCGGGGACTTAGATATGGGGAAACAGAGTCGGGGATTCAGAGGTGGGGAAACAGAGGCGGGGAATCAGATATGGGGAATAAGAGGTGGGGAATCAGAGGCAGGGAATCAGATGTGCGGAATCAGAGATGGGGAATCAGAGGCAGGGAATCAGAATCAGAAGCAGGGAATAAGACGCGGGGAATCAGAGGCGGGGAATCAGAGCTGGGGAAGCAGAGGCAGTGAATCAGAGGCGGGGAATCAGAGGCAGGGAATCGGATGTGCGGAATCAGAGATGGGGAATCAGAGGTGGGGAATCAGAGGCGGTGAATCAGACATGGGTAATCAGAGGCGGGGAATCAGAGGCAGGAAATCAGACACGGGGAATCAGAGGCGGGGAATCAGAGCTGGGAAATTAGAGGCAGGGAATCATAGTTGGGAATCAGAGGCGGGGAATCAGATATGGGGAAACAGAGGCTGGGAATCAGAGGCGGGCAAATAGAGGCGGGGAATCAGATATGGGGAATCAGAGGTGGGGAATCAGAGGTTGGGAATCAGAGGCAGGGAATCAGAGGCTGGGAATCAGAGGCGGGGAATCAGAGCTGGGAAATTAGAGGCAGGGAATCATAGTTGGGAATCAGAGGCGGGGAATCAGATATGGGGAAACAGAGGCTGGGAATCAGAGGCGGGCAAATAGAGGCGGGGAATCAGATATGGGGAATCAGAGGTGGGGAATCAGAGATGGGGAATCAGAGGTGGGGAATCAGAGGCTGTGAATCAGAGATGGGGAATCAGAGGCGGGGAATCAGAGGCAAGAAATCAGACACGGGGTTTCAGAGGCTGGGAATCAGACGGGGGAATAAAAGGCGGGGAATCAGAGCTGGGGAATCAGAGGCAGGGATTCAAACACGGAAAATCAGAGGCGGGGAATCAGAGCTGGGGAATCAGAGGCGGGGAATCAGAGGCGGGGAAACAGAGGCGAGGAATCAGATATGGGGAATCAGAGGTGGCGAATCAAAGGCGGTGAATCAGAGATGGGGAATCAGAGGCGGGGAATCAGAGGCAGGGAATCAAACACGGGGAATCAGAGGCGGGGAATCAGAGCTGGGGAATCAGAGGCGGGAATCAGAGTTGGGGAATCAGAGGCGGGGAATCAGAGCTGGGGAATCAGAGGTGGGGATCAGAGTCGGGGAATCAGAGGCAGGGAATCAGATGTGCGGAATCAGAGATTGGGAATCAGAGTTGGGGAATCAGAGGCTGTGAATCAGAGATGGGGAATCAGAGGCGGGGAATCAGAGGCAAGAAATCAGACACGGGGTTTCAGAGGCTGGGAATCAGACGGGGGAATCAAAGGCGGGGAATCAGAGCTGGGGAATCAGAGGCAGGGAATCAGAGTTGGGGATTCAGAGGCGGGGAATCAGATATGGGGAATCAGAGGCCGGGAATCAGAGGCAGGGAATCAAACACGGAAAATCAGAGGCGGGGAATCAGAACGGGGAATCAGAGGCGGGGAATCAGAGGCGGGGAAACAGAGGCGAGGAATCAGATATGGGGAATCAGAGGTGGCGAATCAAAGGCGGTGAATCAGAGATGGGGAATCAGAGGCCGGGAATCAGAGGCAGGGAATCAAACACGGAAAATCAGAGGCGGGGAATCAGAGCTGGGGAATCAGATGCGGGGAATCAGAGGCGGGGAAACAGAGGCGAGGAATCAGATATGGGGAATCAGAGGTGGCGAATCAAAGGCGGTGAATCAGAGATGGGGAATCAGAGGCGGGGAATCAGAGGCAGGGAATCAAACACGGGGAATCAGAGGCGGTGAATCAGAGCTGGGGAATCAGAGGTGGGGAATCAGAGGCGGGGAAACAGAGACGGGGAATCAGATATGGGGAATCAGAGGTGGCGAATCAAAGGCGGTGAATCAGAGATGGGGAATCAGAGGCCGGGAATCAGAGGCAGGGAATCAAACACGGAAAATCAGAGGCGGGGAATCAGAGCTGGGGAATCAGAGGCGGGGAATCAGAGGCGGGGAAACAGAGGCGAGGAATCAGATATGGGGAATCAGAGGTGGCGAATCAAAGGCGGTGAATCAGAGATGGGGAATCAGAGGCGGGGAATCAGAGGCAGGGAATCAAACACGGGGAATCAGAGGCGGGGAATCAGAGCTGGGGAATCAGAGGCGGGGAATCAGAGCTGGGGAATCAGAGGCGGGGAATCAGAGGCGGGGAAACAGAGGCGTGGAATCAGATATGGGGAATCAGAGGTGGCGAATCAAAGGCGGTGAATCAGAGATGGGGAATCAGAGGCCGGGAATCAGAGGCAGGGAATCAAACACGGAAAATCAGAGGCGGGGAATCAGAGCTGGGGAATCAGAGGTGGGGAATCAGAGGCGGGGAAACAGAGGCGAGGAATCAGATATGGGGAATCAGAGGTGGCGAATCACAGGAGGTGAATCAGAGATGGGGAATCAGAGGCGGGGAATCAGAGGCAGGGAATCAAACACGGGGAATCAGAGGCGGGGAATCAGAGCTGGGGAATCAGAGGCGGGGAATCAGAGTTGGGGAATCAGAGGCGGGGAATCAGAGCTGGGGAATCAGAGGTGGGCATCAGAGTCGGGGAATCAAAGGCAGGGAATCAGATGTGCGGAATCAGAGATGGGGAATCAGAGGTGGGGAATCAGAGGCTGTGAATCAGAGATGGGGAATCAGAGGCGGGGAATCAGAGGCAAGAAATCAGACACGGGGTTTCAGAGGCTGGGAATCAGACGGGGAATCAAAGGCGGGGAATCAGAGCTGGGGAATCCCAGGCAGGGAATCAAACACGGAAAATCAGAGGCGGGGAATCAGAGCTGGGGAATCAGAGGCGGGGAATCAGAGGCGGGGAAACAGAGGCGATGAATCAGATATGGGGTATCAGAGGTGGCGAATCAAAGGCGGTGAATCAGAGATGGGGAATCAGAGGCGGGGAATCAGAGGCAGGGAATCAAACACGGGGAATCAGAGGCGGGGAATCAGAGCTGGGGAATCAGAGGCGGGGAATCAGTGTTGGGGAATCAGAGGCGGGGAATCAGAGCTGGGGAATCAGAGGTGGGGATCAGAGTCGGGGAATCAGAGGAAGGGAATCAGATGTGCGGAATCAGTGATGGGAAATCAGAGGTGGGGAATCAGAGGCTGTGAATCAGAGATGGGGAATCAGAGGCGGGGAATCAGAGGCAAGAAATCAGACACGGGGTTTCAGAGGCTGGGAATCAGACGGGGGAATCAAAGGCGGGGAATCAGAGCTGGGGAATCAGAGGCAGGGAATCAGAGTTGGGGATTCAGAGGCGGGGAATCAGATATGGGGAATCAGAGGTGGGGAATCAGAGGTGGTGAATCAGAGATGGGGAATCACAGGCGGGGAATCAGAGGCAGGGAATAGAACGTGGGGAATCAGAGGCAGGGAATCAGAGTTGGGGCATCAGAGGTTGGGAATTAGATATGGGGAAACAGAGGCGGGGAATCAGAGGCGGGGAAACAGAGGCGGGAAATCAGATATGGGGAATCAGAGGTGGGGAATCAGAGGCAGGCAATCAGATGTGCGGAATCAGAGATGGGGAATCAGAGGCAGGGAATCAGAATCAGAAGCGGGGAATCAGAGGCCGGGAAACAGAGGCGGGGAATCAGATATGGGGAATCAGAGGTGGGGAATCAGAGGCAGGGAATTAGATTTGCGGAATCAGAGATGGGGAATCAGAAGCAGGGAATCAGAGGCCGGGAATCAGAGGCCGGAATCAGATGCCGGGAATAAGAGGCCGGGAATCAGAGGTGGGGAATCAGAGTCCGGGAATCAGAGATGGGGAATCAGAGGCGGGGAATGAGATATGGGGAATCAGAGGCGGGGAATCAGAGGCGGGGAAACAGAGGCGAGGAATCAGATATGGGGAATCAGAGGTGGCGAATCAAAGGCGATGAATCAGAGATGGGGAATCAGAGGTTGGGAATCAGAGGCAGGGAATCAGATGTGCGGAATCAGAGATGGGGAATCAGAGGCAGGGAATCAGAATCAGAAGCGGGGAATTAGAGGCCGGGAAACAGAGGCGGGGAATCAGATATGGGGAATCAGAGGTGGGGAATCAGAGGCAGGGAATTAGATTTGCGGAATCAGAGATGGGGAATCAGAAGCAGGGAATCAGAGGCCGGGAATCAGAGGCCGGAATCAGATGCAGGGAATAAGAGGCCGGGAATCAGAGGTGGGGAATCAGAGTCCGGGAATCAGAGATGGGGATTCAGAGGCGGGGAATGAGATATGGGGAATCAGAGGCGGGGAATCAGAGGCGGGGAAACAGAGGCGGGGAATCAGATATGGGGAATCAGAGGTGGCGAATCAAAGGCGGTGAATCAGAGATGGGGAATCAGAGGCCGGGAATCAGAGGCAGGGAATCAAACACGGAAAATCAGAGGCGGGGAATCAGAGCTGGGGAATCAGAGGCGGGGAATCAGAGGCGGGGAAACAGAGGCGAGGAATCAGATATGGGGAATCAGAGGTGGGGAATCAGAGGCAGGTAATCAGATGTGCGGAATCAGAGGTGGGGAATCAGAGGCAGGTAATCAGATGTGCGGAATCAGAGGTGGGGAATCAGAGGTTGGGAATCAGAGGCAGGGAATCAGAGGCTGGGAATCAGATGCAGGGAATCAGATGCGGGGATCAGAGGCGGGGAATGAGAGCTGGGGAATCAGAGGTGGGGAATCAGAGTTGGGGAATCAGAGGCGGGGACTTAGATATGGGGAAACAGAGGCGGGGATTCAGAGGTGGGGAAACAGAGGCGGGGAATCAGATATGGGGAATCAGAGGTGGGGAATCAGAGGCAGGGAATCAGATGTGCGGAATCAGAGATGGGGAATCAGAGGCAGGGAATCAGAATCAGAAGCGGGGAATAAGACGCGGGGAATCAGAGGCGGGGAATCAGAGCTGGGGTAGCAGAGGCAGTGAATCAGAGGCGGGGAATCAGAGGCAGGGAATCGGATGTGCGGAATCAGAGATGGGGAATCAGAGGTGGGGAATCAGAGGCGGTGAATCAGACATGGGTAATCAGAGGCGGGGAATCAGAGGCAGGAAATCAGACACGGGGAATCAGAGGCGGGGAATCAGAGCTGGGAAATTAGAGGCAGGGAATCATAGTTGGGAATCAGAGGCGGGGAATCAGATATGGGGAAACAGAGGCGGGGAATCAGAGGCGGGCAAATAGAGGCGGGGAATCAGATATGGGGAATCAGAGGTGGGGAATCAGAGGTTGGGAATCAGAGGCAGGGAATCAGTGGCTGGGAATCAGATGCAGGGAATCAGATGCGGGGATCAGAGGCGGGGAATGAGAGTTGGGGAATCAGAGGTGGGGAATCAGAGTTGGGGAATCAGAGGCGGGGACTTAGATATGGGGAAACAGAGGCGGGGAATCAGAGGTGGGGAAACAGAGGCGGGGAATCAGATATGGGGAATCAGAGGTGGGGAATCAGAGGCAGGGAATCAGATGTGCGGAATCAGAGATGGGGAATCAGAGGCAGGGAATCAGAATCAGAAGCAGGGAATAAGACGCGGGGAATCACAGGCGGGGAATCAGAGCTGGGGTAGCAGAGGCAGTGAATCAGAGGCGGGGAATCAGAGGCAGGGAATCGGATGTGCGGAATCAGAGATGGGGAATCAGAGGTGGGGAATCAGAGGCGGTGAATCAGACATGGGTAATCAGAGGCGGGGAATCAGAGGCAGGAAATCAGACACGGGGAATCAGAGGCGTGGAATCAGAGCTGGGAAATTAGAGGCAGGGAATCATAGTTGGGAATCAGAGGCGGGGAATCAGATATGGGGAAACAGAGGCGGGGAATCAGAGGCGGGCAAATAGAGGCGGGGAATCAGATATGGGGAATCAGAGGTGGGGAATCAGAGGTTGGGAATCAGAGGCAGGGAATCAGTGGCTGGGAATCAGATGCAGGGAATCAGATGCGGGGATCAGAGGCGGGGAATGAGAGTTGGGGAATCAGAGGTGGGGAATCAGAGTTGGGGAATCAGAGGCGGGGACTTAGATATGGGGAAACAGAGGCGGGGAATCAGAGGTGGGGAAACAGAGGCGGGGAATCAGATATGGGGAATCAGAGGTGGGGAATCAGAGGCAGGGAATCAGATGTGCGGAATCAGAGATGGGGAATCAGAGGCAGGGAATCAGAATCAGAAGCAGGGAATAAGATGCGGGGAATCACAGGCGGGGAATCAGAGCTGGGGAAGCAGAGGCAGTGAATCAGAGGCGGGGAAACAGAGGCGAGGAATCAGATATGGGGTATCAGAGGTGGCGAATCAAAGGCGGTGAATCAGAGATGGGGAATCAGAGGCGGGGAATCAGAGGCAGGGAATCAAACACGGGGAATCAGAGGCGGGGAATCAGAGCTGGGGAATCAGAGGCGGGGAATCAGTGTTGGGGAATCAGAGGCGGGGAATCAGAGCTGGGGAATCAGAGGTGGGGATCAGAGTCGGGGAATCAGAGGCAGGGAATCAGATGTGCGGAATCAGTGTTGGGGAATCAGAGGTGGGGAATCAGAGGCTGTGAATCAGAGATGGGGAATCAGAGGCGGGGAATCAGAGGCAAGAAATCAGACACGGGGTTTCAGAGTCTGGGAATCAGACGGGGGAATCAAAGGCGGGGAATCAGAGCTGGGGAATCAGAGGCAGGGAATCAGAGTTGGGGATTCAGAGGCGGGGAATCAGATATGGGGAATCAGAGGTGGGGAATCAGAGGTGGTGAATCAGAGATGGGGAATCACAGGCGGGGAATCAGAGGCAGGGAATAGAACGCGGGGAATCAGAGGCAGGGAATCAGAGTTGGGGCATCAGAGGTTGGGAATTAGATATGGGGAAACAGAGGCGGGGAATCAGAGGCGGGGAAACAGAGGCGGGAAATCAGATATGGGGAATCAGAGGTGGGGAATCAGAGGCAGGGAATCAGATGTGCGGAATCAGAGATGGGGAATCAGAGGCAGGGAATCAGAATCAGAAGCGGGGAATCAGAGGCCGGGAAACAGAGGCGGGGAATCAGATATGGGGAATCAGAGGTGGGGAATCAGAGGCAGGGAATTTGATTTGCGGAATCAGAGATGGGGAATCAGAAGCAGGGAATCAGAGGCCGGGAATCAGAGGCCGGAATCAGATGCCGGGAATAAGAGGCCGGGAATCAGAGGTGGGGAATCAGAGTCCGGGAATCAGAGTTGGGGCATCAGAGGTTGGGAATTAGATATGGGGAAACAGAGGCGGGGAATCAGAGGCGGGGAAACAGAGGCGGGAAATCAGATATGGGGAATCAGAGGTGGGGAATCAGAGGCAGGCAATCAGATGTGCGGAATCAGAGATGGGGAATCAGAGGCAGGGAATCAGAATCAGAAGCGGGGAATCAGAGGCTGGGAAACAGAGGCGGGGAATCAGATATGGGGAATCAGAGGTGGGGAATCAGAGGCAGGGAATTAGAGTTGCGGAGTCAGAGATGGGGAATCAGAAGCAGGGAATCAGAGGCCGGGAATCAGAGGCCGGAATCAGATGCCGGGAATAAGAGGCCGGGAATCAGAGGTGGGGAATCAGAGTCCGGGAATCAGAGATGGGGAATCAGAGGCGGGGAATGAGATATGGGGAATCAGAGGCGGGGAATCAGAGGCGGGGAAACAGAGGCGAGGAATCAGATATGGGGAATCAGAGGTGGCGAATCAAAGGCGATGAATCAGAGATGGGGAATCAGAGGTTGGGAATCAGAGGCAGGGAATTAGATTTGCGGAATCAGAGATGGGGAATCAGAAGCAGGGAATCAGAGGCCGGGAATCAGAGGCCGGAATCAGATGCAGGGAATAAGAGGCCGGGAATCAGAGGTGGGGAATCAGAGTCCGGGAATCAGAGATGGGGATTCAGAGGCGGGGAATGAGATATGGGGAATCAGAGGCGGGGAATCAGAGGCGGGGAAACAGAGGCGGGGAATCAGATATGGGGAATCAGAGGTGGCGAATCAAAGGCGGTGAATCAGAGATGGGGAATCAGAGGCCGGGAATCAGAGGCAGGGAATCAAACACGGAAAATCAGAGGCGGGGAATGAGAGCTGGGGAATCAGAGGCGGGGAATCAGAGGCGGGGAAACAGAGGCGAGGAATCAGATATGGGGAATCAGAGGTGGGGAATCAGAGGCAGGTAATCAGATGTGCGGAATCAGAGGTGGGGAATCAGAGGCAGGTAATCAGATGTGCAGAATCAGAGGTGGGGAATCAGAGGTTGGGAATCAGAGGCAGGGAATCAGAGGCTGGGAATCAGATGCAGGGAATCAGATGCGGGGATCAGAGGCGGGGAATGAGAGCTGGGGAATCAGAGGTGGGGATTCAGAGTTGGGGAATCAGAGGCGGGGACTTAGATATGGGGAAACAGAGTCGGGGATTCAGAGGTGGGGAAACAGAGGCGGGGAATCAGATATGGGGAATAAGAGGTGGGGAATCAGAGGCAGGGAATCAGATGTGCGGAATCAGAGATGGGGAATCAGAGGCAGGGAATCAGAATCAGAAGCAGGGAATAAGACGCGGGGAATCAGAGGCGGGGAATCAGAGCTGGGGAAGCAGAGGCAGTGAATCAGAGGCGGGGAATCAGAGGCAGGGAATCGGATGTGCGGAATCAGAGATGGGGAATCAGAGGTGGGGAATCAGAGGCGGTGAATCAGACATGGGTAATCAGAGGCGGGGAATCAGAGGCAGGAAATCAGACACGGGGAATCAGAGGCGGGGAATCAGAGCTGGGAAATTAGAGGCAGGGAATCATAGTTGGGAATCAGAGGCGGGGAATCAGATATGGGGAAACAGAGGCTGGGAATCAGAGGCGGGCAAATAGAGGCGGGGAATCAGATATGGGGAATCAGAGGTGGGGAATCAGAGGTTGGGAATCAGAGGCAGGGAATCAGAGGCTGGGAATCAGATGCAGGGAATCAGATGCGGGGATCAGAGGCGGGGAATGAGAGCTGGGGAATCAGAGGTGGGGAATCAGAGTTGGGGAATCAGAGGCGGGGACTTAGATATGGGGAAACAGAGGCGGGGAATCAGAGGTGGGGAAACAGAGGCGGGGAATCAGATATGGGGAATCAGAGGTGGGGAATCAGAGGCAGTGAATCAGATGTGCGGAATCAGAGATGGGGAATCAGAGGCAGGGAATCAGAATCAGAAGCAGGGAATAAGACGCGGGGAATCACAGGCGGGGAATCAGAGCTGGGGAAGCAGAGGCAGTGAATCAGAGGCGGGGAAACAGAGGCGAGGAATCAGATATGGGGTATCAGATGTGGCGAATCAAAGGCGGTGAATCAGAGATGGGGAATCAGAGGCGGGGAATCAGAGGCAGGGAATCAAACACGGAAAATCAGAGGCGGGGAATCAGAGCTGGGGAATCAGATGCGGGGAATCAGAGGCGGGGAAACAGAGGCGAGGAATCAGATATGGGGAATCAGAGGTGGCGAATCAAAGGCGGTGAATCAGAGATGGGGAATCAGAGGCGGGGAATCAGAGGCAGGGAATCAAACACGGGGAATCAGAGGCGGTGAATCAGAGCTGGGGAATCAGAGGTGGGGAATCAGAGGCGGGGAAACAGAGACGGGGAATCAGATATGGGGAATCAGAGGTGGCGAATCAAAGGCGGTGAATCAGAGATGGGGAATCAGAGGCCGGGAATCAGAGGCAGGGAATCAAACACGGAAAATCAGAGGCGGGGAATCAGAGCTGGGGAATCAGAGGCGGGGAATCAGAGGCGGGGAAACAGAGGCGAGGAATCAGATATGGGGAATCAGAGGTGGCGAATCAAAGGCGGTGAATCAGAGATGGGGAATCAGAGGCGGGGAATCAGAGGCAGGGAATCAAACACGGGGAATCAGAGGCGGGGAATCAGAGCTGGGGAATCAGAGGCGGGGAATCAGAGCTGGGGAATCAGAGGCGGGGAATCAGAGGCGGGGAAACAGAGGCGTGGAATCAGATATGGGGAATCAGAGGTGGCGAATCAAAGGCGGTGAATCAGAGATGGGGAATCAGAGGCCGGGAATCAGAGGCAGGGAATCAAACACGGAAAATCAGAGGCGGGGAATCAGAGCTGGGGAATCAGAGGTGGGGAATCAGAGGCGGGGAAACAGAGGCGAGGAATCAGATATGGGGAATCAGAGGTGGCGAATCACAGGAGGTGAATCAGAGATGGGGAATCAGAGGCGGGGAATCAGAGGCAGGGAATCAAACACGGGGAATCAGAGGCGGGGAATCAGAGGCGGGGAATCAGAGCTGGGGAATCAGAGGCGGGGAATCAGAGTTGGGGAATCAGAGGCGGGGAATCAGAGCTGGGGAATCAGAGGTGGGCATCAGAGTCGGGGAATCAAAGGCAGGGAATCAGATGTGCGGAATCAGAGATGGGGAATCAGAGGTGGGGAATCAGAGGCTGTGAATCAGAGATGGGGAATCAGAGGCGGGGAATCAGAGGCAAGAAATCAGACACGGGGTTTCAGAGGCTGGGAATCAGACGGGGGAATCAAAGGCGGGGAATCAGAGCTGGGGAATCCCAGGCAGGGAATCAAACACGGAAAATCAGAGGCGGGGAATCAGAGCTGGGGAATCAGAGGCGGGGAATCAGAGGCGGGGAAACAGAGGCGATGAATCAGATATGGGGTATCAGAGGTGGCGAATCAAAGGCGGTGAATCAGAGATGGGGAATCAGAGGCGGGGAATCAGAGGCAGGGAATCAAACACGGGGAATCAGAGGCGGGGAATCAGAGCTGGGGAATCAGAGGCGGGGAATCAGTGTTGGGGAATCAGAGGCGGGGAATCAGAGCTGGGGAATCAGAGGTGGGGATCAGAGTCGGGGAATCAGAGGAAGGGAATCAGATGTGCGGAATCAGTGATGGGAAATCAGAGGTGGGGAATCAGAGGCTGTGAATCAGAGATGGGGAATCAGAGGCGGGGAATCAGAGGCAAGAAATCAGACACGGGGTTTCAGAGGCTGGGAATCAGACGGGGGAATCAAAGGCGGGGAATCAGAGCTGGGGAATCAGAGGCAGGGAATCAGAGTTGGGGATTCAGAGGCGGGGAATCAGATATGGGGAATCAGAGGTGGGGAATCAGAGGTGGTGAATCAGAGATGGGGAATCACAGGCGGGGAATCAGAGGCAGGGAATAGAACGTGGGGAATCAGAGGCAGGGAATCAGAGTTGGGGCATCAGAGGTTGGGAATTAGATATGGGGAAACAGAGGCGGGGAATCAGAGGCGGGGAAACAGAGGCGGGAAATCAGATATGGGGAATCAGAGGTGGGGAATCAGAGGCAGGCAATCAGATGTGCGGAATCAGAGATGGGGAATCAGAGGCAGGGAATCAGAATCAGAAGCGGGGAATCAGAGGCCGGGAAACAGAGGCGGGGAATCAGATATGGGGAATCAGAGGTGGGGAATCAGAGGCAGGGAATTAGATTTGCGGAATCAGAGATGGGGAATCAGAAGCAGGGAATCAGAGGCCGGGAATCAGAGGCCGGAATCAGATGCCGGGAATAAGAGGCCGGGAATCAGAGGTGGGGAATCAGAGTCCGGGAATCAGAGATGGGGAATCAGAGGCGGGGAATGAGATATGGGGAATCAGAGGCGGGGAATCAGAGGCGGGGAAACAGAGGCGAGGAATCAGATATGGGGAATCAGAGGTGGCGAATCAAAGGCGATGAATCAGAGATGGGGAATCAGAGGTTGGGAATCAGAGGCAGGGAATCAGATGTGCGGAATCAGAGATGGGGAATCAGAGGCAGGGAATCAGAATCAGAAGCGGGGAATTAGAGGCCGGGAAACAGAGGCGGGGAATCAGATATGGGGAATCAGAGGTGGGGAATCAGAGGCAGGGAATTAGATTTGCGGAATCAGAGATGGGGAATCAGAAGCAGGGAATCAGAGGCCGGGAATCAGAGGCCGGAATCAGATGCAGGGAATAAGAGGCCGGGAATCAGAGGTGGGGAATCAGAGTCCGGGAATCAGAGATGGGGATTCAGAGGCGGGGAATGAGATATGGGGAATCAGAGGCGGGGAATCAGAGGCGGGGAAACAGAGGCGGGGAATCAGATATGGGGAATCAGAGGTGGCGAATCAAAGGCGGTGAATCAGAGATGGGGAATCAGAGGCCGGGAATCAGAGGCAGGGAATCAAACACGGAAAATCAGAGGCGGGGAATCAGAGCTGGGGAATCAGAGGCGGGGAATCAGAGGCGGGGAAACAGAGGCGAGGAATCAGATATGGGGAATCAGAGGTGGGGAATCAGAGGCAGGTAATCAGATGTGCGGAATCAGAGGTGGGGAATCAGAGGCAGGTAATCAGATGTGCGGAATCAGAGGTGGGGAATCAGAGGTTGGGAATCAGAGGCAGGGAATCAGAGGCTGGGAATCAGATGCAGGGAATCAGATGCGGGGATCAGAGGCGGGGAATGAGAGCTGGGGAATCAGAGGTGGGGAATCAGAGTTGGGGAATCAGAGGCGGGGACTTAGATATGGGGAAACAGAGGCGGGGATTCAGAGGTGGGGAAACAGAGGCGGGGAATCAGATATGGGGAATCAGAGGTGGGGAATCAGAGGCAGGGAATCAGATGTGCGGAATCAGAGATGGGGAATCAGAGGCAGGGAATCAGAATCAGAAGCGGGGAATAAGACGCGGGGAATCAGAGGCGGGGAATCAGAGCTGGGGTAGCAGAGGCAGTGAATCAGAGGCGGGGAATCAGAGGCAGGGAATCGGATGTGCGGAATCAGAGATGGGGAATCAGAGGTGGGGAATCAGAGGCGGTGAATCAGACATGGGTAATCAGAGGCGGGGAATCAGAGGCAGGAAATCAGACACGGGGAATCAGAGGCGGGGAATCAGAGCTGGGAAATTAGAGGCAGGGAATCATAGTTGGGAATCAGAGGCGGGGAATCAGATATGGGGAAACAGAGGCGGGGAATCAGAGGCGGGCAAATAGAGGCGGGGAATCAGATATGGGGAATCAGAGGTGGGGAATCAGAGGTTGGGAATCAGAGGCAGGGAATCAGTGGCTGGGAATCAGATGCAGGGAATCAGATGCGGGGATCAGAGGCGGGGAATGAGAGTTGGGGAATCAGAGGTGGGGAATCAGAGTTGGGGAATCAGAGGCGGGGACTTAGATATGGGGAAACAGAGGCGGGGAATCAGAGGTGGGGAAACAGAGGCGGGGAATCAGATATGGGGAATCAGAGGTGGGGAATCAGAGGCAGGGAATCAGATGTGCGGAATCAGAGATGGGGAATCAGAGGCAGGGAATCAGAATCAGAAGCAGGGAATAAGACGCGGGGAATCACAGGCGGGGAATCAGAGCTGGGGTAGCAGAGGCAGTGAATCAGAGGCGGGGAATCAGAGGCAGGGAATCGGATGTGCGGAATCAGAGATGGGGAATCAGAGGTGGGGAATCAGAGGCGGTGAATCAGACATGGGTAATCAGAGGCGGGGAATCAGAGGCAGGAAATCAGACACGGGGAATCAGAGGCGTGGAATCAGAGCTGGGAAATTAGAGGCAGGGAATCATAGTTGGGAATCAGAGGCGGGGAATCAGATATGGGGAAACAGAGGCGGGGAATCAGAGGCGGGCAAATAGAGGCGGGGAATCAGATATGGGGAATCAGAGGTGGGGAATCAGAGGTTGGGAATCAGAGGCAGGGAATCAGTGGCTGGGAATCAGATGCAGGGAATCAGATGCGGGGATCAGAGGCGGGGAATGAGAGTTGGGGAATCAGAGGTGGGGAATCAGAGTTGGGGAATCAGAGGCGGGGACTTAGATATGGGGAAACAGAGGCGGGGAATCAGAGGTGGGGAAACAGAGGCGGGGAATCAGATATGGGGAATCAGAGGTGGGGAATCAGAGGCAGGGAATCAGATGTGCGGAATCAGAGATGGGGAATCAGAGGCAGGGAATCAGAATCAGAAGCAGGGAATAAGATGCGGGGAATCACAGGCGGGGAATCAGAGCTGGGGAAGCAGAGGCAGTGAATCAGAGGCGGGGAAACAGAGGCGAGGAATCAGATATGGGGTATCAGAGGTGGCGAATCAAAGGCGGTGAATCAGAGATGGGGAATCAGAGGCGGGGAATCAGAGGCAGGGAATCAAACACGGGGAATCAGAGGCGGGGAATCAGAGCTGGGGAATCAGAGGCGGGGAATCAGTGTTGGGGAATCAGAGGCGGGGAATCAGAGCTGGGGAATCAGAGGTGGGGATCAGAGTCGGGGAATCAGAGGCAGGGAATCAGATGTGCGGAATCAGTGTTGGGGAATCAGAGGTGGGGAATCAGAGGCTGTGAATCAGAGATGGGGAATCAGAGGCGGGGAATCAGAGGCAAGAAATCAGACACGGGGTTTCAGAGTCTGGGAATCAGACGGGGGAATCAAAGGCGGGGAATCAGAGCTGGGGAATCAGAGGCAGGGAATCAGAGTTGGGGATTCAGAGGCGGGGAATCAGATATGGGGAATCAGAGGTGGGGAATCAGAGGTGGTGAATCAGAGATGGGGAATCACAGGCGGGGAATCAGAGGCAGGGAATAGAACGCGGGGAATCAGAGGCAGGGAATCAGAGTTGGGGCATCAGAGGTTGGGAATTAGATATGGGGAAACAGAGGCGGGGAATCAGAGGCGGGGAAACAGAGGCGGGAAATCAGATATGGGGAATCAGAGGTGGGGAATCAGAGGCAGGGAATCAGATGTGCGGAATCAGAGATGGGGAATCAGAGGCAGGGAATCAGAATCAGAAGCGGGGAATCAGAGGCCGGGAAACAGAGGCGGGGAATCAGATATGGGGAATCAGAGGTGGGGAATCAGAGGCAGGGAATTTGATTTGCGGAATCAGAGATGGGGAATCAGAAGCAGGGAATCAGAGGCCGGGAATCAGAGGCCGGAATCAGATGCCGGGAATAAGAGGCCGGGAATCAGAGGTGGGGAATCAGAGTCCGGGAATCAGAGTTGGGGCATCAGAGGTTGGGAATTAGATATGGGGAAACAGAGGCGGGGAATCAGAGGCGGGGAAACAGAGGCGGGAAATCAGATATGGGGAATCAGAGGTGGGGAATCAGAGGCAGGCAATCAGATGTGCGGAATCAGAGATGGGGAATCAGAGGCAGGGAATCAGAATCAGAAGCGGGGAATCAGAGGCTGGGAAACAGAGGCGGGGAATCAGATATGGGGAATCAGAGGTGGGGAATCAGAGGCAGGGAATTAGAGTTGCGGAGTCAGAGATGGGGAATCAGAAGCAGGGAATCAGAGGCCGGGAATCAGAGGCCGGAATCAGATGCCGGGAATAAGAGGCCGGGAATCAGAGGTGGGGAATCAGAGTCCGGGAATCAGAGATGGGGAATCAGAGGCGGGGAATGAGATATGGGGAATCAGAGGCGGGGAATCAGAGGCGGGGAAACAGAGGCGAGGAATCAGATATGGGGAATCAGAGGTGGCGAATCAAAGGCGATGAATCAGAGATGGGGAATCAGAGGTTGGGAATCAGAGGCAGGGAATTAGATTTGCGGAATCAGAGATGGGGAATCAGAAGCAGGGAATCAGAGGCCGGGAATCAGAGGCCGGAATCAGATGCAGGGAATAAGAGGCCGGGAATCAGAGGTGGGGAATCAGAGTCCGGGAATCAGAGATGGGGATTCAGAGGCGGGGAATGAGATATGGGGAATCAGAGGCGGGGAATCAGAGGCGGGGAAACAGAGGCGGGGAATCAGATATGGGGAATCAGAGGTGGCGAATCAAAGGCGGTGAATCAGAGATGGGGAATCAGAGGCCGGGAATCAGAGGCAGGGAATCAAACACGGAAAATCAGAGGCGGGGAATGAGAGCTGGGGAATCAGAGGCGGGGAATCAGAGGCGGGGAAACAGAGGCGAGGAATCAGATATGGGGAATCAGAGGTGGGGAATCAGAGGCAGGTAATCAGATGTGCGGAATCAGAGGTGGGGAATCAGAGGCAGGTAATCAGATGTGCAGAATCAGAGGTGGGGAATCAGAGGTTGGGAATCAGAGGCAGGGAATCAGAGGCTGGGAATCAGATGCAGGGAATCAGATGCGGGGATCAGAGGCGGGGAATGAGAGCTGGGGAATCAGAGGTGGGGATTCAGAGTTGGGGAATCAGAGGCGGGGACTTAGATATGGGGAAACAGAGTCGGGGATTCAGAGGTGGGGAAACAGAGGCGGGGAATCAGATATGGGGAATAAGAGGTGGGGAATCAGAGGCAGGGAATCAGATGTGCGGAATCAGAGATGGGGAATCAGAGGCAGGGAATCAGAATCAGAAGCAGGGAATAAGACGCGGGGAATCAGAGGCGGGGAATCAGAGCTGGGGAAGCAGAGGCAGTGAATCAGAGGCGGGGAATCAGAGGCAGGGAATCGGATGTGCGGAATCAGAGATGGGGAATCAGAGGTGGGGAATCAGAGGCGGTGAATCAGACATGGGTAATCAGAGGCGGGGAATCAGAGGCTGGAAATCAGACACGGGGAATCAGAGGCGGGGAATCAGAGCTGGGAAATTAGAGGCAGGGAATCATAGTTGGGAATCAGAGGCGGGGAATCAGATATGGGGAAACAGAGGCTGGGAATCAGAGGCGGGCAAATAGAGGCGGGGAATCAGATATGGGGAATCAGAGGTGGGGAATCAGAGGTTGGGAATCAGAGGCAGGGAATCAGAGGCTGGGAATCAGATGCAGGGAATCAGATGCGGGGATCAGAGGCGGGGAATGAGAGCTGGGGAATCAGAGGTGGGGAATCAGAGTTGGGGAATCAGAGGCGGGGACTTAGATATGGGGAAACAGAGGCGGGGAATCAGAGGTGGGGAAACAGAGGCGGGGAATCAGATATGGGGAATCAGAGGTGGGGAATCAGAGGCAGTGAATCAGATGTGCGGAATCAGAGATGGGGAATCAGAGGCAGGGAATCAGAATCAGAAGCAGGGAATAAGACGCGGGGAATCACAGGCGGGGAATCAGAGCTGGGGAAGCAGAGGCAGTGAATCAGAGGCGGGGAAACAGAGGCGAGGAATCAGATATGGGGTATCAGATGTGGCGAATCAAAGGCGGTGAATCAGAGATGGGGAATCAGAGGCGGGGAATCAGAGGCAGGGAATCAAACACGGGGAATCAGAGGCGGGGAATCAGAGCTGGGGAATCAGAGGCGGGGAATCAGTGTTGGGGAATCAGAGGCGGGGAATCAGAGCTGGGGAATCAGAGGTGGGGATCAGAGTCGGGGAATCAGAGGCAGGGAATCAGATGTGCGGAATCAGTGTTGGGGAATCAGAGGTGGGGAATCAGAGGCTGTTAATCAGAGATGGGGAATCAGAGGCGGGGAATCAGAGGCAAGAAATCAGACACGGGGTTTCAGAGGCTGGGAATCAGACGGGGGAATCAAAGGCGGGGAATCAGAGCTGGGGAATCAGAGGCAGGGAATCAGAGTTGGGGATTCAGAGGCGGGGAATCAGATATGGGGAATCAGAGGTGGGGAATCAGAGGTGGTGAATCAGAGATGGGGAATCACAGGCGGGGAATCAGAGGCAGGGAATAGAACGCGGGGAATCAGAGGCAGGGAATCAGAGTTGGGGCATCAGAGGTTGGGAATCAGATATGGGGAAACAGAGGCTGGGAATCAGAGGCGGGCAAATAGAGGCGGGGAATCAGATATGGGGAATCAGAGGTGGGGAATCAGAGGTTGGGAATCAGAGGCAGGGAATCAGAGGCTGGGAATCAGATGCAGGGAATCAGATGCGGGGATCAGAGGCGGGGAATGAGAGCTGGGGAATCAGAGGTGGGGAATCAGAGTTGGGGAATCAGAGGCGGGGACTTAGATATGGGGAAACAGAGGCGGGGAATCAGAGGTGGGGAAACAGAGGCGGGGAATCAGATATGGGGAATCAGAGGTGGGGAATCAGAGGCAGTGAATCAGATGTGCGGAATCAGAGGTGGGGAATCAGAGGCGGGGAAACAGAGACGGGGAATCAGATATGGGGAATCAGAGGTGGCGAATCAAAGGCGGTGAATCAGAGATGGGGAATCAGAGGCCGGGAATCAGAGGCAGGGAATCAAACACGGAAAATCAGAGGCGGGGAATCAGAGCTGGGGAATCAGAGGCGGGGAATCAGAGGCGGGGAAACAGAGGCGAGGAATCAGATATGGGGAATCAGAGGTGGCGAATCAAAGGCGGTGAATCAGAGATGGGGAATCAGAGGCGGGGAATCAGAGGCAGGGAATCAAACACGGGGAATCAGAGGCGGGGAATCAGAGCTGGGGAATCAGAGGCGGGGAATCAGAGCTGGGGAATCAGAGGCGGGGAATCAGAGGCGGGGAAACAGAGGCGTGGAATCAGATATGGGGAATCAGAGGTGGCGAATCAAAGGCGGTGAATCAGAGATGGGGAATCAGAGGCCGGGAATCAGAGGCAGGGAATCAAACACGGAAAATCAGAGGCGGGGAATCAGAGCTGTGGAATCAGAGGTGGGGAATCAGAGGCGGGGAAACAGAGGCGAGGAATCAGATATGGGGAATCAGAGGTGGCGAATCACAGGAGGTGAATCAGAGATGGGGAATCAGAGGCGGGGAATCAGAGGCAGGGAATCAAACACGGGGAATCAGAGGCGGGGAATCAGAGCTGGGGAATCAGAGGCGGGGAATCAGAGTTGGGGAATCAGAGGCGGGGAATCAGAGCTGGGGAATCAGAGGTGGGCATCAGAGTCGGGGAATCAAAGGCAGGGAATCAGATGTGCGGAATCAGAGATGGGGAATCAGAGGTGGGGAATCAGAGGCTGTGAATCAGAGATGGGGAATCAGAGGCGGGGAATCAGAGGCAAGAAATCAGACACGGGGTTTCAGAGGCTGGGAATCAGACGGGGGAATCAAAGGCGGGGAATCAGAGCTGGGGAATCCCAGGCAGGGAATCAAACACGGAAAATCAGAGGCGGGGAATCAGAGCTGGGGAATCAGAGGCGGGGAATCAGAGGCGGGGAAACAGAGGCGATGAATCAGATATGGGGTATCAGAGGTGGCGAATCAAAGGCGGTGAATCAGAGATGGGGAATCAGAGGCGGGGAATCAGAGGCAGGGAATCAAACACGGGGAATCAGAGGCGGGGAATCAGAGCTGGGGAATCAGAGGCGGGGAATCAGTGTTGGGGAATCAGAGGCGGGGAATCAGAGCTGGGGAATCAGAGGTGGGGTTCAGAGTCGGGGAATCAGAGGCAGGGAATCAGATGTGCGGAATCAGTGATGGGAAATCAGAGGTGGGGAATCAGAGGCTGTGAATCAGAGATGGGGAATCAGAGGCGGGGAATCAGAGGCAAGAAATCAGACACGGGGTTTCAGAGGCTGGGAATCAGACGGGGGAATCAAAGGCGGGGAATCAGAGCTGGGGAATCAGAGGCAGGGAATCAGAGTTGGGGATTCAGAGGCGGGGAATCAGATATGGGGAATCAGAGGTGGGGAATCAGAGGTGGTGAATCAGAGATGGGGAATCACAGGCGGGGAATCAGAGGCAGGGAATAGAACGCGGGGAATCAGAGGCAGGGAATCAGAGTTGGGGCATCAGAGGTTGGGAATTAGATATGGGGAAACAGAGGCGGGGAATCAGAGGCGGGGAAACAGAGGCGGGAAATCAGATATGGGGAATCAGAGGTGGGGAATCAGAGGCAGGCAATCAGATGTGCGGAATCAGAGATGGGGAATCAGAGGCAGGGAATCAGAATCAGAAGCGGGGAATCAGAGGCCGGGAAACAGAGGCGGGGAATCAGATATGGGGAATCAGAGGTGGGGAATCAGAGGCAGGGAATTAGATTTGCGGAATCAGAGATGGGGAATCAGAAGCAGGGAATCAGAGGCCGGGAATCAGAGGCCGGAATCAGATGCCGGGAATAAGAGGCCGGGAATCAGAGGTGGGGAATCAGAGTCCGGGAATCAGAGATGGGGAATCAGAGGCGGGGAATGAGATATGGGGAATCAGAGGCGGGGAATCAGAGGCGGGGAAACAGAGGCGAGGAATCAGATATGGGGAATCAGAGGTGGCGAATCAAAGGCGATGAATCAGAGATGGGGAATCAGAGGTTGGGAATCAGAGGCAGGGAATCAGATGTGCGGAATCAGAGATGGGGAATCAGAGGCAGGGAATCAGAATCAGAAGCGGGGAATTAGAGGCCGGGAAACAGAGGCGGGGAATCAGATATGGGGAATCAGAGGTGGGGAATCAGAGGCAGGGAATTAGATTTGCGGAATCAGAGATGGGGAATCAGAAGCAGGGAATCAGAGGCCGGGAATCAGAGGCCGGAATCAGATGCAGGGAATAAGAGGCCGGGAATCAGAGGTGGGGAATCAGAGTCCGGGAATCAGAGATGGGGATTCAGAGGCGGGGAATGAGATATGGGGAATCAGAGGCGGGGAATCAGAGGCGGGGAAACAGAGGCGGGGAATCAGATATGGGGAATCAGAGGTGGCGAATCAAAGGCGGTGAATCAGAGATGGGGAATCAGAGGCCGGGAATCAGAGGCAGGGAATCAAACACGGAAAATCAGAGGCGGGGAATCAGAGCTGGGGAATCAGAGGCGGGGAATCAGAGGCGGGGAAACAGAGGCGAGGAATCAGATATGGGGAATCAGAGGTGGGGAATCAGAGGCAGGTAATCAGATGTGCGGAATCAGAGGTGGGGAATCAGAGGCAGGTAATCAGATGTGCGGAATCAGAGGTGGGGAATCAGAGGTTGGGAATCAGAGGCAGGGAATCAGAGGCTGGGAATCAGATGCAGGGAATCAGATGCGGGGATCAGAGGCGGGGAATGAGAGCTGGGGAATCAGAGGTGGGGAATCAGAGTTGGGGAATCAGAGGCGGGGACTTAGATATGGGGAAACAGAGGCGGGGATTCAGAGGTGGGGAAACAGAGGCGGGGAATCAGATATGGGGAATCAGAGGTGGGGAATCAGAGGCAGGGAATCAGATGTGCGGAATCAGAGATGGGGAATCAGAGGCAGGGAATCAGAATCAGAAGCAGGGAATAAGACGCGGGGAATCAGAGGCGGGGAATCAGAGCTGGGGTAGCAGAGGCAGTGAATCAGAGGCGGGGAATCAGAGGCAGGGAATCGGATGTGCGGAATCAGAGATGGGGAATCAGAGGTGGGGAATCAGAGGCGGTGAATCAGACATGGGTAATCAGAGGCGGGGAATCAGAGGCAGGAAATCAGACACGGGGAATCAGAGGCGGGGAATCAGAGCTGGGAAATTAGAGGCAGGGAATCATAGTTGGGAATCAGAGGCGGGGAATCAGATATGGGGAAACAGAGGCGGGGAATCAGAGGCGGGCAAATAGAGGCGGGGAATCAGATATGGGGAATCAGAGGTGGGGAATCAGAGGTTGGGAATCAGAGGCAGGGAATCAGTGGCTGGGAATCAGATGCAGGGAATCAGATGCGGGGATCAGAGGCGGGGAATGAGAGTTGGGGAATCAGAGGTGGGGAATCAGAGTTGGGGAATCAGAGGCGGGGACTTAGATATGGGGAAACAGAGGCGGGGAATCAGAGGTGGGGAAACAGAGGCGGGGAATCAGATATGGGGAATCAGAGGTGGGGAATCAGAGGCAGGGAATCAGATGTGCGGAATCAGAGATGGGGAATCAGAGGCAGGGAATCAGAATCAGAAGCAGGGAATAAGACGCGGGGAATCACAGGCGGGGAATCAGAGCTGGGGTAGCAGAGGCAGTGAATCAGAGGCGGGGAATCAGAGGCAGGGAATCGGATGTGCGGAATCAGAGATGGGGAATCAGAGGTGGGGAATCAGAGGCGGTGAATCAGACATGGGTAATCAGAGGCGGGGAATCAGAGGCAGGAAATCAGACACGGGGAATCAGAGGCGGGGAATCAGAGCTGGGAAATTAGAGGCAGGGAATCATAGTTGGGAATCAGAGGCGGGGAATCAGATATGGGGAAACAGAGGCGGGGAATCAGAGGCGGGCAAATAGAGGCGGGGAATCAGATATGGGGAATCAGAGGTGGGGAATCAGAGGTTGGGAATCAGAGGCAGGGAATCAGTGGCTGGGAATCAGATGCAGGGAATCAGATGCGGGGATCAGAGGCGGGGAATGAGAGTTGGGGAATCAGAGGTGGGGAATCAGAGTTGGGGAATCAGAGGCGGGGACTTAGATATGGGGAAACAGAGGCGGGGAATCAGAGGTGGGGAAACAGAGGCGGGGAATCAGATATGGGGAATCAGAGGTGGGGAATTAGAGGCAGGGAATCAGATGTGCGGAATCAGAGATGGGGAATCAGAGGCAGGGAATCAGAATCAGAAGCAGGGAATAAGATGCGGGGAATCACAGGCGGGGAATCAGAGCTGGGGAAGCAGAGGCAGTGAATCAGAGGCGGGGAAACAGAGGCGAGGAATCAGATATGGGGTATCAGAGGTGGCGAATCAAAGGCGGTGAATCAGAGATGGGGAATCAGAGGCGGGGAATCAGAGGCAGGGAATCAAACACGGGGAATCAGAGGCGGGGAATCAGAGCTGGGGAATCAGAGGCGGGGAATCAGTGTTGGGGAATCAGAGGCGGGGAATCAGAGCTGGGGAATCAGAGGTGGGGATCAGAGTCGGGGAATCAGAGGCAGGGAATCAGATGTGCGGAATCAGTGTTGGGGAATCAGAGGTGGGGAATCAGAGGCTGTGAATCAGAGATGGGGAATCAGAGGCGGGGAATCAGAGGCAAGAAATCAGACACGGGCTTTCAGAGGCTGGGAATCAGACGGGGGAATCAAAGGCGGGGAATCAGAGCTGGGGAATCAGAGGCAGTGAATCAGAGTTGGGGATTCAGAGGCGGGGAATCAGATATGGGGAATCAGAGGTGGGGAATCAGAGGTGGTGAATCAGAGATGGGGAATCACAGGCGGGGAATCAGAGGCAGGGAATAGAACGCGGGGAATCAGAGGCAGGGAATCAGAGTTGGGGCATCAGAGGTTGGGAATTAGATATGGGGAAACAGAGGCGGGGAATCAGAGGCGGGGAAACAGAGGCGGGAAATCAGATATGGGGAATCAGAGGTGGGGAATCAGAGGCAGGGAATCAGATGTGCGGAATCAGAGATGGGGAATCAGAGGCAGGGAATCAGAATCAGAAGCGGGGAATCAGAGGCCGGGAAACAGAGGCGGGGAATCAGATATGGGGAATCAGAGGTGGGGAATCAGAGGCAGGGAATTAGATTTGCGGAATCAGAGATGGGGAATCAGAAGCAGGGAATCAGAGGCCGGGAATCAGAGGCCGGAATCAGATGCCGGGAATAAGAGGCCGGGAATCAGAGGTGGGGAATCAGAGTCCGGGAATCAGAGTTGGGGCATCAGAGGTTGGGAATTAGATATGGGGAAACAGAGGCGGGGAATCAGAGGCGGGGAAACAGAGGCGGGAAATCAGATATGGGGAATCAGAGGTGGGGAATCAGAGGCAGGCAATCAGATGTGCGGAATCAGAGATGGGGAATCAGAGGCAGGGAATCAGAATCAGAAGCGGGGAATCAGAGGCCGGGAAACAGAGGCGGGGAATCAGATATGGGGAATCAGAGGTGGGGAATCAGAGGCAGGGAATTAGAGTTGCGGAGTCAGAGATGGGGAATCAGAAGCAGGGAATCAGAGGCCGGGAATCAGAGGCCGGAATCAGATGCCGGGAATAAGAGGCCGGGAATCAGAGGTGGGGAATCAGAGTCCGGGAATCAGAGATGGGGAATCAGAGGCGGGGAATGAGATATGGGGAATCAGAGGCGGGGAATCAGAGGCGGGGAAACAGAGGCGAGGAATCAGATATGGGGAATCAGAGGTGGCGAATCAAAGGCGATGAATCAGAGATGGGGAATCAGAGGTTGGGAATCAGAGGCAGGGAATCAGATGTGCGGAATCAGAGATGGGGAATCAGAGGCAGGGAATCAGAATCAGAAGCGGGGAATTAGAGGACGGGAAACAGAGGCGGGGAATCAGATATGGGGAATCAGAGGTGGGGAATCAGAGGCAGGGAATTAGATTTGCGGAATCAGAGATGGGGAATCAGAAGCAGGGAATCAGAGGCCGGGAATCAGAGGCCGGAATCAGATGCAGGGAATAAGAGGCCGGGAATCAGAGGTGGGGAATCAGAGTCCGGGAATCAGAGATGGGGATTCAGAGGTGGGGAATGAGATATGGGGAATCAGAGGCGGGGAATCAGAGTCGGGGAAACAGAGGCGGGGAATCAGATATGGGGAATCAGAGGTGGCGAATCAAAGGCGGTGAATCAGAGATGGGGAATCAGAGGCCGGGAATCAGAGGCAGGGAATCAAACACGGAAAATCAGAGGCGGGGAATGAGAGCTGGGGAATCAGAGGTGGGGAATCAGAGGCAGGTAATCAGATGTGCAGAATCAGAGGTGGGGAATCAGAGGTTGGGAATCAGAGGCAGGGAATCAGAGGCTGGGAATCAGATGCAGGGAATCAGATGCGGGGATCAGAGGCGGGGAATGAGAGCTGGGGAATCAGAGGTGGGGATTCAGAGTTGGGGAATCAGAGGCGGGGACTTAGATATGGGGAAACAGAGTCGGGGATTCAGAGGTGGGGAAACAGAGGCGGGGAATCAGATATGGGGAATCAGAGGTGGGGAATCAGAGGCAGGGAATCAGATGTGCGGAATCAGAGATGGGGAATCAGAGGCAGGGAATCAGAATCAGAAGCAGGGAATAAGACGCGGGGAATCAGAGGCGGGGAATCAGAGCTGGGGAAGCAGAGGCAGTGAATCAGAGGCGGGGAATCAGAGGCAGGGAATCGGATGTGCGGAATCAGAGATGGGGAATCAGAGGTGGGGAATCAGAGGCGGTGAATCAGACATGGGTAATCAGAGGCGGGGAATCAGAGGCAGGAAATCAGACACGGGGAATCAGAGGCGGGGAATCAGAGCTGGGAAATTAGAGGCAGGGAATCATAGTTGGGAATCAGAGGCGGGGAATCAGATATGGGGAAACAGAGGCTGGGAATCAGAGGCGGGCAAATAGAGGCGGGGAATCAGATATGGGGAATCAGAGGTGGGGAATCAGAGGTTGGGAATCAGAGGCAGGGAATCAGAGGCTGGGAATCAGATGCAGGGAATCAGATGCGGGGATCAGAGGCGGGGAATGAGAGCTGGGGAATCAGAGGTGGGGAATCAGAGTTGGGGAATCAGAGGCGGGGACTTAGATATGGGGAAACAGAGGCGGGGAATCAGAGGTGGGGAAACAGAGGCGGGGAATCAGATATGGGGAATCAGAGGTGGGGAATCAGAGGCAGTGAATCAGATGTGCGGAATCAGAGATGGGGAATCAGAGGCAGGGAATCAGAACCAGAAGCAGGGAATAAGACGCGGGGAATCACAGGCGGGGAATCAGAGCTGGGGAAGCAGAGGCAGTGAATCAGAGGCGGGGAAACAGAGGCGAGGAATCAGATATGGGGTATCAGATGTGGCGAATCAAAGGCGGTGAATCAGAGATGGGGAATCAGAGGCGGGGAATCAGAGGCAGGGAATCAAACACGGGGAATCAGAGGCGGGGAATCAGAGCTGGGGAATCAGAGGCGGGGAATCAGTGTTGGGGAATCAGAGGCGGGGAATCAGAGCTGGGGAATCAGAGGTGGGGATCAGAGTCGGGGAATCAGAGGCAGGGAATCAGATGTGCGGAATCAGTGTTGGGGAATCAGAGGTGGGGAATCAGAGGCTGTGAATCAGAGATGGGGAATCAGAGGCGGGGAATCAGAGGCAAGAAATCAGACACGGGGTTTCAGAGGCTGGGAATCAGACGGGGGAATCAAAGGCGGGGAATCAGAGCTGGGGAATCAGAGGCAGGGAATCAGAGTTGGGGATTCAGAGGCGGGGAATCAGATATGGGGAATCAGAGGTGGGGAATCAGAGGTGGTGAATCAGAGATGGGGAATCACAGGCGGGGAATCAGAGGCAGGGAATAGAACGCGGGGAATCAGAGGCAGGGAATCAGAGTTGGGGCATCAGAGGTTGGGAATTAGATATGGGGAAACAGAGGCGGGGAATCAGAGGCGGGGAAACAGAGGCGGGAAATCAGATATGGGGAATCAGAGGTGGGGAATCAGAGGCAGGGAATCAGATGTGCGGAATCAGAGATGGGGAATCAGAGGCAGGGAATCAGAATCAGAAGCGGGGAATCAGAGGCCGGGAAACAGAGGCGGGGAATCAGATATGGGGAATCAGAGGTGGGGAATCAGAGGCAGGGAATTAGATTTGCGGAATCAGAGATGGGGAATCAGAAGCAGGGAATCAGAGGCCGGGAATCAGAGGCCGGAATCAGATGCCGGGAATAAGAGGCCGGGAATCAGAGGTGGGGAATCAGAGTCCGGGAATCAGAGATGGGGAATCAGAGGCGGGGAATGAGATATGGGGAATCAGAGGCGGGGAATCAGAGGCGGGGAAACAGAGGCGAGGAATCAGATATGGGGAATCAGAGGTGGCGAATCAAAGGCGATGAATCAGAGATGGGGAATCAGAGGTTGGGAATCAGAGGCAGGGAATCAGATGTGCGGAATCAGAGATGGGGAATCAGAGGCAGGGAATCAGAATCAGAAGCGGGGAATTAGAGGCCGGGAAACAGAGGCGGGGAATCAGATATGGGGAATCAGAGGTGGGGAATCAGAGGCAGGGAATTAGATTTGCGGAATCAGAGATGGGGAATCAGAAGCAGGGAATCAGAGGCCGGGAATCAGAGGCCGGAATCAGATGCAGGGAATAAGAGGCCGGGAATCAGAGGTGGGGAATCAGAGTCCGGGAATCAGAGATGGGGATTCAGAGGCGGGGAATGAGATATGGGGAATCAGAGGCGGGGAATCAGAGGCGGGGAAACAGAGGCGGGGAATCAGATATGGGGAATCAGAGGTGGCGAATCAAAGGCGGTGAATCAGAGATGGGGAATCAGAGGCCGGGAATCAGAGGCAGGGAATCAAACACGGAAAATCAGAGGCGGGGAATGAGAGCTGGGGAATCAGAGGCGGGGAATCAGAGGCGGGGAAACAGAGGCGAGGAATCAGATATGGGGAATCAGAGGTGGGGAATCAGAGGCAGGTAATCAGATGTGCGGAATCAGAGGTGGGGAATCAGAGGCAGGTAATCAGATGTGCGGAATCAGAGGTGGGGAATCAGAGGTTGGGAATCAGAGGCAGGGAATCAGAGGCTGGGAATCAGATGCAGGGAATCAGATGCGGGGATCAGAGGCGGGGAATGAGAGCTGGGGAATCAGAGGTGGGGAATCAGAGTTGGGGAATCAGAGGCGGGGACTTAGATATGGGGAAACAGAGGCGGGGATTCAGAGGTGGGGAAACAGAGGCGGGGAATCAGATATGGGGAATCAGAGGTGGGGAATCAGAGGCAGGGAATCAGATGTGCGGAATCAGAGATGGGGAATCAGAGGCAGGGAATCAGAATCAGAAGCAGGGAATAAGACGCGGGGAATCAGAGGCGGGGAATCAGAGCTGGGGAAGCAGAGGCAGTGAATCAGAGGCGGGGAATCAGAGGCAGGGAATCGGATGTGCGGAATCAGAGATGGGGAATCAGAGGTGGGGAATCAGAGGCGGTGAATCAGACATGGGTAATCAGAGGCGGGGAATCAGAGGCAGGAAATCAGACACGGGGAATCAGAGGCGGGGAATCAGAGCTGGGAAATTAGAGGCAGGGAATCATAGTTGGGAATCAGAGGCGGGGAATCAGATATGGGGAAACAGAGGCTGGGAATCAGAGGCGGGCAAATAGAGGCGGGGAATCAGATATGGGGAATCAGAGGTGGGGAATCAGAGGTTGGGAATCAGAGGCAGGGAATCAGAGGCTGGGAATCAGATGCAGGGAATCAGATGTGGGGATCAGAGGCGGGGAATGAGAGCTGGGGAATCAGAGGTGGGGAATCAGAGTTGGGGAATCAGAGGCGGGGACTTAGATATGGGGAAACAGAGGCGGGGAATCAGAGGTGGGGAAACAGAGGCGGGGAATCAGATATGGGGAATCAGAGGTGGGGAATCAGAGGCAGTGAATCAGATGTGCGGAATCAGAGATGGGGAATCAGAGGCAGGGAATCAGAATCAGAAGCAGGGAATAAGACGCGGGGAATCACAGGCGGGGAATCAGAGCTGGGGAAGCAGAGGCAGTGAATCAGAGGCGGGGAAACAGAGGCGAGGAATCAGATATGGGGTATCAGATGTGGCGAATCAAAGGCGGTGAATCAGAGATGGGGAATCAGAGGCGGGGAATCAGAGGCAGGGAATCAAACACGGGGAATCAGAGGCGGGGAATCAGAGCTGGGGAATCAGAGGCGGGGAATCAGTGTTGGGGAATCAGAGGCGGGGAATCAGAGCTGGGGAATCAGAGGTGGGGATCAGAGTCGGGGAATCAGAGGCAGGGAATCAGATGTGCGGAATCAGTGTTGGGGAATCAGAGGTGGGGAATCAGAGGCTGTGAATCAGAGATGGGGAATCAGAGGCGGGGAATCAGAGGCAAGAAATCAGACACGGGGTTTCAGAGGCTGGGAATCAGACGGGGGAATCAAAGGCGGGGAATCAGAGCTGGGGAATCAGAGGCAGGGAATCAGAGTTGGGGATTCAGAGGCGGGGAATCAGATATGGGGAATCAGAGGTGGGGAATCAGAGGTGGTGAATCAGAGATGGGGAATCACAGGCGGGGAATCAGAGGCAGGGAATAGAACGCGGGGAATCAGAGGCAGGGAATCAGAGTTGGGGCATCAGAGGTTGGGAATTAGATATGGGGAAACAGAGGCGGGGAATCAGAGGCGGGGAAACAGAGGCGGGAAATCAGATATGGGGAATCAGAGGTGGGGAATCAGAGGCAGGGAATCAGATGTGCGGAATCAGAGATGGGGAATCAGAGGCAGGGAATCAGAATCAGAAGCGGGGAATCAGAGGCCGGGAAACAGAGGCGGGGAATCAGATATGGGGAATCAGAGGTGGGGAATCAGAGGCAGGGAATTAGATTTGCGGAATCAGAGATGGGGAATCAGAAGCAGGGAATCAGAGGCCGGGAATCAGAGGCCGGAATCAGATGCCGGGAATAAGAGGCCGGGAATCAGAGGTGGGGAATCAGAGTCCGGGAATCAGAGATGGGGAATCAGAGGCGGGGAATGAGATATGGGGAATCAGAGGCGGGGAATCAGAGGCGGGGAAACAGAGGCGAGGAATCAGATATGGGGAATCAGAGGTGGCGAATCAAAGGCGATGAATCAGAGATGGGGAATCAGAGGTTGGGAATCAGAGGCAGGGAATCAGATGTGCGGAATCAGAGATGGGGAATCAGAGGCAGGGAATCAGAATCAGAAGCGGGGAATTAGAGGCCGGGAAACAGAGGCGGGGAATCAGATATGGGGAATCAGAGGTGGGGAATCAGAGGCAGGGAATTAGATTTGCGGAATCAGAGATGGGGAATCAGAAGCAGGGAATCAGAGGCCGGGAATCAGAGGCCGGAATCAGATGCAGGGAATAAGAGGCCGGGAATCAGAGGTGGGGAATCAGAGTCCGGGAATCAGAGATGGGGATTCAGAGGCGGGGAATGAGATATGGGGAATCAGAGGCGGGGAATCAGAGGCGGGGAAACAGAGGCGGGGAATCAGATATGGGGAATCAGAGGTGGCGAATCAAAGGCGGTGAATCAGAGATGGGGAATCAGAGGCCGGGAATCAGAGGCAGGGAATCAAACACGGAAAATCAGAGGCGGGGAATGAGAGCTGGGGAATCAGAGGCGGGGAATCAGAGGCGGGGAAACAGAGGCGAGGAATCAGATATGGGGAATCAGAGGTGGGGAATCAGAGGCAGGTAATCAGATGTGCGGAATCAGAGGTGGGGAATCAGAGGCAGGTAATCAGATGTGCGGAATCAGAGGTGGGGAATCAGAGGTTGGGAATCAGAGGCAGGGAATCAGAGGCTGGGAATCAGATGCAGGGAATCAGATGCGGGGATCAGAGGCGGGGAATGAGAGCTGGGGAATCAGAGGTGGGGAATCAGAGTTGGGGAATCAGAGGCGGGGACTTAGATATGGGGAAACAGAGGCGGGGATTCAGAGGTGGGGAAACAGAGGCGGGGAATCAGATATGGGGAATCAGAGGTGGGGAATCAGAGGCAGGGAATCAGATGTGCGGAATCAGAGATGGGGAATCAGAGGCAGGGAATCAGAATCAGAAGCAGGGAATAAGACGCGGGGAATCAGAGGCGGGGAATCAGAGCTGGGGAAGCAGAGGCAGTGAATCAGAGGCGGGGAATCAGAGGCAGGGAATCGGATGTGCGGAATCAGAGATGGGGAATCAGAGGTGGGGAATCAGAGGCGGTGAATCAGACATGGGTAATCAGAGGCGGGGAATCAGAGGCATGAAATCAGACACGGGGAATCAGAGGCGGGGAATCAGAGCTGGGAAATTAGAGGCAGGGAATCATAGTTGGGAATCAGAGGCGGGGAATCAGATATGGGGAAACAGAGGCGGGGAATCAGAGGCGGGCAAATAGAGGCGGGGAATCAGATATGGGGAATCAGAGGTGGGGAATCAGAGGTTGGGAATCAGAGGCAGGGAATCAGAGGCTGGGAATCAGATGCAGGGAATCAGATGCGGGGATCAGAGGCGGGGAATGAGAGCTGGGGAATCAGAGGTGGGGAATCAGAGTTGGGGAATCAGAGGCGGGGACTTAGATATGGGGAAACAGAGGCGGGGAATCAGAGGTGGGGAAACAGAGGCGGGGAATCAGATATGGGGAATCAGAGGTGGGGAATCAGAGGCAGGGAATCAGATGTGCGGAATCAGAGATGGGGAATCAGAGGCAGGGAATCAGAATCAGAAGCAGGGAATAAGACGCGGGGAATCACAGGCGGGGAATCAGAGCTGGGGAAGCAGAGGCAGTGAATCAGAGGCGGGGAAACAGAGGCGAGGAATCAGATATGGGGTATCAGAGGTGGCGAATCAAAGGCGGTGAATCAGAGATGGGGAATCAGAGGCGGGGAATCAGAGGCAGGGAATCAAACACGGGGAATCAGAGGCGGGGAATCAGAGCTGGGGAATCAGAGGCGGGGAATCAGTGTTGGGGAATCAGAGGCGGGGAATCAGAGCTGGGGAATCAGAGTCGGGGAATCAGAGGCAGGGAATCAAACACGGGGAATCAGAGGCGGGGAATCAGAGCTGGGGAATCAGAGGCGGGGAATCAGTGTTGGGGAATCAGAGGTGGGGATCAGAGTCGGGGAATCAGAGGCAGGGAATCAGATGTGCGGAATCAGTGTTGGGGAATCAGAGGTGGGGAATCAGAGGCTGTGAATCAGAGATGGGGAATCAGAGGCGGGGAATCAGAGGCAAGAAATCAGACACGGGGTTTCAGAGGCTGGGAATCAGACGGGGGAATCAAAGGCGGGGAATCAGAGCCAGGGAATTAGATTTGCGGAATCAGAGATGGGGAATCAGAAGCAGGGAATCAGAGGCCGGGAATCAGAGGCCGGAATCAGATGCAGGGAATAAGAGGCCGGGAATCAGAGGTGGGGAATCAGAGTCCGGGAATCAGAGATGGGGATTCAGAGGCGGGGAATGAGATATGGGGAATCAGAGGCGGGGAATCAGAGGCGGGGAAACAGAGGCGGGGAATCAGAGGCAGGGAATCGGATGTGCGGAATCAGAGATGGGGAATCAGAGGTGGGGAATCAGAGGCGGTGAATCAGACATGGGTAATCAGAGGCGGGGAATCAGAGGCATGAAATCAGACACGGGGAATCAGAGGCGGGGAATCAGAGCTGGGAAATTAGAGGCAGGGAATCATAGTTGGGAATCAGAGGCGGGGAATCAGATATGGGGAAACAGAGGCGGGGAATCAGAGGCGGGCAAATAGAGGCGGGGAATCAGATATGGGGAATCAGAGGTGGGGAATCAGAGGTTGGGAATCAGAGGCAGGGAATCAGAGGCTGGGAATCAGATGCAGGGAATCAGATGCGGGGATCAGAGGCGGGGAATGAGAGCTGGGGAATCAGAGGTGGGGAATCAGAGTTGGGGAATCAGAGGCGGGGACTTAGATATGGGGAAACAGAGGCGGGGAATCAGAGGTGGGGAAACAGAGGCGGGGAATCAGATATGGGGAATCAGAGGTGGGGAATCAGAGGCAGGGAATCAGATGTGCGGAATCAGAGATGGGGAATCAGAGGCAGGGAATCAGAATCAGAAGCAGGGAATAAGACGCGGGGAATCACAGGCGGGGAATCAGAGCTGGGGAAGCAGAGGCAGTGAATCAGAGGCGGGGAAACAGAGGCGAGGAATCAGATATGGGGTATCAGAGGTGGCGAATCAAAGGCGGTGAATCAGAGATGGGGAATCAGAGGCGGGGAATCAGAGGCAGGGAATCAAACACGGGGAATCAGAGGCGGGGAATCAGAGCTGGGGAATCAGAGGCGGGGAATCAGTGTTGGGGAATCAGAGGCGGGGAATCAGAGCTGGGGAATCAGAGTCGGGGAATCAGAGGCAGGGAATCAAACACGGGGAATCAGAGGCGGGGAATCAGAGCTGGGGAATCAGAGGCGGGGAATCAGTGTTGGGGAATCAGAGGTGGGGATCAGAGTCGGGGAATCAGAGGCAGGGAATCAGATGTGCGGAATCAGTGTTGTGGAATCAGAGGTGGGGAATCAGAGGCTGTGAATCAGAGATGGGGAATCAGAGGCGGGGAATCAGAGGCAAGAAATCAGACACGGGGTTTCAGAGGCTGGGAATCAGACGGGGGAATCAAAGGCGGGGAATCAGAGCTGGGGAATCAGAGGCAGGGAATCAGAGTTGGGGCATCAGAGGTTGGGAATTAGATATGGGGAAACAGAGGCGGGGAATCAGAGGCGGGGAAACAGAGGCGGGAAATCAGATATGGGGAATCAGAGGTGGGGAATCAGAGGCAGGGAATCAGATGTGCGGAATCAGAGATGGGGAATCAGAGGCAGGGAATCAGAATCAGAAGCGGGGAATCAGAGGCCGGGAAACAGAGGCGGGGAATCAGATATGGGGAATCAGAGGTGGGGAATCAGAGGCAGGGAATTAGATTTGCGGAATCAGAGATGGGGAATCAGAAGCAGGGAATCAGAGGCCGGGAATCAGAGGCCGGAATCAGATGCCGGGAATAAGAGGCCGGGAATCAGAGGTGGGGAATCAGAGTCCGGGAATCAGAGATGGGGAATCAGAGGCGGGGAATGAGATATGGGGAATCAGAGGCGGGGAATCAGAGGCGGGGAAACAGAGGCGAGGAATCAAATATGGGGAATCAGAGGTGGCGAATCAAAGGCGATGAATCAGAGATGGGGAATCAGAGGTTGGGAATCAGAGGCAGGGAATCAGATGTGCGGAATCAGAGATGGGGAATCAGAGGCAGGGAATCAGAGGCGGGGAAACAGAGGCGAGGAATCAGATATGGGGAATCAGAGGTGGCGAATCAAAGGCGATGAATCAGAGATGGGGAATCAGAGGTTGGGAATCAGAGGCAGGGAATCAGATGTGCGGAATCAGAGATGGGGAATCAGAGGCAGGGAATCAGAATCAGAAGCGGGGAATTAGAGGCCGGGAAACAGAGGCGGGGAATCAGATATGGGGAATCAGAGGTGGGGAATCAGAGGCAGTGAATTAGATTTGCGGAATCAGAGATGGGGAATCAGAAGCAGGGAATCAGAGGCCGGGAATCAGAGGCCGGAATCAGATGCAGGGAATAAGAGGCCGGGAATCAGAGGTGGGGAATCAGAGTCCGGGAATCAGAGATGGGGATTCAGAGGCGGGGAATGAGATATGGGGAATCAGAGGCGGGGAATCAGAGGCGGGGAAACAGAGGCGGGGAATCAGATATGGGGAATCAGAGGTGGCGAATCAAAGGCGGTGAATCAGAGATGGGGAATCAGAGGCCGGGAATCAGAGGCAGGGAATCAAACACGGAAAATCAGAGGCGGGGAATGAGAGCTGGGGAATCAGAGGCGGGGAATCAGATGCGGGGATCAGAGGCGGGGAATGAGAGCTGGGGAATCAGAGGTGGGGAATCAGAGTTGGGGAATCAGAGGCGGGGACTTAGATATGGGGAAACAGAGTCGGGGATTCAGAGGTGGGGAAACAGAGGCGGGGAATCAGATATGGGGAATCAGAGGTGGGGAATCAGAGGCAGGGAATCAGATGTGCGGAATCAGAGATGGGGAATCAGAGGCAGGGAATCAGAATCAGAAGCAGGGAATAAGACGCGGGGAATCAGAGGCGGGGAATCAGAGCTGGGGAAGCAGAGGCAGTGAATCAGAGGCGGGGAATCAGAGGCAGGGAATCGGATGTGCGGAATCAGAGATGGGGAATCAGAGGTGGGGAATCAGAGGCGGTGAATCAGACATGGGTAATCAGAGGCGGGGAATCAGAGGCAGGAAATCAGACACGGGGAATCAGAGGCGGGGAATCAGAGCTGGGAAATTAGAGGCAGGGAATCATAGTTGGGAATCAGAGGCGGGGAATCAGATATGGGGAAACAGAGGCGGGGAATCAGAGGCGGGCAAATAGAGGCGGGGAATCAGATATGGGGAATCAGAGGTGGGGAATCAGAGGTTGGGAATCAGAGGCAGGGAATCAGAGGCTGGGAATCAGATGCAGGGAATCAGATGCGGGGATCAGAGGCGGGGAATGAGAGCTGGGGAATCAGAGGTGGGGAATCAGAGTTGGGGAATCAGAGGCGGGGACTTAGATATGGGGAAACAGAGGCGGGGAATCAGAGGTGGGGAAACAGAGGCGGGGAATCAGATATGGGGAATCAGAGGTGGGGAATCAGAGGCAGGGAATCAGATGTGCGGAATCAGAGATGGGGAATCAGAGGCAGGGAATCAGAATCAGAAGCAGGGAATAAGACGCGGGGAATCACAGGCGGGGAATCAGAGCTGGGGAAGCAGAGGCAGTGAATCAGAGGCGGGGAATCAGAGGCAGGGAATCGGATGTGCGGAATCAGAGATGGGGAATCAGAGGTGGGGAATCAGAGGCGGTGAATCAGACATGGGTAATCAGAGGCGGGGAATCAGAGGCAGGAAATCAGACACGGGGAATCAGAGGCGGGGAATCAGAGCTGGGAAATTAGAGGCAGGGAATCATAGTTGAGAATCAGAGGCGGGGAATCAGATATGGGGAAACAGAGGCGGGGAATCAGGGGCGGGGAAACAGAGGCGGGGAATCAGATATGGGGAATCGGATGTGGGGAATCAGAGGCGGGGAATCAGAGCTGTGGAATCAGAGGCGGGGAATCAGAGTTGGGGCATCAGAGGTGGGGAATTAGATATGGGGAAACAGAGGCGGGGAATCAGAGGCGTGGAAACAGAGGCGGGGAATCAGATATGGGGAATCAGAGGTGGGGAATAAGAGGCAGGTAATCAGATGTGCTGAATCAGAGATGGGGAATCAGAGGCAGGGAATCAGAATCAGAAGCGGGGAGTCAGAGGACGGGAATCAGAGGCCTGGAATCAGATGCTGGGAATAAGAGGCCCGGAATCAGAGGTGGGGAATCAGAGTCCGGGAATCAGAGATGGGGAGTCAGAGGCGGGGAATGAGATATGGAGAATCAGAGGCGGGGAATCAGATGCGGGGAAACAGAGGTGGGGAATCAGATATGGGGAATCAGAGGTGGCGAATCAAAGGCGGTGAATCAGAGATGGGGAATCAGAGGCGGGGAAACAGAGGCAGGGAATCAGATATGGGGAATTAGAGGTGGGGAATTAGAGTTGGGGAATCAGAGGCGGGGAATCAGAGGCGGGGAAACAGAGGCGGGGAATCAAACACGGGGAATCAGAGGTGGGGAATCAGAGGTTGGGAATCAGATGCAGGGAATCAGAGGCGGGGAATCAGAGGCGGGGAATCAGAGGCAGGGAATCAGATGTGCGGAATCGGAGATGGGGAATCAGAGGCAGGGAATCAGAGGCGGGGAATCAGAGGCAGGGAATCAGAGGCCGGGAATCAGATATGGGGAAACAGAGGCAGGGAATCAGAGGCTGGGGATCAGATATGGGGAATCAGAGGTGGGGAATCAGAGGTTGGGAATCAGAGGCAGGGAATCAGAGGCTTGGAATCAGATGCAGGGAATCAGATGCGGGGAATCAGAGGCGGGGAATCAGAGCTGGGGAATCAGATGCTGGGAATCAAAGTTGGGGAATCAGAGGCAGGGAATCAGATATGGGGAAACAGGGGTGGGGAATCAGAGGCGGGGAATCAGATATGGGGAATCAGAGGCGGGGAATTAGAGTTGGGGAATCAGAGGCGGGGAATCAGAGGCGGGGAAACAGAGGCGGGGAATCAAACACGGGGAATCAGAGGTTGGGAATCAGAGGCAGGGAATCAGAGGCGGGGAATCAGAGGCGGGGAATCAGAGGCAGGGAATCAGATGTGCGGAATCGGAGATGGGGAATCAGAGGCAGGGAATCAGAGGCGGGGAATCAGAGGCGGGGAACCAGAGGCCGGGAATCAGATATGGGGAAACAGAGGCGGGGAATCAGAGGCGGGGAAACAGAGGCTGGGAATCAGATATGGGGAATCAGAGGTGGGGAATCAGAGGTTGGGAATCAGAGGCAGGGAATAAGAGGCTTGGAATCAGATGCAGGGAATCAGATGCGGGGAATCAGAGGCGGGGAATCAGAGCTGGGGAATCAGAGGTGGGGAATTAGATTTGGGGAATCAGAGGTGGGGACTTAGATATTGGGAAACAGAGGCGGGGAAGCAGAGGCGGGGAAACAGAGGCGGGGAATCAGATATGGGGAATCAGAGATGGGGAATCAGAGGCAGGGAATCAGATGTGCGGAATCAGAGATGGGGAATCAAAGGCAGGGAATCAGAATCAGAAGCAGGGAATCAGAGGTGGGGAATCAGAGTCCGGGAATCAGAGATGGGGATTCAGAGGCGGGGAATGAGATATGGGGAATCAGAGGAGGGGAATAAGAGGCGGGGAAACAGAGGCGGGTATCAGATATGGGGAATCAGAGGTGGCGAATCAAAGGCGGTGAATCAGAGATGGGGAATCAGAGGCCGGGAATCAGAGGCAGGGAATCAAACACGGGGAATCTGAGGCGGGGAATCATAGCTGGCGAATCAAAGGCGGGGAATCAGAGGTGGGGAATCAGAGGCGGGGAATCAGATATTGGGAATCAGAGGTGGGGAATCAGAGGCGGGGAAACAGAGGCGGGGAATCAGATATGGGGTATCAGAGGTGGGGAATCAGAGGTTGTGAATCAGAGATGGGGAATCAGAGGCGGGGAATCAGAGGCCGGTAATCAGACGCGGGGAATCAGAGGCGGGGAATCAGATCTGGGAAATTAGAGGCAGGGAATCAGAGTTGGGGATTCAGAGGCGGGGAATCAGATATGGGGAAACAGAGGCGGGGAATCAGATGCAGGCAAATAGAGGCGGGGATCAGATATGGGGAAACAGAGGCGGGGAATCAGAGGCGGGGAAACAGAGGCGGGGAATCAGATATGGGGAATCAGAGGTGGGGAATCAGAGGTTGGGAATCAGAGGCTGGGAATCAGAGGCGGGGAATCAGAGCTGGGGAATCAGAGGTGGGGAATCAAAGTTGGGGAATCAGAGGCGGGGACTTAGATATGGGGAAACAGAGGCGGGGAATCAGAGGCGGGGAAACAGAGGCGGGGAATCAGATATGGGGAATCAGAGGTGGGGAATCAGAGGCGGGGAAACAGAGGCGGGGAATCAGATATGGGGTATCAGAGGTGGGGAATCAGAGGTTGTGAATCAGAGATGGGGAATCAGAGGCGGGGAATCAGAGGCCGGTAATCAGACGCGGGGAATCAGAGGTGGGGAATCAGAGCTGGGAAATTAGAGGCAGGGAATCAGAGTTGGGGATTCAGAGGCGGGGAATCAGATATGGGGAAACAGAGGCGGGGAATCAGATGCAGGCAAATAGAGGCGGGGATCAGATATGGGGAAACAGAGGCGGGGAATCAGAGGCGGGGAAACAGAGGCGGGGAATGAGATATGGGGAATCAGAGGTGGGGAATCAGAGGTTGGGAATCAGAGGCTGGGAATCAGAGGCGGGGAATCAGAGCTGGGGAATCAGAGGTGGGGAATCAAAGTTGGGGAATCAGAGGCGGGGACTTAGATATGGGGAAACAGAGGCGGGGAATCAGAGGCGGGGAAACAGAGGCGGGGAATCAGATATGGGGAATCAGAGGTGGGGAATCAGAGGCAGGGAATTAGATTTGCGGAATCAGAGATGGGGAATCAGAAGCAGGGAATCAGAGGCCGGGAATCAGAGGCCGGAATCAGATGCCGGGAATAAGAGGCCGGGAATCAGAGGTGGGGAATCAGAGTCCGGGAATCAGAGATGGGGAATCAGAGGCGGGGAATGAGATATGGGGAATCAGAGGCGGGGAATCAGAGGCGGGGAAACAGAGGCGAGGAATCAGATATGGGGAATCAGAGGTGGCGAATCAAAGGCGGTGAATCAGAGATGGGGAATCAGATGCGGGGAAACAGAGGTGGGGAATCAGATATGGGGAATCAGAGGTGGCGAATCAAAGGCGGTGAATCAGAGATGGGGAATCAGAGGCGGGGAATCAGAGGCAGGGAATCAGAGGCAGGGAATCAAACACGGAAAATCAGAGGCGGGGAATGAGAGCTGGGGAATCAGAGGCGGGGAATCAGAGGCGGGGAAACAGAGGCGAGGAATCAGATATGGGGAATCAGAGGTGGGGAATCAGAGGCAGGTAATCAGATGTGCGGAATCAGAGGTGGGGAATCAGAGGCAGGTAATCAGATGTGCAGAATCAGAGGTGGGGAATCAGAGGTTGGGAATCAGAGGCAGGGAATCAGAGGCTGGGAATCAGATGCAGGGAATCAGATGCGGGGATCAGAGGCGGGGAATGAGAGCTGGGGAATCAGAGGTGGGGAATCAGAGTTGGGGAATCAGAGGCGGGGACTTAGATATGGGGAAACAGAGGCGGGGATTCAGAGGTGGGGAAACAGAGGCGGGGAATCAGATATGGGGAATCAGAGGTGGGGAATCAGAGGCAGGGAATCAGATGTGCGGAATCAGAGATGGGGAATCAGAGGCAGGGAATCAGAATCAGAAGCAGGGAATAAGACGCGGGGAATCAGAGGCGGGGAATCAGAGCTGGGGAAGCAGAGGCAGTGAATCAGAGGCGGGGAATCAGAGGCAGGGAATCGGATGTGCGGAATCAGAGATGGGGAATCAGAGGTGGGGAATCAGAGGCGGTGAATCAGACATGGGTAATCAGAGGCGGGGAATCAGAGGCAGGAAATCAGACACGGGGAATCAGAGGCGGGGAATCAGAGCTGGGAAATTAGAGGCAGGGAATCATAGTTGGGAATCAGAGGCGGGGAACCAGATATGGGGAAACAGAGGCTGGGAATCAGAGGCGGGCAAATAGAGGCGGGGAATCAGATATGGGGAATCAGAGGTGGGGAATCAGAGGTTGGGAATCAGAGGCAGGGAATCAGAGGCTGGGAATCAGATGCAGGGAATCAGATGCGGGGATCAGAGGCGGGGAATGAGAGCTGGGGAATCAGAGGTGGGGAATCAGAGTTGGGGAATCAGAGGCGGGGACTTAGATATGGGGAAACAGAGGCGGGGAATCAGAGGTGGGGAAACAGAGGCGGGGAATCAGATATGGGGAATCAGAGGTGGGGAATCAGAGGCAGTGAATCAGATGTGCGGAATCAGAGATGGGGAATCAGAGGCAGGGAATCAGAATCAGAAGCAGGGAATAAGACGCGGGGAATCACAGGCGGGGAATCAGAGCTGGGGAAGCAGAGGCAGTGAATCAGAGGCGGGGAAACAGAGGCGAGGAATCAGATATGGGGTATCAGATGTGGCGAATCAAAGGTGGTGAATCAGAGATGGGGAATCAGAGGCGGGGAATCAGAGGCAGGGAATCAAACACGGGGAATCAGAGGCGGGGAATCAGAGCTGGGGAATCAGAGGCGGGGAATCAGTGTTGGGGAATCAGAGGCGGGGAATCAGAGCTGGGGAATCAGAGGTGGGGATCAGAGTCGGGGAATCAGAGGCAGGGAATCAGATGTGCGGAATCAGTGTTGGGGAATCAGAGGTGGGGAATCAGAGGCTGTGAATCAGAGATGGGGAATCAGAGGCGGGGAATCAGAGGCAAGAAATCAGACACGGGGTTTCAGAGGCTGGGAATCAGACGGGGGAATCAAAGGCGGGGAATCAGAGCTGGGGAATCAGAGGCAGGGAATCAGAGTTGGGGATTCAGAGGCGTGGAATCAGATATGGGGAATCAGAGGTGGGGAATCAGAGGTGGTGAATCAGAGATGGGGAATCACAGGCGGGGAATCAGAGGCAGGGAATAGAACGCGGGGAATCAGAGGCAGGGAATCAGAGTTGGGGCATCAGAGGTTGGGAATTAGATATGGGGAAACAGAGGCGGGGAATCAGAGGCGGGGAAACAGAGGCGGGAAATCAGATATGGGGAATCAGAGGTGGGGAATCAGAGGCAGGGAATCAGATGTGCGGAATCAGAGATGGGGAATCAGAGGCAGGGAATCAGAATCAGAAGCGGGGAATCAGAGGCCGGGAAACAGAGGCGGGGAATCAGATATGGGGAATCAGAGGTGGGGAATCAGAGGCAGGGAATTAGATTTGCGGAATCAGAGATGGGGAATCAGAAGCAGGGAATCAGAGGCCGGGAATCAGAGGCCGGAATCAGATGCCGGGAATAAGAGGCCGGGAATCAGAGGTGGGGAATCAGAGTCCGGGAATCAGAGATGGGGAATCAGAGGCGGGGAATGAGATATGGGGAATCAGAGGCGGGGAATCAGAGGCGGGGAAACAGAGGCGAGGAATCAGATATGGGGAATCAGAGGTGGCGAATCAAAGGCGATGAATCAGAGATGGGGAATCAGAGGTTGGGAATCAGAGGCAGGGAATCAGATGTGCGGAATCAGAGATGGGGAATCAGAGGCAGGGAATCAGAATCAGAAGCGGGGAATTAGAGGCCGGGAAACAGAGGCGGGGAATCAGATATGGGGAATCAGAGGTGGGGAATCAGAGGCAGGGAATTAGATTTGCGGAATCAGAGATGGGGAATCAGAAGCAGGGAATCAGAGGCCGGGAATCAGAGGCCGGAATCAGATGCAGGGAATAAGAGGCCGGGAATCAGAGGTGGGGAATCAGAGTCCGGGAATCAGAGATGGGGATTCAGAGGCGGGGAATGAGATATGGGGAATCAGAGGCGGGGAATCAGAGGCGGGGAAACAGAGGCGGGGAATCAGATATGGGGAATCAGAGGTGGCGAATCAAAGGCGGTGAATCAGAGATGGGGAATCAGAGGCCGGGAATCAGATGCAGGGAATCAAACACGGAAAATCAGAGGCGGGGAATGAGAGCTGGGGAATCAGAGGCGGGGAATCAGAGGCGGGGAAACAGAGGCGAGGAATCAGATATGGGGAATCAGAGGTGGGGAATCAGAGGCAGGTAATCAGATGTGCGGAATCAGAGGTGGGGAATCAGAGGCAGGTAATCAGATGTGCGGAATCAGAGGTGGGGAATCAGAGGTTGGGAATCAGAGGCAGGGAATCAGAGGCTGGGAATCAGATGCAGGGAATCAGATGCGGGGATCAGAGGCGGGGAATGAGAGCTGGGGAATCAGAGGTGGGGAATCAGAGTTGGGGAATCAGAGGCGGGGACTTAGATATGGGGAAACAGAGGCGGGGATTCAGAGGTGGGGAAACAGAGGCGGGGAATCAGATATGGGGAATCAGAGGTGGGGAATCAGAGGCAGGGAATCAGATGTGCGGAATCAGAGATGGGGAATCAGAGGCAGGGAATCAGAATCAGAAGCAGGGAATAAGACGCGGGGAATCAGAGGCGGGGAATCAGAGCTGGGGAAGCAGAGGCAGTGAATCAGAGGCGGGGAATCAGAGGCAGGGAATCGGATGTGCGGAATCAGAGATGGGGAATCAGAGGTGGGGAATCAGAGGCGGTGAATCAGACATGGGTAATCAGAGGCGGGGAATCAGAGGCATGAAATCAGACACGGGGAATCAGAGGCGGGGAATCAGAGCTGGGAAATTAGAGGCAGGGAATCATAGTTGGGAATCAGAGGCGGGGAATCAGATATGGGGAAACAGAGGCGGGGAATCAGAGGCGGGCAAATAGAGGCGGGGAATCAGATATGGGGAATCAGAGGTGGGGAATCAGAGGTTGGGAATCAGAGGCAGGGAATCAGAGGCTGGGAATCAGATGCAGGGAATCAGATGCGGGGATCAGAGGCGGGGAATGAGAGCTGGGGAATCAGAGGTGGGGAATCAGAGGTGGGGAATCAGAGGCGGGGACTTAGATATGGGGAAACAGAGGCGGGGAATCAGAGGTGGGGAAACAGAGGCGGGGAATCAGATATGGGGAATCAGAGGTGGGGAATCAGAGGCAGGGAATCAGATGTGCGGAATCAGAGATGGGGAATCAGAGGCAGGGAATCAGAATCAGAAGCAGGGAATAAGACGCGGGGAATCACAGGCGGGGAATCAGAGCTGGGGAAGCAGAGGCAGTGAATCAGAGGCGGGGAAACAGAGGCGAGGAATCAGATATGGGGTATCAGAGGTGGCGAATCAAAGGCGGTGAATCAGAGATGGGGAATCAGAGGCGGGGAATCAGAGGCAGGGAATCAAACACGGGGAATCAGAGGCGGGGAATCAGAGCTGGGGAATCAGAGGCGGGGAATCAGTGTTGGGGAATCAGAGGCGGGGAATCAGAGCTGGGGAATCAGAGTCGGGGAATCAGAGGCAGGGAATCAAACACGGGGAATCAGAGGCGGGGAATCAGAGCTGGGGAATCAGAGGCGGGGAATCAGTGTTGGGGAATCAGAGGTGGGGATCAGAGTCGGGGAATCAGAGGCAGGGAATCAGATGTGCGGAATCAGTGTTGGGGAATCAGAGGTGGGGAATCAGAGGCTGTGAATCAGAGATGGGGAATCAGAGGCGGGGAATCAGAGGCAAGAAATCAGACACGGGGTTTCAGAGGCTGGGAATCAGACGGGGGAATCAAAGGCGGGGAATCAGAGCCAGGGAATTAGATTTGCGGAATCAGAGATGGGGAATCAGAAGCAGGGAATCAGAGGCCGGGAATCAGAGGCCGGAATCAGATGCAGGGAATAAGAGGCCGGGAATCAGAGGTGGGGAATCAGAGTCCGGGAATCAGAGATGGGGATTCAGAGGCGGGGAATGAGATATGGGGAATCAGAGGCGGGGAATCAGAGGCGGGGAAACAGAGGCGGGGAATCAGAGGCAGGGAATCGGATGTGCGGAATCAGAGATGGGGAATCAGAGGTGGGGAATCAGAGGCGGTGAATCAGACATGGGTAATCAGAGGCGGGGAATCAGAGGCATGAAATCAGACACGGGGAATCAGAGGCGGGGAATCAGAGCTGGGAAATTAGAGGCAGGGAATCATAGTTGGGAATCAGAGGCGGGGAATCAGATATGGGGAAACAGAGGCGGGGAATCAGAGGCGGGCAAATAGAGGCGGGGAATCAGATATGGGGAATCAGAGGTGGGGAATCAGAGGTTGGGAATCAGAGGCAGGGAATCAGAGGCTGGGAATCAGATGCAGGGAATCAGATGCGGGGATCAGAGGCGGGGAATAAGAGCTGGGGAATCAGAGGTGGGGAATCAGAGTTGGGGAATCAGAGGCGGGGACTTAGATATGGGGAAACAGAGGCGGGGAATCAGAGGTGGGGAAACAGAGGCGGGGAATCAGATATGGGGAATCAGAGGTGGGGAATCAGAGGCAGGGAATCAGATGTGCGGAATCAGAGATGGGGAATCAGAGGCAGGGAATCAGAATCAGAAGCAGGGAATAAGACGCGGGGAATCACAGGCGGGGAATCAGAGCTGGGGAAGCAGAGGCAGTGAATCAGAGGCGGGGAAACAGAGGCGAGGAATCAGATATGGGGTATCAGAGGTGGCGAATCAAAGGCGGTGAATCAGAGATGGGGAATCAGAGGCGGGGAATCAGAGGCAGGGAATCAAACACGGGGAATCAGAGGCGGGGAATCAGAGCTGGGGAATCAGAGGCGGGGAATCAGTGTTGGGGAATCAGAGGCGGGGAATCAGAGCTGGGGAATCAGAGTCGGGGAATCAGAGGCAGGGAATCAAACACGGGGAATCAGAGGCGGGGAATCAGAGCTGGGGAATCAGAGGCGGGGAATCAGTGTTGGGGAATCAGAGGTGGGGATCAGAGTCGGGGAATCAGAGGCAGGGAATCAGATGTGCGGAATCAGTGTTGGGGAATCAGAGGTGGGGAATCAGAGGCTGTGAATCAGAGATGGGGAATCAGAGGCGGGGAATCAGAGGCAAGAAATCAGACACGGGGTTTCAGAGGCTGGGAATCAGACGGGGGAATCAAAGGCGGGGAATCAGAGCTGGGGAATCAGAGGCAGGGAATCAGAGTTGGGGCATCAGAGGTTGGGAATTAGATATGGGGAAACAGAGGCGGGGAATCAGAGGCGGGGAAACAGAGGCGGGAAATCAGATATGGGGAATCAGAGGTGGGGAATCAGAGGCAGGGAATCAGATGTGCGGAATCAGAGATGGGGAATCAGAGGCAGGGAATCAGAATCAGAAGCGGGGAATCAGAGGCCGGGAAACAGAGGCGGGCAAATAGAGGCGGGGAATCAGATATGGGGAATCAGAGGTGGGGAATCAGAGGTTGGGAATCAGAGGCAGGGAATCAGAGGCTGGGAATCAGATGCAGGGAATCAGATGCGGGGATCAGAGGCGGGGAATGAGAGCTGGGGAATCAGAGGTGGGGAATCAGAGTTGGGGAATCAGAGGCGGGGACTTAGATATGGGGAAACAGAGGCGGGGAATCAGAGGTGGGGAAACAGAGGCGGGGAATCAGATATGGGGAATCAGAGGTGGGGAATCAGAGGCAGTGAATCAGATGTGCGGAATCAGAGATGGGGAATCAGAGGCAGGGAATCAGAATCAGAAGCAGGGAATAAGACGCGGGGAATCACAGGCGGGGAATCAGAGCTGGGGAAGCAGAGGCAGTGAATCAGAGGCGGGGAAACAGAGGCGAGGAATCAGATATGGGGTATCAGATGTGGCGAATCAAAGGCGGTGAATCAGAGATGGGGAATCAGAGGCGGGGAATCAGAGGCAGGGAATCAAACACGGGGAATCAGAGGCGGGGAATCAGAGCTGGGGAATCAGAGGCGGGGAATCAGTGTTGGGGAATCAGAGGCGGGGAATCAGAGCTGGGGAATCAGAGGTGGGGATCAGAGTCGGGGAATCAGAGGCAGGGAATCAGATGTGCGGAATCAGTGTTGGGGAATCAGAGGTGGGGAATCAGAGGCTGTGAATCAGAGATGGGGAATCAGAGGCGGGGAATCAGAGGCTGTGAATCAGAGATGGGGAATCAGAGGCGGGGAATCAGAGGCAAGAAATCAGACACGGGGTTTCAGAGGCTGGGAATCAGACGGGGGAATCAAAGGCGGGGAATCAGAGCTGGGGAATCAGAGGCAGGGAATCAGAGTTGGGGCATCAGAGGTTGGGAATTAGATATGGGGAAACAGAGGCGGGGAATCAGAGGCGGGGAAACAGAGGCGGGAAATCAGATATGGGGAATCAGAGGTGGGGAATCAGAGGCAGGGAATCAGATGTGCGGAATCAGAGATGGGGAATCAGAGGCAGGGAATCAGAATCAGAAGCGGGGAATCAGAGGCCGGGAAACAGAGGCGGGCAAATAGAGGCGGGGAATCAGATATGGGGAATCAGAGGTGGGGAATCAGAGGTTGGGAATCAGAGGCAGGGAATCAGAGGCTGGGAATCAGATGCAGGGAATCAGATGCGGGGATCAGAGGCGGGGAATGAGAGCTGGGGAATCAGAGGTGGGGAATCAGAGTTGGGGAATCAGAGGCGGGGACTTAGATATGGGGAAACAGAGGCGGGGAATCAGAGGTGGGGAAACAGAGGCGGGGAATCAGATATGGGGAATCAGAGGTGGGGAATCAGAGGCAGTGAATCAGATGTGCGGAATCAGAGATGGGGAATCAGAGGCAGGGAATCAGAATCAGAAGCAGGGAATAAGACGCGGGGAATCACAGGCGGGGAATCAGAGCTGGGGAAGCAGAGGCAGTGAATCAGAGGCGGGGAAACAGAGGCGAGGAATCAGATATGGGGTATCAGATGTGGCGAATCAAAGGCGGTGAATCAGAGATGGGGAATCAGAGGCGGGGAATCAGAGGCAGGGAATCAAACACGGGGAATCAGAGGCGGGGAATCAGAGCTGGGGAATCAGAGGCGGGGAATCAGTGTTGGGGAATCAGAGGCGGGGAATCAGAGCTGGGGAATCAGAGGTGGGGATCAGAGTCGGGGAATCAGAGGCAGGGAATCAGATGTGCGGAATCAGTGTTGGGGAATCAGAGGTGGGGAATCAGAGGCTGTGAATCAGAGATGGGGAATCAGAGGCGGGGAATCAGAGGCAAGAAATCAGACACGGGGTTTCAGAGGCTGGGAATCAGACGGGGGAATCAAAGGCGGGGAATCAGAGCTGGGGAATCAGAGGCAGGGAATCAGAGTTGGGGATTCAGAGGCGTGGAATCAGATATGGGGAATCAGAGGTGGGGAATCAGAGGTGGTGAATCAGAGATGGGGAATCACAGGCGGGGAATCAGAGGCAGGGAATAGAACGCGGGGAATCAGAGGCAGGGAATCAGAGTTGGGGCATCAGAGGTTGGGAATTAGATATGGGGAAACAGAGGCGGGGAATCAGAGGCGGGGAAACAGAGGCGGGAAATCAGATATGGGGAATCAGAGGTGGGGAATCAGAGGCAGGGAATCAGATGTGCGGAATCAGAGATGGGGAATCAGAGGCAGGGAATCAGAATCAGAAGCGGGGAATCAGAGGCCGGGAAACAGAGGCGGGGAATCAGATATGGGGAATCAGAGGTGGGGAATCAGAGGCAGGGAATTAGATTTGCGGAATCAGAGATGGGGAATCAGAAGCAGGGAATCAGAGGCCGGGAATCAGAGGCCGGAATCAGATGCCGGGAATAAGAGGCCGGGAATCAGAGGTGGGGAATCAGAGTCCGGGAATCAGAGATGGGGAATCAGAGGCGGGGAATGAGATATGGGGAATCAGAGGCGGGGAATCAGAGGCGGGGAAACAGAGGCGAGGAATCAGATATGGGGAATCAGAGGTGGCGAATCAAAGGCGGTGAATCAGAGATGGGGAATCAGAGGCGGGGAATCAGAGGCAGGGAATCAAACACGGGGAATCAGAGGCGGGGAATCAGAGCTGGGGAATCAGAGGCGGGGAATCAGTGTTGGGGAATCAGAGGCGGGGAATCAGAGCTGGGGAATCAGAGTCGGGGAATCAGAGGCAGGGAATCAAACACGGGGAATCAGAGGCGGGGAATCAGAGCTGGGGAATCAGAGGCGGGGAATCAGTGTTGGGGAATCAGAGGTGGGGATCAGAGTCGGGGAATCAGAGGCAGGGAATCAGATGTGCGGAATCAGTGTTGGGGAATCAGAGGTGGGGAATCAGAGGCTGTGAATCAGAGATGGGGAATCAGAGGCGGGGAATCAGAGGCAAGAAATCAGACACGGGGTTTCAGAGGCTGGGAATCAGACGGGGGAATCAAAGGCGGGGAATCAGAGCTGGGGAATCAGAGGCAGGGAATCAGAGTTGGGGCATCAGAGGTTGGGAATTAGATATGGGGAAACAGAGGCGGGGAATCAGAGGCGGGGAAACAGAGGCGGGAAATCAGATATGGGGAATCAGAGGTGGGGAATCAGAGGCAGGGAATCAGATGTGCGGAATCAGAGATGGGGAATCAGAGGCAGGGAATCAGAATCAGAAGCGGGGAATCAGAGGCCGGGAAACAGAGGCGGGCAAATAGAGGCGGGGAATCAGATATGGGGAATCAGAGGTGGGGAATCAGAGGTTGGGAATCAGAGGCAGGGAATCAGAGGCTGGGAATCAGATGCAGGGAATCAGATGCGGGGATCAGAGGCGGGGAATGAGAGCTGGGGAATCAGAGGTGGGGAATCAGAGTTGGGGAATCAGAGGCGGGGACTTAGATATGGGGAAACAGAGGCGGGGAATCAGAGGTGGGGAAACAGAGGCGAGGAATCAGATATGGGGAATCAGAGGTGGCGAATCAAAGGCGATGAATCAGAGATGGGGAATCAGAGGTTGGGAATCAGAGGCAGGGAATCAGATGTGCGGAATCAGAGATGGGGAATCAGAGGCAGGGAATCAGAGGCGGGGAAACAGAGGCGAGGAATCAGATATGGGGAATCAGAGGTGGCGAATCAAAGGCGATGAATCAGAGATGGGGAATCAGAGGTTCGGAATCAGAGGCAGGGAATCAGATGTGCGGAATCAGAGATGGGGAATCAGAGGCAGGGAATCAGAATCAGAAGCGGGGAATTAGAGGCCGGGAAACAGAGGCGGGGAATCAGATATGGGGAATCAGAGGTGGGGAATCAGAGGCAGGGAATTAGATTTGCGGAATCAGAGATGGGGAATCAGAAGCAGGGAATCAGAGGCCGGGAATCAGAGGCCGGAATCAGATGCAGGGAATAAGAGGCCGGGAATCAGAGGTGGGGAATCAGAGTCCGGGAATCAGAGATGGGGATTCAGAGGCGGGGAATGAGATATGGGGAATCAGAGGCGGGGAATCAGAGGCGGGGAAACAGAGGCGGGGAATCAGATATGGGGAATCAGAGGTGGCGAATCAAAGGCGGTGAATCAGAGATGGGGAATCAGAGGCCGGGAATCAGAGGCAGGGAATCAAACACGGAAAATCAGAGGCGGGGAATGAGAGCTGGGGAATCAGAGGCGGGGAATCGGAGGCGGGGAAACAGAGGCGAGGAATCAGATATGGGGAATCAGAGGCAGGGAATCAGATGTGCGGAATCAGAGGTGGGGAATCAGAGGCAGGTAATCAGATGTGCGGAATCAGAGGTGGGGAATCAGAGGTTGGGAATCAGAGGCAGGGAATCAGAGGCTGGGAATCAGATGCAGGGAATCAGATGCGGGGATCAGAGGCGGGGAATGAGAGCTGGGGAATCAGAGGTGGGGAATCAGAGTTGGGGAATCAGAGGCGGGGACTTAGATATGGGGAAACAGAGTCGGGGATTCAGAGGTGGGGAAACAGAGGCGGGGAATCAGATATGGGGAATCAGAGGTGGGGAATCAGAGGCAGGGAATCAGATGTGCGGAATCAGAGATGGGGAATCAGAGGCAGGGAATCAGAATCAGAAGCAGGGAATAAGACGCGGGGAATCAGAGGCGGGGAATCAGAGCTGGGGAAGCAGAGGCAGTGAATCAGAGGCGGGGAATCAGAGGCAGGGAATCGGATGTGCGGAATCAGAGATGGGGAATCAGAGGTGGGGAATCAGAGGCGGTGAATCAGACATGGGTAATCAGAGGCGGGGAATCAGAGGCAGGAAATCAGACACGGGGAATCAGAGGCGGGGAATCAGAGCTGGGAAATTAGAGGCAGGGAATCATAGTTGGGAATCAGAGGCGGGGAATCAGATATGGGGAAACAGAGGCGGGGAATCAGAGGCGGGCAAATAGAGGCGGGGAATCAGATATGGGGAATCAGAGGTGGGGAATCAGAGGTTGGGAATCAGAGGCAGGGAATCAGAGGCTGGGAATCAGATGCAGGGAATCAGATGCGGGGATCAGAGGCGGGGAATGAGAGCTGGGGAATCAGAGGTGGGGAATCAGAGTTGGGGAATCAGAGGCGGGGACTTAGATATGGGGAAACAGAGGCGGGGAATCAGAGGTGGGGAAACAGAGGCGGGGAATCAGATATGGGGAATCAGAGGTGGGGAATCAGAGGCAGGGAATCAGATGTGCGGAATCAGAGATGGGGAATCAGAGGCAGGGAATCAGAATCAGAAGCAGGGAATAAGACGCGGGGAATCACAGGCGGGGAATCAGAGCTGGGGAAGCAGAGGCAGTGAATCAGAGGCGGGGAATCAGAGGCAGGGAATCGGATGTGCGGAATCAGAGATGGGGAATCAGAGGTGGGGAATCAGAGGCGGTGAATCAGACATGGGTAATCAGAGGCGGGGAATCAGAGGCAGGAAATCAGACACGGGGAATCAGAGGCGGGGAATCAGAGCTGGGAAATTAGAGGCAGGGAATCATAGTTGAGAATCAGAGGCGGGGAATCAGATATTGGGAAACAGAGGCGGGGAATCAGAGGCGGGCAAATAGAGGCGGGGCATCAGATATGGGGAAACAGAGGCGGGGAATCAGAGCTGGGGAATAAGAGGCGGGGAATCATAGTTGGGAATCAGAGGCGGGGAATCAGATATGGGGAAACAGAGGCGGGGAATCAGGGGCGGGGAAACAGAGGCGGGGAATCAGATATGGGGAATCGGATGTGGGGAATCAGAGGCGGGGAATCAGAGCTGTGGAATCAGAGGCGGGGAATCAGAGTTGGGGCATCAGAGGTGGGGAATTAGATATGGGGAAACAGAGGCGGGGAATCAGAGGCGTGGAAACAGAGGCGGGGAATCAGATATGGGGAATCAGAGGTGGGGAATAAGAGGCAGGTAATCAGATGTGCTGAATCAGAGATGGGGAATCAGAGGCAGGGAATCAGAATCAGAAGCGGGGAGTCAGAGGACGGGAATCAGAGGCCTGGAATCAGATGCTGGGAATAAGAGGCCCGGAATCAGAGGTGGGGAATCAGAGTCCGGGAATCAGAGATGGGGAGTCAGAGGCGGGGAATGAGATATGGAGAATCAGAGGCGGGGAATCAGATGCGGGGAAACAGAGGTGGGGAATCAGATATGGGGAATCAGAGGTGGCGAATCAAAGGCGGTGAATCAGAGATGGGGAATCAGAGGCGGGGAAACAGAGGCAGGGAATCAGATATGGGGAATTAGAGGTGGGGAATTAGAGTTGGGGAATCAGAGGCGGGGAATCAGAGGCGGGGAAACAGAGGCGGGGAATCAAACACGGGGAATCAGAGGTGGGGAATCAGAGGTTGGGAATCAGATGCAGGGAATCAGAGGCGGGGAATCAGAGGCGGGGAATCAGAGGCAGGGAATCAGATGTGCGGAATCGGAGATGGGGAATCAGAGGCAGGGAATCAGAGGCGGGGAATCAGAGGCAGGGAATCAGAGGCCGGGAATCAGATATGGGGAAACAGAGGCAGGGAATCAGAGGCTGGGGATCAGATATGGGGAATCAGAGGTGGGGAATCAGAGGTTGGGAATCAGAGGCAGGGAATCAGAGGCTTGGAATCAGATGCAGGGAATCAGATGCGGGGAATCAGAGGCGGGGAATCAGAGCTGGGGAATCAGATGCTGGGAATCAAAGTTGGGGAATCAGAGGCAGGGAATCAGATATGGGGAAACAGGGGTGGGGAATCAGAGGCGGGGAATCAGATATGGGGAATCAGAGGCGGGGAATTAGAGTTGGGGAATCAGAGGCGGGGAATCAGAGGCGGGGAAACAGAGGCGGGGAATCAAACACGGGGAATCAGAGGTTGGGAATCAGAGGCAGGGAATCAGAGGCGGGGAATCAGAGGCGGGGAATCAGAGGCAGGGAATCAGATGTGCGGAATCGGAGATGGGGAATCAGAGGCAGGGAATCAGAGGCGGGGAATCAGAGGCGGGGAACCAGAGGCCGGGAATCAGATATGGGGAAACAGAGGCGGGGAATCAGAGGCGGGGAAACAGAGGCTGGGAATCAGATATGGGGAATCAGAGGTGGGGAATCAGAGGTTGGGAATCAGAGGCAGGGAATAAGAGGCTTGGAATCAGATGCAGGGAATCAGATGCGGGGAATCAGAGGCGGCGAATCAGAGCTGGGGAATCAGAGGTGGGGAATTAGATTTGGGGAATCAGAGGCGGGGACTTAGATATTGGGAAACAGAGGCGGGGAAGCAGAGGCGGGGAAACAGAGGCGGGGAATCAGATATGGGGAATCAGAGATGGGGAATCAGAGGCAGGGAATCAGATGTGCGGAATCAGAGATGGGGAATCAAAGGCAGGGAATCAGAATCAGAAGCAGGGAATCAGAGGTGGGGAATCAGAGTCCGGGAATCAGAGATGGGGATTCAGAGGCGGGGAATGAGATATGGGGAATCAGAGGAGGGGAATAAGAGGCGGGGAAACAGAGGCGGGTATCAGATATGGGGAATCAGAGGTGGCGAATCAAAGGCGGTGAATCAGAGATGGGGAATCAGAGGCCGGGAATCAGAGGCAGGGAATCAAACACGGGGAATCAGAGGCGGGGAATCATAGCTGGCGAATCAAAGGCGGGGAATCAGAGGTGGGGAATCAGAGGCGGGGAATCAGATATTGGGAATCAGAGGTGGGGAATCAGAGGCGGGGAAACAGAGGCGGGGAATCAGATATGGGGTATCAGAGGTGGGGAATCAGAGGTTGTGAATCAGAGATGGGGAATCAGAGGCGGGGAATCAGAGGCCGGTAATCAGACGCGGGGAATCAGAGGCGGGGAATCAGATCTGGGAAATTAGAGGCAGGGAATCAGAGTTGGGGATTCAGAGGCGGGGAATCAGATATGGGGAAACAGAGGCGGGGAATCAGATGCAGGCAAATAGAGGCGGGGATCAGATATGGGGAAACAGAGGCGGGGAATCCGAGGCGGGGAAACAGAGGCGGGGAATCAGATATGGGGAATCAGAGGTGGGGAATCAGAGGTTGGGAATCAGAGGCTGGGAATCAGAGGCGGGGAATCAGAGCTGGGGAATCAGAGGTGGGGAATCAAAGTTGGGGAATCAGAGGCGGGGACTTAGATATGGGGAAACAGAGGCGGGGAATCAGAGGCGGGGAAACAGAGGCGGGGAATCAGATATGGGGAATCAGAGGTGGGGAATCAGAGGCGGGGAAACAGAGGCGGGGAATCAGATATGGGGTATCAGAGGTGGGGAATCAGAGGTTGTGAATCAGAGATGGGGAATCAGAGGCGGGGAATCAGAGGCCGGTAATCAGACGCGGGGAATCAGAGGCGGTGAATCAGAGCTGGGAAATTAGAGGCAGGGAATCAGAGTTGGGGATTCAGAGGCGGGGAATCAGATATGGGGAAACAGAGGCGGGGAATCAGATGCAGGCAAATAGAGGCGGGGATCAGATATGGGGAAACAGAGGCGGGGAATCAGAGGCGGGGAAACAGAGGCGGGGAATGAGATATGGGGAATCAGAGGTGGGGAATCAGAGGTTGGGAATCAGAGGCTGGGAATCAGAGGCGGGGAATCAGAGCTGGGGAATCAGAGGTGGGGAATCAAAGTTGGGGAATCAGAGGCGGGGACTTAGATATGGGGAAACAGAGGCGGGGAATCAGAGGCGGGGAAACAGAGGCGGGGAATCAGATATGGGGAATCAGAGGTGGGGAATCAGAGGCAGGGAATTAGATTTGCGGAATCAGAGATGGGGAATCAGAAGCAGGGAATCAGAGGCCGGGAATCAGAGGCCGGAATCAGATGCCGGGAATAAGAGGCCGGGAATCAGAGGTGGGGAATCAGAGTCCGGGAATCAGAGATGGGGAATCAGAGGCGGGGAATGAGATATGGGGAATCAGAGGCGGGGAATCAGAGGCGGGGAAACAGAGGCGAGGAATCAGATATGGGGAATCAGAGGTGGCGAATCAAAGGCGGTGAATCAGAGATGGGGAATCAGATGCGGGGAAACAGAGGTGGGGAATCAGATATGGGGAATCAGAGGTGGCGAATCAAAGGCGGTGAATCAGAGATGGGGAATCAGAGGCGGGGAATCAGAGGCAGGGAATCAAACACGGGGAATCAGAGGCGGGGAATCAGAGCTGGGGAATCAGAGGCTGGGAATCAAAGTTGGGGAATCAGAGGCAGGGAATCAGATATGGGGAAACAGGGGCGGGGAATCAGAGGCGGTGAAACAGAGGCAGGGAATCAGATATGGGGAATTAGAGGTGGGGAATTAGAGTTGGGGAATCAGAGGCGGGGAATCAGAGGCGGGGAAACAGAGGCGGGGAATCAAACACGGGGAATCAGAGGTGGGGAATCAGAGGCGGGGAATCAGAGGCAGGGAATCAGATGTGCGGAATCGGAGATGGGGAATCAGAGGCAGGGAATCAGAGGCGGGGAATCAGAGGCAGGGAATCAGAGGCCGGGAATCAGATATGGGGAAATAGAGGCGGGGAAACAGAGGCTGGGGATCAGATATGGGGAATCAGAGGTGGGGAATCAGAGGTTGGGAATCAGAGGCAGGGAATCAGAGGCTTGGAATCAGATGCAGGGAATCAGATGCGGGGAATCAGAGGCGGGGAATCAGAGCTGGGGAATCAGATGCTGGGAATCAAAGTTGGGGAATCAGAGGCAGGGAATCAGATATGGGGAAACAGGGGTGGGGAATCAGAGGCGGGGAATCAGATATGGGGAATCAGAGGCGGGGAATTAGAGTTGGGGAATCAGAGGCGGGGAATCAGAGGCGGGGAAACAGAGGCGGGGAATCAAACACGGGGAATCAGAGGTTGGGAATCAGAGGCAGGGAATCAGAGGCGGGGAATCAGAGGCGGGGAATCAGAGGCAGGGAATCAGATGTGCGGAATCGGAGATGGGGAATCAGAGGCAGGGAATCAGAGGCGGGGAATCAGAGGCGGGGAACCAGAGGCCGGGAATCAGATATGGGGAAACAGATGCAGGGAATCAGATGCGGGGAATCAGAGGCGGGGAATCAGAGCTGGGGAATCAGAGGTGGGGAATTAGATTTGGGGAATCAGAGGCGGGGACTTAGATATTGGGAAACAGAGGCGGGGATTCAGAGGCGGGGAAACAGAGGCGGGGAATCAGATATGGGGAATCAGAGATGGGGAATCAGAGGCAGGGAATCAGATGTGCGGAATCAGAGATGGGGAATCAAAGGCAGGGAATCAGAATCAGAAGCAGGGAATCAGAGGTGGGGAATCAGAGTCCGGGAATCAGAGATGGGGATTCAGAGGCGGGGAATGAGATATGGGGAATCAGAGGAGGGGAATAAGAGGCGGGGAAACAGAGGCGGGTATCAGATATGGGGAATCAGAGGTGGCGAATCAAAGGCGGTGAATCAGAGATGGGGAATCAGAGGCCGGGAATCAGAGGCAGGGAATCAAACACGGGGAATCAGAGGCGGGGAATCATAGCTGGCGAATCAAAGGTGGGGAATCAGAGGTGGGGAATCAGAGGCGGGGAATCAGATATTGGGAATCAGAGGTGGGGAATCAGAGGCGGGGAAACAGAGGCGGGGAATCAGATATGGGGTATCAGAGGTGGGGAATCAGAGGTTGTGAATCAGAGATGGGGAATCAGAGGCGGGGAATCAGAGGCCGGTAATCAGACGCGGGGAATCAGAGGCGGGGAATCAGAGCTGGGAAATTAGAGGCAGGGAATCAGAGTTGGGGATTCAGAGGCGGGGAATCAGATATGGGGAAACAGAGGCGGGGAATCAGATGCAGGCAAATAGAGGCGGGGATCAGATATGGGGAAACAGAGGCGGGGAATCAGAGGCGGGGAAACAGAGGCGGGGAATGAGATATGGGGAATCAGAGGTGGGGAATCAGAGGTTGGGAATCAGAGGCTGGGAATCAGAGGCGGGGAATCAGAGCTGGGGAATCAGAGGTGGGGAATCAAAGTTGGGGAATCAGAGGCGGCGACTTAGATATGGGGAAACAGAGGCGGGGAATCAGAGGCGGGGAAACAGAGGCGGGGAATCAGATATGGGGAATCAGAGGTGGGGAATCAGAGGCGGGGAAACAGAGGCGGGGAATCAGATATGGGGTATCAGAGGTGGGGAATCAGAGGTTGTGAATCAGAGATGGGGAATCAGAGGCGGGGAATCAGAGGCCGGTAATCAGACGCGGGGAATCAGAGGCGGGGAATCAGAGCTGGGAAATTAGAGGCAGGGAATCAGAGTTGGGGATTCAGAGGCGGGGAATCAGATATGGGGAAACAGAGGCGGGGAATCAGATGCAGGCAAATAGAGGCGGGGATCAGATATGGGGAAACAGAGGTGGGGAATCAGAGGCGGGGAAACAGAGGCGGGGAATGAGATATGGGGAATCAGAGGTGGGGAATCAGAGGTTGGGAATCAGAGGCTGGGAATCAGAGGCGGGGAATCAGAGCTGGGGAATCAGAGGTGGGGAATCAAAGTTGGGGAATCAGAGGCGGGGACTTAGATATGGGGAAACAGAGGCGGGGAATCAGAGGCGGGGAAACAGAGGCGGGGAATCAGATATGGGGAATCAGAGGTGGGGAATCAGAGGCAGGGAATTAGATTTGCGGAATCAGAGATGGGGAATCAGAAGCAGGGAATCAGAGGCCGGGAATCAGAGGCCGGAATCAGATGCCGGGAATAAGAGGCCGGGAATCAGAGGTGGGGAATCAGAGTCCGGGAATCAGAGATGGGGAATCAGAGGCGGGGAATGAGATATGGGGAATCAGAGGCGGGGAATCAGAGGCGGGGAAACAGAGGCGAGGAATCAGATATGGGGAATCAGAGGTGGCGAATCAAAGGCGGTGAATCAGAGATGGGGAATCAGATGCGGGGAAACAGAGGTGGGGAATCAGATATGGGGAATCAGAGGTGGCGAATCAAAGGCGGTGAATCAGAGATGGGGAATCAGAGGCGGGGAATCAGAGGCAGGGAATCAAACACGGGGAATCAGAGGCGGGGAATCAGAGCTGGGGAATCAGAGGCTGGGAATCAAAGTTGGGGAATCAGAGGCAGGGAATCAGATATGGGGAAACAGGGGCGGGGAATCAGAGGCGGGGAAACAGAGGCAGGGAATCAGATATGGGGAATTAGAGGTGGGGAATTAGAGTTGGGGAATCAGAGGCGGGGAATCAGAGGCGGGGAAACAGAGGCGGGGAATCAAACACGGGGAATCAGAGGTGGGGAATCAGAGGTTGGGAATCAGAGTCGGGGAATCAGAGGCGGGGAATCAGAGGCAGGGAATCAGATGTGCGGAATCGGAGATGGGGAATCAGAGGCAGGGAATCAGAGGCGGGGAATCAGAGGCGGGGAACCAGAGGCCGGGAATCAGATATGGGGAAACAGATGCAGGGAATCAGATGCGGGGAATCAGAGGCGGGGAATCAGAGCTGGGGAATCAGAGGTGGGGAATTAGATTTGGGGAATCAGAGGCGGGGACTTAGATATTGGGAAACAGAGGCGGGGATTCAGAGGCGGGGAAACAGAGGCGGGGAATCAGATATGGGGAATCAGAGATGGGGAATCAGAGGCAGGGAATCAGATGTGCGGAATCAGAGATGGGGAATCAAAGGCAGGGAATCAGAATCAGAAGCAGGGAATCAGAGGTGGGGAATCAGAGTCCGGGAATCAGAGATGGGGATTCAGAGGCGGGGAATGAGATATGGGGAATCAGAGGAGGGGAATAAGAGGCGGGGAAACAGAGGCGGGTATCAGATATGGGGAATCAGAGGTGGCGAATCAAAGGCGGTGAATCAGAGATGGGGAATCAGAGGCCGGGAATCAGAGGCAGGGAATCAAACACGGGGAATCAGAGGCGGGGAATCATAGCTGGCGAATCAAAGGTGGGGAATCAGAGGTGGGGAATCAGAGGCGGGGAATCAGATATTGGGAATCAGAGGCGGGGAATCAGAGGCGGGGAAACAGAGGCGGGGAATGAGATATGGGGAATCAGAGGTGGGGAATCAGAGGTTGGGAATCAGAGGCTGGGAATCAGAGGCGGGGAATCAGAGCTGGGGAATCAGAGGTGGGGAATCAAAGTTGGGGAATCAGAGGCGGCGACTTAGATATGGGGAAACAGAGGCGGGGAATCAGAGGCGGGGAAACAGAGGCGGGGAATCAGATATGGGGAATCAGAGGTGGGGAATCAGAGGGGGGGAAACAGAGGCGGGGAATCAGATATGGGGTATCAGAGGTGGGGAATCAGAGGTTGTGAATCAGAGATGGGGAATCAGAGGCGGGGAATCAGAGGCCGGTAATCAGACGCGGGGAATCAGAGGCGGGGAATCAGAGCTGGGAAATTAGAGGCAGGGAATCAGAGTTGGGGATTCAGAGGCGGGGAATCAGATATGGGGAAACAGAGGCGGGGAATCAGATGCAGGCAAATAGAGGCGGGGATCAGATATGGGGAAACAGAGGCGGGGAATCAGAGGCGGGGAAACAGAGGCGGGGAATGAGATATGGGGAATCAGAGGTGGGGAATCAGAGGTTGGGAATCAGAGGCTGGGAATCAGAGGCGGGGAATCAGAGCTGGGGAATCAGAGGTGGGGAATCAAAGTTGGGGAATCAGAGGCGGGGACTTAGATATGGGGAAACAGAGGCGGGGAATCAGAGGCGGGGAAACAGAGGCGGGGAATCAGATATGGGGAATCAGAGGTGGGGAATCAGAGGCAGGGAATTAGATTTGCGGAATCAGAGATGGGGAATCAGAAGCAGGGAATCAGAGGCCGGGAATCAGAGGCCGGAATCAGATGCCGGGAATAAGAGGCCGGGAATCAGAGGTGGGGAATCAGAGTCCGGGAATCAGAGATGGGGAATCAGAGGCGGGGAATGAGATATGGGGAATCAGAGGCGGGGAATCAGAGGCGGGGAAACAGAGGCGAGGAATCAGATATGGGGAATCAGAGGTGGCGAATCAAAGGCGGTGAATCAGAGATGGGGAATCAGATGCGGGGAAACAGAGGTGGGGAATCAGATATGGGGAATCAGAGGTGGCGAATCAAAGGCGGTGAATCAGAGATGGGGAATCAGAGGCGGGGAATCAGAGGCAGGGAATCAAACACGGGGAATCAGAGGCGGGGAATCAGAGCTGGGGAATCAGAGGCTGGGAATCAAAGTTGGGGAATCAGAGGCAGGGAATCAGATATGGGGAAACAGGGGCGGGGAATCAGAGGCGGGGAAACAGAGGCAGGGAATCAGATATGGGGAATTAGAGGTGGGGAATTAGAGTTGGGGAATCAGAGGCGGGGAATCAGAGGCGGGGAAACAGAGGCGGGGAATCAAACACGGGGAATCAGAGGTGGGGAATCAGAGGTTGGGAATCAGATGCAGGGAATCAGAGGCGGGGAATCAGAGGCGGGGAATCAGAGGCAGGGAATCAGATGTGCGGAATCGGAGATGGGGAATCAGAGGCAGGGAATCAGAGGCGGGGAATCAGAGGCAGGGAATCAGAGGCCGGGAATCAGATATGGGGAAACAGAGGCGGGGAAACAGAGGCTGGGGATCAGATATGGGGAATCAGACGTGGGGAATCAGAGGTTGGGAATCAGAGGCAGGGAATCAGAGGCTTGGAATCAGATGCAGGGAATCAGATGCGGGGAATCAGAGGCCGGGAATCAGAGCTGGGGAATCAGATGCTGGGAATCAAAGTTGGGGAATCAGAGGCAGGGAATCAGATATGGGGAAACAGGGGTGGGGAATCAGAGGCGGGGAATCAGATATGGGGAATCAGAGGCGGGGAATTAGAGTTGGGGAATCAGAGGCGGGGAATCAGAGGCGGGGACCAGAGGCGGGGAATCAAACACGGGGAATCAGAGGTTGGGAATCAGAGGCAGGGAATCAGAGGCGGGGAATCAGAGGCGGGGAATCAGAGGCAGGGAATAAGATGTGCGGAATCGGAGATGGGGAATCAGAGGCAGGGAATCAGAGGCGGGGAATCAGAGGCGGGGAACCAGAGGCCGGGAATCAGATATGGGGAAACAGAGGCGGGGAATCAGAGGCGGGGAAACAGAGGCTGGGAATCAGATATGGGGAATCAGAGGTGGGGAATCAGAGGTTGGGAATCAGAGGCAGGGAATAAGAGGCTTGGAATCAGATGCAGGGAATCAGATGCGGGGAATCAGAGGCGGGGAATCAGAGCTGGGGAATCAGAGGTGGGGAATTAGATTTGGGGAATCAGAGGCGGGGACTTAGATATTGGGAGACAGAGGCGGGGAATCAGAGGCGGGGAAACAGAGGCGGGGAATCAGATATGGGGAATCAGAGATGGGGAATCAGAGGCAGGGAATCAGATGTGCGGAATCAGAGATGGGGAATCAAAGGCAGGGAATCAGAATCAGAAGCAGGGAATCAGAGGTGGGGAATCAGAGTCCGGGAATCAGAGATGGGGATTCAGAGGCGGGGAATGAGATATGGGGAATCAGAGGAGGGGAATAAGAGGCGGGGAAACAGAGGCGGGTATCAGATATGGGGAATCAGAGGTGGCGAATCAAAGGCGGTGAATCAGAGATGGGGAATCAGAGGCCGGGAATCAGAGGCAGGGAATCAAACACGGGGAATCAGAGGCGGGGAATCATAGCTGGCGAATCAAAGGTGGGGAATCAGAGGTGGGGAATCAGAGGCGGGGAATCAGATATTGGGAATCAGAGGTGGGGAATCAGAGGCGGGGAAACAGAGGCGGGGAATCAGATATGGGGTATCAGAGGTGGGGAATCAGAGGTTGTGAATCAGAGATGGGGAATCAGAGGCGGGGAATCAGAGGCCGGTAATCAGACGCGGGGAATCAGAGGCGGGGAATCAGAGCTGGGAAATTAGAGGCAGGGAATCAGAGTTGGGGATTCAGAGGCGGGGAATCAGATATGGGGAAACAGAGGCGGGGAATCAGATGCAGGCAAATAGAGGCGGGGATCAGATATGGGGAAACAGAGGCGGGGAATCAGAGGCGGGGAAACAGAGGCGGGGAATGAGATATGGGGAATCAGAGGTGGGGAATCAGAGGTTGGGAATCAGAGGCTGGGAATCAGAGGCGGGGAATCAGAGCTGGGGAATCAGAGGTGGGGAATCAAAGTTGGGGAATCAGAGGCGGGGACTTAGATATGGGGAAACAGAGGCGGGGAATCAGAGGCGGGGAAACAGAGGCGGGGAATCAGATATGGGGAATCAGAGGTGGGGAATCAGAGGCGGGGAAACAGAGGCGGGGAATCAGATATGGGGTATCAGAGGTGGGGAATCAGAGGTTGTGAATCAGAGATGGGGAATCAGAGGCGGGGAATCAGAGGCCGGTAATCAGACGCGGGGAATCAGAGGCGGGGAATCAGAGCTGGGAAATTAGAGGCAGGGAATCAGAGTTGGGGATTCAGAGGCGGGGAATCAGATATGGGGAAACAGAGGCGGGGAATCAGATGCAGGCAAATAGAGGCGGGGATCAGATATGGGGAAACAGAGGCGGGGAATCAGAGGCGGGGAAACAGGGGTGGGGAATGAGATATGGGGAATCAGAGGTGGGGAATCAGAGGTTGGGAATCAGAGGCTGGGAATCAGAGGCGGGGAATCAGAGCTGGGGAATCAGAGGTGGGGAATCAAAGTTGGGGAATCAGAGGCGGGGACTTAGATATGGGGAAACAGAGGCGGGGAATCAGAGGCGGGGAAACAGAGGCGGGGAATCAGATATGGGGAATCAGAGGTGGGGAATCAGAGGCAGGGAATTAGATTTGCGGAATCAGAGATGGGGAATCAGAAGCAGGGAATCAGAGGCCGGGAATCAGAGGCCGGAATCAGATGCCGGGAATAAGAGGCCGGGAATCAGAGGTGGGGAATCAGAGTCCGGGAATCAGAGATGGGGAATCAGAGGCGGGGAATGAGATATGGGGAATCAGAGGCGGGGAATCAGAGGCGGGGAAACAGAGGCGAGGAATCAGATATGGGGAATCAGAGGTGGCGAATCAAAGGCGGTGAATCAGAGATGGGGAATCAGATGCGGGGAAACAGAGGTGGGGAATCAGATATGGGGAATCAGAGGTGGCGAATCAAAGGCGGTGAATCAGAGATGGGGAATCAGAAGCGGGGAATCAGAGGCAGGGAATCAAACACGGGGAATCAGAGGCGGGGAATCAGAGCTGGGGAATCAGAGGCTGGGAATCAAAGTTGGGGAATCAGAGGCAGGGAATCAGATATGGGGAAACAGGGGCGGGGAATCAGAGGCGGGGAAACAGAGGCAGGGAATCAGATATGGGGAATTAGAGGTGGGGAATTAGAGTTGGGGAATCAGAGGCGGGGAATCAGAGGCGGGGAAACAGAGGCGGGGAATCAAACACGGGGAATCAGAGGTGGGGAATCAGAGGTTGGGAATCAGATGCAGGGAATCAGAGGCGGGGAATCAGAGGCGGGGAATCAGAGGCAGGGAATCAGATGTGCGGAATCGGAGATGGGGAATCAGAGGCAGGGAATCAGAGGCGGGGAATCAGAGGCAGGGAATCAGAGGCCGGGAATCAGATATGGGGAAACAGAGGCGGGGAAACAGAGGCTGGGGATCAGATATGGGGTATCAGAGGTGGGGAATCAGAGGTTGGGAATCAGAGGCAGGGAATCAGAGGCTTGGAATCAGATGCAGGGAATCAGATGCGGGGAATCAGAGGCGGGGAATCAGAGCTGGGGAATCAGATGCTGGGAATCAAAGTTGGGGAATCAGAGGCAGGGAATCAGATATGGGGAAACAGGGGTGGGGAATCAGAGGCGGGGAATCAGATATGGGGAATCAGAGGCGGGGAATTAGAGTTGGGGAATCAGAGGCGGGGAATCAGAGGCGGGGAAACAGAGGCGGGGAATCAAACACGGGGAATCAGAGGTTGGGAATCAGAGGCAGGGAATCAGAGGCGGGGAATCAGAGGCGGGGAATCAGAGGCAGGGAATCAGATGTGCGGAATCGGAGATGGGGAATCATAGGCAGGGAATCAGAGGCGGGGAATCAGAGGCGGGGAACCAGAGGCCGGGAATCAGATATGGGGAAACAGAGGCGGGGAATCAGAGGCGGGGAAACAGAGGCTGGGAATCAGATATGGGGAATCAGAGGTGGGGAATCAGAGGTTGGGAATCAGAGGCAGGGAATAAGAGGCTTGGAATCAGATGCAGGGAATCAGATGCGGGGAATCAGAGGCGGGGAATCAGAGCTGGGGAATCAGAGGTGGGGAATTAGATTTGGGGAATCAGAGGCGGGGACTTAGATATTGGGAAACAGAGGCGGGGAATCAGAGGCGGGGAAACAGAGGCGGTGAATCAGATATGGGGAATCAGAGATGGGGAATCAGAGGCAGGGAATCAGATGTGCGGAATCAGAGATGGGGAATCAAAGGCAGGGAATCATAATCAGAAGCAGGGAATCAGAGGTGGGGAATCAGAGTCAGGGAATCAGAGATGGGGATTCAGAGGCGGGGAATGAGATATGGGGAATCAGAGGAGGGGAATAAGAGGCGGGGAAACAGAGGCGGGTATCAGATATGGGGAATCAGAGGTGGCGAATCAAAGGCGGTGAATCAGAGATGGGGAATCAGAGGCCGGGAATCAGAGGCAGGGAATCAAACACGGGGAATCAGAGGCGGGGAATCATAGCTGGCGAATCAAAGGTGGGGTATCAGAGGTGGGGAATCAGAGGCGGGGAATCAGATATTGGGAATCAGAGGTGGGGAATCAGAGGCGGGGAAACAGAGGCGGGAAATCAGATATGGGGTATCAGAGGTGGGGAATCAGAGGTTGTGAATCAGAGATGGGGAATCAGAGGCGGGGAATCAGAGGCCGGTAATCAGACGCGGGGAATCAGAGGCGGGGAATCAGAGCTGGGAAATTAGAGGCAGGGAATCAGAGTTGGGGATTCAGAGGCGGGGAATCAGATATGGGGAAACAGAGGCGGGGAATCAGATGCAGGCAAATAGAGGCGGGGATCAGATATGGGGAAACAGAGGCGGGGAATCAGAGGCGGGGAAACAGAGGCGGGGAATGAGATATGGGGAATCAGAGGTGGGGAATCAGAGGTTGGGAATCAGAGGCTGGGAATCAGAGGCGGGGAATCAGAGCTGGGGAATCAGAGGTGGGGAATCAAAGTTGGGGAATCAGAGGCGGGGACTTAGATATGGGGAAACAGAGGCGGGGAATCAGAGGCGGGGAAACAGAGGCGGGGAATCAGATATGGGGAATCAGAGGTGGGGAATCAGAGGCGGGGATACAGAGGCGGGGAATCAGATATGGGGTATCAGAGGTGGGGAATCAGAGGTTGTGAATCAGAGATGGGGAATCAGAGGCGGGGAATCAGAGGCCGGTAATCAGACGCGGGGAATCAGAGGCGGGGAATCAGAGCTGGGAAATTAGAGGCAGGGAATCAGAGTTGGGGATTCAGAGGCGGGGAATCAGATATGGGGAAACAGAGGCGGGGAATCAGAGGCGGGGAAACAGAGGCAGGGAATCAGATATGGGGAATTAGAGGTGGGGAATTAGAGTTGGGGAATCAGAGGCGGGGAATCAGAGGCGGGGAAACAGAGGCGGGGAATCAAACACGGGGAATCAGAGGTGGGGAATCAGAGGTTGGGAATCAGATGCAGGAAATCAGAGGCGGGGAATCAGAGGCGGGGAATCAGAGGCAGGGAATCAGATGTGCGGAATCGGAGATGGGGAATCAGAGGCAGGGAATCAGAGGCGGGGAATCAGAGGCAGGGAATCAGAGGCCGGGAATCAGATATGGGGAAACAGAGGCGGGGAAACAGAGGCTGGGGATCAGATATGGGGAATCAGAGGTGGGGAGTCAGAGGTTGGGAATCAGAGGCAGGGAATCAGAGGCTTGGAATCAGATGCAGGGAATCAGATGCGGGGAATCAGAGGCGGGGAATCAGAGCTGGGGAATCAGATGCTGGGAATCAAAGTTGGGGAATCAGAGGCAGGGAATCAGATATGGGGAAACAGGGGTGGGGAATCAGAGGCGGGGAATCAGATATGGGGAATCAGAGGCGGGGAAACAGAGGCGGGGAATCAAACACGGGGAATCAGAGGTTGGGAATCAGAGGCAGGGAATCAGAGGCGGGGAATCAGAGGCGGGGAATCAGAGGCAGGGAATCAGATGTGCGGAATCGGAGATGGGGAATCAGAGGCAGGGAATCAGAGGCGGGGAATCAGAGGCGGGGAACCAGAGGCCGGGAATCAGATATGGGGAAACAGAGGCGGGGAATCAGAGGCGGGGAAACAGAGGCTGGGAATCAGATATGGGGAATCAGAGGTGGCGAATCAGAGGTTGGGAATCAGAGGCAGGGAATAAGAGGCTTGGAATCAGATGCAGGGAATCAGATGCGGGGAATCAGAGGCGGGGAATCAGAGCTGGGGAATCAGAGGTGGGGAATTAGATTTGGGGAATCAGAGGCGGGGACTTAGATATTGGGAAACAGAGGCGGGGAATCAGAGGCGGGGAAACAGAGGCGGGGAATCAGATATGGGGAATCAGAGATGGGGAATCAGAGGCAGGGAATCAGATGTGCGGAATCAGAGATGGGGAATCAAAGGCAGGGAATCAGAATCAGAAGCAGGGAATCAGAGGTGGGGAATCAGAGTCCGGGAATCAGAGATGGGGATTCAGAGGCGGGGAATGAGATATGGGGAATCAGAGGAGGGGAATAAGAGGCGGGGAAACAGAGGCGGGTATCAGATATGGGGAATCAGAGGTGGCGAATCAAAGGCGGTGAATCAGAGATGGGGAATCAGAGGCCGGGAATCAGAGGCAGGGAATCTAACACGGGGAATCAGAGGCGGGGAATCATAGCTGGCGAATCAAAGGTGGGGAATCAGAGGTGGGGAATCAGAGGCGGGGAATCAGATATTGGGAATCAGAGGTGGGGAATCAGAGGCGGGGAAACAGAGGCGGGGAATCAGATATGGGGTATCAGAGGTGGGGAATCAGAGGTTGTGAATCAGAGATGGGGAATCAGAGGCGGGGAATCAGAGGCCGGTAATCAGACGCGGGGAATCAGAGGCGGGGAATCAGAGGCGGGGAATCAGAGCTGGGAAATTAGAGGCAGGGAATCAGAGTTGGGGATTCAGAGGCGGGGAATCAGATATGGGGAAACAGAGGCGGGGAATCAGATGCAGGCAAATAGAGGCGGGGATCAGATATGGGGAAACAGAGGCGGGGAATCAGAGGCGGGGAAACAGAGGCGGGGAATGAGATATGGGGAATCAGAGGTGGGGAATCAGAGGTTGGGAATCAGAGGCTGGGAATCAGAGGCGGGGAATCAGAGCTGGGGAATCAGAGGTGGGGAATCAAAGTTGGGGAATCAGAGGCGGGGACTTAGATATGGGGAAACAGAGGCGGGGAATCAGAGGCGGGGAAACAGAGGCGGGGAATCAGATATGGGGAATCAGAGGTGGGGAATCAGAGGCGGGGAAACAGAGGCGGGGAATCAGATATGGGGTATCAGAGGTGGGGAATCAGAGGTTGTGAATCAGAGATGGGGAATCAGAGGCGGGGAATCAGAGGCCGGTAATCAGACGCGGGGAATCAGAGGCGGGGAATCAGAGCTGGGAAATTAGAGGCAGGGAATCAGAGTTGGGGATTCAGAGGCGGGGAATCAGATATGGGGAAACAGAGGCGGGGAATCAGATGCAGGCAAATAGAGGCGGGGATCAGATATGGGGAAACAGAGGCGGGGAATCAGAGGCGGGGAAACAGAGGCGGGGAATGAGATATGGGGAATCAGAGGTGGGGAATCAGAGGTTGGGAATCAGAGGCTGGGAATCAGAGGCGGGGAATCAGAGCTGGGGAATCAGAGGTGGGGAATCAAAGTTGGGGAATCAGAGGCGGGGACTTAGATATGGGGAAACAGAGGCGGGGAATCAGAGGCGGGGAAACAGAGGCGGGGAATCAGATATGGGGAATCAGAGGTGGGGAATCAGAGGCAGGGAATTAGATTTGCGGAATCAGAGATGGGGAATCAGAAGCAGGGAATCAGAGGCCGGGAATCAGAGGCCGGAATCAGATGCCGGGAATAAGAGGCCGGGAATCAGAGGTGGGGAATCAGAGTCCGGGAATCAGAGATGGGGAATCAGAGGCGGGGAATGAGATATGGGGAATCAGAGGCGGGGAATCAGAGGCGGGGAAACAGAGGCGAGGAATCAGATATGGGGAATCAGAGGTGGCGAATCAAAGGCGGTGAATCAGAGATGGGGAATCAGAGGCGGGGAATCAGAGGCAGGGAATCAAACACGGGGAATCAGAGGCGGGGAATCAGAGCTGGGGAATCAGAGGCGGGGAATCAGAGTTGGGGAATCAGAGGCGGGGAATCAGAGCTGGGGAATCAGAGGTGGGGATCAGAGTCGGGGAATCAGAGGCAGGGAATCAGATGTGCGGAATCAGAGATGGGGAATCAGAGGTGGGGAATCCGAGGCTGTGAATCAGAGATGGGGAATCAGAGGCGGGGAATCAGAGGCAAGAAATCAGACACGGGGTTTCAGAGGCTGGGAATCAGACGGGGGAATCAAAGGCAGGGAATCAGAGCTGGGGAATCAGAGGCAGGGAATCAGAGTTGGGGATTCAGAGGCGGGGAATCAGATATGGGGAAACAGAGGCGGGGAATCAGAGTCGGGCAAACAGAGGCGGGGAATTAGATATGGGGAATCAGAGGTGGGGAATCAGAGGTGGTGAATCAGAGATGGGGAATCACAGGCGGGGAATCAGAGGCAGGGAATAGAACGCGGGGAATCAGAGGCAGGGAATCAGAGTTGGGGCATCAGAGGTTGGGAATTAGATATGGGGAAACAGAGGCGGGGAATCAGAGGCGGGGAAACAGAGGCGGGAAATCAGATATGGGGAATCAGAGGTGGGGAATCAGAGGCAGGGAATCAGATGTGCGGAATCAGAGATGGGGAATCAGAGGCAGGGAATCAGAATCAGAAGCGGGGAATCAGAGGCCGGGAAACAGAGGTGGGGAATCAGATATGGGGAATCAGAGGTGGGGAATCAGAGGCAGGGAATTAGATTTGCGGAATCAGAGATGGGGAATCAGAAGCAGGGAATCAGAGGTCGGGAATCTGAGGCCGGAATCATATGCCGGGAATAAGAGTCCGGGAATCAAAGGCGATGAATCAGAGATGGGGAATCAGAGGCGGGGAATCAGAGGCAGGGAATCAAACACGGGGAATCAGAGGCGGGGAATCAGAGCTGGGGAATCAGAGGTGGGGATCAGAGTCGGGGAATCAGAGGCAGGGAATCAGATGTGCGGAATCAGAGGTGGGGAATCAGAGGTTGGGAATCAGAGGCAGGGAATCAGAGGCTTGGAATCAGATGCAGGGAATCAGATGCGGGGAATCAGAGGCGGGGAATCAGAGCTGGGGAATCAGAGGTGGGGAATCAGAGTTGGGGAATCAGAGGCGGGGACTTAGATATTGGGAAACAGAGGCGGGGAATCAGAGGCGGGGAATCAGAGGCAGGGAATCAGATGTGCGGAATCAGAGATGGGGAATCAGAGGCAGGGAATCAGAATCAGAAGCAGGGAATCAGAGTCCGGGAATCAGAGATGGGGATTCAGAGGCGGGGAATGAGATATGGGGAATCAGAAGCGGGGAATCAGAGGCGGGGAAACAGAGGCGGGGAATCAGATATGGGGAATCAGAGGTGGCGAATCAAAGGCGGTGAATCAGAGATGGGGAATCAGAGGCCGGGAATCAGAGGCAGGGAATCAAACACGGAAAATCAGAGGCGGGGAATCAGAGCTGGGGAATCAGAGGCGGGGAATCAGAGGCGGGGAAACAGAGGCGAGGAATCAGATATGGGGAATCAGAGGTGGCGAATCAAAGGTGGTGAATCAGAGATGGGGAATCAGAGGCGGGGAATCAGAGGCAGGGAATCAAACACGGGGAATCAGAGGCGGGGAATCAGAGCTGGGGAATCAGAGGCGGGGAATCAGAGTTGGGGAATCAGAGGCGGGGAATCAGAGCTGGGGAATCAGAGGTGGGGATCAGAGGCGGGGAATCAGAGGCAGGGAATCAGATGTGCGGAATCAGAGATGGGGAATCAGAGGTGGGGAATCAGAGGCTGTGAATCAGAAATGGGGAATCAGAGGCGGGGAATCAGAGGCAAGAAATCAGACACGGGGTTTCAGAAGCTGGGAATCAGACGGGGGAATCAAAGGCGGGGAATCAGAGCTGGGGAATCAGAGGCAGGGAATCAAACACGGAAAATCAGAGGCGGGGAATCAGAGCTGGGGAATCAGAGGCGGGGAATCAGAGGCGGGGAAACAGAGGCGAGGAATCAGATATGGGGAATCAGAGGTGGCGAATCAAAGGCGGTGAATCAGAGATGGGGAATCAGAGGCGGGGAATCAGAGGCAGGGAATCAAACACGGGGAATCAGAGGCGGGGAATCAGAGCTGGGGAATCAGAGGCGGGGAATCAGAGTTGGGGAATCAGAGGCGGGGAATCAGAGCTGGGGAATCAGAGGTGGGGATCAGAGTCGGGGAATCAGAGGCAGGGAATCAGATGTGCGGAATCAGAGATTGGGAATCAGAGGTGGGGAATCAGAGGCTGTGAATCAGAGATGGGGAATCAGAGGCGGTGAATCAGAGGCAAGAAATCAGACACGGGGTTTCAGAGGCTGGGAATCAGACGGGGGAATCAAAGGCGGGGAATCAGAGCTGGGGAATCAGAGGCAGGGAATCAGAGTTGGGGATTCAGAGGCGGGGAATCAGATATGGGGAATCAGAGGCCGGGAATCAGAGGCAGGGAATCAAACACGGAAAATCAGAGGCGGGGAATCAGAGCTGGGGAATCAGAGGCGGGGAATCAGAGGCGGGGAAACAGAGGCGAGGAATCAGATATGGGGATATCAGAGGTGGCGAATCAAAGGCGGTGAATCAGAGATGGGGAATCAGAGGCCGGGAATCAGAGGCAGGGAATCAAACACGGAAAATCAGAGGCGGGGAATCAGAGCTGGGGAATCAGATGCGGGGAATCAGAGGCGGGGAAACAGAGGCGAGGAATCAGATATGGGGAATCAGAGGTGGCGAATCAAAGGCGGTGAATCAGAGATGGGGAATCAGAGGCGGGGAATCAGAGGCAGGGAATCAAACACGGGGAATCAGAGGCGGGGAATCAGAGCTGGGGAATCAGAGGCGGGGAATCAGAGGCGGGGAAACAGAGGCGGGGAATCAGATATGGGGAATCAGAGGTGGCGAATCAAAGGCGGTGAATCAGAGATGGGGAATCAGAGGCCGGGAATCAGAGGCAGGGAATCAAACACGGAAAATCAGAGGCGGGGAATCAGAGCTGGGGAATCAGAGGCGGGGAATCAGAGGCGGGGAAACAGAGGCGAGGAATCAGATATGGGGAATCAGAGGTGGCGAATCAAAGGCGGTGAATCAGAGATGGGGAATCAGAGGCGGGGAATCAGAGGCAGGGAATCAAACACGGGGAATCAGAGGCGGGGAATCAGAGCTGGGGAATCAGAGGCGGGGAATCAGAGCTGGGGAATCAGAGGCGGGGAATCAGAGGCGGGGAAACAGAGGCGGGGAATCAGATATGGGGAATCAGAGGTGGCGAATCAAAGGCGGTGAATCAGAGATGGGGAATCAGAGGCCGGGAATCAGAGGCAGGGAATCAAACACGGAAAATCAGAGGCGGGGAATCAGAGCTGGGGAATCAGAGGTGGGGAATCAGAGGCGGGGAAACAGAGGCGAGGAATCAGATATGGGGAATCAGAGGTGGCGAATCAAAGGCGGTGAATCAGAGATGGGGAATCAGAGGCGGGGAATCAGAGGCAGGGAATCAAACACGGGGAATCAGAGGCGGGGAATCAGAGCTGGGGAATCAGAGGCGGGGAATCAGAGGCGGGGAAACAGAGGCGGGGAATCAGATATGGGGAATCAGAGGTGGCGAATCAAAGGCGGTGAATCAGAGATGGGGAATCCGAGGCCGGGAATCAGAGGCAGGGAATCAAACACGGAAAATCAGAGGCGGGGAATCAGAGCTGGGGAATCAGAGGCGGGGAATCAGAGGCGGGGAAACAGAGGCGAGGAATCAGATATGGGGAATCAGAGGTGGCGAATCAAAGGCGGTGAATCAGAGATGGGGAATCAGAGGCGGGGAATCAGAGGCAGGGAATCAAACACGGGGAATCAGAGGCGGGGAATCAGAGCTGGGGAATCAGAGGCGGGGAATCAGAGCTGGGGAATCAGAGGCGGGGAATCAGAGGCGGGGAAACAGAGGCGGGGAATCAGATATGGGGAATCAGAGGTGGCGAATCAAAGGCGGTGAATCAGAGATGGGGAATCAGAGGCCGGGAATCAGAGGCAGGGAATCAAACACGGAAAATCAGAGGTGGGGAATCAGAGCTGGGGAATCAGAGGTGGGGAATCAGAGGCGGGGAAACAGAGGCGAGGAATCAGATATGGGGAATCAGAGGTGGCGAATCAAAGGCGGTGAATCAGAGATGGGGAATCAGAGGCGGGGAATCAGAGGCAGGGAATCAAACACGGGGAATCAGAGGCGGGGAATCAGAGCTGGGGAATCAGAGGCGGGGAATCAGAGTTGGGGAATCAGAGGCGGGGAATCAGAGCTGGGGAATCAGAGGTGGGCATCAGAGTCGGGGAATCAGAGGCAGGGAATCAGATGTGCGGAATCAGAGATGGGGAATCAGAGGTGGGGAATCAGAGGCTGTGAATCAGAGATGGGGAATCAGAGGCGGGGAATCAGAGGCAAGAAATCAGACACGGGGTTTCAGAGGCTGGGAATCAGACGGTGGAATCAAAGGCGGGGAATCAGAGCTGGGGAATCCCAGGCAGGGAATCAAACATGGAAAATCAGAGGCGGGGAATCAGAGCTGGGGAATCAGAGGCGGGGAATCAGAGGCGGGGAAACAGAGGCGAGGAATCAGATATGGGGTATCAGAGGTGGCGAATCAAAGGCGGTGAATCAGAGATGGGGAATCAGAGGCGGGGAATCAGAGGCAGGGAATCAAACACGGGGAATCAGAGGCGGGGAATCAGAGCTGGGGAATCAGAGGCGGGGAATCAGAGTTGGGGAATCAGAGGCGGGGAATCAGAGCTGGGGAATCAGAGGTGGGGATCAGAGTCGGGGAATCAGAGGCAGGGAATCAGATGTGCGGAATCAGAGATGGGGAATCAGAGGTGGGGAATCAGAGGCTGTGAATCAGAGATGGGGAATCAGAGGCGGGGAATCAGAGGCAAGAAATCAGACACGGGGTTTCAGAGGCTGGGAATCAGACGGGGGAATCAAAGGCGGGGAATCAGAGCTGGGGAATCAGAGGCAGGGAATCAGAGTTGGGGATTCAGAGGCGGGGAATCAGATATGGGGAATCAGAGGTGGGGAATCAGAGGTAGTGAATCAGAGATGGGGAATCACAGGCGGGGAATCAGAGGCAGGGAATAGAACGCGTGGAATCAGAGGCAGGGAATCAGAGTTGGGGCATCAGAGGTTGGGAATTAGATATGGGGAAACAGAGGCGGGGAATCAGAGGCGGGGAAACAGAGGTGGGAAATCAGATATGGGGAATCAGAGGTGGGGAATCAGAGGCAGGGAATCAGATGTGCGGAATCAGAGATGGGGAATCAGAGGCAGGGAATCAGAATCAGAAGCGGGGAATCAGAGGCCGGGAAACAGAGGCGGGGAATCAGATATGGGGAATCAGAGGTGGGGAATCAGAGGCAGGGAATTAAATTTGCGGAATCAGAGATGGGGAATCAGAAGCAGGGAATCAGAGGCCGGGAATCAGAGGCCGGAATCAGATGCCGGGAATAAGAGGCCGGGAATCAGAGGTGGGGAATCAGAGTCCGGGAATCAGAGATGGGGAATCAGAGGCGGGGAATGAGATATGGGGAATCAGAGGCGGGGAATCAGAGGCGGGGAAACAGAGGCGAGGAATCAGATATGGGGAATCAGAGGTGGCGAATCAAAGGCGATGAATCAGAGATGAGGAATCAGAGGTTGGGAATCAGAGGCAGGGAATCAGATGTGCGGAATCAGAGATGGGGAATCAGAGGCAGGGAATCAGAATCAGAAGCGGGGAATCAGAGGCCGGGAAACAGAGGCGGGGAATCAGATATGGGGAATCAGAGGTGGGGAATCAGAGGCAGGGAATTAGATTTGCGGAATCAGAGATGGGGAATCAGAAGCAGGGAATCAGAGGCCGGGAATCAGAGGCCGGAATCAGATGCTGGGAATAAGAGGCCGAGAATTAGAGGTGGGGAATCAGAGTCCGGGAATCAGAGATGGGGATTCAGAGGCGGGGAATGAGATATGGAGAATCAGAGGCGGGGAATCAGAGGCGGGGAAACAGAGGTGGGGAATCAGATATGGGGAATCAGAGGTGGCGAATCAAAGGCGGTGAATCAGAGATGGGGAATCAGAGGCGGGGAATCAGAGGCAGGGAATCAAACACGGGGAATCAGAGGCGGGGAATCAGAGCTGGGGAATCAGAGGCTGGGAATCAAAGTTGGGGAATCAGAGGCAGGGAATCAGATATGGGGAAACAGGGGCGGGGAATCAGAGGCGGGGAAACAGAGGCAGGGAATCAGATATGGGGAATCAGAGGCGGGGAATTAGAGTTGGGGAATCAGAGGCGGGGAATCAGAGGCGGGGAAACAGAGGCGGGGAATCAAACACGGGGAATCAGAGGTGGGGAATCAGAGGTTGGGAATCAGATGCAGCGAATCAGAGGCGGGGAATCAGAGGCGGGGAATCAGAGGCAGGGAATCAGATGTGCGGAATCGGAGATGGGGAATCAGAGGCAGGGAATCAGAGGCGGGGAATCAGAGGCGGGGAATCAGAGGCCGGGAATCAGATATGGGGAAACAGAGGCGGGGAAACAGAGGCTGGGGATCAGATATGGGGAATCAGAGGTGGGGAATCAGAGGTTGGGAATCAGAGGCAGGGAATCAGAGGCTTGGAATCAGATGCAGGGAATCAGATGCGGGGAATCAGAGGCGGGGAATCAGAGCTGGGGAATCAGATGCTGGGAATCAAAGTTGGGGAATCAGAGGCAGGGAATCAGATATGGGGAAACAGGGGTGGGGAATCAGAGGCGGGGAATCAGATATGGGGAATCAGAGGCGGGGAATTAGAGTTGGGGAATCAGAGGCGGGGAATCAGAGGCGGCGAAACAGAGGCGGGGAATCAAACACGGGGAATCAGAGGTGGGGAATCAGAGGTTGGGAATCAGAGGCAGGGAATCAGAGGCGGGGAATCAGAGGCGGGGAATCAGAGGCAGGGAATCAGATGTGCGGAATCGGAGATGGGGAATCAGAGGCAGGGAATCAGAGGCGGGGAATCAGAGGCGGGGAACCAGAGGCCGGGAATCAGATATGGCAAACAGAGGCGGGGAATCAGAGGCGGGGAAACAGAGGCTGGGAATCAGATATGGGGAATCAGAGGTGGGGAATCAGAGGTTGGGAATCAGAGGCAGGGAATAAGAGGCTTGGAATCAGATGCAGGGAATCAGATGCGGGGAATCAGAGGCGGGGAATCAGAGCTGGGGAATCAGAGGTGGGGAATTAGAGTTGGGGAATCAGAGGCGGGGACTTAGATATTGGGAAACAGAGGCGGGGAATCAGAGGCGGGGAAACAGAGGCGGGGAATCAGATATGGGGAATCAGAGATGGGGAATCAGAGGCAGGGAATCAGATGTGCGGAATCAGAGATGGGGAATCAAAGGCAGGGAATCAGAATCAGAAGCAGGGAATCAGAGGTGGGGAATCAGAGTCCGGGAATCAGAGATGGGGATTCAGAGGCGGGGAATGAGATATGGGGAATCAGAGGCGGGGAATCAGAGGCGGGGAAACAGAGGCGGGGAATCAGATATGGGGAATCAGAGGTGGCGAATCAAAGGCGGTGAATCAGAGATGGGGAATCAGAGGCCGGGAATCAGAGGCAGGGAATCAAACACGGGGAATCAGAGGCGGGGAATCATAGCTGGCGAATCAGAGGCGGGGAATCAGAGGTGGGGAATCAGAGGCGGGGAATCAGATATTGGGAATCAGAGGTGGGGAATCAGAGGCGGGGAAACAGAGGCGGGGAATCAGATATGGGGTATCAGAGGTGGGGAATCAGAGGTTGTGAATCAGAGATGGGGAATCAGAGGCGGGGAATCAGAGGCCGGTAATCAGACGCGGGGAATCAGAGGCGGGGAATCAGAGCTGGGAAATTAGAGGCAGGGAATCAGAGTTGGGGATTCAGAGGCGGGGAATCAGATATGGGGAAACAGAGGCGGGGAATCAGACGCGGGCAAATAGAGGCGGGGATCAGATATGGGGAAACAGAGGCGGGGAATCAGAGGCGGGGAAACAGAGGCGGGGAATCAGATATGGGGAATCAGAGGTGGGGAATCAGAGGTTGGGAATCAGAGGCTGGGAATCAGAGGCGGGGAATCAGAGCTGGGGAATCAGAGGTGGGGAATCAAAGTTGGGGAATCAGAGGCGGGGACTTAGATATGGGGAAACAGAGGCGGGGAATCAGAGGCGGGGAAACAGAGGCGGGGAATCAGATATGGGGAATCAGAGGTGGGGAATCAGAGGCAGGGAATTAGATTTGCGGAATCAGAGATGGGGAATCAGAAGCAGGGAATCAGAGGCCGGGAATCAGAGGCCGGAATCAGATGCCGGGAATAAGAGGCCGGGAATCAGAGGTGGGGAATCAGAGTCCGGGAATCAGAGATGGGGAATCAGAGGCGGGGAATGAGATATGGGGAATCAGAGGCGGGGAATCAGACGCGGGGAAACAGAGGCGAGGAATCAGATATGGGGAATCAGAGGTGGCGAATCAAAGGCGGTGAATCAGAGATGGGGAATCAGAGGCGGGGAATCAGAGGCAGGGAATCAAACACGGGGAATCAGAGGCGGGGAATCAGAGCTGGGGAATCAGAGGCGGGGAATCAGAGTTGGGGAATCAGAGGCGGGGAATCAGAGCTGGGGAATCAGAGGTGGGGATCAGAGTCGGGGAATCAGAGGCAGGGAATCAGATGTGCGGAATCAGAGATGGGGAATCAGAGGTGGGGAATCAGAGGCTGTGAATCAGAGATGGGGAATCAGAGGCGGGGAATCAGAGGCAAGAAATCAGACACGGGGTTTCAGAGGCTGGGAATCAGACGGGGGAATCAAAGGCGGGGAATCAGAGCTGGGGAATCAGAGGCAGGGAATCAGAGTTGGGGATTCAGAGGCGGGGAATCAGATATGGGAAAACAGAGGCGGGGAATCAGAGTCGGGCAAACAGAGGCGGGGAATTAGATATGGGGAATCAGAGGTGGGGAATCAGAGGTGGTGAATCAGAGATGGGGAATCACAGGCGGGGAATCAGAGGCAGGGAATAGAACGCGGGGAATCAGAGGCAGGGAATCAGAGTTGGGGCATCAGAGGTTGGAAATTAGATATGGGGAAACAGAGGCGGGGAATCAGAGGCGGGGAAACAGAGGCGGGAAATCAGATATGGGGAATCAGAGGTGGGGAATCAGAGGCAGGGAATCAGATGTGCGGAATCGAGATGGGGAATCAGAGGCAGGGAATCAGAATCAGAAGCGGGGAATCAGAGGCCGGGAAACAGAGGTGGGGAATCAGATATGGGGAATCAGAGGTGGGGAATCAGAGGCAGGGAATTAGATTTGCGGAATCAGAGATGGGGAATCAGAAGCAGGGAATCAGAGGTCGGGAATCAGAGGCCGGAATCAGATGCAGGGAATAAGAGGCCGGGAATCAAAGGCGATGAATCAGAGATGGGGAATCAGAGGCGGGGAATCAGAGGCAGGGAATCAAACACGGGGAATCAGAGGCGGGGAATCAGCGCTGGGGAATCAGAGGTGGGGATCAGAGTCGGGGAATCAGAGGCAGGGAATCAGATGTGCGGAATCAGAGGTGGGGAATCAGAGGTTGGGAATCAGAGGCAGGGAATCAGAGGCTTGGAATCAGATGCAGGGAATCAGATGCGGGGAATCAGAGGCGGGGAATCAGAGCTGGGGAATCAGAGGTGGGGAATCAGAGTTGGGGAATCAGAGGCGGGGACTTAGATATTGGGAAACAGAGGCGGGGAATCAGAGGCGGGGAATCAGAGGCAGGGAATCAGATGTGCGGAATCAGAGATGGGGAATCAGAGGCAGGGAATCAGAATCAGAAGCAGGGAATCAGAGGCCGGGAATCAGAGGCCGGAATCAGATGCCAGGAATAAGAGGCCGGGAATCAGAGGTGGGGAATCAGAGTCCGGGAATCAGAGATGGGGATTCAGAGGCGGGGAATGAGATATGGGGAATCAGAGGCGGGGAATCAGAGGCGGGGAAACAGAGGCGGGGAATCAGATATGGGGAATCAGAGGTGGCGAATCAAAGGCGGTGAATCAGAGATGGGGAATCAGAGGCCGGGAATCAGAGGCAGGGAATCAAACACGGAAAATCAGAGGCGGGGAATCAGAGCTGGGGAATCAGAGGCGGGGAATCAGAGGCGGGGAAACAGAGGCGAGGAATCAGATATGGGGAATCAGAGGTGGCGAATCAAAGGTGGTGAATCAGAGATGGGGAATCAGAGGCGGGGAATCAGAGGCAGGGAATCAAACACGGGGAATCAGAGGCGGGGAATCAGAGCTGGGGAATCAGAGGCGGGGAATCAGAGTTGGGGAATCAGAGGCGGGGAATCAGAGCTGGGGAATCAGAGGTGGGGATCAGAGTCGGGGAATCAGAGGCAGGTAATCAGATGTGCGGAATCAGAGATGGGGAATCAGAGGTGGGGAATCAGAGGCTGTGAATCAGAGATGGGGAATCAGAGGCGGGGAATCAGAGGCAAGCAATCAGACACGGGGTTTCAGAGGCTGGGAATCAGACGGGGGAATCAAAGGCGGGGAATCAGAGCTGGGGAATCAGAGGCAGGGAATCAAACACGGAAAATCAGTGGCGGGGAATCAGAGCTGGTGAATCAGAGGCGGGGAATCAGAGGCGGGGAAACAGAGGCGAGGAATCAGATATGGGGAATCAGAGGTGGCGAATCAAAGGCGGTGAATCAGAGATGGGGAATCAGAGGCGGGGAATCAGAGGCAGGGAATCAAACACGGGGAATCAGAGGCGGGGAATCAGAGCTTGGGAATCAGAGGCGGGGAAACAGAGGTGGGGAATCAGATATGGGGAATCAGAGGTGGGGAATCAGAGGCAGGGAATTAGATTTGCGGAATCAGAGATGGGGAATCAGAAGCAGGGAATCAGAGGTCGGGAATCAGAGGCCGGAATCAGATGCCGGGAATAAGAGGCCGGGAATCAAAGGCGATGAATCAGAGATGGGGAATCAGAGGCGGGGAATCAGAGGCAGGGAATCAAACACGGGGAATCAGAGGCGGGGAATCAGCGCTGGGGAATCAGAGGTGGGGATCAGAGTCGGGGAATCAGAGGCAGGGAATCAGATGTGCGGAATCAGAGGTGGGGAATCAGAGGTTGGGAATCAGAGGCAGGGAATCAGAGGCTTGGAATCAGATGCAGGGAATCAGATGCGGGGAATCAGAGGCGGGGAATCAGAGCTGGGGAATCAGAGGTGGGGAATCAGAGTTGGGGAATCAGAGGCGGGGACTTAGATATTGGGAAACAGAGGCGGGGAATCAGAGGCGGGGAATCAGAAGCAGGGAATCAAACACGGGGAATCAGAGGCGGGGAATCAGAGCTTGGGAATCAGAGGCGGGAAAACAGAGGTGGGGAATCAGATATGGGGAATCAGAGGTGGGGAATCAGAGGCAGGGAATTAGATTTGCGGAATCAGAGATGGGGAATCAGAAGCAGGGAATCAGAGGTCGGGAATCAGAGGCCGGAATCAGATGCCGGGAATAAGAGGCCGGGAATCAAAGGCGATGAATCAGAGATGGGGAATCAGAGGCGGGGAATCAGAGGCAGGGAATCAAACACGGGGAATCAGAGGCGGGGAATCAGCGCTGGGGAATCAGAGGTGGGGATCAGAGTCGGGGAATCAGAGGCAGGGAATCAGATGTGCGGAATCAGAGGTGGGGAATCAGAGGTTGGGAATCAGAGGCAGGGAATCAGAGGCTTGGAATCAGATGCAGGGAATCAGATGCGGGGAATCAGAGGCGGGGAATCAGAGCTGGGGAATCAGAGGTGGGGAATCAGAGTTGGGGAATCAGAGGCGGGGACTTAGATATTGGGAAACAGAGGCGGGGAATCAGAGGCGGGGAATCAGAGGCAGGGAATCAGATGTGCGGAATCAGAGATGGGGAATCAGAGGCAGGGAATCAGAATCAGAAGCAGGGAATCAGAGGCCGGGAATCAGAGGCCGGAATCAGATGCCGGGAATAAGAGGCCGGGAATCAGAGGTGGGGAATCAGAGTCCGGGAATCAGAGATGGGGATTCAGAGGCGGGGAATGAGATATGGGGAATCAGAGGCGGGGAATCAGAGGCGGGGAAACAGAGGCGGGGAATCAGATATGGGGAATCAGAGGTGGTGAATCAAAGGCGGTGAATCAGAGATGGGGAATCAGAGGCCGGGAATCAGAGGCAGGGAATCAAACACGGAAAATCAGAGGCGGGGAATCAGAGCTGGGGAATCAGAGGCGGGGAATCAGAGGCGGGGAAACAGAGGCGAGGAATCAGATATGGGGAATCAGAGGTGGCGAATCAAAGGTGGTGAATCAGAGATGGGGAATCAGAGGCGGGGAATCAGAGGCAGGGAATCAAACACGGGGAATCAGAGGCGGGGAATCAGAGCTGGGGAATCAGAGGCGGGGAATCAGAGTTGGGGAATCAGAGGCGGGGAATCAGAGCTGGGGAATCAGAGGTGGGGATCAGAGTCGGGGAATCAGAGGCAGGGAATCAGATGTGCGGAATCAGAGATGGGGAATCAGAGGTGGGGAATCAGAGGCTGTGAATCAGAGATGGGGAATCAGAGGCGGGGAATCAGAGGCAAGCAATCAGACACGGGGTTTCAGAGGCTGGGAATCAGATGGGGGAATCAAAGGCGGGGAATCAGAGCTGGGGAATCAGAGGCAGGGAATCAAACACGGAAAATCAGTGGCGGGGAATCAGAGCTGGTGAATCAGAGGCGGGGAATCAGAGGCGGGGAAACAGAGGCGAGGAATCAGATATGGGGAATCAGAGGTGGCGAATCAAAGGCGGTGAATCAGAGATGGGGAATCAGAGGCGGGGAATCAGAGGCAGGGAATCAAACACGGGGAATCAGAGGCGGGGAATCAGAGCTTGGGAATCAGAGGCGGGGAATCAGGGTTGGGGAATCAGAGGCGGGGAATCAGAGCTGGGGAATCAGAGGTGGGGATCAGAGTCGGGGAATCAGAGGCAGGGAATCAGATGTGCGGAATCAGAGATTGGGAATCAGAGGTGGGGAATCAGAGGCTGTGAATCAGAGATGGGGAATCCGAGGCGGGGAATCAGAGGCAAGAAATCAGACACGGGGTTTCAGAGGCTGGGAATCAGACGGGGGAATCAAAGGCGGGGAATCAGAGCTGGGGAATCAGAGGCAGGGAATCAGAGTTGGGGATTCAGAGGCGGGGAATCAGATATGGGGAATCAGAGGCCGGGAATCAGAGGCAGGGAATCAAACACGGAAAATCAGAGGCGGGGAATCAGAGCTGGGGAATCAGAGGCGGGGAATCAGAGGCGGGGAAACAGAGGCGAGGAATCAGATATGGGGAATCAGAGGTGGCGAATCAAAGGCGGTGAATCAGAGATGGGGAATCAGAGGCGGGGAATCAGAGGCAGGGAATCAAACACGGGGAATCAAAGGCGGGGAATCAGAGCTGGGGAATCAGAGGCGGGGAATCAGAGGCGGGGAAACAGAGGCGGGGAATCAGATATGGGGAATCAGAGGTGGCGAATCAAAGGGGGTGAATCAGAGATGGTGAATCAGAGGCCGGGAATCAGAGGCAGGGAATCAAACACGGAAAATCAGAGGCGGGGAATCAGAGCTGGGGAATCAGAGGCGGGGAATCAGAGGCGGGGAAACAGAGGCGAGGAATCAGATATGGGGAATCAGAGGTGGAGAATCAAAGGCGGTGAATCAGAGATGGGGAATCAGAGGCGGGGAATCAGAGGCAGGGAATCAAACACGGGGAATCAGAGGCGGGGAATCAGAGCTGGGGAATCAGAGGAGGGGAATCAGAGCTGGGGAATCAGAGGCGGGGAATCAGAGGCGGGGAAACAGAGGCGGGGAATCAGATATGGGGAATCAGAGGTGGCGAATCAAAGGCGGTGAATCAGAGATGGGGAATCAGAGGCCGGGAATCAGAGGCAGGGAATCAAACACGGAAAATCAGAGGCGGGGAATCAGAGCTGGGGAATCAGAGGCGGGGAATCAGAGGCGGGGAAACAGAGGCGAGGAATCAGATATGGGGAATCAGAGGTGGCGAATCAAAGGCGGTGAATCAGAGATGGGGAATCAGAGGCGGGGAATCAGAGGCAGGGAATCAAACACGGGGAATCAGAGGCGGGGAATCAGAGCTGGGGAATCAGAGGCGGGGAATCAGAGTTGGGGAATCAGAGGCGGGGAATCAGAGCTGGGGAATCAGAGGTGGGGATCAGAGTCGGGGAATCAGAGGCAGGGAATCAGATGTGCGGAATCAGAGATGGGGAATCAGAGGTGGGGAATCAGAGGCTGTGAATCAGAGATGGGGAATCAGAGGCGGTGAATCAGAGGCAAGCAATCAGACACGGGGTTTCAGAGGCTGGGAATCAGACGGGGGAATCAAAGGCGGGGAATCAGAGCTGGGGAATCAGAGGCAGGGAATCAAACACGGAAAATCAGTGGCGGGGAATCAGAGCTGGGGAATCAGAGGCGGGGAATCAGAGGCGGGGAAACAGAGGCGAGGAATAAGATATGGGGAATCAGAGGTGGCGAATCAAAGGCGGTGAATCAGAGATGGGGAATCAGAGGCGGGGAATCAGAGGCAGGGAATCAAACACGGGGAATCAGAGGCGGGGAATCAGAGCTGGGGAATCAGAGGCGGGGAATCAGGGTTGGGGAATCAGAGGCGGGGAATCAGAGCTGGGGAATCAGAGGTGGGGATCAGAGTCGGGGAATCAGAGGCAGGGAATCAGATGTGCGGAATCAGAGATTGGGAATCAGAGGTGGGGAATCAGAGGCTGTGAATCAGAGATGGGGAATCAGAGGCGGGGAATCAGAGGCAAGAAATCAGACACGGGGTTTCAGAGGCTGGGAATCAGACGGGGGAATCAAAGGCGGGGAATCAGAGCTGGGGAATCAGAGGCCGGGAATCAGAGTTGGGGATTCAGAGGCGGGGAATCAGATATGGGGAATCAGAGGCCGGGAATCAGAGGCAGGGAATCAAACACGGAAAATCAGAGGCGGGGAATCAGAGCTGGGGAATCAGAGGCGGGGAATCAGAGGCGGGGAAACAGAGGCGAGGAATCAGATATGGGGAATCAGAGGTGGCGAATCAAAGGCGGTGAATCAGAGATGGGGAATCAGAGGCGGGGAATCAGAGGCAGGGAATCAAACACGGGGAATCAGAGGCGGGGAATCAGAGCTGGGGAATCAGAGGCGGGGAATCAGAGGCGGGGAAACAGAGGCGGGGAATCAGATATGGGGAATCAGAGGTGGCGAATCAAAGGCGGTGAATCAGAGATGGGGAATCAGAGGCCGGGAATCAGAGGCAGGGAATCAAACACGGGGAATCAGAGGCGGGGAATCAGAGCTGGGGAATCAGAGGCGGGGAATCAGAGCTGGGGAATCAGAGGCGGGGAATCAGAGGCGGGTAAACAGAGGCGGGGAATCAGATATGGGGAATCAGAGGTGGCGAATCAAAGGCGGTGAATCAGAGATGGGGAATCAGAGGCCGGGAATCAGAGGCAGGGAATCAAACACGGAAAATCAGAGGCGGGGAATCAGAGCTGGGGAATCAGAGGCGGGGAATCAGAGGCGGGGAAACAGAGGCGAGGAATCAGATATGGGGAATCAGAGGTGGCGAATCAAAGGCGGTGAATCAGAGATGGGGAATCAGAGGCGGGGAATCAGAGGCAGGGAATCAAACACGGGGAATCAGAGGCGGGGAATCAGAGCTGGGGAATCAGAGGCGGGGAATCAGAGTTTGGGAATCAGAGGCGGGGAATCAGAGCTGGGGAATCAGAGGTGGGGATCAGAGTCGGGGAATCAGAGGCAGGGAATCAGATGTGCGGAATCAGAGATGGGGAATCAGAGGTGGGGAATCAGAGGCGGGGAATCAGAGATGGGGAATCAGAGGCGGGGAATCAGAGGCAAGAAATCAGACTCGGGGTTTCAGAGGCTGGGAATCAGTCGTGGGAATCAAAGGCGGGGAATCAGAGCTGGGGAATCAGAGGCAGGGAATCAAACACGGAAAATCAGAGGCGGGGAATCAGAGCTGGGGAATCAGAGGCGGGGAATCAGAGTCGGGGAAACAGAGGCGAGGAATCAGATATGGGGTATCAGAGGTGGCGAATCAAAGGCGGTGAATCAGAGATGGGGAATCAGAGGCGGGGAATCAGAGGCAGGGAATCAAACACGGGGAATCAGAGGCGGGGAATCAGAGTTGGGGATTCAGAGGCGGGGAATCAGATATGGGGAATCAGAGGCCGGGAATCAGAGGCAGGGAATCAAACACGGAAAATCAGAGGCGGGGAATCAGAGCTGGGGAATCAGAGGCGGGGAATCAGAGGCGGGGAAACAGAGGCGAGGAATCAGATATGGGGAATCAGAGGTGGCGAATCAAAGGCGGTGAATCAGAGATGGGGAATCAGAGGCGGGGAATCAGAGGCAGGGAATCAAACACGGGGAATCAGAGGCGGGGAATCAGAGCTGGGGAATCAGAGGCGGGGAATCAGAGGCGGGGAAACAGAGGCGGGGAATCAGATGTGGGGAATCAGAGGTGGCGAATCAAAGGGGGTGAATCAGAGATGGTGAATCAGAGGCCGGGAATCAGAGGCAGGGAATCAAACACGGAAAATCAGAGGCGGGGAATCAGAGCTGGGGAATCAGAGGCGGGGAATCAGAGGCGGGGAAACAGAGGCGAGGAATCAGATATGGGGAATCAGAGGTGGAGAATCAAAGGCGGTGAATCAGAGATGGGGAATCAGAGGCGGGGAATCAGAGGCAGGGAATCAAACACGGGGAATCAGAGGCGGGGAATCAGAGCTGGGGAATCAGAGGCGGGGAATCAGAGCTGGGGAATCAGAGGCGGGGAATCAGAGGCGGGGAAACAGAGGCGGGGAATCAGATATGGGGATTCAGAGGTGGCGAATCAAAGGCGGTGAATCAGAGATGGGGAATCAGAGGCCGGGAATCAGAGGCAGGGAATCAAACACGGAAAATCAGAGGCGGGGAATCAGAGCTGGGGAATCAGAGGCGGGGAATCAGAGGCGGGGAAACAGAGGCGAGGAATCAGATATGGGGAATCAGAGGTGGCGAATCAAAGGCGGTGAATCAGAGATGGGGAATCAGAGGCGGGGAATCAGAGGCGGGGAATCAGAGGCCGGGAATCAGATATGGGGAAACAGAGGCGGGGAAACAGAGGCTGGGGATCAGATATGGGGAATCAGAGGTGGGGAATCAGAGGTTGGGAATCAGAGGCAGGGAATCAGAGGCTTGGAATCAGATGCAGGGAATCAGATGCGGGGAATCAGAGGCGGGGAATCAGAGCTGGGGAATCAGATGCTGGGAATCAAAGTTGGGGAATCAGAGGCAGGGAATCAGATATGGGGAAACAGGGGTGGGGAATCAGAGGCGGGGAATCAGATATGGGGAATCAGAGGCGGGGAATTAGAGTTGGGGAATCAGAGGCGGGGAATCAGAGGCGGCGAAACAGAGGCGGGGAATCAAACACGGGGAATCAGAGGTGGGGAATCAGAGGTTGGGAATCAGAGGCAGGGAATCAGAGGCGGGGAATCAGAGGCGGGGAATCAGAGGCAGGGAATCAGATGTGCGGAATCGGAGATGGGGAATCAGAGGCAGGGAATCAGAGGCGGGGAATCAGAGGCGGGGAACCAGAGGCCGGGAATCAGATATGGCAAACAGAGGCGGGGAATCAGAGGCGGGGAAACAGAGGCTGGGAATCAGATATGGGGAATCAGAGGTGGGGAATCAGAGGTTGGGAATCAGAGGCAGGGAATAAGAGGCTTGGAATCAGATGCAGGGAATCAGATGCGGGGAATCAGAGGCGGGGAATCAGAGCTGGGGAATCAGAGGTGGGGAATTAGAGTTGGGGAATCAGAGGCGGGGACTTAGATATTGGGAAACAGAGGCGGGGAATCAGAGGCGGGGAAACAGAGGCGGGGAATCAGATATGGGGAATCAGAGATGGGGAATCAGAGGCAGGGAATCAGATGTGCGGAATCAGAGATGGGGAATCAAAGGCAGGGAATCAGAATCAGAAGCAGGGAATCAGAGGTGGGGAATCAGAGTCCGGGAATCAGAGATGGGGATTCAGAGGCGGGGAATGAGATATGGGGAATCAGAGGCGGGGAATCAGAGGCGGGGAAACAGAGGCGGGGAATCAGATATGGGGAATCAGAGGTGGCGAATCAAAGGCGGTGAATCAGAGATGGGGAATCAGAGGCCGGGAATCAGAGGCAGGGAATCAAACACGGGGAATCAGAGGCGGGGAATCATAGCTGGCGAATCAGAGGCGGGGAATCAGAGGTGGGGAATCAGAGGCGGGGAATCAGATATTGGGAATCAGAGGTGGGGAATCAGAGGCGGGGAAACAGAGGCGGGGAATCAGATATGGGGTATCAGAGGTGGGGAATCAGAGGTTGTGAATCAGAGATGGGGAATCAGAGGCGGGGAATCAGAGGCCGGTAATCAGACGCGGGGAATCAGAGGCGGGGAATCAGATATGGGGAAACAGAGGCGGGGAATCAGACGCGGGCAAATAGAGGCGGGGATCAGATATGGGGAAACAGAGGCGGGGAATCAGAGGCGGGGAAACAGAGGCGGGGAATCAGATATGGGGAATCAGAGGTGGGGAATCAGAGGTTGGGAATCAGAGGCTGGGAATCAGAGGCGGGGAATCAGAGCTGGGGAATCAGAGGTGGGGAATCAAAGTTGGGGAATCAGAGGCGGGGACTTAGATATGGGGAAACAGAGGCGGGGAATCAGAGGCGGGGAAACAGAGGCGGGGAATCAGATATGGGGAATCAGAGGTGGGGAATCAGAGGCAGGGAATTAGATTTGCGGAATCAGAGATGGGGAATCAGAAGCAGGGAATCAGAGGCCGGGAATCAGAGGCCGGAATCAGATGCCGGGAATAAGAGGCCGGGAATCAGAGGTGGGGAATCAGAGTCCGGGAATCAGAGATGGGGAATCAGAGGCGGGGAATGAGATATGGGGAATCAGAGGCGGGGAATCAGAGGCGGGGAAACAGAGGCGAGGAATCAGATATGGGGAATCAGAGGTGGCGAATCAAAGGCGGTGAATCAGAGATGGGGAATCAGAGGCGGGGAATCAGAGGCAGGGAATCAAACACGGGGAATCAGAGGCGGGGAATCAGAGCTGGGGAATCAGAGGCGGGGAATCAGAGTTGGGGAATCAGAGGCGGGGAATCAGAGCTGGGGAATCAGAGGTGGGGATCAGAGTCGGGGAATCAGAGGCAGGGAATCAGATGTGCGGAATCAGAGATGGGGAATCAGAGGTGGGGAATCAGAGGCTGTGAATCAGAGATGGGGAATCAGAGGCGGGGAATCAGAGGCAAGAAATCAGACACGGGGTTTCAGAGGCTGGGAATCAGACGGGGGAATCAAAGTCGGGGAATCAGAGCTGGGGAATCAGAGGCAGGGAATCAGAGTTGGGGATTCAGAGGCGGGGAATCAGATATGGGGAAACAGAGGCGGGGAATCAGAGTCGGGCAAACAGAGGCGGGGAATTAGATATGGGGAATCAGAGGTGGGGAATCAGAGGTGGTGAATCAGAGATGGGGAATCACAGGCGGGGAATCAGAGGCAGGGAATAGAACGCGGGGAATCAGAGGCAGGGAATCAGAGTTGGGGCATCAGAGGTTGGGAATTAGATATGGGGAAACAGAGGCGGGGAATCAGAGGCGGGGAAACAGAGGCGGGAAATCAGATATGGGGAATCAGAGGTGGGGAATCAGAGGCAGGGAATCAGATGTGCGGAATCGAGATGGGGAATCAGAGGCAGGGAATCAGAATCAGAAGCGGGGAATCAGAGGCCGGGAAACAGAGGTGGGGAATCAGATATGGGGAATCAGAGGTGGGGAATCAGAGGCAGGGAATTAGATTTGCGGAATCAGAGATGGGGAATCAGAAGCAGGGAATCAGAGGTCGGGAATCAGAGGCCGGAATCAGATGCAGGGAATAAGAGGCCGGGAATCAAAGGCGATGAATCAGAGATGGGGAATCAGAGGCGGGGAATCAGAGGCAGGGAATCAAACACGGGGAATCAGAGGCGGGGAATCAGCGCTGGGGAATCAGAGGTGGGGATCAGAGTCGGGGAATCAGAGGCAGGGAATCAGATGTGCGGAATCAGAGGTGGGGAATCAGAGGTTGGGAATCAGAGGCAGGGAATCAGAGGCTTGGAATCAGATGCAGGGAATCAGATGCGGGGAATCAGAGGCGGGGAATCAGAGCTGGGGAATCAGAGGTGGGGAATCAGAGTTGGGGAATCAGAGGCGGGGACTTAGATATTGGGAAACAGAGGCGGGGAATCAGAGGCGGGGAATCAGAGGCAGGGAATCAGATGTGCGGAATCAGAGATGGGGAATCAGAGGCAGGGAATCAGAATCAGAAGCAGGGAATCAGAGGCCGGGAATCAGAGGCCGGAATCAGATGCCAGGAATAAGAGGCCGGGAATCAGAGGTGGGGAATCAGAGTCCGGGAATCAGAGATGGGGATTCAGAGGCGGGGAATGAGATATGGGGAATCAGAGGCGGGGAATCAGAGGCGGGGAAACAGAGGCGGGGAATCAGATATGGGGAATCAGAGGTGGCGAATCAAAGGCGGTGAATCAGAGATGGGGAATCAGAGGCCGGGAATCAGAGGCAGGGAATCAAACACGGAAAATCAGAGGCGGGGAATCAGAGCTGGGGAATCAGAGGCGGGGAATCAGAGGCGGGGAAACAGAGGCGAGGAATCAGATATGGGGAATCAGAGGTGGCGAATCAAAGGTGGTGAATCAGAGATGGGGAATCAGAGGCGGGGAATCAGAGGCAGGGAATCAAACACGGGGAATCAGAGGCGGGGAATCAGAGCTGGGGAATCAGAGGCGGGGAATCAGAGTTGGGGAATCAGAGGCGGGGAATCAGAGCTGGGGAATCAGAGGTGGGGATCAGAGTCGGGGAATCAGAGGCAGGTAATCAGATGTGCGGAATCAGAGATGGGGAATCAGAGGTGGGGAATCAGAGGCTGTGAATCAGAGATGGGGAATCAGAGGCGGGGAATCAGAGGCAAGCAATCAGACACGGGGTTTCAGAGGCTGGGAATCAGACGGGGGAATCAAAGGCGGGGAATCAGAGCTGGGGAATCAGAGGCAGGGAATCAAACACGGAAAATCAGTGGCGGGGAATCAGAGCTGGTGAATCAGAGGCGGGGAATCAGAGGCGGGGAAACAGAGGCGAGGAATCAGATATGGGGAATCAGAGGTGGCGAATCAAAGGCGGTGAATCAGAGATGGGGAATCAGAGGCGGGGAATCAGAGGCAGGGAATCAAACACGGGGAATCAGAGGCGGGGAATCAGAGCTTGGGAATCAGAGGCGGGGAAACAGAGGTGGGGAATCAGATATGGGGAATCAGAGGTGGGGAATCAGAGGCAGGGAATTAGATTTGCGGAATCAGAGATGGGGAATCAGAAGCAGGGAATCAGAGGTCGGGAATCAGAGGCCGGAATCAGATGCCGGGAATAAGAGGCCGGGAATCAAAGGCGATGAATCAGAGATGGGGAATCAGAGGCGGGGAATCAGAGGCAGGGAATCAAACACGGGGAATCAGAGGCGGGGAATCAGCGCTGGGGAATCAGAGGTGGGGATCAGAGTCGGGGAATCAGAGGCAGGGAATCAGATGTGCGGAATCAGAGGTGGGGAATCAGAGGTTGGGAATCAGAGGCAGGGAATCAGAGGCTTGGAATCAGATGCAGGGAATCAGATGCGGGGAATCAGAGGCGGGGAATCAGAGCTGGGGAATCAGAGGTGGGGAATCAGAGTTGGGGAATCAGAGGCGGGGACTTAGATATTGGGAAACAGAGGCGGGGAATCAGAGGCGGGGAATCAGAAGCAGGGAATCAAACACGGGGAATCAGAGGCGGGGAATCAGAGCTTGGGAATCAGAGGCGGGAAAACAGAGGTGGGGAATCAGATATGGGGAATCAGAGGTGGGGAATCAGAGGCAGGGAATTAGATTTGCGGAATCAGAGATGGGGAATCAGAAGCAGGGAATCAGAGGTCGGGAATCAGAGGCCGGAATCAGATGCCGGGAATAAGAGGCCGGGAATCAAAGGCGATGAATCAGAGATGGGGAATCAGAGGCGGGGAATCAGAGGCAGGGAATCAAACACGGGGAATCAGAGGCGGGGAATCAGCGCTGGGGAATCAGAGGTGGGGATCAGAGTCGGGGAATCAGAGGCAGGGAATCAGATGTGCGGAATCAGAGGTGGGGAATCAGAGGTTGGGAATCAGAGGCAGGGAATCAGAGGCTTGGAATCAGATGCAGGGAATCAGATGCGGGGAATCAGAGGCGGGGAATCAGAGCTGGGGAATCAGAGGTGGGGAATCAGAGTTGGGGAATCAGAGGCGGGGACTTAGATATTGGGAAACAGAGGCGGGGAATCAGAGGCGGGGAATCAGAGGCAGGGAATCAGATGTGCGGAATCAGAGATGGGGAATCAGAGGCAGGGAATCAGAATCAGAAGCAGGGAATCAGAGGCCGGGAATCAGAGGCCGGAATCAGATGCCGGGAATAAGAGGCCGGGAATCAGAGGTGGGGAATCAGAGTCCGGGAATCAGAGATGGGGATTCAGAGGCGGGGAATGAGATATGGGGAATCAGAGGCGGGGAATCAGAGGCGGGGAAACAGAGGCGGGGAATCAGATATGGGGAATCAGAGGTGGCGAATCAAAGGCGGTGAATCAGAGATGGGGAATCAGAGGCCGGGAATCAGAGGCAGGGAATCAAACACGGAAAATCAGAGGCGGGGAATCAGAGCTGGGGAATCAGAGGCGGGGAATCAGAGGCGGGGAAACAGAGGCGAGGAATCAGATATGGGGAATCAGAGGTGGCGAATCAAAGGTGGTGAATCAGAGATGGGGAATCAGAGGCGGGGAATCAGAGGCAGGGAATCAAACACGGGGAATCAGAGGCGGGGAATCAGAGATGGGGAATCAGAGGCGGGGAATCAGAGTTGGGGAATCAGAGGCGGGGAATCAGAGCTGGGGAATCAGAGGTGGGGATCAGAGTCGGGGAATCAGAGGCAGGGAATCAGATGTGGGGAATCAGAGATGGGGAATCAGAGGTGGGGAATCAGAGGCTGTGAATCAGAGATGGGGAATCAGAGGCGGGGAATCAGAGGCAAGCAATCAGACACGGGGTTTCAGAGGCTGGGAATCAGATGGGGGAATCAAAGGCGGGGAATCAGAGCTGGGGAATCAGAGGCAGGGAATCAAACACGGAAAATCAGTGGCGGGGAATCAGAGCTGGTGAATCAGAGGCGGGGAATCAGAGGCGGGGAAACAGAGGCGAGGAATCAGATATGGGGAATCAGAGGTGGCGAATCAAAGGCGGTGAATCAGAGATGGGGAATCAGAGGCGGGGAATCAGAGGCAGGGAATCAAACACGGGGAATCAGAGGCGGGGAATCAGAGCTTGGGAATCAGAGGCGGGGAATCAGGGTTGGGGAATCAGAGGCGGGGAATCAGAGCTGGGGAATCAGAGGTGGGGATCAGAGTCGGGGAATCAGAGGCAGGGAATCAGATGTGCGGAATCAGAGATTGGGAATCAGAGGTGGGGAATCAGAGGCTGTGAATCAGAGATGGGGAATCAGAGGCGGGGAATCAGAGGCAAGAAATCAGACACGGGGTTTCAGAGGCTGGGAATCAGACGGGGGAATCAAAGGCGGGGAATCAGAGCTGGGGAATCAGAGGCAGGGAATCAGAGTTGGGGATTCAGAGGCGGGGAATCAGATATGGGGAATCAGAGGCCGGGAATCAGAGGCAGGGAATCAAACACGGAAAATCAGAGGCGGGGAATCAGAGCTGGGGAATCAGAGGCGGGGAATCAGAGGCGGGGAAACAGAGGCGAGGAATCAGATATGGGGAATCAGAGGTGGCGAATCAAAGGCGGTGAATCAGAGATGGGGAATCAGAGGCGGGGAATCAGAGGCAGGGAATCAAACACGGGGAATCAAAGGCGGGGAATCAGAGCTGGGGAATCAGAGGCGGGGAATCAGAGGCGGGGAAACAGAGGCGGGGAATCAGATATGGGGAATCAGAGGTGGCGAATCAAAGGGGGTGAATCAGAGATGGTGAATCAGAGGCCGGGAATCAGAGGCAGGGAATCAAACACGGAAAATCAGAGGCGGGGAATCAGAGCTGGGGAATCAGAGGCGGGGAAGCAGAGGCGGGGAAACAGAGGCGAGGAATCAGATATGGGGAATCAGAGGTGGAGAATCAAAGGCGGTGAATCAGAGATGGGGAATCAGAGGCGGGGAATCAGAGGCAGGGAATCAAACACGGGGAATCAGAGGCGGGGAATCAGAGCTGGGGAATCAGAGGCGGGGAATCAGAGGCGGGGAAACAGAGGCGAGGAATCAGATATGGGGAATCAGAGGTGGCGAATCAAAGGCGGTGAATCAGAGATGGGGAATCAGAGGCGGGGAATCAGAGGCAGGGAATCAAACACGGGGAATCAGAGGCGGGGAATCAGAGCTGGGGAATCAGAGGCGGGGAATCAGAGTTGGGGAATCAGAGGCGGGGAATCAGAGCTGGGGAATCAGAGGTGGGGATCAGAGTCGGGGAATCAGAGGCAGGGAATCAGATGTGCGGAATCAGAGATGGGGAATCAGAGGTGGGGAATCAGAGGCTGTGAATCAGAGATGGGGAATCAGAGGCGGTGAATCAGAGGCAAGCAATCAGACACGGGGTTTCAGAGGCTGGGAATCAGACGGGGGAATCAAAGGCGGGGAATCAGAGCTGGGGAATCAGAGGCAGGGAATCAAACACGGAAAATCAGTGGCGGGGAATCAGAGCTGGGGAATCAGAGGCGGGGAATCAGAGGCGGGGAAACAGAGGCGAGGAATAAGATATGGGGAATCAGAGGTGGCGAATCAAAGGCGGTGAATCAGAGATGGGGAATCAGAGGCGGGGAATCAGAGGCAGGGAATCAAACACGGGGAATCAGAGGCGGGGAATCAGAGCTGGGGAATCAGAGGCGGGGAATCAGGGTTGGGGAATCAGAGGCGGGGAATCAGAGCTGGGGAATCAGAGGTGGGGATCAGAGTCGGGGAATCAGAGGCAGGGAATCAGATGTGCGGAATCAGAGATTGGGAATCAGAGGTGGGGAATCAGAGGCTGTGAATCAGAGATGGGGAATCAGAGGCGGGGAATCAGAGGCAAGAAATCAGACACGGGGTTTCAGAGGCTGGGAATCAGACGGGGGAATCAAAGGCGGGGAATCAGAGCTGGGGAATCAGAGGCAGGGAATCAGAGTTGGGGATTCAGAGGCGGGGAATCAGATATGGGGAATCAGAGGCCGGGAATCAGAGGCAGGGAATCAAACACGGAAAATCAGAGGCGGGGAATCAGAGCTGGGGAATCAGAGGCGGGGAATCAGAGGCGGGGAAACAGAGGCGAGGAATCAGATATGGGGAATCAGAGGTGGCGAATCAAAGGCGGTGAATCAGAGATGGGGAATCAGAGGCGGGGAATCAGAGGCAGGGAATCAAACACGGGGAATCAGAGGCGGGGAATCAGAGCTGGGGAATCAGAGGCGGGGAATCAGAGGCGGGGAAACAGAGGCGGGGAATCAGATATGGGGAATCAGAGGTGGCGAATCAAAGGGGGTGAATCAGAGATGGGGAATCAGAGGCGGGGAATCAGAGCTGGGGAATCAGAGGTGGGGATCAGAGTCGGGGAATCAGAGGCAGGGAATCAGATGTGCGGAATCAGAGATTGGGAATCAGAGGTGGGGAATCAGAGGCTGTGAATCAGAGATGGGGAATCAGAGGCGGGGAATCAGAGGCAAGAAATCAGACACGGGGTTTCAGAGGCTGGGAATCAGACGGGGGAATCAAAGGCGGGGAATCAGAGCTGGGGAATCAGAGGCAGGGAATCAGAGTTGGGGATTCAGAGGCGGGGAATCAGATATGGGGAATCAGAGGCCGGGAATCAGAGGCAGGGAATCAAACACGGAAAATCAGAGGCGGGGAATCAGAGCTGGGGAATCAGAGGCGGGGAATCAGAGGCGGGGAAACAGAGGCGAGGAATCAGATATGGGGAATCAGAGGTGGCGAATCAAAGGCGGTGAATCAGAGATGGGGAATCAGAGGCGGGGAATCAGAGGCAGGGAATCAAACACGGGGAATCAAAGGCGGGGAATCAGAGCTGGGGAATCAGAGGCGGGGAATCAGAGGCGGGGAAACAGAGGCGGGGAATCAGATATGGGGAATCAGAGGTGGCGAATCAAAGGGGGTGAATCAGAGATGGTGAATCAGAGGCCGGGAATCAGAGGCAGGGAATCAAACACGGAAAATCAGAGGCGGGGAATCAGAGCTGGGGAATCAGAGGCGGGGAATCAGAGGCGGGGAAACAGAGGCGAGGAATCAGATATGGGGAATCAGAGGTGGAGAATCAAAGGCGGTGAATCAGAGATGGGGAATCAGAGGCGGGGAATCAGAGGCAGGGAATCAAACACGGGGAATCAGAGGCGGGGAATCAGAGCTGGGGAATCAGAGGCGGGGAATCAGAGCTGGGGAATCAGAGGCGGGGAATCAGAGGCGGGGAAACAGAGGCGGGGAATCAGATATGGGGAATCAGAGGTGGCGAATCAAAGGCGGTGAATCAGAGATGGGGAATCAGAGGCCGGGAATCAGAGGCAGGGAATCAAACACGGAAAATCAGAGGCGGGGAATCAGAGCTGGGGAATCAGAGGCGGGGAATCAGAGGCGGGGAAACAGAGGCGAGGAATCAGATATGGGGAATCAGAGGTGGCGAATCAAAGGCGGTGAATCAGAGATGGGGAATCAGAGGCGGGGAATCAGAGGCAGGGAATCAAACACGGGGAATCAGAGGCGGGGAATCAGAGCTGGGGAATCAGAGGCGGGGAATCAGAGTTGGGGAATCAGAGGCGGGGAATCAGAGCTGGGGAATCAGAGGTGGGGATCAGAGTCGGGGAATCAGAGGCAGGGAATCAGATGTGCGGAATCAGAGATGGGGAATCAGAGGTGGGGAATCAGAGGCTGTGAATCAGAGATGGGGAATCAGAGGCGGTGAATCAGAGGCAAGCAATCAGACACGGGGTTTCAGAGGCTGGGAATCAGACGGGGGAATCAAAGGCGGGGAATCAGAGCTGGGGAATCAGAGGCAGGGAATCAAACACGGAAAATCAGTGGCGGGGAATCAGAGCTGGGGAATCAGAGGCGGGGAATCAGAGGCGGGGAAACAGAGGCGAGGAATAAGATATGGGGAATCAGAGGTGGCGAATCAAAGGCGGTGAATCAGAGATGGGGAATCAGAGGCGGGGAATCAGAGGCAGGGAATCAAACACGGGGAATCAGAGGCGGGGAATCAGAGCTGGGGAATCAGAGGCGGGGAATCAGGGTTGGGGAATCAGAGGCGGGGAATCAGAGCTGGGGAATCAGAGGTGGGGATCAGAGTCGGGGAATCAGAGGCAGGGAATCAGATGTGCGGAATCAGAGATTGGGAATCAGAGGTGGGGAATCAGAGGCTGTGAATCAGAGATGGGGAATCAGAGGCGGGGAATCAGAGGCAAGAAATCAGACACGGGGTTTCAGAGGCTGGGAATCAGACGGGGGAATCAAAGGCGGGGAATCAGAGCTGGGGAATCAGAGGCAGGGAATCAGAGTTGGGGATTCAGAGGCGGGGAATCAGATATGGGGAATCAGAGGCCGGGAATCAGAGGCAGGGAATCAAACACGGAAAATCAGAGGCGGGGAATCAGAGCTGGGGAATCAGAGGCGGGGAATCAGAGGCGGGGAAACAGAGGCGAGGAATCAGATATGGGGAATCAGAGGTGGCGAATCAAAGGCGGTGAATCAGAGATGGGGAATCAGAGGCGGGGAATCAGAGGCAGGGAATCAAACACGGGGAATCAGAGGCGGGGAATCAGAGCTGGGGAATCAGAGGCGGGGAATCAGAGGCGGGGAAACAGAGGCGGGGAATCAGATATGGGGAATCAGAGGTGGCGAATCAAAGGGGGTGAATCAGAGATGGGGAATCAGAGGCCGGGAATCAGAGGCAGGGAATCAAACACGGAAAATCAGAGGCGGGGAATCAGAGCTGGGGAATCAGAGGCGGGGAATCAGAGGCGGGGAAACAGAGGCGAGGAATCAGATATGGGGAATCAGAGGTGGAGAATCAAAGGCGGTGAATCAGAGATGGGGAATCAGAGGCGGGGAATCAGAGACAGGGAATCAAACACGGGGAATCAGAGGCGGGGAATCAGAGCTGGGGAATCAGAGGCGGGGAATCAGAGCTGGGGAATCAGAGGCGGGGAATCAGAGGCGGGTAAACAGAGGCGGGGAATCAGATATGGGGAATCAGAGGTGGCGAATCAAAGGCGGTGAATCAGAGATGGGGAATCAGAGGCCGGGAATCAGAGGCAGGGAATCAAACACGGAAAATCAGAGGCGGGGAATCAGAGCTGGGGAATCAGAGGCGGGGAATCAGAGGCGGGGAAACAGAGGCGAGGAATCAGATATGGGGAATCAGAGGTGGCGAATCAAAGGCGGTGAATCAGAGATGGGGAATCAGAGGCGGGGAATCAGAGGCAGGGAATCAAACACGGGGAATCAGAGGCGGGGAATCAGAGCTGGGGAATCAGAGGCGGGGAATCAGAGTTTGGGAATCAGAGGCGGGGAATCAGAGCTGGGGAATCAGAGGTGGGGATCAGAGTCGGGGAATCAGAGGCAGGGAATCAGATGTGCGGAATCAGAGATGGGGAATCAGAGGTGGGGAATCAGAGGCGGGGAATCAGAGATGGGGAATCAGAGGCGGGGAATCAGAGGCAAGAAATCAGACTCGGGGTTTCAGAGGCTGGGAATCAGTCGTGGGAATCAAAGGCGGGGAATCAGAGCTGGGGAATCAGAGGCAGGGAATCAAACACGGAAAATCAGAGGCGGGGAATCAGAGCTGGGGAATCAGAGGCGGGGAATCAGAGTCGGGGAAACAGAGGCGAGGAATCAGATATGGGGTATCAGAGGTGGCGAATCAAAGGCGGTGAATCAGAGATGGGGAATCAGAGGCGGGGAATCAGAGGCAGGGAATCAAACACGGGGAATCAGAGGCGGGGAATCAGAGTTGGGGATTCAGAGGCGGGGAATCAGATATGGGGAATCAGAGGCCGGGAATCAGAGGCAGGGAATCAAACACGGAAAATCAGAGGCGGGGAATCAGAGCTGGGGAATCAGAGGCGGGGAATCAGAGGCGGGGAAACAGAGGCGAGGAATCAGATATGGGGAATCAGAGGTGGCGAATCAAAGGCGGTGAATCAGAGATGGGGAATCAGAGGCGGGGAATCAGAGGCAGGGAATCAAACACGGGGAATCAGAGGCGGGGAATCAGAGCTGGGGAATCAGAGGCGGGGAATCAGAGGCGGGGAAACAGAGGCGGGGAATCAGATGTGGGGAATCAGAGGTGGCGAATCAAAGGGGGTGAATCAGAGATGGTGAATCAGAGGCCGGGAATCAGAGGCAGGGAATCAAACACGGAAAATCAGAGGCGGGGAATCAGAGCTGGGGAATCAGAGGCGGGGAATCAGAGGCGGGGAAACAGAGGCGAGGAATCAGATATGGGGAATCAGAGGTGGAGAATCAAAGGCGGTGAATCAGAGATGGGGAATCAGAGGCGGGGAATCAGAGGCAGGGAATCAAACACGGGGAATCAGAGGCGGGGAATCAGAGCTGGGGAATCAGAGGCGGGGAATCAGAGCTGGGGAATCAGAGGCGGGGAATCAGAGGCGGGGAAACAGAGGCGGGGAATCAGATATGGGGATTCAGAGGTGGCGAATCAAAGGCGGTGAATCAGAGATGGGGAATCAGAGGCCGGGAATCAGAGGCAGGGAATCAAACACGGAAAATCAGAGGCGGGGAATCAGAGCTGGGGAATCAGAGGCGGGGAATCAGAGGCGGGGAAACAGAGGCGAGGAATCAGATATGGGGAATCAGAGGTGGCGAATCAAAGGCGGTGAATCAGAGATGGGGAATCAGAGGCGGGGAATCAGAGGCAGGGAATCAAACACGGGGAATCAGAGGCGGGGAATCAGAGCTGGGGAATCAGAGGCGGGGAATCAGAGTTGGGGAATCAGAGGCGGGGAATCAGAGCTGGGGAATCAGAGGTGGGGATCAGAGTCGGGGAATCAGAGGCAGGGAATCAGATGTGCGGAATCAGAGATGGGGAATCAGAGGTGGGGAATCAGAGGCTGTGAATCAGAGATGGGGAATCAGAGGCGGTGAATCAGAGGCAAGCAATCAGACACGGGGTTTCAGAGGCTGGGAATCAGACGGGGGAATCAAAGGCGGGGAATCAGAGCTGGGGAATCAGAGGCAGGGAATCAAACACGGAAAATCAGTGGCGGGGAATCAGAGCTGGGGAATCAGAGGCGGGGAATCAGAGGCGGGGAAACAGAGGCGAGGAATCAGATATGGGGAATCAGAGGTGGCGAATCAAAGGCGGTGAATCAGAGATGGGGAATCAGAGGCGGGGAATCAGAGGCAGGGAATCAAACACGGGGAATCAGAGGCGGGGAATCAGAGCTGGGGAATCAGAGGCGGGGAATCAGGGTTGGGGAATCAGAGGCGGGGAATCAGAGCTGGGGAATCAGAGGTGGGGATCAGAGTCGGGGAATCAGAGGCAGGGAATCAGATGTGCGGAATCAGAGATTGGGAATCAGAGGTGGGGAATCAGAGGCTGTGAAGCAGAGATGGGGAATCAGAGGCGGGGAATCAGAGGCAAGAAATCAGACACGGGGTTTCAGAGGCTGGGAATCAGACGGGGGATTCAAAGGCGGGGAATCAGAGCTGGGGAATCAGAGGCAGGGAATCAGAGTTGGGGATTCAGAGGCGGGGAATCAGATATGGGGAATCAGAGGCCGGGAATCAGAGGCAGGGAATCAAACACGGAAAATCAGAGGCGGGGAATCAGAGCTGGGGAATCAGAGGCGGGGAATCAGAGGCGGGGAAACAGAGGCGAGGAATCAGATATGGGGAATCAGAGGTGGCGAATCAAAGGCGGTGAATCAGAGATGGGGAATCAGAGGCGGGGAATCAGAGGCAGGGAATCAAACACGGGGAATCAGAGGCGGGGAATCAGAGCTGGGGAATCAGAGGCCGGGAATCAGAGGCGGGGAAACAGAGGCGGGGAATCAGATATGGGGAATCAGAGGTGGCGAATCAAAGGGGGTGAATCAGAGATGGGGAATCAGAGGCCGGGAATCAGAGGCAGGGAATCAAACACGGAAAATCAGAGGCGGGGAATCAGAGCTGGGGAATCAGAGGCGGGGAATCAGAGGCGGGGAAACAGAGGCGAGGAATCAGATATGGGGAATCAGAGGTGGAGAATCAAAGGCGGTGAATCAGAGATGGGGAATCAGAGGCGGGGAATCAGAGGCAGGGAATCAAACACGGGGAATCAGAGGCGGGGAATCAGAGCTGGGGAATCAGAGGCGGGGAATCAGAGCTGGGGAATCAGAGGCGGGGAATCAGAGGCGGGTAAACAGAGGCGGGGAATCAGATATGGGGAATCAGAGGTGGCGAATCAAAGGCGGTGAATCAGAGATGGGGAATCAGAGGCGGGGAATCAGAGGCAGGGAATCAAACACGGGGAATCAGAGGCGGGGAATCAGAGCTGGGGAATCAGAGGCGGGGAATCAGAGGCGGGGAAACAGAGGCGAGGAATCAGATATGGGGAATCAGAGGTGGCGAATCAAAGGCGGTGAATCAGAGATGGGGAATCAGAGGCGGGGAATCAGAGGCAGGGAATCAAACACGGGGAATCAGAGGCGGGGAATCAGAGTTGGGGAATCAGAGGCGGGGAATCAGAGCTGGGGAATCAGAGGTGGGGATCAGAGTCGGGGAATCAGAGGCAGGGAATCAGATGTGCGGAATCAGAGATGGGGAATCAGAGGTGGGGAATCAGAGGCGGGGAATCAGAGATGGGGAATCAGAGGCGGGGAATCAGAGGCAAGAAATCAGACTCGGGGTTTCAGAGGCTGGGAATCAGACGTGGGAATCAAAGGCGGGGAATCAGAGCTGGGGAATCAGAGGCAGGGAATCAAACACGGAAAATCAGAGGCGGGGAATCAGAGCTGGGGAATCAGAGGCGGGGAATCAGAGTCGGGGAAACAGAGGCGAGGAATCAGATATGGGGTATCAGAGGTGGCGAATCAAAGGCGGTGAATCAGAGATGGGGAATCAGAGGCGGGGAATCAGAGGCAGGGAATCAAACACGGGGAATCAGAGGCGGGGAATCAGAGCTGGGGAATCAGAGGCGGGGAATCAGAGTTGGGGAATCAGAGGCGGGGAATCAGAGCTGGGGAATCAGAGGTGGGGATCAGAGTCGGGGAATAAGAGGCAGGAAATCAGATGTGCGGAATCAGAGATGGGGAATCAGAGGTGGGGAATCAGAGGCTGTGAATCAGAGATGGGGAATCAGAGGCGGGGAATCAGAGGCAAGAAATCAGACACGGGCTTTCAGAGGCTGGGAATCAGACGGGGGAATCAAAGGCGGGGAATCAGAGCTGGGGAATCAGAGGCAGGGAATCAGAGTTGGGGATTCAGAGGCGGGGAATCAGATATGGGGAATCAGAGGTGGGGAATCAGAGGTGGTGAATCAGAGATGGGGAATCACAGGCTGGGAATCAGAGGCAGGGAATAGAACGCGGGGAATCAGAGGCAGGGAATCAGAGTTGGGGCATCAGAGGTTGGGAATTAGATATGGGGAAACAGAGGCGGGGAATCAGAGGCGGGGAAACAGAGGCGGGAAATCAGATATGGGGAATCAGAGGTGGGGAATCAGAGGCAGGGAATCAGATGTGCGGAATCAGAGATGGGGAATCAGAGGCAGGGAATCAGAATCAGAAGCGGGGAATCAGAGGCCGGGAAACAGAGGCGGGGAATCAGATATGGGGAATCAGAGGTGGGGAATCAGAGGCAGGGAATTAGATTTGCGGAATCAGAGATGGGGAATCAGAAGCAGGGAATCAGAGGCCGGGAATCAGAGGCCGGAATCAGATGCCGGGAATAAGAGGCCGGGAATCAGAGGTGGGGAATCAGAGTCCGGGAATCAGAGATGGGGAATCAGAAGCGGGGAATGAGATATGGGGAATCAGAGGCGGGGAATCAGAGGCGGGGAAACAGAGGCGAGGAATCAGATATGGGGAATCAGAGGTGGCGAATCAAAGGCGATGAATCAGAGATGGGGAATCAGAGGTTGGGAATCAGAGGCAGGGAATCAGATGTGCGGAATCAGAGATGGGGAATCAGAGGCAGGGAATCAGAATCAGAAGCGGGGAATCAGAGGCCGGGAAACAGAGGCGGGGAATCATATATGGGGAATCAGAGGTGGGGAATCAGAGGCAGGGAATTAGATTTGCGGAATCAGAGATGGGGAATCAGAAGCAGGGAATCAGAGGCCGGGAATCAGAGGCCGGAATCAGATGCCGGGAATAAGAGGCCGGGAATCAGAGGTGGGGAATCAGAGTCCGGGAATCAGAGATGGGGATTCAGAGGCGGGGAATGAGATATGGGGAATCAGAGGCGGGGAATCAGAGGCGGGGAAACAGAGGCGGGGAATCAGATATGGGGAATCAGAGGTGGCGAATCAAAGGCGGTGAATCAGAGATGGGGAATCAGAGGCCGGGAATCAGAGGCAGGGATTCAAACACGGAAAATCAGAGGCGGGGAATCAGAGCTGGGGAATCAGAGGCGGGGAATCAGAGGCGGGGAAACAGAGGCGAGGAATCAGATATGGGGAATCAGAGGTGGGGAATCAGAGGCAGGTAATCAGATGTGCGGAATCAGAGATGGGGAATCAGAGGCAGGGAATCAGAATCAGAAGCGGGGAGTCAGAGACCGGGAATCAGAGGCCTGGAATCAGATGCTGGGAATAAGAGGCCGGGAATCAGAGGTGGGGAATCAGAGTCTGGGAATCAGTGATGTGGATTCAGAGGCGGGGAATGAGATATGGAGAATCAGAGGCGGGGAATCAGAGGCGGGGAAACAGAGGTGGGGAATCAGATATGGGGAATCAGAGGTGGCGAATCAAAGGCGGTGAATCAGAGATGGGGAATCAGAGGCGGGGAATCAGAGGCAGGGAATCAAACACGGGGAATCAGAGGCGTGGTATCAGAGCTGGGGAATCAGAGGCTGGGAATCAAAGTTGGGGAATCAGAGGCAGTGAATCAGATATGGGGAAACAGGGGCGGGGAATCAGAGGCGGGGAAACAGAGGCGGGGAATCAGATATGGGGAATCAGAGGCGGGGAATTAGAGTTGGGGAATCAGAGGCGGGGAATCAGAGGCGGGGAAACAGAGGCGGGGAATCAAACACGGGGAATCAGAGGTGGGGAATCAGAGGTTGGGAATCAGAGGCAGGGAATCGGAGGCGGGGAATCAGAGGCGGGGAATCAGAGGCAGGGAATCAGATGTGCGGAATCGGAGATGGGGAATCAGAGGCAGGGAATCAGAGGCGGGGAATCAGAGGCAGGGAATCAGAGGCCGGGAATCAGATATGGGGAAACAGAGGCAGGGAATCAGAGGCGGGGAAACAGAGGCTGGGAATCAGATATGGGGAATCAGAGGTGGGGAATCAGAGGTTGGGAATCAGAGGCAGGGAATCAGAGGCTTGGAATCAGATGCAGGGAATCAGATGCGGGGAATCAGAGGCGGGGAATCAGAGCTGGGGAATCAGAGGTGGGGAATCAGAGTTGGGGAATCAGAGGCGGGGACTTAGATATTGGGAAACAGAGGCGGGGAATCAGAGGCGGGGAAACAGAGAAGGGGAATCAGATATGGGGAATCAGAGATGGGGAATCAGAGGCAGGGAATCAGATGTGCGGAATCAGAGATGGGGAATCAAAGGCAGGGAATCAGAATCAGAAGCAGGGAATCAGAGGCCGGGAATCAGAGGCCGGAATCAGATGCCGGGAATAAGAGGCCGGGAATCAGAGGTGGGGAATCAGAGTCCGGGAATCAGAGATGGGGATTCAGAGGCGGGGAATGAGATATGGGGAATCAGAGGCGGGGAATCAGAGGCGGGGAAACAGAGGCGGGGAATCAGATATGGGGAATCAGAGGTGGCGAATCAAAGGCGGTGAATCAGAGATGGGGAATCAGAGGCAGGGAATCAGATGTGCGGAATCAGAGATGGGGAATCAGAGGTGGGGAATCAGAGGCTGTGAATCAGAGATGGGGAATCAGAGGCGGGGAATCAGAGGCAAGAAATCAGACACGGGGTTTCAGAGGCTGGGAATCAGACGGGGGAATCAAAGGCGGGGAATCAGAGGCGTGGAAACAGAGGCGGGGAATCAGATATGGGGAATCAGAGGTGGGGAATCAGAGGTTGGGAATCAGAGGCAGGGAATCAGAGGCTGGGAATCAGATGCAGGGAATCAGATGCGGGGATCAGAGGCGGGGAATGAGAGCTGGGGAATCAGAGGTGGGGAATCAGAGTTGGGGAATCAGAGGCGGGGACTTAGATATGGGGAAACAGAGGCGGGGAATCAGAGGTGGGGAAACAGAGGCCGGGAATCAGATATGGGGAATCAGAGGTGGGGAATCAGAGGCAGGGAATCAGATGTGCGGAATCAGAGATGGGGAATCAGAGGCAGGGAATCAGAATCAGAAGCAGGGAATAAGACGCGGGGAATCACAGGCGGGGAATCAGAGCTGGGGAAGCAGAGGCAGTGAATCAGAGGCGGGGAATCAGAGGCAGGGAATCGGATGTGCGGAATCAGAGATGGGGAATCAGAGTTGGGGAATCAGAGGCGGTGAATCAGACATGGGTAATAAGAGGCGGGGAATCAGAGGCAGGAAATCAGACACGGGGAATCAGAGGCGGGGAATCAGAGCTGGGAAATTAGAGGCAGGGAATCATAGTTGGGAATCAGAGGCGGGGAATCAGATATGGGGAAACAGAGGCGGGGAATCAGAGGCGGGCAAATAGAGGCGGGGCATCAGATATGGGGAAACAGAGGCGGGGAATCAGAGCTGGGGAATAAGAGGCGGGGACTCATAGTTGGGAATCAGAGGCGGGGAATCAGATATGGGGAAACAGAGGCGGGGAATCAGGGGCGGGGAAACAGAGGCGGGAAATCAGATATGGGGAATCGGATGTGGGGAATCAGAGGCGGGGAATCAGAGCTGTGGAATCAGAGGCGGGGAATCAGAGTTGGGGCATCAGAGGTGGGGAATTAGATATGGGGAAACAGAGGCGGGGAATCAGAGGTGGGGAAACAGAGGCGGGGAATCAGATATGGGGAATCAGAGGTGGGGAATCAGAGGCAGGTAATCAGATGTGCGGAATCAGAGATGGGGAATCAGAGGCAGGGAATCAGAATCAGAAGCGGGGAGTTAGAGGACGGGAATCAGAGGCCTGGAATCAGATGCTGGGAATAAGAGGCCGGGAATCAGAGGTGGGGAATCAGAGTCCGGGAATCAGAGATGGGGAGTCAGAGGCGGGGAATGAGATATGGAGAATCAGAGGCGGGGAATCAGATGCGGGGAAACAGAGGTGGGGAATCAGATATGGGGAATCAGAGGTGGCGAATCAAAGGCGGTGAATCAGAGATGGGGAATCAGAGGCGGGGAATCAGAGGCAGGGAATCAAACACGGGGAATCAGAGGCGGGGAATCAGAGCTGGGGAATCAGAGGCTGGGAATCAAAGTTGGGGAATCAGAGGCAGGGAATCAGATATGGGGAAACAGGGGCGGGGAATCAGAGGCGGGGAAACAGAGGCAGGGAATCAGATATGGGGAATCAGAGGTGGGGAATTAGAGTTGGGGAATCAGAGGCGGGGAATCAGAGGCGGGGAAACAGAGGCGGGGAATCAAACACGGGGAATCAGAGGTGGGGAATCAGAGGTTCGGAATCAGATGCAGGGAATCAGAGGTGGGGAATCAGAGGCGGGGAATCAGAGGCAGGGAATCAGATGTGCGGAATCGGAGATGGGGAATCAGAGGCAGGGAATCAGAGGCGGGGAATCAGAGGCAGGGAATCAGAGGCCGGGAATCAGATATGGGGAAACAGAGGCGGGGAAACAGAGGCTGGGGATCAGATATGGGGAATCAGAGGTGGGGTATCAGAGGTTGGGAATCAGAGGCAGGGAATCAGAGGCTTGGAATCAGATGCAGGGAATCAGATGCGGGGAATCAGAGGCGGGGAATCAGAGGCGGGGAATCAGATATGGGGAATCAGAGGCGGGGAATTAGAGTTGGGGAATCAGAGGCGGGGAATCAGAGGCGGGGAAACAGAGGCGGGGAATCAAACACGGGGAATCAGAGGTGGGGAATCAGAGGTTGGGAATCAGAGGCAGGGAATCGGAGGCGGGGAATCAGAGGCGGGGAATCAGAGGCAGGGAATCAGATGTGCGGAATCGGAGATGGGGAATCAGAGGCAGGGAATCAGAGGCGGGGAATCAGAGGCAGGGAATCAGAGGCCGGGAATCAGATATGGGGAAACAGAGGCAGGGAATCAGAGGCGGGGAAACAGAAGCTGGGAATCAGATATGGGGAATCAGAGGTGGGGAATCAGAGGTTGGGAATCAGAGGCAGGGAATCAGAGGCAAGAAATCAGACACGGGGTTTCAGAGGCTGGGAATCAGACGGGGGAATCAAAGGCGGGGAATCAGAGGCAAGAAATCAGACACGGGGTTTCAGAGGCTGGGAATCAGACGGGGGAATCAAAGGCGGGGAATCAGAGCTAGGGAATCAGAGGCAGGGAATCAGAGTTGGGGATTCAGAGGCGGGGAATCAGATATGGGGAATCAGAGGTGGGGAATCAGAGGGGGTGAATCAGAGATGGGGAATCACAGGCTGGGAATCAGAGGCAGGGAATAGAACGCGGGGAATCAGAGGCAGGGAATCAGAGTTGGGGCATCAGAGGTTGGGAATTAGATATGGGGAAACAGAGGTGGGGAATCAGAGGCGGGGAAACAGAGGCGGGAAATCAGATATGGGGAATCAGAGGTGGGGTATCAGAGGCAGGGAATCAGATGTGCGGAATCAGAGATGGGGAATCAGAGGCAGGGAATCAGAATCAGAAGCGGGGAATCAGAGGCCGGGAAACAGAGGCGGGGAATCAGATATGGGGAATCAGAGGTGGGGAATCAGAGGCAGGGAATTTGATTTGCGGAATCAGAGATGGGGAATCAGAAGCAGGGAATCAGAGGCCGGGAATCAGAGGCCGGAATCAGATGCCGGGAATAAGAGGCCGGGAATCAGAGGTGGGGAATCAGAGTCCGGGAATCAGAGATGGGGAATCAGAAGCGGGGAATGAGATATGGGGAATCAGAGGCGGGGAATCAGAGGCGGGGAAACAGAGGCGAGGAATCAGATATGGGGAATCAGAGGTGGCGAATCAAAGGCGATGAATCAGAGATGGGGAATCAGAGGTTGGGAATCAGAGGCAGGGAATCAGATGTGCGGAATCAGAGATGGGGAATCAGAGGCAGGGAATCAGAATCAGAAGCGGGGAATCAGAGGCCGGGAAACAGAGGCGGGGAATCATATATGGGGAATCAGAGGTGGGGAATCAGAGGCAGGGAATTAGATTTGCGGAATCAGAGATGGGGAATCAGAAGCAGGGAATCAGAGGCCGGGAATCAGAGGCCGGAATCAGATGCCGGGAATAAGAGGCCGGGAATCAGAGGTGGGGAATCAGAGTCCGGGAATCAGAGATGGGGATTCAGAGGCGGGGAATGAGATATGGGGAATCAGAGGCGGGGAATCAGAGGCGGGGAAACAGAGGCGGGGAATCAGATATGGGGAATCAGAGGTGGCGAATCAAAGGCGGTGAATCAGAGATGGGGAATCAGAGGCCGGGAATCAGAGGCAGGGATTCAAACACGGAAAATCAGAGGCGGGGAATCAGAGCTGGGGAATCAGAGGCGGGGAATCAGAGGCGGGGAAACAGAGGCGAGGAATCAGATATGGGGAATCAGAGGTGGGGAATCAGAGGCAGGGAATCAGATGTGCGGAATCAGAGATGGGGAATCAGAGGCAGGGAATCAGAATCAGAAGCGGGGAGTCAGAGACCGGGAATCAGAGGCCTGGAATCAGATGCTGGGAATAAGAGGCCGGGAATCAGAGGTGGGGAATCAGAGTCTGGGAATCAGTGATGTGGATTCAGAGGCGGGGAATGAGATATGGAGAATCAGAGGCGGGGAATCAGAGGCGGGGAAACAGAGGTGGGGAATCAGATATGGGGAATCAGAGGTGGCGAATCAAAGGCGGTGAATCAGAGATGGGGAATCAGAGGCGGGGAATCAGAGGCAGGGAATCAAACACGGGGAATCAGAGGCGTGGTATCAGAGCTGGGGAATCAGAGGCTGGGAATCAAAGTTGGGGAATCAGAGGCAGGGAATGAGATATGGGGAAACAGGGGCGGGGAATCAGAGGCGGGGAAACAGAGGCGGGGAATCAGATATGGGGAATCAGAGGCGGGGAATTAGAGTTGGGGAATCAGAGGCGGGGAATCAGAGGCGGGGAAACAGAGGCGGGGAATCAAACACGGGGAATCAGAGGTGGGGAATCAGAGGTTGGGAATCAGAGGCAGGGAATCGGAGGCGGGGAATCAGAGGCGGGGAATCAGAGGCAGGGAATCAGATGTGCGGAATCGGAGATGGGGAATCAGAGGCAGGGAATCAGAGGCGGGGAATCAGAGGCAGGGAATCAGAGGCCGGGAATCAGATATGGGGAAACAGAGGCAGGGAATCAGAGGCGGGGAAACAGAGGCTGGGAATCAGATATGGGGAATCAGAGGTGGGGAATCAGAGGTTGGGAATCAGAGGCAGGGAATCAGAGGCTTGGAATCAGATGCAGGGAATCAGATGCGGGGAATCAGAGGCGGGGAATCAGAGCTGGGGAATCAGAGGTGGGGAATCAGAGTTGGGGAATCAGAGGCGGGGACTTAGATATTGGGAAACAGAGGCGGGGAATCAGAGGCGGGGAAACAGAGAAGGGGAATCAGATATGGGGAATCAGAGATGGGGAATCAGAGGCAGGGAATCAGATGTGCGGAATCAGAGATGGGGAATCAAAGGCAGGGAATCAGAATCAGAAGCAGGGAATCAGAGGCCGGGAATCAGAGGCCGGAATCAGATGCCGGGAATAAGAGGCCGGGAATCAGAGGTGGGGAATCAGAGTCCGGGAATCAGAGATGGGGATTCAGAGGCGGGGAATGAGATATGGGGAATCAGAGGCGGGGAATCAGAGGCGGGGAAACAGAGGCGGGGAATCAGATATGGGGAATCAGAGGTGGCGAATCAAAGGCGGTGAATCAGAGATGGGGAATCAGAGGCAGGGAATCAGATGTGCGGAATCAGAGATGGGGAATCAGAGGTGGGGAATCAGAGGCTGTGAATCAGAGATGGGGAATCAGAGGCGGGGAATCAGAGGCAAGAAATCAGACACGGGGTTTCAGAGGCTGGGAATCAGACGGGGGAATCAAAGGCGGGGAATCAGAGGCGTGGAAACAGAGGCGGGGAATCAGATATGGGGAATCAGAGGTGGGGAATCAGAGGTTGGGAATCAGAGGCAGGGAATCAGAGGCTGGGAATCAGATGCAGGGAATCAGATGCGGGGATCAGAGGCGGGGAATGAGAGCTGGGGAATCAGAGGTGGGGAATCAGAGTTGGGGAATCAGAGGCGGGGACTTAGATATGGGGAAACAGAGGCGGGGAATCAGAGGTGGGGAAACAGAGGCGGGGAATCAAACACGGGGAATCAGAGGTGGGGAATCAGAGGTTGGGAATCAGATGCAGGGAATCAGAGGTGGGGAATCAGAGGCGGGGAATCAGAGGCAGGGAATCAGATGTGCGGAATCGGAGATGGGGAATCAGAGGCAGGGAATCAGAGGCGGGGAATCAGAGGCAGGGAATCAGAGGCCGGGAATCAGATATGGGGAAACAGAGGCGGGGAAACAGAGGCTGGGGATCAGATATGGGGAATCAGAGGTGGGGTATCAGAGGTTGGGAATCAGAGGCAGGGAATCAGAGGCTTGGAATCAGATGCAGGGAATCAGATGCGGGGAATCAGAGGCGGGGAATCAGAGCAGGGGAATCAGATGCTGGGAATCAAAGTTGGGGAATCAGAGGCAGGGAATCAGAGGCAGGGAATTAGATTTGCGGAATCAGAGATGGGGAATCAAAGCAGGGAATCAGAGGCCGGGAATCAGAGGCCGGAATCAGATGCCGGGAATAAGAGGCCGGGAATCAGAGGTGGGGAATCAGAGTCCGGGAATCAGAGATGGGGAATCAGAAGCGGGGAATGAGATATGGGGAATCAGAGGCGGGGAATCAGAGGCGGGGAAACAGAGGCGAGGAATCAGATATGGGGAATCAGAGGTGGCGAATCAAAGGCGATGAATCAGAGATGGGGAATCAGAGGTTGGGAATCAGAGGCAGGGAATCAGATGTGCGGAATCAGAGATGGGGAATCAGAGGCAGGGAATCAGAATCAGAAGCGGGGAATCAGAGGCCGGGAAACAGAGGCGGGGAATCATATATGGGGAAGCAGAGGTGGGGAATCAGAGGCAGGGAATTAGATTTGCGGAATCAGAGATGGGGAATCAGAAGCAGGGAATCAGAGGCCGGGAATCAGAGGCCGGAATCAGATGCCGGGAATAAGAGGCCGGGAATCAGAGGTGGGGAATCAGAGTCCGGGAATCAGAGATGGGGATTCAGAGGCGGGGAATGAGATATGGGGAATCAGAGGCGGGGAATCAGAGGCGGGGAAACAGAGGCGGGGAATCAGATATGGGGAATCAGAGGTGGCGAATCAAAGGCGGTGAATCAGAGATGGGGAATCAGAGGCCGGGAATCAGAGGCAGGGATTCAAACACGGAAAATCAGAGGCGGGGAATCAGAGCTGGGAAATCAGAGGCGGGGAATCAGAGGCGGGGAAACAGAGGCGAGGAATCAGATATGGGGAATCAGAGGTGGGGAATCAGAGGCAGGTAATCAGATGTGCGGAATCAGAGATGGGGAATCAGAGGCAGGGAATCAGAATCAGAAGCGGGGAGTCAGAGACCGGGAATCAGAGGCCTGGAATCAGATGCTGGGAATAAGAGGCCGGGAATCAGAGGTGGGGAATCAGAGTCTGGGAATCAGTGATGTGGATTCAGAGGCGGGGAATGAGATATGGAGAATCAGAGGCGGGGAATCAGAGGCGGGGAAACAGAGGTGGGGAATCAGATATGGGGAATCAGAGGTGGCGAATCAAAGGCGGTGAATCAGAGATGGGGAATCAGAGGCGGGGAATCAGAGGCAGGGAATCAAACACGGGGAATCAGAGGCGTGGTATCAGAGCTGGGGAATCAGAGGCTGGGAATCAAAGTTGGGGAATCAGAGGCAGGGAATCAGATATGGGGAAACAGGGGCGGGGAATCAGAGGCGGGGAAACAGAGGCGGGGAATCAGATATGGGGAATCAGAGGCGGGGAATTAGAGTTGGGGAATCAGAGGCGGGGAATCAGAGGCGGGGAAACAGAGGCGGGGAATCAAACACGGGGAATCAGAGGTGGGGAATCAGAGGTTGGGAATCAGAGGCAGGGAATCGGAGGCGGGGAATCAGAGGCGGGGAATCAGAGGCATGGAATCAGATGTGCGGAATCGGAGATGGGGAATCAGAGGCAGGGAATCAGAGGCGGGGAATCAGAGGCAGGGAATCAGAGGCCGGGAATCAGATATGGGGAAACAGAGGCAGGGAATCAGAGGCGGGGAAACAGAGGCTGGGAATCAGATATGGGGAATCAGAGGTGGGGAATCAGAGGTTGGGAATCAGAGGCAGGGAATCAGAGGCAAGAAATCAGACACGGGGTTTCAGAGGCTGGGAATCAGACGGGGGAATCAAAGGCGGGGAATCAGAGGCAAGAAATCAGACACGGGGTTTCAGAGGCTGGGAATCAGACGGGGGAATCAAAGGCGGGGAATCAGAGCTGGGGAATCAGAGGCAGGGAATCAGAGTTGGGGATTCAGAGGCGGGGAATCAGATATGGGGAATCAGAGGTGGGGAATCAGAGGTGGTGAATCAGAGATGGGGAATCACAGGCTGGGAATCAGAGGCAGGGAATAGAACGCGGGGAATCAGAGGCAGGGAATCAGAGTTGGGGCATCAGAGGTTGGGAATTAGATATGGGGAAACAGAGGCGGGGAATCAGAGGCGGGGAAACAGAGGCGGGAAATCAGATATGGGGAATCAGAGGTGGGGAATCAGAGGCAGGGAATCAGATGTGCGGAATCAGAGATGGGGAATCAGAGGCAGGGAATCAGAATCAGAAGCGGGGAATCAGAGGCCGGGAAACAGAGGCGGGGAATCAGATATGGGGAATCAGAGGTGGGGAATCAGAGGCAGGGAATTAGATTTGCGGAATCAGAGATGGGGAATCAGAAGCAGGGAATCAGAGGCCGGGAATCAGAGGCCGGAATCAGATGCCGGGAATAAGAGGCCGGGAATCAGAGGTGGGGAATCAGAGTCCGGGAATCAGAGATGGGGAATCAGAAGCGGGGAATGAGATATGGGGAATCAGAGGCGGGGAATCAGAGGCGGGGAAACAGAGGCGAGGAATCAGATATGGGGAATCAGAGGTGGCGAATCAAAGGCGATGAATCAGAGATGGGGAATCAGAGGTTGGGAATCAGAGGCAGGGAATCAGATGTGCGGAATCAGAGATGGGGAATCAGAGGCAGGGAATCAGAATCAGAAGCGGGGAATCAGAGGCCGGGAAACAGAGGCGGGGAATCATATATGGGGAATCAGAGGTGGGGAATCAGAGGCAGGGAATTAGATTTGCGGAATCAGAGATGGGGAATCAGAAGCAGGGAATCAGAGGCCGGGAATCAGAGGCCGGAATCAGATGCCGGGAATAAGAGGCCGGGAATCAGAGGTGGGGAATCAGAGTCCGGGAATCAGAGATGGGGATTCAGAGGCGGGGAATGAGATATGGGGAATCAGAGGCGGGGAATCAGAGGCGGGGAAACAGAGGCGGGGAATCAGATATGGGGAATCAGAGGTGGCGAATCAAAGGCGGTGAATCAGAGATGGGGAATCAGAGGCCGGGAATCAGAGGCAGGGATTCAAACACGGAAAATCAGAGGCGGGGAATCAGAGCTGGGGAATCAGAGGCGGGGAATCAGAGGCGGGGAAACAGAGGCGAGGAATCAGATATGGGGAATCAGAGGTGGGGAATCAGAGGCAGGTAATCAGATGTGCGGAATCAGAGATGGGGAATCAGAGGCAGGGAATCAGAATCAGAAGCGGGGAGTCAGAGACCGGGAATCAGAGGCCTGGAATCAGATGCTGGGAATAAGAGGCCGGGAATCAGAGGTGGGGAATCAGAGTCTGGGAATCAGTGATGTGGATTCAGAGGCGGGGAATGAGATATGGAGAATCAGAGGCGGGGAATCAGAGGCGGGGAAACAGAGGTGGGGAATCAGATATGGGGAATCAGAGGTGGCGAATCAAAGGCGGTGAATCAGAGATGGGGAATCAGAGGCGGGGAATCAGAGGCAGGGAATCAAACACGGGGAATCAGAGGCGTGGTATCAGAGCTGGGGAATCAGAGGCTGGGAATCAAAGTTGGGGAATCAGAGGCAGGGAATCAGATATGGGGAAACAGGGGCGGGGAATCAGAGGCGGGGAAACAGAGGCGGGGAATCAGATATGGGGAATCAGAGGCGGGGAATTAGAGTTGGGGAATCAGAGGCGGGGAATCAGAGGCGGGGAAACAGAGGCGGGGAATCAAACACGGGGAATCAGAGGTGGGGAATCAGAGGTTGGGAATCAGAGGCAGGGAATCGGAGGCGGGGAATCAGAGGCGGGGAATCAGAGGCAGGGAATCAGATGTGCGGAATCGGAGATGGGGAATCAGAGGCAGGGAATCAGAGGCGGGGAATCAGAGGCAGGGAATCAGAGGCCGGGAATCAGATATGGGGAAACAGAGGCAGGGAATCAGAGGCGGGGAAACAGAGGCTGGGAATCAGATATGGGGAATCAGAGGTGGGGAATCAGAGGTTGGGAATCAGAGGCAGGGAATCAGAGGCTTGGAATCAGATGCAGGGAATCAGATGCGGGGAATCAGAGGCGGGGAATCAGAGCTGGGGAATCAGAGGTGGGGAATCAGAGTTGGGGAATCAGAGGCGGGGACTTAGATATTGGGAAACAGAGGCGGGGAATCAGAGGCGGGGAAACAGAGAAGGGGAATCAGATATGGGGAATCAGAGATGGGGAATCAGAGGCAGGGAATCAGATGTGCGGAATCAGAGATGGGGAATCAAAGGCAGGGAATCAGAATCAGAAGCAGGGAATCAGAGGCCGGGAATCAGAGGCCGGAATCAGATGCCGGGAATAAGAGGCCGGGAATCAGAGGTGGGGAATCAGAGTCCGGGAATCAGAGATGGGGATTCAGAGGCGGGGAATGAGATATGGGGAATCAGAGGCGGGGAATCAGAGGCGGGGAAACAGAGGCGGGGAATCAGATATGGGGAATCAGAGGTGGCGAATCAAAGGCGGTGAATCAGAGATGGGGAATCAGAGGCAGGGAATCAGATGTGCGGAATCAGAGATGGGGAATCAGAGGTGGGGAATCAGAGGCTGTGAATCAGAGATGGGGAATCAGAGGCGGGGAATCAGAGGCAAGAAATCAGACACGGGGTTTCAGAGGCTGGGAATCAGACGGGGGAATCAAAGGCGGGGAATCAGAGGCGTGGAAACAGAGGCGGGGAATCAGATAAGGGGAATCAGAGGTGGGGAATCAGAGGTTGGGAATCAGAGGCAGGGAATCAGAGGCTGGGAATCAGATGCAGGGAATCAGATGCGGGGATCAGAGGCGGGGAATGAGAGCTGGGGAATCAGAGGTGGGGAATCAGAGTTGGGGAATCAGAGGCGGGGACTTAGATATGGGGAAACAGAGGCGGGGAATCAGAGGTGGGGAAACAGAGGCGGGGAATCAGATATGGGGAATCAGAGGTGGGGAATCAGAGGCAGGGAATCAGATGTGCGGAATCAGAGATGGGGAATCAGAGGCAGGGAATCAGAATCAGAAGCAGGGAATAAGACGCGGGGAATCACAGGCGGGGAATCAGAGCTGGGGAAGCAGAGGCAGTGAATCAGAGGCGGGGAATCAGAGGCAGGGAATCGGATGTGCGGAATCAGAGATGGGGAATCAGAGGTGGGGAATCAGAGGCGGTGAATCAGACATGGGTAATCAGAGGCGGGGAATCAGAGGCAGGAAATCAGACACGGGGAATCAGAGGCGGGGAATCAGAGCTGGGAAATTAGAGGCAGGGAATCATAGTTGGGAATCAGAGGCGGGGAATCAGATATGGGGAAACAGAGGCGGGGAATCAGAGGCGGGCAAATAGAGGCGGGGCATCAGATATGGGGAAACAGAGGCGGGGAATCAGAGCTGGGGAATAAGAGGCGGGGACTCATAGTTGGGAATCAGAGGCGGGGAATCAGATATGGGGAAACAGAGGCGGGGAATCAGGGGCGGGGAAACAGAGGCGGGAAATCAGATATGGGGAATCGGATGTGGGGAATCAGAGGCGGGGAATCAGAGCTGTGGAATCAGAGGCGGGGAATCAGAGTTGGGGCATCAGAGGTGGGGAATTAGATATGGGGAAACAGAGGCGGGGAATCAGAGGTGGGGAAACAGAGGCGGGGAATCAGATATGGGGAATCAGAGGTGGGGAATCAGAGGCAGGTAATCAGATGTGCGGAATCAGAGATGGGGAATCAGAGGCAGGGAATCAGAATCAGAAGCGGGGAGTTAGAGGACGGGAATCAGAGGCCTGGAATCAGATGCTGGGAATAAGAGGCCGGGAATCAGAGGTGGGGAATCAGAGTCCGGGAATCAGAGATGGGGAGTCAGAGGCGGGGAATGAGATATGGAGAATCAGAGGCGGGGAATCAGATGCGGGGAAACAGAGGTGGGGAATCAGATATGGGGAATCAGAGGTGGCGAATCAAAGGCGGTGAATCAGAGATGGGGAATCAGAGGCTGGGAATCAGAGGCAGGGAATCAAACACGGGGAATCAGAGGCGGGGAATCAGAGCTGGGGAATCAGAGGCTGGGAATCAAAGTTGGGGAATCAGAGGCAGGGAATCAGATATGGGGAAACAGGGGCGGGGAATCAGAGGCGGGGAAACAGAGGCAGGGAATCAGATATGGGGAATCAGAGGTGGGGAATTAGAGTTGGGGAATCAGAGGCGGGGAATCAGAGGCGGGGAAACAGAGGCGGGGAATCAAACACGGGGAATCAGAGGTGGGGAATCAGAGGTTGGGAATCAGATGCAGGGAATCAGAGGTGGGGAATCAGAGGCGGGGAATCAGAGGCAGGGAATCAGATGTGCGGAATCGGAGATGGGGAATCAGAGGCAGGGAATCAGAGGCGGGGAATCAGAGGCAGGGAATCAGAGGCCGGGAATCAGATATGGGGAAACAGAGGCGGGGAAACAGAGGCTGGGGATCAGATATGGGGAATCAGAGGTGGGGTATCAGAGGTTGGGAATCAGAGGCAGGGAATCAGAGGCTTGGAATCAGATGCAGGGAATCAGATGCGGTGAATCAGAGGCGGGGAATCAGAGCAGGGGAATCAGATGCTGGGAATCAAAGTTGGGGAATCAGAGGCAGGGAATCAGAGGCAGGGAATTAGATTTGCGGAATCAGAGATGGGGAATCAGAAGCAGGGAATCAGAGGCCGGGAATCAGAGGCCGGAATCAGATGCCGGGAATAAGAGGCCGGGAATCAGAGGTGGGGAATCAGAGTCCGGGAATCAGAGATGGGGAATCAGAAGCGGGGAATGAGATATGGGGAATCAGAGGCGGGGAATCAGAGGCGGGGAAACAGAGGCGAGGAATCAGATATGGGGAATCAGAGGTGGCGAATCAAAGGCGATGAATCAGAGATGGGGAATCAGAGGTTGGGAATCAGAGGCAGGGAATCAGATGTGCGGAATCAGAGATGGGGAATCAGAGGCAGGGAATCAGAATCAGAAGCGGGGAATCAGAGGCCGGGAAACAGAGGCGGGGAATCATATATGGGGAATCAGAGGTGGGGAATCAGAGGCAGGGAATTAGATTTGCGGAATCAGAGATGGGGAATCAGAAGCAGGGAATCAGAGGCCGGGAATCAGAGGCCGGAATCAGATGCCGGGAATAAGAGGCCGGGAATCAGAGGTGGGGAATCAGAGTCCGGGAATCAGAGATGGGGATTCAGAGGCGGGGAATGAGATATGGGGAATCAGAGGCGGGGAATCAGAGGCGGGGAAACAGAGGTGGGGAATCAGATATGGGGAATCAGAGGTGGCGAATCAAAGGCGGTGAATCAGAGATGGGGAATCAGAGGCCGGGAATCAGAGGCAGGGATTCAAACACGGAAAATCAGAGGCGGGGAATCAGAGCTGGGGAATCAGAGGCGGGGAATCAGAGGCGGGGAAACAGAGGCGAGGAATCAGATATGGGGAATCAGAGGTGGGGAATCAGAGGCAGGTAATCAGATGTGCGGAATCAGAGATGGGGAATCAGAGGCAGGGAATCAGAATCAGAAGCGGGGAGTCAGAGACCGGGAATCAGAGGCCTGGAATCAGATGCTGGGAATAAGAGGCCGGGAATCAGAGGTGGGGAATCAGAGTCTGGGAATCAGTGATGTGGATTCAGAGGCGGGGAATGAGATATGGAGAATCAGAGGCGGGGAATCAGAGGCGGGGAAACAGAGGTGGGGAATCAGATATGGGGAATCAGAGGTGGCAAATCAAAGGCGGTGAATCAGAGATGGGGAATCAGAGGCGGGGAATCAGAGGCAGGGAATCAAACACGGGGAATCAGAGGCGTGGTATCAGAGCTGGGGAATCAGAGGCTGGGAATCAAAGTTGGGGAATCAGAGGCAGGGAATCAGATATGGGGAAACAGGGGCGGGGAATCAGAGGCGGGGAAACAGAGGCGGGGAATCAGATATGGGGAATCAGAGGCGGGGAATTAGAGTTGGGGAATCAGAGGCGGGGAATCAGAGGCGGGGAAACAGAGGCGGGGAATCAAACACGGGGAATCAGAGGTGGGGAATCAGAGGTTGGGAAACAGAGGCAGGGAATCGGAGGCGGGGAATCAGAGGCGGGGAATCAGAGGCAGGGAATCAGATGTGCGGAATCGGAGATGGGGAATCAGAGGCAGGGAATCAGAGGCGGGGAATCAGAGGCAGGGAATCAGAGGCCGGGAATCAGATATGGGGAAACAGAGGCAGGGAATCAGAGGCGGGGAAACAGAGGCTGGGAATCAGATATGGGGAATCAGAGGTGGGGTATCAGAGGTTGGGAATCAGAGGCAGGGAATCAGAGGCTTGGAATCAGATGCAGGGAATCAGATGCGGGGAATCAGAGGCGGGGAATCAGAGCTGGGGAATCAGAGGTGGGGAATCAGAGTTGGGGAATCAGAGGCGGGGACTTAGATATTGGGAAACAGAGGCGGGGAATCAGAGGCGGGGAAACAGAGAAGGGGAATCAGATATGGGGAATCAGAGATGGGGAATCAGAGGCAGGGAATCAGATGTGCGGAATCAGAGATGGGGAATCAAAGGCAGGGAATCAGAATCAGAAGCAGGGAATCAGAGGCCGGGAATCAGAGGCCGGAATCAGATGCCGGGAATAAGAGGCCGGGAATCAGAGGTGGGGAATCAGAGTCCGGGAATCAGAGATGGGGATTCAGAGGCGGGGAATGAGATATGGGGAATCAGAGGCGGGGAATCAGAGGCGGGGAAACAGAGGCGGGGAATCAGATATGGGGAATCAGAGGTGGCGAATCAAAGGCGGTGAATCAGAGATGGGGAATCAGAGGCAGGGAATCAGATGTGCGGAATCAGAGATGGGGAATCAGAGGTGGGGAATCAGAGGCTGTGAATCAGAGATGGGGAATCAGAGGCGGGGAATCAGAGGCAAGAAATCAGACACGGGGTTTCAGAGGCTGGGAATCAGACGGGGGAATCAAAGGCGGGGAATCAGAGGCGTGGAAACAGAGGCGGGGAATCAGATATGGGGAATCAGAGGTGGGGAATCAGAGGTTGGGAATCAGAGGCAGGGAATCAGAGGCTGGGAATCAGATGCAGGGAATCAGATGCGGGGATCAGAGGCGGGGAATGAGAGCTGGGGAATCAGAGGTGGGGAATCAGAGGTGGGGAAACAGAGGCGGGGAATCAGATATGGGGAATCAGAGGTGGGGAATCAGAGGCAGGGAATCAGATGTGCGGAATCAGAGATGGGGAATCAGAGGCAGGGAATCAGAATCAGAAGCAGGGAATAAGACGCGGGGAATCATAGGCGGGGAATCAGAGCTGGGGAAGCAGAGGCAGTGAATCAGAGGCGGGGAATCAGAGGCAGGGAATCGGATGTGCGGAATCAGAGATGGGGAATCAGAGGTGGGGAATCAGAGGCGGTGAATCAGACATGGGTAATCAGAGGCGGGGAATCAGAGGCAGGAAATCAGACACGGGGAATCAGAGGCGGGGAATCAGAGCTGGGAAATTAGAGGCAGGGAATCATAGTTGGGAATCAGAGGCGGGGAATCAGATATGGGGAAACAGAGGCGGGGAATCAGAGGCGGGCAAATAGAGGCGGGGCATCAGATATGGGGAAACAGAGGCGGGGAATCAGAGCTGGGGAATAAGAGGCGGGGACTCATAGTTGGGAATCAGAGGCGGGGAATCAGATATGGGGAAACAGAGGCGGGAAATCAGGGGCGGGGAAACAGAGGCGGGGAATCAGATATGGGGAATCGGATGTGGGGAATCAGAGGCGGGGAATCAGAGCTGTGGAATCAGAGGCGGGGAATCAGAGTTGGGGCATCAGAGGTGGGGAATTAGATATGGGGAAACAGAGGCGGGGAATCAGAGGTGGGGAAACAGAGGCGGGGAATCAGATATGGGGAATCAGAGGTGGGGAATCAGAGGCAGGTAATCAGATGTGCGGAATCAGAGATGGGGAATCAGAGGCAGGGAATCAGAATCAGAAGCGGGGAGTTAGAGGACGGGAATCAGAGGCCTGGAATCAGATGCTGGGAATAAGAGGCCGGGAATCAGAGGTGGGGAATCAGAGTCCGGGAATCAGAGATGGGGAGTCAGAGGCGGGGAATGAGATATGGAGAATCAGAGGCGGGGAATCAGATGCGGGGAAACAGAGGTGGGGAATCAGATATGGGGAATCAGAGGTGGCGAATCAAAGGCGGTGAATCAGAGATGGGGAATCAGAGGCGGGGAATCAGAGGCAGGGAATCAAACACGGGGAATCAGAGGCGGGGAATCAGAGCTGGGGAATCAGAGGCTGGGAATCAAAGTTGGGGAATCAGAGGCAGGGAATCAGATATGGGGAAACAGGGGCGGGGAATCAGAGGCGGGGAAACAGAGGCAGGGAATCAGATATGGGGAATCAGAGGTGGGGAATTAGAGTTGGGGAATCAGAGGCGGGGAATCAGCGGCGGGGAAACAGAGGCGGGGAATCAAACACGGGGAATCAGAGGTGGGGAATCAGAGGTTGGGAATCAGATGCAGGGAATCAGAGGTGGGGAATCAGAGGCGGGGAATCAGAGGCAGGGAATCAGATGTGCGGAATCGGAGATGGGGAATCAGAGGCAGGGAATCAGAGGCGGGGAATCAGAGGCAGGGAATCAGAGGCCGGGAATCAGATATGGGGAAACAGAGGCGGGGAAACAGAGGCTGGGGATCAGATATGGGGAATCAGAGGTGGGGTATCAGAGGTTGGGAATCAGAGGCAGGGAATCAGAGGCTTGGAATCAGATGCAGGGAATCAGATGCGGGGAATCAGAGGCGGGGAATCAGAGCAGGGGAATCAGATGCTGGGAATCAAAGTTGGGGAATCAGAGGCAGGGAATCAGATATGGGGAAACAGGGGTGGGGAATCAGAGGCGTGGAATCAGATATGGGGAATCAGAGGCGGGGAATTAGAGTTGGGGAATCAGAGGCGGGGAATCAGAGGCGGGGAAACAGAGGCGGGGAATCAAACACGGGGAATCAGAGGTGGGGAATCAGAGGTTGGGAATCAGAGGCAGGGAATCAGAGGCGGGGAATCAGAGGCGGGGAATCAGAGGCAGGGAATCAGAGGCGGGTAATCAGAGGCGGGGAACCAGAGGCCGGGAATCAGATATGGGGAAACAGAGGCGGGGAATCAGAGGCGGGGAAACAGAGGCTGGGAATCAGATATGGGGAATCAGAGGTGGGGAATCAGAGGTTGGGAATCAGAGGCAGGGAATAAGAGGCTTGGAATCAGATGCAGGGAATCAGATGCGGGGAATCAGAAGCGGGGAATCAGAGCTGGGGAATCAGAGGTGGGGAATTAGAGTTGGGGAATCAGAGGCGGGGACTTAGATATTGGGAAACAGAGGCGGGGAATCAGAGGCGGGGAAACAGAGGTGGGGAATCAGATATGGGGAATCAGAGATGGGGAATCAGAGGCAGGGAAACAGAATCAGAAGCAGGGAATCAGAGGTGGGGAATCAGAGTCCGGGAATCAGAGATGGGGATTCAGAGGCGGGGAATGAGATATGGGGAATCAGAGGCGGGGAATCAGAGGCGGGGAAACAGAGGTGGGGAATCAGATATCGGGAATCAGAGGTGGCGAATCAAAGGTGGTGAATCAGAGATGGGGAATCAGAGGCCGGGAATCAGAGGCAGGGAATCAAACACGGGGAATCAGAGGCGGGGAATCATAGCTGGCGAATCAGAGGCGGGGAATCAGATGTGGGGAATCAGAGGCCGGGAATCTGATATTGGGAATTAGAGGTGGGGAATCAGAGGCGGGGAAACAGAGGCGGGGAATTAGATATGGGGTATCAGAGGTGGGGAATCAGAGGTTGTGAATCAGAGATGGGGAATCAGAGGCGGGGAATCAGATGCAGGGAATCAGATGCGGGGAATCAGAGGCGGGGAATCAGAGCTGGGGAATCAGAGGTGGGGAATTAGATTTGGGGAATCAGAGGCGGGGACTTAGATATTGGGAAACAGAGGCGGGGAATCAGAGGCGGGGAAACAGAGGCGGGGAATCAGATATGGGGAATCAGAGATGGGGAATCAGAGGCAGGGAATCAGATGTGCGGAATCAGAGATGGGGAATCAAAGGCAGGGAATCAGAATCAGAAGCAGGGAATCAGAGGTGGGGAATCAGAGTCCGGGAATCAGAGATGGGGATTCAGAGGCGGGGAATGAGATATGGGGAATCAGAGGAGGGGAATAAGAGGCGGGGAAACAGAGGCGGGTATCAGATATGGGGAATCAGAGGTGGCGAATCAAAGGCGGTGAATCAGAGATGGGGAATCAGAGGCCGGGAATCAGAGGCAGGGAATCAAACACGGGGAATCAGAGGCGGGGAATCATAGCTGGCGAATCAAAGGTGGGGAATCAGAGGTGGGGAATCAGAGGCGGGGAATCAGATATTGGGAATCAGAGGTGGGGAATCAGAGGCGGGGAAACAGAGGTGGGGAATCCGATATGGGGTATCAGAGGTGGGGAATCAGAGGTTGTGAATCAGAGATGGGGAATCAGAGGCGGGGAATCAGAGGCCGGTAATCAGACGCGGGGAATCAGAGGCGGGGAATCAGAGCTGGGAAATTAGAGGCAGGGAATCAGAGTTGGGGATTCAGAGGTGGGGAATCAGATATGGGGAAACAGAGGCGGGGAATCAGATGCAGGCAAATAGAGGCGGGGATCAGATATGGGGAAACAGAGGCGGGGAATCAGAGGCGGGGAAACAGAGGCTGGGAATCAGATATGGGGAATCAGAGGTGGGGAATCAGAGGTTGGGAATCAGAGGCTGGGAATCAGAGGCGGGGAATCAGAGCTGGGGAATCAGAGGTGGGGAATCAAAGTTGGGGAATCAGAGGCGGGGACTTAGATATGGGGAAACAGAGGCGGGGAATCAGAGGCGGGGAAACAGAGGCGGGGAATCAGATATGGGGAACCAGAGGTGGGGAATCAGAGGCGGGGAAACAGAGGCGGGGAATCAGATATGGGGTATCAGAGGTGGGGAATCAGAGGTTGTGAATCAGAGATGGGGAATCAGAGGCGGGGAATCAGAGGCCGGTAATCAGACGCGGGGAATCAAAGGCGGGGAATCAGAGCTGGGAAATTAGAGGCAGGGAATCAGAGTTGGGGATTCAGAGGCGGGGAATCAGATATGGGGAAACAGAGGCGGGGAATCAGATGCAGGCAAATAGAGGCGGGGATCAGATATGGGGAAACAGAGGCGGGGAATCAGAGGCGGGGAAACAGAGGCGGGGAATGAGATATGGGGAATCAGAGGTGGGGAATCAGAGGTTGGGAATCAGAGGCTGGGAATCAGAGGCGGGGAATCAGAGCTGGGGAATCAGAGGTGGGGAATCAAAGTTGGGGAATCAGAGGCGGGGACTTAGATATGGGGAAACAGAGGCGGGGAATCAGAGGCGGGGAAACAGAGGCGGGGAATCAGATATGGGGAATCAGAGGTGGGGAATCAGAGGCAGGGAATTAGATTTGCGGAATCAGAGATGGGGAATCAGAAGCAGGGAATCAGAGGCCGGGAATCAGAGGCCGGAATCAGATGCCGGGAATAAGAGGCCGGGAATCAGAGGTGGGGAATCAGAGTCCGGGAATCAGAGATGGGGAATCAGAGGCGGGGAATGAGATATGGGGAATCAGAGGCGGGGAATCAGAGGCGGGGAAACAGAGGCGAGGAATCAGATATGGGGAATCAGAGGTGGCGAATCAAAGGCGGTGAATCAGAGATGGGGAATCAGAGGCGGGGAATCAGAGGCAGGGAATCAAACACGGGGAATCAGAGGCGGGGAATCAGAGCTGGGGAATCAGAGGCGGGGAATCAGAGTTGGGGAATCAGAGGCGGGGAATCAGAGCTGGGGAATCAGAGGTGGGGATCAGAGTCGGGGAATCAGAGGCAGGGAATCAGATGTGCGGAATCAGAGATGGGGAATCAGAGGTGGGGAATCCGAGGCTGTGAATCAGAGATGGGGAATCAGAGGCGGGGAATCAGAGGCAAGAAATCAGACACGGGGTTTCAGAGGCTGGGAATCAGACGGGGGAATCAAAGGCGGGGAATCAGAGCTGGGGAATCAGAGGCAGGGAATCAGAGTTGGGGATTCAGAGGCGGGGAATCAGATATGGGGAAACAGAGGCGGGGAATCAGAGTCGGGCAAACAGAGGCGGGGAATTAGATATGGGGAATCAGAGGTGGGGAATCAGAGGTGGTGAATCAGAGATGGGGAATCACAGGCGGGGAATCAGAGGCAGGGAATAGAACGCGGGGAATCAGAGGCAGGGAATCAGAGTTGGGGCATCAGAGGTTGGGAATTAGATATGGGGAAACAGAGGCGGGGAATCAGAGGCGGGGAAACAGAGGCGGGAAATCAGATATGGGGAATCAGAGGTGTGGAATCAGAGGCAGGGAATCAGATGTGCGGAATCAGAGATGGGGAATCAGAGGCAGGGAATCAGAATCAGAAGCGGGGAATCAGAGGCCGGGAAACAGAGGTGGGGAATCAGATATGGGGAATCAGAGGTGGGGAATCAGAGGCAGGGAATTAGATTTGCGGAATCAGAGATGGGGAATCAGAAGCAGGGAATCAGAGGTCGGGAATCAGAGGCCGGAATCAGATGCCGGGAATAAGAGTCCGGGAATCAAAGGCGATGAATCAGAGATGGGGAATCAGAGGCGGGGAATCAGAGGCAGGGAATCAAACACGGGGAATCAGAGGCGGGGAATCAGAGCTGGGGAATCAGAGGTGGGGATCAGAGTCGGGGAATCAGAGGCAGGGAATCAGATGTGCGGAATCAGAGGTGGGGAATCAGAGGTTGGGAATCAGAGGCAGGGAATCAGAGGCTTGGAATCAGATGCAGGGAATCAGATGCGGGGAATCAGAGGGGTGGAATCAGAGCTGGGGAATCAGAGGTGGGGAATCAGAGTTGGGGAATCAGAGGCGGGGACTTAGATATTGGGAAACAGAGGCGGGGAATCAGAGGCGGGGAATCAGAGGCAGGGAATCAGATGTGCGGAATCAGAGATGGGGAATCAGAGGCAGGGAATCAGAATCAGAAGCAGGGAATCAGAGGCCGGGAATCAGAGGCCGGAATCAGATGCCGGGAATAAGAGGCCGGGAATCAGAGGTGGGGAATGAGATATCGGGAATCAGAAGCGGGGAATCAGAGGCGGGGAAACAGAGGCGGGGAATCAGATATGGGGAATCAGAGGTGGCAAATCAAAGGCGGTGAATCAGAGATGGGGAATCAGAGGCCGGGAATCAGAGGCAGGGAATCAAACACGGAAAATCAGAGGCGGGGAATCAGAGCTGGGGAATCAGAGGCGGGGAATCAGAGGCGGGGAAACAGATGTGCGGAATCAGAGATTGGGAATCAGAGGTGGGGAATCAGAGGCTGTGAATCAGAGATGGGGAATCAGAGGCGGTGAATCAGAGGCAAGAAATCAGACACGGGGTTTCAGAGGCTGGGAATCAGACGGGGGAATCAAAGGCGGGGAATCAGAGCTGGGGAATCAGAGGCAGGGAATCAGAGTTGGGGATTCAGAGGCGGGGAATCAGATCTGGGGAATCAGAGGTGGGGATCAGAGTCGGGGAATCAGAGGCAGGGAATCAGATGTGCGGAATCAGAGATTGGGAATCAGAGGTGGGGAATCAGAGGCTGTGAATCAGAGATGGGGAATCAGAGGCGGTGAATCAGAGGCAAGAAATCAGACACGGGGTTTCAGAGGCTGGGAATCAGACGGGGGAATCAAAGGCGGGGAATCAGAGCTGGGGAATCAGAGGCAGGGAATCAGAGTTGGGGATTCAGAGGCGGGGAATCAGATATGGGGAATCAGAGGCCGGGAATCAGAGGCAGGGAATCAAACACGGAAAATCAGAGGCGGGGAATCAGAGCTGGGGAATCAGAGGCGGGGAATCAGAGGCGGGGAAACAGAGGCGAGGAATCAGATATGGAGAATCAGAGGTGGCGAATCAAAGGCGGTGAATCAGAGATGGGGAATCAGAGGCCGGGAATCAGAGGCAGGGAATCAAACACGGAAAATCAGAGGCGGGGAATCAGAGCTGGGGAATCAGATGCGGGGAATCAGAGGCGGGGAAACAGAGGCGAGGAATCAGATATGGGGAATCAGAGGTGGCGAATCAAAGGCGGTGAATCAGAGATGGGGAATCAGAGGCGGGGAATCAGAGGCAGGGAATCAAACACGGGGAATCAGAGGCGGGGAATCAGAGCTGGGGAATCAGAGGCGGGGAATCAGAGGCGGGGAAACAGAGGCGGGGAATCAGATATGGGGAATCAGAGGTGGCGAATCAAAGGCGGTGAATCAGAGATGGGGAATCAGAGGCCGGGAATCAGAGGCAGGGAATCAAACACGGAAAATCAGAGGCGGGGAATCAGAGCTGGGGAATCAGAGGCGGGGAATCAGAGGCGGGGAAACAGAGGCGAGGAATCAGATATGGGGAATCAAAGGTGGCGAATCAAAGGCGGTGAATCAGAGATGGGGAATCAGAGGCGGGGAATCAGAGGCAGGGAATCAAACACGTGGAATCAGAGGCGGGGAATCAGAGCTGGGGAATCAGAGGCGGGGAGTCAGAGCTGGGGAATCAGAGGCGGGGAATCAGAGGCGGGGAAACAGAGGCGGGGAATCAGATATGGGGAATCAGAGGTGGCGAATCAAAGACGGTGAATCAGGGATGGGGAATCAGAGGCCGGGAATCAGAGGCAGGGAATCAAACACGGAAAATCAGAGGCGGGGAATCAGAGCTGGGGAATCAGAGGTGGGGAATCAGAGGCGGGGAAACAGAGGCGAGGAATCAGATATGGGGAATCAGAGGTGGCGAATCAAAGGCGGTGAATCAGAGATGGGGAATCAGAGGCGGGGAATCAGAGGCAGGGAATCAAACACGGGGAATCAGAGGCGGGGAATCAGAGCTGGGGAATCAGAGGCGGGGAATCAGAGTTGGGGAATCAGAGGCGGGGAATCAGAGCTGGGGAATCAGAGGTGGGCATCAGAGTCGGGGAATCAGAGGCAGGGAATCAGATGTGCGGAATCAGAGATGGGGAATCAGAGGTGGGGAATCAGAGGCTGTGAATCAGAGATGGGGAATCAGAGGCGGGGAATCAGAGGCAAGAAATCAGACACGGGGTTTCAGAGGCTGGGAATCAGACGGGGGAATCAAAGGCGGGGAATCAGAGCTGGGGAATCCCAGGCAGGGAATCAAACATGGAAAATCAGAGGCGGGGAATCAGAGCTGGGGAATCAGAGGCGGGGAATCAGAGGCGGGGAAACAGAGGTGAGGAATCAGATATGGGGTATCAGAGGTGGCGAATCAAAGGCGGTGAATCAGAGATGGGGAATCAGAGGCGGGGAATCAGAGGCAGGGAATCAAACACGGGGAATCAGAGGCGGGGAATCAGAGCTGGGGAATCAGAGGCGGGGAATCAGAGTTGGGGAATCAGAGGCGGGGAATCAGAGCTGGGGAATCAGAGGTGGGGATCAGAGTCGGGGAATCAGAGGCAGGGAATCAGATGTGCGGAATCAGAGATGGGGAATCAGAGGTGGGGAATCAGAGGCTGTGAATCAGAGATGGGGAATCAGAGGCGGGGAATCAGAGGCAAGAAATCAGACACGGGGTTTCAGAGGCTGGGAATCAGACGGGGGAATCAAAGGCGGGGAATCAGAGCTGGGGAATCAGAGGCAGGGAATCAGAGTTGGGGATTCAGAGGCGGGGAATCAGATATGGGGAATCAGAGGTGGGGAATCAGAGGTAGTGAATCAGAGATGGGGAATCACAGGCGGGGAATCAGAGGCAGGGAATAGAACGCGGGGAATCAGAGGCAGGGAATCAGAGTTGGGGCATCAGAGGTTGGGAATTAGATATGGGGAAACAGAGGCGGGGAATCAGAGGCGGGGAAACAGAGGCGGGAAATCAGATATGGGGAATCAGAGGTGGGGAATCAGAGGCAGGGAATCAGATGTGCGGAATCAGAGATGGGGAATCAGAGGCAGGGAATCAGAATCAGAAGCGGGGAATCAGAGGCCGGGAAACAGAGGCGGGGAATCAGATATGGGGAATCAGAGGTGGGGAATCAGAGGCAGGGAATTAAATTTGCGGAATCAGAGATGGGGAATCAGAAGCAGGGAATCAGAGGCCGGGAATCAGAGGCCGGAATCAGATGCCGGGAATAAGAGGCCGGGAATCAGAGGTGGGGAATCAGAGTCCGGGAATCAGAGATGGGGAATCAGAGGCGGGGAATGAGATATGGGGAATCAGAGGCGGGGAATCAGAGGCGGGGAAACAGAGGCGAGGAATCAGATATGGGGAATCAGAGGTGGCGAATCAAAGGCGATGAATCAGAGATGGGGAATCAGAGGTTGGGAATCAGAGGCAGGGAATCAGATGTGCGGAATCAGAGATGGGGAATCAGAGGCAGGGAATCAGAATCAGAAGCGGGGAATCAGAGGCCGGGAAACAGAGGCGGGGAATCAGATATGGGGAATCAGAGGTGGGGAATCAGAGGCAGGGAATTAGATTTGCGGAATCAGAGATGGGGAATCAGAAGCAGGGAATCAGAGGCCGGGAATCAGAGGCCGGAATCAGATGCCGGGAATAAGAGGCTGGGAATCAGAGGTGGGGAATCAGAGTCCGGGAATCAGAGATGGGGATTCAGAGGCGGGAATGAGATATGGGGAATCAGAGGCGGGGAATCAGAGGCGGGGAAACAGAGGAGGGGAATCAGATATGGGGAATCAGAGGTGGCGAATCAAAGGCGGTGAATCAGAGATGGGGAATCAGAGGCCGGGAATCAGAGGCAGGGAATCAAACACGGAAAATCAGAGGCGGGGAATCAGAGCTGGGGAATCAGAGGCGGGGAATCAGAGGCGGGGAAACAGAGGCGAGGAATCAGATATGGGGAATCAGAGGTGGGGAATCAGAGGCAGGTAATCAGATGTGCGGAATCAGAGGTGGGGAATCAGAGGCAGGTAATCAGATGTGCGGAATCAGAGGTGGGGAATCAGAGGTTGGGAATCAGAGGCAGGGAATCAGAGGCTGGGAATCAGATGCAGGGAATCAGTTGCGGGGATCAGAGGCGGGGAATGAGAGCTGGGGAATCAGAGGTGGGGAATCAGAGTTGGGGAATCAGAGGCGGGGACTTAGATATGGGGAAACAGAGGCGGGGAATCAGAGGTGGGGAAACAGAGGCGGGGAATCAGATATGGGGAATCAGAGGTGGGGAATCAGAGGCAGGGAATCAGATGTGCGGAATCAGAGATGGGGAATCAGAGGCAGGGAATCAGAATCAGAAGCAGGGAATAAGACGCGATGAATCAGAGGCGGGGAATCAGAACTGGGGAAGCAGAGGCAGTGAATCAGAGGCGGGGAATCAGAGGCAGGGAATCGGATGTGCGGAATCAGAGATGGGGAATCAGAGGTGGGGAATCAGAGGCGGTGAATCAGACATGGGTAATCAGAGGCGGGGAATCAGAGGCAGGAAATCAGACACGGGGAATCAGAGGCGGGGAATCAGAGCTGGGAAATTAGAGGCAGGGAATCATAGTTGGCAATCAGAGGCGTGGAATCAGATATGGGGAAACAGAGGCGGGGAATCAGAGGCGGGCAAATAGAGGCCGGGCATCAGATATGGGGAAACAGAGGCGGGGAATCAGAGCTGGGGAATAAGAGGCGGGGAATCATAGTTGGGAATCAGAGGCGGGGAATCAGATATGGGGAAACAGAGGCGGGGAATCAGGGGCGGGGAAACAGAGGCGGGGAATCAGATATGGGGAATCGGATGTGGGGAATCAGAGGCGGGGAATCAGAGCTGTGGAATCAGAGGCGGGGAATCAGAGTTGGGGCATCAGAGGTGGGGAATTAGATATGGGGAAACAGAGGCGGGGAATCAGAGGCGTGGAAACAGAGGTGGGGAATCAGATATGGGGAATCAGAGGCAGGGAATCAGAATCAGAAGCGGGGAATCATAGGCCGGGAATCAGAGGCCGGGAATCAGATGCTGGGAATAAGAGGCCGGGAATCAGAGGTGGGGAATCAGAGTCCGGGAATCAGAGATGGGGATTCAGAGGCGGGGAATGAGATATGGAGAATCAGAGGCGGGGAATCAGAGGCGGGGAAACAGAGGTGGGGAATCAAATATGTGGAATCAGAGGTGGCGAATCAAAGGCGGTGAATCAGAGATGGGGAATCAGAGGCGGGGAATCAGAGGCAGGGAATCAAACACGGGAAATCAGAGGCGGGGAATCAGAGCTGGGGAATCAGAGGCGGGGAATGAGAGTTTGGGAATCAGAGGCAGGGAATCAGATATGGGGAAACAGGGGCATGGAATCAGAGGCGGGGAAACAGAGGCGGGGAATCAGATATGCGGAATCAGAGGTGTGGAATCAGAGGTTGGGAATCAGAGGCAGGGAATCAGAGGCGGGGAAACAGAGGCGGGGAATCAGATATGGGGAATCAGAGGTGGCGAATCAAAGGCGGTGAAACAGAGATGGGGAATCAGGGCAGGGAATCAGAGGCAGGGAATCAAACACGGGGAATCAGAGCTGGGGAATCAGAGGCGGGGAATTATAGTTGGGGAATCAGAGGAGGGGAATCTGAGGCGGGGAAACAGAGGCGGGGAATCAAATATGGGGAATCAGAGGTGGGGAATCAGAGGTTGGGAATCAGAGGCAGGGAATCAGAGGCGGGGAATCAGAGGCGGGGAATCAGAGGCAGGGAATCAGATGTGCGGAATCGGGGATGGGGAATCAGAGGCAGGGAATCAGAGGCGGGGAATCAGAGGCGGGGAATCAGAGGCCGGGAATCAGATATGGGGAAACAGAGGTGGGGAATCAGAGGCGGGGAAACAGAGGCGGGGATTCAGATATGGGGAATCAGAGGTGGGGAATCAGAGGTTGGGAATCAGAGGCTTGGAATCTGATGCAGGGAATCAGATGCGGGTAATCAGAGGCGGGGAATCAGAGCTGGGGAATCAGAGGTGGGGAATCAGAGTTGGGGAATCAGAGGCTGGGAATCAAAGTTGGGGAATCAGAGGCAGGGAATCAGATATGGGGAAACAGTGGCGGGGAATCAGAGGCGGGGAAACAGAGGCGGGGAATCAGATATGGGGAATCAGAGGCGGGGAATTAGAGTTGGGGAATCAGAGGCGGGGAATCAGAGGCGGGGAAACAGAGGCGGGGAATCAAACACTGGGAATCAGAGGTGGGGAATCAGAGGTTGGGAATCAGAGGCAGGGAATCAGAGGCGGGGAATCAGAGGCGGGGAATGAGAGGCAGGGAATCAGATGTGCGGAATCGGAGATGGGGAATCAGAGGCAGGGAATCAGAGGCGGGGAATCAGAGGCGGGGAATCAGAGGCCGGGAATCAGATATGGGGAAACAGAGGCGGGGAATCAGAGGCGGGGAAACAGAGGCTGGGAATCAGATATGGGGAATCAGAGGTGGGGAATCAGAGGCGGGGAATCAGAGCTGGGGAATCAGAGGTGGGGAATCAAAGTTGGGGAATCAGAGGCGGGGACTTAGATATGGGGAAACAGAGGCGGGGAATCAGAGACGGGGAAACAGAGGCGGGGATTCAGATATGGGGAATCAGAGGTGGGGAATCAGAGGCAGGGAATTAGATGTGCGGAATCAGAAATGGGGAATCAGAGGCAGGGAATCAGAATCAGAAGCAGGGAATCAGAGGCCGGGAATCACAGGCCGGATTCAGATGCCGGGAATAAGAGGTCGGGAATCAGAGGTGGGGAATCTGAGTCCGGGAATCAGAGATGGGGAATCAGAGGCGGGGAATGAGATATGGGGAATCAGAGGTGGCGAATCAAAGGCGGTGAATCAAAGATGGGTAATCAGAGGCGGGGAATCAGAGGCAGGGAATCAAACACGGGGAATCAGAGGCGGGGAATCAGAGCTGGGGAATCAGAGGCGGGGAGTCAGAGCTGGGGAATCAGAGGCGGGGAATCAGAGGCGGGGAAACAGAGGCGGGGAATCAGATATGGGGAATCAGAGGTGGCGAATCAAAGGCGGTGAATCAGGGATGGGGAATCAGAGGCCGGGAATCAGAGGCAGGGAATCAAACACGGAAAATCAGAGGCGGGGAATCAGAGCTGGGGAATCAGAGGTGGGGAATCAGAGGCGGGGAAACAGAGGCGAGGAATCAGATATGGGGAATCAGAGGTGGCGAATCAAAGGCGGTGAATCAGAGATGGGGAATCAGAGGCGGGGAATCAGAGGCAGGGAATCAAACACGGGGAATCAGAGGCGGGGAATCAGAGCTGGGGAATCAGAGGCGGGGAATCAGAGTTGGGGAATCAGAGGCGGGGAATCAGAGCTGGGGAATCAGAGGTGGGCATCAGAGTCGGGGAATCAGAGGCAGGGAATCAGATGTGCGGAATCAGAGATGGGGAATCAGAGGTGGGGAATCAGAGGCTGTGAATCAGAGATGGGGAATCAGAGGCGGGGAATCAGAGGCAAGAAATCAGACACGGGGTTTCAGAGGCTGGGAATCAGACGGGGGAATCAAAGGCGGGGAATCAGAGCTGGGGAATCCCAGGCAGGGAATCAAACATAGAAAATCAGAGGCGGGGAATCAGAGCTGGGGAATCAGAGGCGGGGAATCAGAGGCGGGGAAACAGAGGCGAGGAATCAGATATGGGGTATCAGAGGTGGCGAATCAAAGGCGGTGAATCAGAGATGGGGAATCAGAGGCGGGGAATCAGAGGCAGGGAATCAAACACGGGGAATCAGAGGCGGGGAATCAGAGCTGGGGAATCAGAGGCGGGGAATCAGAGTTGGGGAATCAGAGGCGGGGAATCAGAGCTGGGGAATCAGAGGTGGGGATCAGAGTCGGGGAATCAGAGGCAGGGAATCAGATGTGCGGAATCAGAGATGGGGAATCAGAGGTGGGGAATCAGAGGCTGTGAATCAGAGATGGGGAATCAGAGGCGGGGAATCAGAGGCAAGAAATCAGACACGGGGTTTCAGAGGCTGGGAATCAGACGGGGGAATCAAAGGCGGGGAATCAGAGCTGGGGAATCAGAGGCAGGGAATCAGAGTTGGGGATTCAGAGGCGGGGAATCAGATATGGGGAATCAGAGGTGGGGAATCAGAGGTAGTGAATCAGAGATGGGGAATCACAGGCGGGGAATCAGAGGCAGGGAATAGAACGCGGGGAATCAGAGGCAGGGAATCAGAGTTGGGGCATCAGAGGTTGGGAATTAGATATGGGGAAACAGAGGCGGGGAATCAGAGGCGGGGAAACAGAGGCGGGAAATCAGATATGGGGAATCAGAGGTGGGGAATCAGAGGCAGGGAATCAGATGTGCGGAATCAGAGATGGGGAATCAGAGGCAGGGAATCAGAATCAGAAGCGGGGAATCAGAGGCCGGGAAACAGAGGCGGGGAATCAGATATGGGGAATCAGAGGTGGGGAATCAGAGGCAGGGAATTAAATTTGCGGAATCAGAGATGGGGAATCAGAAGCAGGGAATCAGAGGCCGGGAATCAGAGGCCGGAATCAGATGCCGGGAATAAGAGGCCGGGAATCAGAGGTGGGGAATCAGAGTCCGGGAATCAGAGATGGGGAATCAGAGGTGGGGATCAGAGTCGGGGAATCAGAGGCAGGGAATCAGATGTGCGGAATCAGAGGTGGGGAATCAGAGGTTGGGAATCAGAGGCAGGGAATCAGAGGCTTGGAATCAGATGCAGGGAATCAGATGCGGGGAATCAGAGGGGTGGAATCAGAGCTGGGGAATCAGAGGTGGGGAATCAGAGTTGGGGAATCAGAGGCGGGGACTTAGATATTGGGAAACAGAGGCGGGGAATCAGAGGCGGGGAATCAGAGGCAGGGAATCAGATGTGCGGAATCAGAGATGGGGAATCAGAGGCAGGGAATCAGAATCAGAAGCAGGGAATCAGAGGCCGGGAATCAGAGGCCGGAATCAGATGCCGGGAATAAGAGGCCGGGAATCAGAGGTGGGGAATCAGAGTCCGGGAATCAGAGATGGGGATTCAGAGGCGGGGAATGAGATATGGGGAATCAGAAGCGGGGAATCAGAGGCGGGGAAACAGAGGCGGGGAATCAGATATGGGAAATCAGAGGTGGCGAATCAAAGGCGGTGAATCAGAGATGGGGAATCAGAGGCCGGGAATCAGAGGCAGGGAATCAAACACGGAAAATCAGAGGCGGGGAATCAGAGCTGGGGAATCAGAGGCGGGGAATCAGAGGCGGGGAAACAGAGGCGAGGAATCAGATATGGGGAATCAGAGGTGGCGAATCAAAGGTGGTGAATCAGAGATGGGGAATCAGAGGCGGGGAATCAGAGGCAGGGAATCAAACACGGGGAATCAGAGGCGGGGAATCAGAGCTGGGGAATCAGAGGCGGGGAATCAGAGTTGGGGAATCAGAGGCGGGGAATCAGAGCTGGGGAATCAGAGGTGGGGATCAGAGTCGGGGAATCAGAGGCAGGGAATCAGATGTGCGGAATCAGAGATGGGGAATCAGAGGTGGGGAATCAGAGGCTGTGAATCAGAGATGGGGAATCAGAGGCGGGGAATCAGAGGCAAGAAATCAGACACGGGGTTTCAGAAGCTGGGAATCAGACGGGGGAATCAAAGGCGGGGAATCAGAGCTGGGGAATCAGAGGCAGGGAATCAAACACGGAATATCAGAGGTGAGGAATCAGAGCTGGGGAATCAGAGGCGGGGAATCAGAGGAGGGGAAACAGAGGCGAGGAATCAGATATGGGGAATCAGAGGTGGCGAATCAAAGGCGGTGAATCAGAGATGGGGAATCAGAGGCGGGGAATCAGAGGCAGGGAATCAAACACGGGGAATCAGAGGCGGGGAATCAGAGCTGGGGAATCAGAGGCGGGGAATCAGAGTTGGGGAATCAGAGGCGGGGAATCAGAGCTGGGGAATCAGAGGTGGGGATCAGAGTCGGGGAATCAGAGGCAGGGAATCAGATGTGCGGAATCAGAGATTGGGAATCAGAGGTGGGGAATCAGAGGCTGTGAATCAGAGATGGGGAATCAGAGGCGGTGAATCAGAGGCAAGAAATCAGACACGGGGTTTCAGAGGCTGGGAATCAGACGGGGGAATCAGAGGCGGGGAATCAGAGCTGGGGAATCAGAGGCAGGGAATCAGAGTTGGGGATTCAGAGGCGGGGAATCAGATATGGGGAATCAGAGGCCGGGAATCAGAGGCAGGGAATCAAACACGGAAAATCAGAGGCGGGGAATCAGAGCTGGGGAATCAGAGGCGGGGAATCAGAGGCGGGGAAACAGAGGCGAGGAATCAAATATGGAGAATCAGAGGTGGCGAATCAAAGGCGGTGAATCAGAGATGGGGAATCAGAGGCCGGGAATCAGAGGCAGGGAATCAAACACGGAAAATCAGAGGCGGGGAATCAGAGCTGGGGAATCAGATGTGGGGAATCAGAGGCGGGGAAACAGAGGCGAGGAATCAGATATGGGGAATCAGAGGTGGCGAATCAAAGGCGGTGAATCAGAGATGGGGAATCAGAGGCGGGGAATCAGAGGCAGGGAATCAAACACGGGGAATCAGAGGCGGGGAATCAGAGCTGGGGAATCAGAGGCGGGGAATCAGAGGCGGGGAAACAGAGGCGGGGAATCAGATATGGGGAATCAGAGGTGGCGAATCAAAGGCGGTGAATCAGAGATGGGGAATCAGAGGCCGGGAATCAGAGGCAGGGAATCAAACACGGAAAATCAGAGGCGGGGAATCAGAGCTGGGGAATCAGAGGCGGGGAATCAGAGGCGGGGAAACAGAGGCGAGGAATCAGATATGGGGAATCAGAGGTGGCGAATCAAAGGCGGTGAATCAGAGATGGGGAATCAGAGGTGGGGAATCAGAGGCAGGGAATCAAACACGGGGAATCAGAGGCGGGGAATCAGAGCTGGGGAATCAGAGGCGGGGAGTCAGAGCTGGGGAATCAGAGGCGGGGAATCAGAGGCGGGGAAACAGAGGCGGGGAATCAGATATGGGGAATCAGAGGTGGCGAATCAAAGGCGGTGAATCAGGGATGGGGAATCAGAGGCCGGGAATCAGAGGCAGGGAATCAAACACGGAAAATCAGAGGCGGGGAATCAGAGCTGGGGAATCAGAGGTGGGGAATCAGAGGCGGGGAAACAGAGGCGAGGAATCAGATATGGGGAATCAGAGGTGGCGAATCAAAGCCGGTGAATCAGAGATGGGGAATCAGAGGCGGGGAATCAGAGGCAGGGAATCAAACACGGGGAATCAGAGGCGGGGAATCAGAGCTGGGGAATCAGAGGCGGGGAATCAGAGTTGGGGAATCAGAGGCGGGGAATCAGAGCTGGGGAATCAGAGGTGGGCATCAGAGTCGGGGAATCAGAGGCAGGGAATCAGATGTGCGGAATCAGAGATGGGGAATCAGAGGTGGGGAATCAGAGGCTGTGAATCAGAGATGGGGAATCAGAGGCGGGGAATCAGAGGCAAGAAATCAGACACGGGGTTTCAGAGGCTGGGAATCAGACGGGGGAATCAAAGGCGGGGAAAAAGAGCTGGGGAATCCCAGGCAGGGAATCAAACATGGAAAATCAGAGGCGGGGAATCAGAGCTGGGGAATCAGAGGCGGGGAATCAGAGGCGGGGAAACAGAGGCGAGGAATCAGATATGGGGTATCAGAGGTGGCGAATCAAAGGCGGTGAATCAGAGATGGGGAATCAGAGGCGGGGAATCAGAGGCAGGGAATCAAACACGGGGAATCAGAGGCGGGGAATCAGAGCTGGGGAATCAGAGGCGGGGAATCAGAGTTGGGGAATCAGAGGCGGGGAATCAGAGCTGGGGAATCAGAGGTGGGGATCAGAGTCGGGGAATCAGAGGCAGGGAATCAGATGTGCGGAATCAGAGATGGGGAATCAGAGGTGGGGAATCAGAGGCTGTGAATCAGAGATGGGGAATCAGAGGCGGGGAATCAGAGGCAAGAAATCAGACACGGGGTTTCAGAGGCTGGGAATCAGACGGGGGAATCAAAGGCGGGGAATCAGAGCTGGGGAATCAGAGGCAGGGAATCAGAGTTGGGGATTCAGAGGCGGGGAATCAGATATGGGGAATCAGAGGTGGGGAATCAGAGGTAGTGCATCAGAGATGGGGAATCACAGGCGGGGAATCAGAGGCAGGGAATAGAACGCGGGGAATCAGAGGCAGGGAATCAGAGTTGGGGCATCAGAGGTTGGGAATTAGATATGGGGAAACAGAGGCGGGGAATCAGAGGCGGGGAAACAGAGGCGGGAAATCAGATATGGGGAATCAGAGGTGGGGAATCAGAGGCAGGGAATCAGATGTGCGGAATCAGAGATGGGGAATCAGAGGCAGGGAATCAGAATCAGAAGCGGGGAATCAGAGGCCGGGAAACAGAGGCGGGGAATCAGATATGGGGAATCAGAGGTGGGGAATCAGAGGCAGGGAATTAAATTTGCGGAATCAGAGATGGGGAATCAGAAGCAGGGAATCAGAGGCCGGGAATCAGAGGCCGGAATCAGATGCCGGGAATAAGAGGCCGGGAATCAGAGGTGGGGAATCAGAGTCCGGGAATCAGAGATGGGGAATCAGAGGCGGGGAATGAGATATGGGGAATCAGAGGCGGGGAATCAGAGGCGGGGAAACAGAGGCGAGGAATCAGATATGGGGAATCAGAGGTGGCGAATCAAAGGCGATGAATCAGAGATGGGGAATCAGAGGTTGGGAATCAGAGGCAGGGAATCAGATGTGCGGAATCAGAGATGGGGAATCAGAGGCAGGGAATCAGAATCAGAAGCGGGGAATCAGAGGCCGGGAAACAGAGGCGGGGAATCAGATATGGGGAATCAGAGGTGGGGAATCAGAGGCAGGGAATTAGATTTGCGGAATCAGAGATGGGGAATCAGAAGCAGGGAATCAGAGGCCGGGAATCAGAGGCCGGAATCAGATGCCGGGAATAAGAGGCTGGGAATCAGAGGTGGGGAATCAGAGTCCGGGAATCAGAGATGGGGATTCAGAGGCGGGAATGAGATATGGGGAATCAGAGGCGGGGAATCAGAGGCGGGGAAACAGAGGAGGGGAATCAGATATGGGGAATCAGAGGTGGCGAATCAAAGGCGGTGAATCAGAGATGGGGAATCAGAGGCCGGGAATCAGAGGCAGGGAATCAAACACGGAAAATCAGAGGCGGGGAATCAGAGCTGGGGAATCAGAGGCGGGGAATCAGAGGCGGGGAAACAGAGGCGAGGAATCAGATATGGGGAATCAGAGGTGGGGAATCAGAGGCAGGTAATCAGATGTGCGGAATCAGAGGTGGGGAATCAGAGGCAGGTAATCAGATGTGCGGAATCAGAGGTGGGGAATCAGAGGTTGGGAATCAGAGGCAGGGAATCAGAGGCTGGGAATCAGATGCAGGGAATCAGTTGCGGGGATCAGAGGCGGGGAATGAGAGCTGGGGAATCAGAGGTGGGGAATCAGAGTTGGGGAATCAGAGGCGGGGACTTAGATATGGGGAAACAGAGGCGGGGAATCAGAGGTGGGGAAACAGAGGCGGGGAATCAGATATGGGGAATCAGAGGTGGGGAATCAGAGGCAGGGAATCAGATGTGCGGAATCAGAGATGGGGAATCAGAGGCAGGGAATCAGAATCAGAAGCAGGGAATAAGACGCGATGAATCAGAGGCGGGGAATCAGAACTGGGGAAGCAGAGGCAGTGAATCAGAGGCGTGGAATCAGAGGCAGGGAATCGGATGTGCGGAATCAGAGATGGGGAATCAGAGGTGGGGAATCAGAGGCGGTGAATCAGACATGGGTAATCAGAGGCGGGGAATCAGAGGCAGGAAATCAGACACGGGGAATCAGAGGCGGGGAATCAGAGCTGGGAAATTAGAGGCAGGGAATCATAGTTGGGAATCAGAGGCGTGGAATCAGATATGGGGAAACAGAGGCGGGGAATCAGAGGCGGGCAAATAGAGGCGGGGCATCAGATATGGGGAAACAGAGGCGGGGAATCAGAGCTGGGGAATAAGAGGCGGGGAATCATAGTTGGGAATCAGAGGCGGGGAATCAGATATGGGGAAACAGAGGCGGGGAATCAGGGGCGGGGAAACAGAGGCGGGGAATCAGATATGGGGAATCGGATGTGGGGAATCAGAGGCGGGGAATCAGAGCTGTGGAATCAGAGGCGGGGAATCAGAGTTGGGGCATCAGAGGTGGGGAATTAGATATGGGGAAACAGAGGCGGGGAATCAGAGGCGTGGAAACAGAGGCGGGGAATCAGATATGGGGAATCAGAGGCAGGGAATCAGAATCAGAAGCGGGGAATCATAGGCCTGGAATCAGAGGCCGGGAATCAGATGCTGGGAATAAGAGGCCGGGAATCAGAGGTGGGGAATCAGAGTCCGGGAATCAGAGATGGGGATTCAGAGGCGGGGAATGAGATATGGAGAATCAGAGGCGGGGAATCAGAGGCGGGGAAACAGAGGTGGGGAATCAAATATGTGGAATCAGAGGTGGCGAATCAAAGGCGGTGAATCAGAGATGGGGAATCAGAGGCGGGGAATCAGAGGCAGGGAATCAAACACGGGAAATCAGAGGCGGGGAATCAGAGCTGGGGAATCAGAGGCGGGGAATGAGAGTTTGGGAATCAGAGGCAGGGAATCAGATATGGGGAAACAGGGGCATGGAATCAGAGGTGGGGAAACAGAGGCGGGGAATCAGATATGCGGAATCAGAGGTGTGGAATCAGAGGTTGGGAATCAGAGGCAGGGAATCAGAGGCGGGGAAACAGAGGCGGGGAATCAGATATGGGGAATCAGAGGTGGCGAATCAAAGGCGGTGAAACAGAGATGGGGTATCAGGGCAGGGAATCAGAGGCAGGGAATCAAACACGGGGAATCAGAGCTGGGGAATCAGAGGCGGGGAATTATAGTTGGGGAATCAGAGGAGGGGAATCTGAGGCGGGGAAACAGAGGCGGGGAATCAAATATGGGGAATCAGAGGTGGGGAATCAGAGGTTGGGAATCAGAGGCAGGGAATCAGAGGCAGGGAATCAGATGTGCGGAATCGGGGATGGGGAATCAGAGGCAGGGAATCAGAGGCGGGGAATCAGAGGCGGGGAATCAGAGGCCGGGAATCAGATATGGGGAAACAGAGGTGGGGAATCAGAGGCGGGGAAACAGAGGCGGGGATTCAGATATGGGGAATCAGAGGTGGGGAATCAGAGGTTGGGAATCAGAGGCTTGGAATCTGATGCAGGGAATCAGATGCGGGTAATCAGAGGCGGGGAATCAGAGCTGGGGAATCAGAGGTGGGGAATCAGAGTTGGGGAATCAGAGGCGGGGACTTAGATATTGGGAAACAGAGGCGGGGAATCAGAGGCGGGGAAACAGAGGCGGGGAGTCAGATATGGGGAATCAGAGGTGGGGAATCAGAGGCAGGGAATCAGATGTGCGGAATCAGAGATGGGGAATCAGAGGCAGGGAATCAGAATCAGAAGCAGGGAATCAGAGGCCGGGAATCAGAGGCCGGAATCAGATGCCGGGAATAAGAGGCCGGGAATCAGAGGTGGGGAATCAGAGTCCGGGAATCAGAGATGGGGATTCAGAGGCGGGGAATGAGATATGGGGAATCAGAGGCGGGGAATCAGAGGCGGGGAAACAGAGGCGGGGAATCAGATATGGGGAATCAGAGGTGGCGAATCAAAGGCGGTGAATCAGAGATGGGGAATCAGAGGCCGGGAATCAGAGGCAGGGAATCTAAAACGGGGAATCAGAGGCGAGGAATCAGAGCTGGGGAATCAGAGGCGGGGAATCAGAATTGGGGAATCAGAGATGGGGAATCAGAGATGGGGAATCAGAGGCGGGGAATCAGACGCGGGGAATCAGAGGTGTTGAATCAGAGATGTGGAATCAGAGGCGGGGAATCAGAGGCAGGGAATCAGACGCGGGGAATCAGAGTTGGGGAATCATAGCTGGCGAATCAGAGGCGGGGAATGAGATATGGGAAATCAGAGGTGGGGAATCAGAGTCCGGGAATCAGAGATGGGGATTCTGAGGCGGGGAATGAGATATGGGGAATCAGAGGCGGGGAATCAGAGGCGGGGAAACAGAGGTGGGGAATCAGATATGGGGAATCAGAGGTGGGGAATCAGGAAAGGGGTATCAGTGGCAGGGAATCTGAGGCGGGGAAACAGAGGCGGGGAATCAGATATGGGGAATCAGAGGTGGGGAATCAGAGGCAGGGAATCAGATGTGCGGAATCAGAGATGGGGAATCAAAGGCAGGGAATCAGAATCAGAAGCAGGGAATCAGAGGCCGGAATCAGATGCCGGGAATAAGAGGACGGGAATCAGAGGTGGGGAATCAGAGTCCGGGAATCAGAGATGGGGATTCAGAGGCGGGGAATGAGATATGGGGAATCAGAGGCGGGGAATCAGAGGCGGGGAAACAGAGGCGGGGAATCAGATATGGGGAATCAGAGGTGGGGAATCAGGGGCGGGGAATCAGTGGCAGGGAATCAGAGGCGGGAAATCAGAGGCCGGGAATCAGAGGCGGTGAATCAGAGGCGGGGAATCAGAGGCAGGGAATCGGATGTGCGGAATCAGAGATGGGGAATCAGAGGTGGGGAATCAGAGGCGGTTAATCAGACATGGGTAATCAGAGGCGGGGAATGAGAGGCAGGAAATCAGACACGGGGAATCAGAGGCGGGGAATCAGAGCTGGGGAATTAGATGCAGGGAATCAGAGTTGGGGATTCAGAGGCGGGGAATCAGATATAGCGAAACAGAGGTGGGGAATCAGATATGGGGAATCAGAGGTGGCGAATCAAAGGCGGTGAATCAGAGATGGGGAATCAGAGGCCGGGAATCAGAGGCAGGGAATCAAACACGGAAAATCAGAGGCGGGGAATCAGAGCTGGGGAATAAGAGGCGGGGAATCAGAGGCGGGGAAACAGAGGCGAGGAATCAGATATGGGGAATCAGAGGTGGCGAATCAAAGGCGGTGAATCAGAGATGGGGAATCAGAGGTGGGGAATCAGAGGCAGGGAATCAAACACGGGGAATCAGAGGCGGGGAATCAGAGCTGGGGAATCAGAGGCGGGGAGTCAGAGCTGGGGAATCAGAGGCGGGGAATCAGAGGCGGGGAAACAGAGGCGGGGAATCAGATATGGGGAATCAGAGGTGGCGAATCAAAGGCGGTGAATCAGGGATGGGGAATCAGAGGCCGGGAATCAGAGGCAGGGAATCAAACACGGAAAATCAGAGGCGGGGAATCAGAGCTGGGGAATCAGAGGTGGGGAATCAGAGGCGGGGAAACAGAGGCGAGGAATCAGATATGGGGAATCAGAGGTGGCGAATCAAAGCCGGTGAATCAGAGATGGGGAATCAGAGGCGGGGAATCAGAGGCAGGGAATCAAACACGGGGAATCAGAGGCGGGGAATCAGAGCTGGGGAATCAGAGGCGGGGAATCAGAGTTGGGGAATCAGAGGCGGGGAATCAGAGCTGGGGAATCAGAGGTGGGCATCAGAGTCGGGGAATCAGAGGCAGGGAATCAGATGTGCGGAATCAGAGATGGGGAATCAGAGGTGGGGAATCAGAGGCTGTGAATCAGAGATGGGGAATCAGAGGCGGGGAATCAGAGGCAAGAAATCAGACACGGGGTTTCAGAGGCTGGGAATCAGACGGGGGAATCAAAGGCGGGGAATCAGAGCTGGGGAATCCCAGGCAGGGAATCAAACATGGAAAATCAGAGGCGGGGAATCAGAGCTGGGGAATCAGAGGCGGGGAATCAGAGGCGGGGAAACAGAGGCGAGGAATCAGATATGGGGTATCAGAGGTGGCGAATCAAAGGCGGTGAATCAGAGATGGGGAATCAGAGGCGGGGAATCAGAGGCAGGGAATCAAACACGGGGAATCAGAGGCGGGGAATCAGAGCTGGGGAATCAGAGGCGGGGAATCAGAGTTGGGGAATCAGAGGCGGGGAATCAGAGCTGGGGAATCAGAGGTGGGGATCAGAGTCGGGGAATCAGAGGCAGGGAATCAGATGTGCGGAATCAGAGATGGGGAATCAGAGGTGGGGAATCAGAGGCTGTGAATCAGAGATGGGGAATCAGAGGCGGGGAATCAGAGGCAAGAAATCAGACACGGGGTTTCAGAGGCTGGGAATCAGACGGGGGAATCAAAGGCGGGGAATCAGAGCTGGGGAATCAGAGGCAGGGAATCAGAGTTGGGGATTCAGAGGCGGGGAATCAGATATGGGGAATCAGAGGTGGGGAATCAGAGGTAGTGCATCAGAGATGGGGAATCACAGGCGGGGAATCAGAGGCAGGGAATAGAACGCGGGGAATCAGAGGCAGGGAATCAGAGTTGGGGCATCAGAGGTTGGGAATTAGATATGGGGAAACAGAGGCGGGGAATCAGAGGCGGGGAAACAGAGGCGGGAAATCAGATATGGGGAATCAGAGGTGGGGAATCAGAGGCAGGGAATCAGATGTGCGGAATCAGAGATGGGGAATCAGAGGCAGGGAATCAGAATCAGAAGCGGGGAATCAGAGGCCGGGAAACAGAGGCGGGGAATCAGATATGGGGAATCAGAGGTGGGGAATCAGAGGCAGGGAATTAAATTTGCGGAATCAGAGATGGGGAATCAGAAGCAGGGAATCAGAGGCCGGGAATCAGAGGCCGGAATCAGATGCCGGGAATAAGAGGCCGGGAATCAGAGGTGGGGAATCAGAGTCCGGGAATCAGAGATGGGGAATCAGAGGCGGGGAATGAGATATGGGGAATCAGAGGCGGGGAATCAGAGGCGGGGAAACAGAGGCGAGGAATCAGATATGGGGAATCAGAGGTGGCGAATCAAAGGCGATGAATCAGAGATGGGGAATCAGAGGTTGGGAATCAGAGGCAGGGAATCAGATGTGCGGAATCAGAGATGGGGAATCAGAGGCAGGGAATCAGAATCAGAAGCGGGGAATCAGAGGCCGGGAAACAGAGGCGGGGAATCAGATATGGGGAATCAGAGGTGGGGAATCAGAGGCAGGGAATTAGATTTGCAGAATCAGAGATGGGGAATCAGAAGCAGGGAATCAGAGGCCGGGAATCAGAGGCCGGAATCAGATGCCGGGAATAAGAGGCTGGGAATCAGAGGTGGGGAATCAGAGTCCGGGAATCAGAGATGGGGATTCAGAGGCGGGAATGAGATATGGGGAATCAGAGGCGGGGAATCAGAGGCGGGGAAACAGAGGAGGGGAATCAGATATGGGGAATCAGAGGTGGCGAATCAAAGGCGGTGAATCAGAGATGGGGAATCAGAGGCCGGGAATCAGAGGCAGGGAATCAAACACGGAAAATCAGAGGCGGGGAATCAGAGCTGGGGAATCAGAGGCGGGGAATCAGAGGCGGGGAAACAGAGGCGAGGAATCAGATATGGGGAATCAGAGGTGGGGAATCAGAGGCAGGTAATCAGATGTGCGGAATCAGAGGTGGGGAATCAGAGGCAGGTAATCAGATGTGCGGAATCAGAGGTGGGGAATCAGAGTTTGGGAATCAGAGGCAGGGAATCAGAGGCTGGGAATCAGATGCAGGGAATCAGTTGCGGGGATCAGAGGCGGGGAATGAGAGCTGGGGAATCAGAGGTGGGGAATCAGAGTTGGGGAATCAGAGGCGGGGACTTAGATATGGGGAAACAGAGGCGGGGAATCAGAGGTGGGGAAACAGAGGCGGGGAATCAGATATGGGGAATCAGAGGTGGGGAATCAGAGGCAGGGAATCAGATGTGCGGAATCAGAGATGGGGAATCAGAGGCAGGGAATCAGAATCAGAAGCAGGGAATAAGACGCGATGAATCAGAGGCGGGGAATCAGAACTGGGGAAGCAGAGGCAGTGAATCAGAGGCGGGGAATCAGAGGCAGGGAATCGGATGTGAGGAATCAGAGATGGGGAATCAGAGGTGGGGAATCAGAGGCGGTGAATCAGACATGGGTAATCAGAGGCGGGGAATCAGAGGCAGGAAATCAGACACGGGGAATCAGAGGCGGGGAATCAGAGCTGGGAAATTAGAGGCAGGGAATCATAGTTGGGAATCAGAGGCGTGGAATCAGATATGGGGAAACAGAGGCGGGGAATCAGAGGCGGGCAAATAGAGGCGGGGCATCAGATATGGGGAAACAGAGGCGGGGAATCAGAGCTGGGGAATAAGAGGCGGGGAATCATAGTTGGGAATCAGAGGCGGGGAATCAGATATGGGGAAACAGAGGCGGGGAATCAGGGGCGGGGAAACAGAGGCGGGGAATCAGATATGGGGAATCGGATGTGGGGAATCAGAGGCGGGGAATCAGAGCTGTGGAATCAGAGGCGGGGAATCAGAGTTGGGGCATCAGAGGTGGGGAATTAGATATGGGGAAACAGAGGCGGGGAATCAGAGGCGTGGAAACAGAGGCGGGGAATCAGATATGGGGAATCAGAGGCAGGGAATCAGAATCAGAAGCGGGGAATCATAGGCCGGGAATCAGAGGCCGGGAATCAGATGCTGGGAATAAGAGGCCGGGAATCAGAGGTGGGGAATCAGAGTCCGGGAATCAGAGATGGGGATTCAGAGGCGGGGAATGAGATATGGAGAATCAGAGGCGGGGAATCAGAGGCGGGGAAACAGAGGTGGGGAATCAAATATGTGGAATCAGAGGTGGCGAATCAAAGGCGGTGAATCAGAGATGGGGAATCAGAGGCGGGGAATCAGAGGCAGGGAATCAAACACGGGAAATCAGCGGCGGGGAATCAGAGCTGGGGAATCAGAGGCGGGGAATGAGAGTTTGGGAATCAGAGGCAGGGAATCAGATATGGGGAAACAGGGGCATGGAATCAGAGGCGGGGAAATAGAGGCGGGGAATCAGATATGCGGAATCAGAGGTGTGGAATCAGAGGTTGGGAATCAGATGCAGGGAATCAGAGGCGGGGAAACAGAGGCGGGGAATCAGATATGGGGAATCAGAGGTGGCGAATCAAAGGCGGTGAAACAGAGATGGGGAATCAGGGCAGGGAATCAGAGGCAGGGAATCAAACACGGGGAATCAGAGCTGGGGAATCAGAGGCGGGGAATTATAGTTGGGGAATCAGAGGAGGGGAATCTGAGGCGGGGAAACAGAGGCGGGGAATCAAATATGGGGAATCAGAGGTGGGGAATCAGAGGTTGGGAATCAGAGGCAGGGAATCAGAGGCGGGGAATCAGAGGCGGGGAATCAGAGGCAGGGAATCAGATGTGCGGAATCGGGGATGGGGAATCAGAGGCAGGGAATCAGAGGCGGGGAATCAGAGGCGGGGAATCAGAGGCCGGGAATCAGATATGGGGAAACAGAGGTGGGGAATCAGAGGCGGGGAAACAGAGGCGGGGATTCAGATATGGGGAATCAGAGGTGGGGAATCAGAGGTTGGGAATCAGAGGCTTGGAATCTGATGCAGGGAATCAGATGCGGGTAATCAGAGGCGGGGAATCAGAGCTGGGGAATCAGAGGTGGGGAATCAGAGTTGGGGAATCAGAGGCGGGGACTTAGATATTGGGAAACAGAGGCGGGGAATCAGAGGCGGGGAAACAGAGGCGGGGAGTCAGATATGGGGAATCAGAGGTGGGGAATCAGAGGCAGGGAATCAGATGTGCGGAATCAGAGATGGGGAATCAGAGGCAGGGAATCAGAATCAGAAGCAGGGAATCAGAGGCCGGGAATCAGAGGCCGGAATCAGATGCCGGGAATAAGAGGCCGGGAATCAGAGGTGGGGAATCAGAGTCCGGGAATCAGAGATGGGGATTCAGAGGCGGGGAATGAGATATGGGGAATCAGAGGCGGGGAATCAGAGGCGGGGAAACAGAGGCGGGGAATCAGATATGGGGAATCAGAGGTGGCGAATCAAAGGCGGTGAATCAGAGATGGGGAATCAGAGGCCGGGAATCAGAGGCAGGGAATCTAAAACGGGGAATCAGAGGCGAGGAATCAGAGCTGGGGAATCAGAGGCGGGGAATCAGAATTGGGGAATCAGAGATGGGGAATCAGAGATGGGGAATCAGAGGCGGGGAATCAGACGCGGGGAATCAGAGGTGTTGAATCAGAGATGTGGAATCAGAGGCGGGGAATCAGAGGCAGGGAATCAGACACGGGGAATCAGAGTTGGGGAATCATAGCTGGCGAATCAGAGGCGGGGAATGAGATATGGGAAATCAGAGGTGGGGAATCAGAGTCCGGGAATCAGAGATGGGGATTCTGAGGCGGGGAATGAGATATGGGGAATCAGAGGCGGGGAATCAGAGGCGGGGAAACAGAGGTGGGGAATCAGATATGGGGAATCAGAGGTGGGGAATCAGGAAAGGGGTATCAGTGGCAGGGAATCTGAGGCGGGGAAACAGAGGCGGGGAATCAGATATGGGGAATCAGAGGTGGGGAATCAGAGGCAGGGAATCAGATGTGCGGAATCAGAGATGGGGAATCAAAGGCAGGGAATCAGAATCAGAAGCAGGGAATCAGAGGCCGGAATCAGATGCCGGGAATAAGAGGACGGGAATCAGAGGTGGGGAATCAGAGTCCGGGAATCAGAGATGGGGATTCAGAGGCGGGGAATGAGATATGGGGAATCAGAGGCGGGGAATCAGAGGCGGGGAAACAGAGGCGGGGAATCAGATATGGGGAATCAGAGGTGGGGAATCAGGGGCGGGGAATCAGTGGCAGGGAATCAGAGGCGGGAAATCAGAGGCCGGGAATCAGAGGCGGTGAATCAGAGGCGGGGAATCAGAGGCAGGGAATCGGATGTGCGGAATCAGAGATGGGGAATCAGAGGTGGGGAATCAGAGGCGGTTAATCAGACATGGGTAATCAGAGGCGGGGAATGAGAGGCAGGAAATCAGACACGGGGAATCAGAGGCGGGGAATCAGAGCTGGGGAATTAGATGCAGGGAATCAGAGTTGGGGATTCAGAGGCGGGGAATCAGATATAGGGAAACAGAGGTGGGGAATCAGAGGTGGGCAAATAGAGGCGGGGAATCAGATATGGGGAAACAGAGGCGGGGAATCAGAGGCGTGGAAACAGAGGCGGGGAATCAGATATGGGGAATCAGAGGTGGGGAATCAGAGGTTGGGAATCAGAGGCAGGGAATCAGAGGCTGGGAATCAGATGCAGGGAATCAGATGCGGGGATCAGAGGCGGGGAATGAGAGCTGGGGAATCAGAGGTGGGGAATCAGAGTTGGGGAATCAGAGGCGGGGACTTAGATATGGGGAAACAGAGGCGGGGAATCAGAGGTGGGGAAACAGAGGCGGGGAATCACATATGGGGAATCAGAGGTGGGGAATCAGAGGCAGGGAATCAGATGTGCGGAATCAGAGATGGGGAATCAGAGGCAGGGAATCAGAATCAGAAGCAGGGAATAAGACGCGGGGAATCAGAGGCGGGGAATCAGAACTGGGGAAGAAGAGGCAGTGAATCAGAGGCGGGGAATCAGAGTCAGGGAATCGGATGTGCGGAATCAGAGATGGGGAATCAGAGGTGGGGAATCAGAGGCGGTGAATCATACATGGGTAATCAGAGGCGGGGAATCAGAGGCAGGAAATCAGACACGGGGAATCAGAGGCGGGGAATCAGAGCTGGGAAATTAGAGGCAGGGAATCATAGTTGGGAATCAGAGGCGGGGAATCAGATATGGGGAAACAGAGGCGGGGAATCAGAGGCGGGCAAATAGAGGCGGGGAATCAGATATGGGGAAACAGAGGCGGGGAATCAGAGCTGGGGAATAAGAGGCGGGGAATCATAGTTGGGAATCAGAGGCGGGGAATCAGATATGGGGAAACAGAGGCGGGGAATCAGGGGCGGGGAAACAGAGGCGGGGAATCAGATATGGGGAATCGGATGTGGGGAATCAGAGGCGGGGAATCAGAGCTGTGGAATCAGAGGCGGGGAATCAGAGTTGGGGCATCAGAGGTGGGGAATTAGATATGGGGAAACAGAGGCGGGGAATCAGAGGCGTGGAAACAGAGGCGGGGAATCAGATATGGGGAATCAGAGGTGGGGAATCAGAGGCAGGTAATCAGATGTGCGGAATCAGAGATGGGGAATCAGAGGCAGGGAATCAGAATCAGAAGCGGGGAGTCAGAGGACGGGAATCAGAGGCCTGGAATCAGATGCTGGGAATAAGAGGCCGGGAATCAGAGGTGGGGAATCAGAGTCCGGGAATCAGAGATGGGGAGTCAGAGGCGGGGAATGAGATATGGTGAATCAGAGGCGGGGAATCAGATGCGGGGAAACAGAGGTGGGGAATCAGATATGGGGAATCAGAGGTGGCGAATCAAAGGCGGTGAATCAGAGCTAGGGAATCAGAGGCGGGGAATCAGAGTTGGGGCATCAGAGGTGGGGAATTAGATATGGGGAAACAGAGGCGGGGAATCAGAGGCGTGGAAACAGAGGCGGGGAATCAGATATGGGGAATCAGAGGTGGGGAATCAGAGGCAGGTAATCAGATGTGCGGAATCAGAGATGGGGAATCAGAGGCAGGGAATCAGAATCAGAAGCGGGGAGTCAGAGGCCGGGAATCAGAGGCCTGGAATCAGATGCTGGGAATAAGAGGCCGAGAATTAGAGGTGGGGAATCAGAGTCCGGGAATCAGAGATGGGGATTCAGAGGCGGGGAATGAGATATGGAGAATCAGAGGCGGGGAATCAGAGGCGGGGAAACAGAGGTGGGGAATCAGATATGGGGAATCAGAGGTGGCGAATCAAAGGTGGTGAATCAGAGATGGGGAATCAGAGGCGGGGAATCAGAGGCAGGGAATCAAACACGGGGAATCAGAGGCGGGGAATCAGAGCTGGGGAATCAGAGGCTGGGAATCAAAGTTGGGGAATCAGAGGCAGGGAATCAGATATGGGGAAACAGGGGCGGGGAATCAGAGGCGGGGAAACAGAGGCAGGGAATCAGATATGGGGAATCAGAGGCGGGGAATTAGAGTTGGGGAATCAGAGGCGGGGAATCAGAGGCGGGGAAACAGAGGCGGGGAATCAAACACGGGGAATCAGAGGTGGGGAATCAGAGGTTGGGAATCAGATGCAGCGAATCAGAGGCGGGGAATCAGAGGCGGGGAATCAGAGGCAGGGAATCAGATGTGCGGAATCGGAGATGGGGAATCAGAGGCAGGGAATCAGAGGCGGGGAATCAGAGGCGGGGAATCAGAGGCCGGGAATCAGATATGGGGAAACAGAGGCGGGGAAACAGAGGCTGGGGATCAGATATGGGGAATCAGAGGTGGGGAATCAGAGGTTGGGAATCAGAGGCAGGGAATCAGAGGCTTGGAATCAGATGCAGGGAATCAGATGCGGGGAATCAGAGGCGGGGAATCAGAGCTGGGGAATCAGATGCTGGGAATCAAAGTTGGGGAATCAGAGGCAGGGAATCAGATATGGGGAAACAGGGGTGGGGAATCAGAGGCGGGGAATCAGATATGGGGAATCAGAGGCGGGGAATTAGAGTTGGGGAATCAGAGGCGGGGATTCAGAGGCGGGGAAACAGAGGCGGGGAATCAAACACGGGGAATCAGAGGTGGGGAATCAGAGGTTGGGAATCAGAGGCAGGGAATCAGAGGCGGGGAATCAGAGGCGGGGAATCAGAGGCAGGGAATCAGATGTGCGGAATCGGAGATGGGGAATCAGAGGCAGGGAATCAGAGGCGGGGAATCAGAGGCGGGGAACCAGAGGCCGGGAATCAGATATGGGGAAACAGAGGCGGGGAATCAGAGGCGGGGAAACAGAGGCTGGGAATCAGATATGGGGAATCAGAGGTGGGGAATCAGAGGTTGGGAATCAGAGGCAGGGAATAAGAGGCTTGGAATCAGATGCAGGGAATCAGATGCGGGGAATCAGAGGCGGGGAATCAGAGCTGGGGAATCAGAGGTGGGGAATTAGAGTTGGGGAATCAGAGGCGGGGACTTAGATATTGGGAAACAGAGGCGGGGAATCAGAGGCGGGGAAACAGAGGCGGGGAATCAGATATGGGGAATCAGAGATGGGGAATCAGAGGCAGGGAATCAGATGTGCGGAATCAGAGATGGGGAATCAAAGGCAGGGAATCAGAATCAGAAGCAGGGAATCAGAGGTGGGGAATCAGAGTCCGGGAATCAGAGATGGGGATTCAGAGGCGGGGAATGAGATATGGGGAATCAGAGGCGGGGAATCAGAGGCGGGGAAAGAGAGGCGGGGAATCAGATATGGGGAATCAGAGGTGGCGAATATAAGGCGGTGAATCAGAGATGGGGAATCAGAGGCCGGGAATCAGAGGCAGGGAATCAAACACGGGGAATCAGAGGCGGGGAATCATAGCTGGCGAATCAGAGGCGGGGAATCAGAGGTGGGGAATCAGAGGCGGGGAATCAGATATTGGGAATCAGAGGTGGGGAATCAGAGGCGGGGAAACAGAGGCGGGGAATCAGATATGGGGTATCAGAGGTGGGGAATCAGAGGTTGTGAATCAGAGATGGGGAATCAGAGGCGGGGAATCAGAGGCCGGTAATCAGACGCGGGGAATCAGAGGCGGGGAATCAGAGCTGGGAAATTAGAGGCAGGGAATCAGAGTTGGGGATTCAGAGGCGGGGAATCAGATATGGGGAAACAGAGGCGGGGAATCAGACGCGGGCAAATAGAGGCGGGGATCAGATATGGGGAAACAGAGGCGGGGAATCAGAGGCGGGGAAACAGAGGCGGGGAATCAGATATGGGGAATCAGAGGTGGGGAATCAGAGGTTGGGAATCAGAGGCTGGGAATCAGAGGTGGGGAATCAAAGTTGGGGAATCAGAGGCGGGGACTTAGATATGGGGAAACAGAGGCGGGGAATCAGAGGCGGGGAAACAGAGGCGGGGAATCAGATATGGGGAATCAGAGGTGGGGAATCAGAGGCAGGGAATTAGATTTGCGGAATCAGAGATGGGGAATCAGAAGCAGGGAATCAGAGGCCGGGAATCAGAGGCCGGAATCAGATGCCGGGAATAAGAGGCCGGGAATCAGAGGTGGGGAATCAGAGTCCGGGAATCAGAGATGGGGAATCAGAGGCGGGGAATGAGATATGGGGAATCAGAGGCGGGGAATCAGAGGCGGGGAAACAGAGGCGAGGAATCAGATATGGGGAATCAGAGGTGGCGAATCAAAGGCGGTGAATCAGAGATGGGGAATCAGAGGCGGGGAATCAGAGGCAGGGAATCAAACACGGGGAATCAGAGGCGGGGAATCAGAGCTGGGGAATCAGAGGCGGGGAATCAGAGTTGGGGAATCAGAGGCGGGGAATCAGAGCTGGGGAATCAGAGGTGGGGATCAGAGTCGGGGAATCAGAGGCAGGGAATCAGATGTGCGGAATCAGAGATGGGGAATCAGAGGTGGGGAATCAGAGGCTGTGAATCAGAGATGGGGAATCAGAGGCGGGGAATCAGAGGCAAGAAATCAGACACGGGGTTTCAGAGGCTGGGAATCAGACGGGGGAATCAAAGGCGGGGAATCAGAGCTGGGGAATCAGAGGCAGGGAATCAGAGTTGGGGATTCAGAGGCGGGGAATCAGATATGGGGAAACAGAGGCGGGGAATCAGAGTCGGGCAAACAGAGGCGGGGAATTAGATATGGGGAATCAGAGGTGGGGAATCAGAGGTGGTGAATCAGAGATGGGGAATCACAGGCGGGGAATCAGAGGCAGGGAATAGAACGCGGGGAATCAGAGGCAGGGAATCAGAGTTGGGGCATCAGAGGTTGGGAATTAGATATGGGGAAACAGAGGCGGGGAATCAGAGGCGGGGAAACAGAGGCGGGAAATCAGATATGGGGAATCAGAGGTGGGGAATCAGAGGCAGGGAATCAGATGTGCGGAATCGAGATGGGGAATCAGAGGCAGGGAATCAGAATCAGAAGCGGGGAATCAGAGGCCGGGAAACAGAGGTGGGGAATCAGATATGGGGAATCAGAGGTGGGGAATCAGAGGCAGGGAATTAGATTTGCGGAATCAGAGATGGGGAATCAGAAGCAGGGAATCAGAGGTCGGGAATCAGAGGCCGGAATCAGATGCCGGGAATAAGAGGCCGGGAATCAAAGGCGATGAATCAGAGATGGGGAATCAGAGGCGGGGAATCAGAGGCAGGGAATCAAACACGGGGAATCAGAGGCGGGGAATCAGCGCTGGGGAATCAGAGGTGGGGATCAGAGTCGGGGAATCAGAGGCAGGGAATCAGATGTGCGGAATCAGAGGTGGGGAATCAGAGGTTGGGAATCAGAGGCAGGGAATCGGAGGCTTGGAATCAGATGCAGGGAATCAGATGCGGGGAATCAGAGGTGGGGAATCAGAGCTGGGGAATCAGAGGTGGGGAATCAGAGTTGGGGAATCAGAGGCGGGGACTTAGATATTGGGAAACAGAGGCGGGGAATCAGAGGCGGGGAATCAGAGGCAGGGAATCAGATGTGCGGAATCAGAGATGGGGAATCAGAGGCAGGGAATCACAATCAGAAGTAGGGAATCAGAGGCCGGGAATCAGAGGCCGGAATCAGATGCCGGGAATAAGAGGCCGGGAATCAGAGGTGGGGAATCAGAGTCCGGGAATCAGAGATGGGGATTCAGAGGCGGGGAATGAGATATGGGGAATCAGAGGCGGGGAATCAGAGGCGGGGAAACAGAGGCGGGGAATCAGATATGGGGAATCAGAGGTGGCGAATCAAAGGCGGTGAATCAGAGATGGGGAATCAGAGGCCGGGAATCAGAGGCAGGGAATCAAAAACGGGGAATCAGAGGCGAGGAATCAGAGCTGGGGAATCAGAGGCGGGGAATCAGAATTGGGGAATCAGAGATGGGGAATCAGAGATGGGGAATCAGAGGCGGGGAATCAGACGCGGGGAATCAGAGGTTTTGAATCAGAGATGTGGAATCAGAGGCGGGGAATCAGAGGCAGGGAATCAGACGCGGGGAATCAGAGTTGGGGAATCATAGCTGGCGAATCAGAGGCGGGGAATGAGATATGGGAAATCAGAGGGGGGGAATCAGAGTCCGGGAATCAGAGATGGGGATTCTGAGGCGGGGAATGAGATATGGGGAATCAGAGGCGGGGAATCAGAGGCGGGGAAACAGAGGTGGGGAATCAGATATGGGGAATCAGAGGTGGGGAATCAGGAAAGGGGTATCAGTGGCAGGGAATCTGAGGCGGGGAAACAGAGGCGGGGAATCAGATATGGGGAATCAGAGGTGGGGAATCAGAGGCAGGGAATCAGATGTGCGGAATCAGAGATGGGGAATCAAAGGCAGGGAATCAGAATCAGAAGCAGGGAATCAGAGGACGGAATCAGATGCCGGGAATAAGAGGACGGGAATCAGAGGTGGGGAATCAGAGTCCGGAAATCAGAGATGGGGATTCAGAGGCGGGGAATGAGATATGGGGAATCAGAGGCGGGGAATCAGAGGCGGGGCAACAGAGGCGGGGAATCAGTGGCAGGGAATCAGAGGCGGGAAATCAGAGGCCGGGAATCAGAGGCGGTGAATCAGAGGCGGGGAATCAGAGGCAGGGAATCGGATGTGCGGAATCAGAGATGGGGAATCAGAGGTGGGGAATCAGAGGCGGTTAATCAGACATGGGTAATCAGAGGCGGGGAATGAGAGGCAGGAAATCAGACACGGGGAATCAGAGGCGGGGAATCAGAGCTGGGGAATTAGATGCAGGGAATCAGAGTTGGGGATTCAGAGGCGGGGAATCAGATATAGGGAAACAGAGGTGGGGAATCAGAGGTGGGCAAATAGAGGCGGGGAATCAGATATGGGGAAACAGAGGCGGGGAATCAGAGGCGTGGAAACAGAGGCGGGGAATCAGATATGGGGAATCAGAGGTGGGGAATCAGAGGTTGGGAATCAGAGGCAGGGAATCAGAGGCTGGGAATCAGATGCAGGGAATCAGATGCGGGGATCAGAGGCGGGGAATGAGAGCTGGGGAATCAGAGGTGGGGAATCAGAGTTGGGGAATCAGAGGCGGGGACTTAGATATGGGGAAACAGAGGCGGGGAATCAGAGGTGGGGAAACAGAGGCGGGGAATCACATATGGGGAATCAGAGGTGGGGAATCAGAGGCAGGGAATCAGATGTGCGGAATCAGAGATGGGGAATCAGAGGCAGGGAATCAGAATCAGAAGCAGGGAATAAGACGCGGGGAATCAGAGGCGGGGAATCAGAGCTGGGGAAGAAGAGGCAGTGAATCAGAGGCGGGGAATCAGAGTCAGGGAATCGGATGTGCGGAATCAGAGATGGGGAATCAGAGGTGGGGAATCAGAGGCGGTGAATCATACATGGGTAATCAGAGGCGGGGAATCAGAGGCAGGAAATCAGACACGGGGAATCAGAGGCGGGGAATCAGAGCTGGGAAATTAGAGGCAGGGAATCATAGTTGGGAATCAGAGGCGGGGAATCAGATATGGGGAAACAGAGGCGGGGAATCAGAGGCGGGCAAATAGAGGCGGGGAATCAGATATGGGGAAACAGAGGCGGGGAATCAGAGCTGGGGAATAAGAGGCGGGGAATCATAGTTGGGAATCAGAGGCGGGGAATCAGATATGGGGAAACAGAGGCGGGGAATCAGGGGCGGGGAAACAGAGGCGGGGAATCAGATATGGGGAATCGGATGTGGGGAATCAGAGGCGGGGAATCAGAGCTGTGGAATCAGAGGCGGGGAATCAGAGTTGGGGCATCAGAGGTGGGGAATTAGATATGGGGAAACAGAGGCGGGGAATCAGAGGCGTGGAAACAGAGGCGGGGAATCAGATATGGGGAATCAGAGGTGGGGAATCAGAGGCAGGTAATCAGATGTGCGGAATCAGAGATGGGGAATCAGAGGCAGGGAATCAGAATCAGAAGCGGGGAGTCAGAGGACGGGAATCAGAGGCCTGGAATCAGATGCTGGGAATAAGAGGCCGGGAATCAGAGGTGGGGAATCAGAGTCCGGGAATCAGAGATGGGGAGTCAGAGGCGGGGAATGAGATATGGTGAATCAGAGGCGGGGAATCAGATGCGGGGAAACAGAGGTGGGGAATCAGATATGGGGAATCAGAGGTGGCGAATCAAAGGCGGTGAATCAGAGCTAGGGAATCAGAGGCGGGGAATCAGAGTTGGGGCATCAGAGGTGGGGAATTAGATATGGGGAAACAGAGGCGGGGAATCAGAGGCGTGGAAACAGAGGCGGGGAATCAGATATGGGGAATCAGAGGTGGGGAATCAGAGGCAGGTAATCAGATGTGCGGAATCAGAGATGGGGAATCAGAGGCAGGGAATCAGAATCAGAAGCGGGGAGTCAGAGGCCGGGAATCAGAGGCCTGGAATCAGATGCTGGGAATAAGAGGCCGAGAATTAGAGGTGGGGAATCAGAGTCCGGGAATCAGAGATGGGGATTCAGAGGCGGGGAATGAGATATGGAGAATCAGAGGCGGGGAATCAGAGGCGGGGAAACAGAGGTGGGGAATCAGATATGGGGAATCAGAGGTTGCGAATCAAAGGCGGTGAATCAGAGATGGGGAATCAGAGGCGGGGAATCAGAGGCAGGGAATCAAACACGGGGAATCAGAGGCGGGGAATCAGAGCTGGGGAATCAGAGGCTGGGAATCAAAGTTGGGGAATCAGAGGCAGGGAATCAGATATGGGGAAACAGGGGCGGGGAATCAGAGGCGGGGAAACAGAGGCAGGGAATCAGATATGGGGAATCAGAGGCGGGGAATTAGAGTTGGGGAATCAGAGGCGGGGAATCAGAGGCGGGGAAACAGAGGCGGGGAATCAAACACGGGGAATCAGAGGTGGGGAATCAGAGGTTGGGAATCAGATGCAGCGAATCAGAGGCGGGGAATCAGAGGCGGGGAATCAGAGGCAGGGAATCAGATGTGCGGAATCGGAGATGGGGAATCAGAGGCAGGGAATCAGAGGCGGGGAATCAGAGGCGGGGAATCAGAGGCCGGGAATCAGATATGGGGAAACAGAGGCGGGGAAACAGAGGCTGGGGATCAGATATGGGGAATCAGAGGTGGGGAATCAGAGGTTGGGAATCAGAGGCAGGGAATCAGAGGCTTGGAATCAGATGCAGGGAATCAGATGCGGGGAATCAGAGGCGGGGAATCAGAGCTGGGGAATCAGATGCTGGGAATCAAAGTTGGGGAATCAGAGGCAGGGAATCAGATATGGGGAAACAGGGGTGGGGAATCAGAGGCGGGGAATCAGATATGGGGAATCAGAGGCGGGGAATTAGAGTTGGGGAATCAGAGGCGGGGATTCAGAGGCGGGGAAACAGAGGCGGGGAATCAAACACGGGGAATCAGAGGTGGGGAATCAGAGGTTGGGAATCAGAGGCAGGGAATCAGAGGCGGGGAATCAGAGGCGGGGAATCAGAGGCAGGGAATCAGATGTGCGGAATCGGAGATGGGGAATCAGAGGCAGGGAATCAGAGGCGGGGAATCAGAGGCGGGGAACCAGAGGCCGGGAATCAGATATGGGGAAACAGAGGCAGGGAATCAGAGGCGGGGAATCAGAGGCTGGGAATCAGATATGGGGAATCAGAGGTGGGGAATCAGAGGTTGGGAATCAGAGGCAGGGAATAAGAGGCTTGGAATCAGATGCAGGGAATCAGATGCGGGGAATCAGAGGCGGGGAATCAGAGCTGGGGAATCAGAGGTGGGGAATTAGAGTTGGGGAATCAGAGGCGGGGACTTAGATATTGGGAAACAGAGGCGGGGAATCAGAGGCGGGGAAACAGAGGCGGGGAATCAGATATGGGGAATCAGAGATGGGGAATCAGAGGCAGGGAATCAGATGTGCGGAATCAGAGATGGGGAATCAAAGGCAGGGAATCAGAATCAGAAGCAGGGAATCAGAGGTGGGGAATCAGAGTCCGGGAATCAGAGATGGGGATTCAGAGGCGGGGAATGAGATATGGGGAATCAGAGGCGGGGAATCAGAGGCGGGGAAACAGAGGCGGGGAATCAGATATGGGGAATCAGAGGTGGCGAATATAAGGCGGTGAATCAGAGATGGGGAATCAGAGGCCGGGAATCAGAGGCAGGGAATCAAACACGGGGAATCAGAGGCGGGGAATCATAGCTGGCGAATCAGAGGCGGGGAATCAGAGGTGGGGAATCAGAGGCGGGGAATCAGATATTGGGAATCAGAGGTGGGGAATCAGAGGCGGGGAAACAGAGGCGGGGAATCAGATATGGGGTATCAGAGGTGGGGAATCAGAGGTTGTAAATCAGAGATGGGGAATCAGAGGCGGGGAATCAGAGGCCGGTAATCAGACGCGGGGAATCAGAGGCGGGGAATCAGAGCTGGGAAATTAGAGGCAGGGAATCAGAGTTGGGGATTCAGAGGCGGGGAATCAGATATGGGGAAACAGAGGCGGGGAATCAGACGCGGGCAAATAGAGGCGGGGATCAGATATGGGGAAACAGAGGCGGGATATCAGAGGCGGGGAAACAGAGGCGGGGAATCAGATATGGGGAATCAGAGGTGGGGAATCAGAGGTTTGGAATCAGAGGCTGGGAATCAGAGGCGGGGAATCAGAGCTGGGGAATCAGAGGTGGGGAATCAAAGTTGGGGAATCAGAGGCGGGGACTTAGATATGGGGAAACAGAGGCGGGGAATCAGAGGCGGGGAAACAGAGGCGGGGAATCAGATATGGGGAATCAGAGGTGGGGAATCAGAGGCAGGGAATTAGATTTGCGGAATCAGAGATGGGGAATCAGAAGCAGGGAATCAGAGGCCGGGAATCAGAGGCCGGAATCAGATGCCGGGAATAAGAGGCCGGGAATCAGAGGTGGGGAATCAGAGTCCGGGAATCAGAGATGGGGAATCAGAGGCGGGGAATGAGATATGGGGAATCAGAGGCGGGGAATCAGAGGCGGGGAAACAGAGGCGAGGAATCAGATATGGGGAATCAGAGGTGGCGAATCAAAGGCGGTGAATCAGAGATGGGGAATCAGAGGCGGGGAATCAGAGGCAGGGAATCAAACACGGGGAATCAGAGTTGGGGAATCAGAGGCGGGGAATCAGAGCTGGGGAATCAGAGGTGGGGATCAGAGTCGGGGAATCAGAGGCAGGGAATCAGATGTGCGGAATCAGAGATGGGGAATCAGAGGTGGGGAATCAGAGGCTGTGAATCAGAGATGGGGAATCAGAGGCGGGGAATCAGAGGCAAGAAATCAGACACGGGGTTTCAGAGGCTGGGAATCAGACGGGGGAATCAAAGGCGGGGAATCAGAGCTGGGGAATCAGAGGCAGGGAATCAGAGTTGGGGATTCAGAGGCGGGGAATCAGATATGGGGAAACAGAGGCGGGGAATCAGAGTCGGGCAAACAGAGGCGGGGAATTAGATATGGGGAATCAGAGGTGGGGAATCAGAGGTGGTGAATCAGAGATGGGGAATCACAGGCGGGGAATCAGAGGCAGGGAATAGAACGCGGGGAATCAGAGGCAGGGAATCAGAGTTGGGGCATCAGAGGTTGGGAATTAGATATGGGGAAACAGAGGCGGGGAATCAGAGGCGGGGAAACAGAGGCGGGAAATCAGATATGGGGAATCAGAGGTGGGGAATCAGAGGCAGGGAATCAGATGTGCGGAATCGAGATGGGGAATCAGAGGCAGGGAATCAGAATCAGAAGCGGGGAATCAGAGGCCGGGAAACAGAGGTGGGGAATCAGATATGGGGAATCAGAGGTGGGGAATCAGAGGCAGGGAATTAGATTTGCGGAATCAGAGATGGGGAATCAGAAGCAGGGAATCAGAGGTCGGGAATCAGAGGCCGGAATCAGATGCCGGGAATAAGAGGCCGGGAATCAAAGGCGATGAATCAGAGATGGGGAATCAGAGGCGGGGAATCAGAGGCAGGGAATCAAACACGGGGAATCAGAGGCGGGGAATCAGCGCTGGGGAATCAGAGGTGGGGATCAGAGTCGGGGAATCAGAGGCAGGGAATCAGATGTGCGGAATCAGAGGTGGGGAATCAGAGGTTGGGAATCAGAGGCAGGGAATTGGAGGCTTGGAATCAGATGCAGGGAATCAGATGCGGGGAATCAGAGGCGGGGAATCAGAGCTGGGGAATCAGAGGTGGGGAATCAGAGTTGGGGAATCAGAGGCGGGGACTTAGATATTGGGAAACAGAGGCGGGGAATCAGAGGCGGGGAATCAGAGGCAGGGAATCAGATGTGCGGAATCAGAGATGGGGAATCAGAGGCAGGGAATCAGAATCAGAAGCAGGGAATCAGAGGCCGGGAATCAGAGGCCGGAATCAGATGCCGGGAATAAGAGGCCGGGAATCAGAGGTGGGGAATCAGAGTCCGGGAATCAGAGATGGGGATTCAGAGGCGGGGAATGAGATATGGGGAATCAGAGGCGGGGAATCAGAGGCGGGGAAACAGAGGCGGGGAATCAGATATGGGGAATCAGAGGTGGCGAATCAAAGGCGGTGAATCAGAGATGGGGAATCAGAGGCCGGGAATCAGAGGCAGGGAATCAAACACGGAAAATCAGAGGCGGGGAATCAGAGCTGGGGAATCAGAGGCGGGGAATCAGAGGCGGGGAAACAGAGGCGAGGAATCAGATATGGGGAATCAGAGGTGGCGAATCAAAGGTGGTGAATCAGAGATGGGGAATCAGAGGCGGGGAATCAGAGGCAGGGAATCAAACACGGGGAATCAGAGGCGGGGAATCAGAGCTGGGGAATCAGAGGCGGGGAATCAGAGGCGGGGAAACAGAGGCGGGGAATCAAACACGGGGAATCAGAGGTGGGGAATCAGAGGTTGGGAATCAGATGCAGCGAATCAGAGGCGGGGAATCAGAGGCGGGGAATCAGAGGCAGGGAATCAGATGTGCGGAATCGGAGATGGGGAATCAGAGGCAGGGAATCAGAGGCGGGGAATCAGAGGCGGGGAATCAGAGGCCGGGAATCAGATATGGGGAAACAGAGGCGGGGAAACAGAGGCTGGGGATCAGATATGGGGAATCAGAGGTGGGGAATCAGAGGTTGGGAATCAGAGGCAGGGAATCAGAGGCTTGGAATCAGATGCAGGGAATCAGATGCGGGGAATCAGAGGCGGGGAATCAGAGCTGGGGAATCAGATGCTGGGAATCAAAGTTGGGGAATCAGAGGCAGGGAATCAGATATGGGGAAACAGGGGTGGGGAATCAGAGGCGGGGAATCAGATATGGGGAATCAGAGGCGGGGAATTAGAGTTGGGGAATCAGAGGCGGGGATTCAGAGGCGGGGAAACAGAGGCGGGGAATCAAACACGGGGAATCAGAGGTGGGGAATCAGAGGTTGGGAATCAGAGGCAGGGAATCAGAGGCGGGGAATCAGAGGCGGGGAATCAGAGGCAGGGAATCAGATGTGCGGAATCGGAGATGGGGAATCAGAGGCAGGGAATCAGAGGCGGGGAATCAGAGGCGGGGAACCAGAGGCCGGGAATCAGATATGGGGAAACAGAGGCAGGGAATCAGAGGCGGGGAATCAGAGGCTGGGAATCAGATATGGGGAATCAGAGGTGGGGAATCAGAGGTTGGGAATCAGAGGCAGGGAATAAGAGGCTTGGAATCAGATGCAGGGAATCAGATGCGGGGAATCAGAGGCGGGGAATCAGAGCTGGGGAATCAGAGGTGGGGAATTAGAGTTGGGGAATCAGAGGCGGGGACTTAGATATTGGGAAACAGAGGCGGGGAATCAGAGGCGGGGAAACAGAGGCGGGGAATCAGATATGGGGAATCAGAGATGGGGAATCAGAGGCAGGGAATCAGATGTGCGGAATCAGAGATGGGGAATCAAAGGCAGGGAATCAGAATCAGAAGCAGGGAATCAGAGGTGGGGAATCAGAGTCCGGGAATCAGAGATGGGGATTCAGAGGCGGGGAATGAGATATGGGGAATCAGAGGCGGGGAATCAGAGGCGGGGAAACAGAGGCGGGGAATCAGATATGGGGAATCAGAGGTGGCGAATATAAGGCGGTGAATCAGAGATGGGGAATCAGAGGCCGGGAATCAGAGGCAGGGAATCAAACACGGGGAATCAGAGGCGGGGAATCATAGCTGGCGAATCAGAGGCGGGGAATCAGAGGTGGGGAATCAGAGGCGGGGAATCAGATATTGGGAATCAGAGGTGGGGAATCAGAGGCGGGGAAACAGAGGCGGGGAATCAGATATGGGGTATCAGAGGTGGGGAATCTGAGGTTGTAAATCAGAGATGGGGAATCAGAGGCGGGGAATCAGAGGCCGGTAATCAGACGCGGGGAATCAGAGGCGGGGAATCAGAGCTGGGAAATTAGAGGCAGGGAATCAGAGTTGGGGATTCAGAGGCGGGGAATCAGATATGGGGAAACAGAGGCGGGGAATCAGACGCGGGCAAATAGAGGCGGGGATCAGATATGGGGAAACAGAGGCGGGATATCAGAGGCGGGGAAACAGAGGCGGGGAATCAGATATGGGGAATCAGAGGTGGGGAATCAGAGGTTTGGAATCAGAGGCTGGGAATCAGAGGCGGGGAATCAGAGCTGGGGAATCAGAGGTGGGGAATCAAAGTTGGGGAATCAGAGGCGGGGACTTAGATATGGGGAAACAGAGGCGGGGAATCAGAGGCGGGGAAACAGAGGCGGGGAATCAGATATGGGGAATCAGAGGTGGGGAATCAGAGGCAGGGAATTAGATTTGCGGAATCAGAGATGGGGAATCAGAAGCAGGGAATCAGAGGCCGGGAATCAGAGGCCGGAATCAGATGCCGGGAATAAGAGGCCGGGAATCAGAGGTGGGGAATCAGAGTCCGGGAATCAGAGATGGGGAATCAGAGGCGGGGAATGAGATATGGGGAATCAGAGGCGGGGAATCAGAGGCGGGGAAACAGAGGCGAGGAATCAGATATGGGGAATCAGAGGTGGCGAATCAAAGGCGGTGAATCAGAGATGGGGAATCAGAGGCGGGGAATCAGAGGCAGGGAATCAAACACGGGGAATCAGAGTTGGGGAATCAGAGGCGGGGAATCAGAGCTGGGGAATCAGAGGTGGGGATCAGAGTCGGGGAATCAGAGGCAGGGAATCAGATGTGCGGAATCAGAGATGGGGAATCAGAGGTGGGGAATCAGAGGCTGTGAATCAGAGATGGGGAATCAGAGGCGGGGAATCAGAGGCAAGAAATCAGACACGGGGTTTCAGAGGCTGGGAATCAGACGGGGGAATCAAAGGCGGGGAATCAGAGCTGGGGAATCAGAGGCAGGGAATCAGAGTTGGGGATTCAGAGGCGGGGAATCAGATATGGGGAAACAGAGGCGGGGAATCAGAGTCGGGCAAACAGAGGCGGGGAATTAGATATGGGGAATCAGAGGTGGGGAATCAGAGGTGGTGAATCAGAGATGGGGAATCACAGGCGGGGAATCAGAGGCAGGGAATAGAACGCGGGGAATCAGAGGCAGGGAATCAGAGTTGGGGCATCAGAGGTTGGGAATTAGATATGGGGAAACAGAGGCGGGGAATCAGAGGCGGGGAAACAGAGGCGGGAAATCAGATATGGGGAATCAGAGGTGGGGAATCAGAGGCAGGGAATCAGATGTGCGGAATCGAGATGGGGAATCAGAGGCAGGGAATCAGAATCAGAAGCGGGGAATCAGAGGCCGGGAAACAGAGGTGGGGAATCAGATATGGGGAATCAGAGGTGGGGAATCAGAGGCAGGGAATTAGATTTGCGGAATCAGAGATGGGGAATCAGAAGCAGGGAATCAGAGGTCGGGAATCAGAGGCCGGAATCAGATGCCGGGAATAAGAGGCCGGGAATCAAAGGCGATGAATCAGAGATGGGGAATCAGAGGCGGGGAATCAGAGGCAGGGAATCAAACACGGGGAATCAGAGGCGGGGAATCAGCGCTGGGGAATCAGAGGTGGGGATCAGAGTCGGGGAATCAGAGGCAGGGAATCAGATGTGCGGAATCAGAGGTGGGGAATCAGAGGTTGGGAATCAGAGGCAGGGAATCGGAGGCTTGGAATCAGATGCAGGGAATCAGATGCGGGGAATCAGAGGCGGGGAATCAGAGCTGGGGAATCAGAGGTGGGGAATCAGAGTTGGGGAATCAGAGGCGGGGACTTAGATATTGGGAAACAGAGGCGGGGAATCAGAGGCGGGGAATCAGAGGCAGGGAATCAGATGTGCGGAATCAGAGATGGGGAATCAGAGGCAGGGAATCAGAATCAGAAGCAGGGAATCAGAGGCCGGGAATCAGAGGCCGGAATCAGATGCCGGGAATAAGAGGCCGGGAATCAGAGGTGGGGAATCAGAGTCCGGGAATCAGAGATGGGGATTCAGAGGCGGGGAATGAGATATGGGGAATCAGAGGCGGGGAATCAGAGGCGGGGAAACAGAGGCGGGGAATCAGATATGGGGAATCAGAGGTGGCGAATCAAAGGCGGTGAATCAGAGATGGGGAATCAGAGGCCGGGAATCAGAGGCAGGGAATCAAACACGGAAAATCAGAGGCGGGGAATCAGAGCTGGGGAATCAGAGGCGGGGAATCAGAGGCGGGGAAACAGAGGCGAGGAATCAGATATGGGGAATCAGAGGTGGCGAATCAAAGGTGGTGAATCAGAGATGGGGAATCAGAGGCGGGGAATCAGAGGCAGGGAATCAAACACGGGGAATCAGAGGCGGGGAATCAGAGCTGGGGAATCAGAGGCGGGGAATCAGAGTTGGGGATTCAGAGGCGGGGAATCAGATATGGGGAATCAGAGGCCGGGAATCAGAGGCAGGGAATCAAACACGGAAAATCAGAGGCGGGGAATCAGAGCTGGGGAATCAGAGGCGGGGAATCAGAGGCGGGGAAACAGAGGCGAGGAATCAGATATGGAGAATCAGAGGTGGCGAATCAAAGGCGGTGAATCAGAGATGGGGAATCAGAGGCCGGGAATCAGAGGCAGGGAATCAAACACGGAAAATCAGAGGCGGGGAATCAGAGCTGGGGAATCAGATGCGGGGAATCAGAGGCGGGGAAACAGAGGCGAGGAATCAGATATGGGGAATCAGAGGTGGCGAATCAAAGGCGGTGAATCAGAGATGGGGAATCAGAGGCGGGGAATCAGAGGCAGGGAATCAAACACGGGGAATCAGAGGCGGGGAATCAGAGCTGGGGAATCAGAGGCGGGGAATCAGAGGCGGGGAAACAGAGGCGGGGAATCAGATATGGGGAATCAGAGGTGGCGAATCAAAGGCGGTGAATCAGAGATGGGGAATCAGAGGCCGGGAATCAGAGGCAGGGAATCAAACACGGAAAATCAGAGGCGGGGAATCAGAGCTGGGGAATCAGAGGCGGGGAATCAGAGGCGGGGAAACAGAGGCGAGGAATCAGATATGGGGAATCAGAGGTGGCGAATCAAAGGCGGTGAATCAGAGATGGGGAATCAGAGGTGGGGAATCAGAGGCAGGGAATCAAACACGGGGAATCAGAGGCGGGGAATCAGAGCTGGGGAATCAGAGGCGGGGAGTCAGAGCTGGGGAATCAGAGGCGGGGAATCAGAGGCGGGGAAACAGAGGCGGGGAATCAGATATGGGGAATCAGAGGTGGCGAATCAAAGGCGGTGAATCAGGGATGGGGAATCAGAGGCCGGGAATCAGAGGCAGGGAATCAAACACGGAAAATCAGAGGCGGGGAATCAGAGCTGGGGAATCAGAGGTGGGGAATCAGAGGCGGGGAAACAGAGGCGAGGAATCAGATATGGGGAATCAGAGGTGGCGAATCAAAGGCGGTGAATCAGAGATGGGGAATCAGAGGCGGGGAATCAGAGGCAGGGAATCAAACACGGGGAATCAGAGGCGGGGAATCAGAGCTGGGGAATCAGAGGCGGGGAATCAGAGTTGGGGAATCAGAGGCGGGGAATCAGAGCTGGGGAATCAGAGGTGGGCATCAGAGTCGGGGAATCAGAGGCAGGGAATCAGATGTGCGGAATCAGAGATGGGGAATCAGAGGTGGGGAATCAGAGGCTGTGAATCAGAGATGGGGAATCAGAGGCGGGGAATCAGAGGCAAGAAATCAGACACGGGGTTTCAGAGGCTGGGAATCAGACGGGGGAATCAAAGGCGGGGAATCAGAGCTGGGGAATCCCAGGCAGGGAATCAAACATGGAAAATCAGAGGCGGGGAATCAGAGCTGGGGAATCAGAGGCGGGGAATCAGAGGCAGGGAATCAAACACGGGGAATCAGAGGCGGGGAATCAGAGCTGGGGAATCAGAGGCGGGGAATCAGAGTTGGGGAATCAGAGGCGGGGAATCAGAGCTGGGGAATCAGAGGTGGGGATCAGAGTCGGGGAATCAGAGGCAGGGAATCAGATGTGCGGAATCAGAGATGGGGAATCAGAGGTGGGGAATCAGAGGCTGTGAATCAGAGATGGGGAATCAGAGGCGGGGAATCAGAGGCAAGAAATCAGACACGGGGTTTCAGAGGCTGGGAATCAGACGGGGGAATCAAAGGCGGGGAATCAGAGCTGGGGAATCAGAGGCAGGGAATCAGAGTTGGGGATTCAGAGGCGGGGAATCAGATATGGGGAATCAGAGGTGGGGAATCAGAGGTAGTGAATCAGAGATGGGGAATCACAGGCGGGGAATCAGAGGCAGGGAATAGAACGCGGGGAATCAGAGGCAGGGAATCAGAGTTGGGGCATCAGAGGTTGGGAATTAGATATGGGGAAACAGAGGCGGGGAATCAGAGGCGGGGAAACAGAGGCGGGAAATCAGATATGGGGAATCAGAGGTGGGGAATCAGAGGCAGGGAATCAGATGTGCGGAATCAGAGATGGGGAATCAGAGGCAGGGAATCAGAATCAGAAGCGGGGAATCAGAGGCCGGGAAACAGAGGCGGGGAATCAGATATGGGGTATCAGAGGTGGCGAATCAAAGGCGGTGAATCAGAGATGGGGAATCAGAGGCGGGGAATCAGAGGCAGGGAATCAAACACGGGGAATCAGAGGCGGGGAATCAGAGCTGGGGAATCAGAGGCGGGGAATCAGAGTTGGGGAATCAGAGGCGGGGAATCAGAGCTGGGGAATCAGAGGTGGGGATCAGAGTCGGGGAATCAGAGGCAGGGAATCAGATGTGCGGAATCAGAGATGGGGAATCAGAGGTGGGGAATCAGAGGCTGTGAATCAGAGATGGGGAATCAGAGGCGGGGAATCAGAGGCAAGAAATCAGACACGGGGTTTCAGAGGCTGGGAATCAGACGGGGGAATCAAAGGCGGGGAATCAGAGCTGGGGAATCAGAGGCAGGGAATCAGAGTTGGGGATTCAGAGGCGGGGAATCAGATATGGGGAATCAGAGGTGGGGAATCAGAGGTAGTGAATCAGAGATGGGGAATCACAGGCGGGGAATCAGAGGCAGGGAATAGAACGCGGGGAATCAGAGGCAGGGAATCAGAGTTGGGGCATCAGAGGTTGGGAATTAGATATGGGGAAACAGAGGCGGGGAATCAGAGGCGGGGAAACAGAGGCGGGAAATCAGATATGGGGAATCAGAGGTGGGGAATCAGAGGCAGGGAATCAGATGTGCGGAATCAGAGATGGGGAATCAGAGGCAGGGAATCAGAATCAGAAGCGGGGAATCAGAGGCCGGGAAACAGAGGCGGGGAATCAGATATGGGGAATCAGAGGTGGGGAATCAGAGGCAGGGAATTAAATTTGCGGAATCAGAGATGGGGAATCAGAAGCAGGGAATCAGAGGCCGGGAATCAGAGGCCGGAATCAGATGCCGGGAATAAGAGGCCGGGAATCAGAGGTGGGGAATCAGAGTCCGGGAATCAGAGATGGGGAATCAGAGGCGGGGAATGAGATATGGGGAATCAGAGGCGGGGAATCAGAGGCGGGGAAACAGAGGCGAGGAATCAGATATGGGGAATCAGAGGTGGCGAATCAAAGGCGATGAATCAGAGATGGGGAATCAGAGGTTGGGAATCAGAGGCAGGGAATCAGATGTGCGGAATCAGAGATGGGGAATCAGAGGCAGGGAATCAGAATCAGAAGCGGGGAATCAGAGGCCGGGAAACAGAGGCGGGGAATCAGATATGGGGAATCAGAGGTGGGGAATCAGAGGCAGGGAATTAGATTTGCGGAATCAGAGATGGGGAATCAGAAGCAGGGAATCAGAGGCCGGGAATCAGAGGCCGGAATCAGATGCCGGGAATAAGAGGCTGGGAATCAGAGGTGGGGAATCAGAGTCCGGGAATCAGAGATGGGGATTCAGAGGCGGGAATGAGATATGGGGAATCAGAGGCGGGGAATCAGAGGCGGGGAAACAGAGGAGGGGAATCAGATATGGGGAATCAGAGGTGGCGAATCAAAGGCGGTGAATCAGAGATGGGGAATCAGAGGCCGGGAATCAGAGGCAGGGAATCAAACACGGAAAATCAGAGGCGGGGAATCAGAGCTGGGGTATCAGAGGCGGGGAATCAGAGGCGGGGAAACAGAGGCGAGGAATCAGATATGGGGAATCAGAGGTGGGGAATCAGAGGCAGGTAATCAGATGTGCGGAATCAGAGGTGGGGAATCAGAGGTTGGGAATCAGAGGCAGGGAATCAGAGGCTGGGAATCAGATGCAGGGAATCAGTTGCGGGGATCAGAGGCGGGGAATGAGAGCTGGGGAATCAGAGGTGGGGAATCAGAGTTGGGGAATCAGAGGCGGGGACTTAGATATGGGGAAACAGAGGCGGGGAATCAGAGGTGGGGAAACAGAGGCGGGGAATCAGATATGGGGAATCAGAGGTGGGGAATCAGAGGCAGGGAATCAGATGTGCGGAATCAGAGATGGGGAATCAGAGGCAGGGAATCAGAATCAGAAGCAGGGAATAAGACGCGATGAATCAGAGGCGGGGAATCAGAACTGGGGAAGCAGAGGCAGTGAATCAGAGGCGGGGAATCAGAGGCAGGGAATCGGATGTGCGGAATCAGAGATGGGGAATCAGAGGTGGGGAATCAGAGGCGGTGAATCAGACATGGGTAATCAGAGGCGGGGAATCAGAGGCAGGAAATCAGACACGGGGAATCAGAGGCGGGGAATCAGAGCTGGGAAATTAGAGGCAGGGAATCATAGTTGGGAATCAGAGGCGTGGAATCAGATATGGGGAAACAGAGGCGGGGAATCAGAGGCGGGCAAATAGAGGCGGGGCATCAGATATGGGGAAACAGAGGCGGGGAATCAGAGCTGGGGAATAAGAGGCGGGGAATCATAGTTGGGAATCAGAGGCGGGGAATCAGATATGGGGAAACAGAGGCGGGGAATCAGGGGCGGGGAAACAGAGGCGGGGAATCAGATATGGGGAATCGGATGTGGGGAATCAGAGGCGGGGAATCAGAGCTGTGGAATCAGAGGCGGGGAATCAGAGTTGGGGCATCAGAGGTGGGGAATTAGATATGGGGAAACAGAGGCGGGGAATCAGAGGCGTGGAAACAGAGGCGGGGAATCAGATATGGGGAATCAGAGGCAGGGAATCAGAATCAGAAGCGGGGAATCATAGGCCGGGAATCAGATGCCGGGAATCAGATGCTGGGAATAAGAGGCCGGGAATCAGAGGTGGGGAATCAGAGTCCGGGAATCAGAGATGGGGATTCAGAGGCGGGGAATGAGATATGGAGAATCAGAGGCGGGGAATCAGAGGCGGGGAAACAGAGGTGGGGAATCAAATATGTGGAATCAGAGGTGGCGAATCAAAGGCGGTGAATCAGAGATGGGGAATCAGAGGCGGGGAATCAGAGGCAGGGAATCAAACACGGGAAATCAGAGGCGGGGAATCAGAGCTGGGGAATCAGAGGCGGGGAATGAGAGTTTGGGAATCAGAGGCAGGGAATCAGATATGGGGAAACAGGGGCATGGAATCAGAGGCGGGGAAACAGAGGCGGGGAATCAGATATGCGGAATCAGAGGTGTGGAATCAGAGGTTGGGAATCAGAGGCAGGGAATCAGAGGCGGGGAAACAGAGGCGGGGAATCAGATATGGGGAATCAGAGGTGGCGAATCAAAGGCGGTGAAACAGAGATGGGGAATCAGGGCAGGGAATCAGAGGCAGGGAATCAAACACGGGGAATCAGAGCTGGGGAATCAGAGGCGGGGAATTATAGTTGGGGAATCAGAGGAGGGGAATCTGAGGCGGGGAAACTGAGGCGGGGAATCAAATATGGGGAATCAGAGGTGGGGAATCAGAGGTTGGGAATCAGAGGCAGGGAATCAGAGGCGGGGAATCAGAGGCGGGGAATCAGAGGCAGGGAATCAGATGTGCGGAATCGGGGATGGGGAATCAGAGGCAGGGAATCAGAGGCGGGGAATCAGAGGCGGGGAATCAGAGGCCGGGAATCAGATATGGGGAAACAGAGGTGGGGAATCAGAGGCGGGGAAACAGAGGCGGGGATTCAGATATGGGGAATCAGAGGTGGGGAATCAGAGGTTGGGAATCAGAGGCTTGGAATCTGATGCAGGGAATCAGATGCGGGTAATCAGAGGCGGGGAATCAGAGCTGGGGAATCAGAGGTGGGGAATCAGAGATGGGGAATCAGAGGCGGGGACTTAGATATTGGGAAACAGAGGCGGGGAATCAGAGGCGGGGAAACAGAGGCGGGGAGTCAGATATGGGGAATCAGAGGTGGGGAATCAGAGGCAGGGAATCAGATGTGCGGAATCAAAGATGGGGAATCAGAGGCAGGGAATCAGAATCAGAAGCAGGGAATCAGAGGCCGGGAATCAGAGGCCGGAATCAGATGCCGGGAATAAGAGGCCGGGAATCAGAGGTGGGGAATCAGAGTCCGGGAATCAGAGATGGGGATTCAGAGGCGGGGAATGAGATATGGGGAATCAGAGGCGGGGAATCAGAGGCGGGGAAACAGAGGCGGGGAATCAGATATGGGGAATCAGAGGTGGCGAATCAAAGGCGGTGAATCAGAGATGGGGAATCAGAGGCCGGGAATCAGAGGCAGGGAATCTAAAACGGGGAATCAGAGGCGAGGAATCAGAGCTGGGGAATCAGAGGCGGGGAATCAGAATTGGGGAATCAGAGATGGGGAATCAGAGATGGGGAATCAGAGGCGGGGAATCAGACGCGGGGAATCAGAGGTGTTGAATCAGAGATGTGGAATCAGAGGCGGGGAATCAGAGGCAGGGAATCAGACGCGGGGAATCAGTGTTGGGGAATCATAGCTGGCGAATCAGAGGCGGGGAATGAGATATGGGAAATCAGAGGTGGGGAATCAGAGTCCGGGAATCAGAGATGGGGATTCTGAGGCGGGGAATGAGATATGGGGAATCAGAGGCGGGGAATCAGAGGCGGGGAAACAGAGGTGGGGAATCAGATATGGGGAATCAGAGGTGGGGAATCAGGAAAGGGGTATCAGTGGCAGGGAATCTGAGGCGGGGAAACAGAGGCGGGGAATCAGATATGGGGAATCAGAGGTGGGGAATCAGAGGCAGTGAATCAGATGTGCGGAATCAGAGATGGGGAATCAAAGGCAGGGAATCAGAATCAGAAGCAGGGAATCAGAGGCCGGAATCAGATGCCGGGAATAAGAGGGCGGGAATCAGAGGTGGGGAATCAGAGTCCGGGAATCAGAGATGGGGATTCAGAGGCGGGGAATGAGATATGGGGAATCAGAGGCGGGGAATCAGAGGCGGGGAAACAGAGGCGGGGAATCAGATATGGGGAATCAGAGGTGGGGAATCAGGGGCGGGGAATCAGTGGCAGGGAATCAGAGGCGGGAAATCAGAGGCCGGGAATCAGAGGCGGTGAATCAGAGGCGGGGAATCAGAGGCAGGGAATCGGATGTGCGGAATCAGAGATGGGGAATCAGAGGTGGGGAATCAGAGGCGGTTAATCAGACATGGGTAATCAGAGGCGGGGAATGAGAGGCAGGAAATCAGACACGGGGAATCAGAGGCGGGGAATCAGAGCTGGGGAATTAGATGCAGGGAATCAGAGTTGGGGATTCAGAGGCGGGGAATCAGATATAGGGAAACAGAGGTGGGGAATCAGAGGCTGGGAATCAGATGCAGGGAATCAGATGCGGGGATCAGAGGCGGGGAATGAGAGCTGGGGAATCAGAGGTGGGGAATCAGAGTTGGGGAATCAGAGGCGGGGACTTAGATATGGGGAAACAGAGGCGGGGAATCAGAGGTGGGGAAACAGAGGCGGGGAATCACATATGGGGAATCAGAGGTGGGGAATCAGAGGCAGGGAATCAGATGTGCGGAATCAGAGATGGGGAATCAGAGGCAGGGAATCAGAATCAGAAGCAGGGAATAAGACGCGGGGAATCAGAGGCGGGGAATCAGAGCTGGGGAAGAAGAGGCAGTGAATCAGAGGCGGGGAATCAGAGTCAGGGAATCGGATGTGCGGAATCAGAGATGGGGAATCAGAGGTGGGGAATCAGAGGCGGTGAATCATACATGGGTAATCAGAGGCGGGGAATCAGAGGCAGGAAATCAGACACGGGGAATCAGAGGCGGGGAATCAGAGCTGGGAAATTAGAGGCAGGGAATCATAGTTGGGAATCAGAGGCGGGGAATCAGATATGGGGAAACAGAGGCGGGGAATCAGAGGCGGGCAAATAGAGGCGGGGAATCAGATATGGGGAAACAGAGGCGGGGAATCAGAGCTGGGGAATAAGAGGCGGGGAATCATAGTTGGGAATCAGAGGCGGGGAATCAGATATGGGGAAACAGAGGCGGGGAATCAGAGGCGTGGAAACAGAGGCGGGGAATCAGATATGGGGAATCAGAGTTGGGGAATCAGAGGTTGGGAATCAGAGGCAGGGAATCAGAGGCTGGGAATCAGATGCAGGGAATCAGATGCGGGGATCAGAGGCGGGGAATGAGAGCTGGGGAATCAGAGGTGGGGAATCAGAGTTGGGGAATCAGAGGCGGGGACTTAGATATGGGGAAACAGAGGCGGGGAATCAGAGGTGGGGAAACAGAGGCGGGGAATCACATATGGGGAATCAGAGGTGGGGAATCAGAGGCAGGGAATCAGATGTGCGGAATCAGAGATGGGGAATCAGAGGCAGGGAATCAGAATCAGAAGCAGGGAATAAGACGCGGGGAATCAGAGGCGGGGAATCAGAGCTGGGGAAGAAGAGGCAGTGAATCAGAGGCGGGGAATCAGAGTCAGGGAATCGGATGTGCGGAATCAGAGATGGGGAATCAGAGGTGGGGAATCAGAGGCGGTGAATCATACATGGGTAATCAGAGGCGGGGAATCAGAGGCAGGAAATCAGACACGGGGAATCAGAGGCGGGGAATCAGAGCTGGGAAATTAGAGGCAGGGAATCATAGTTGGGAATCAGAGGCGGGGAATCAGATATGGGGAAACAGAGGCGGGGAATCAGAGGCGGGCAAATAGAGGCGGGGAATCAGATATGGGGAAACAGAGGCGGGGAATCAGAGCTGGGGAATAAGAGGCGGGGAATCATAGTTGGGAATCAGAGGCGGGGAATCAGATATGGGGAAACAGAGGCGGGGAATCAGGGGCGGGGAAACAGAGGCGGGGAATCAGATATGGGGAATCGGATGTGGGGAATCAGAGGCGGGGAATCAGAGCTGTGGAATCAGAGGCGGGGAATCAGAGTTGGGGCATCAGAGGTGGGGAATTAGATATGGGGAAACAGAGGCGGGGAATCAGAGGCGTGGAAACAGAGGCGGGGAATCAGATATGGGGAATCAGAGGTGGGGAATCAGAGGCAGGTAATCAGATGTGCGGAATCAGAGATGGGGAATCAGAGGCAGGGAATCAGAATCAGAAGCGGGGAGTCAGAGGACGGGAATCAGAGGCCTGGAATCAGATGCTGGGAATAAGAGGCCGGGAATCAGAGGTGGGGAATCAGAGTCCGGGAATCAGAGATGGGGAGTCAGAGGCGGGGAATGAGATATGGTGAATCAGAGGCGGGGAATCAGATGCGGGGAAACAGAGGTGGGGAATCAGATATGGGGAATCAGAGGTGGCGAATCAAAGGCGGTGAATCAGAGCTAGGGAATCAGAGGCGGGGAATCAGAGTTGGGGCATCAGAGGTGGGGAATTAGATATGGGGAAACAGAGGCGGGGAATCAGAGGCGTGGAAACAGAGGCGGGGAATCAGATATGGGGAATCAGAGGTGGGGAATCAGAGGCAGGTAATCAGATGTGCGGAATCAGAGATGGGGAATCAGAGGCAGGGAATCAGAATCAGAAGCGGGGAGTCAGAGGCCGGGAATCAGAGGCCTGGAATCAGATGCTGGGAATAAGAGGCCGAGAATTAGAGGTGGGGAATCAGAGTCCGGGAATCAGAGATGGGGATTCAGAGGCGGGGAATGAGATATGGAGAATCAGAGGCGGGGAATCAGAGGCGGGGAAACAGAGGTGGGGAATCAGATATGGGGAATCAGAGGTGGCGAATCAAAGGCGGTGAATCAGAGATGGGGAATCAGAGGCGGGGAATCAGAGGCAGGGAATCAAACACGGGGAATCAGAGGCGGGGAATCAGAGCTGGGGAATCAGAGGCTGGGAATCAAAGTTGGGGAATCAGAGGCAGGGAATCAGATATGGGGAAACAGGGGCGGGGAATCAGAGGCGGGGAAACAGAGGCAGGGAATCAGATATGGGGAATCAGAGGCGGGGAATTAGAGTTGGGGAATCAGAGGCTGGGAATCAGAGGCGGGGAAACAGAGGCGGGGAATCAAACACGGGGAATCAGAGGTGGGGAATCAGAGGTTGGGAATCAGATGCAGCGAATCAGAGGCGGGGAATCAGAGGCGGGGAATCAGAGGCAGGGAATCAGATGTGCGGAATCGGAGATGGGGAATCAGAGGCAGGGAATCAGAGGCGGGGAATCAGAGGCGGGGAATCAGAGGCCGGGAATCAGATATGGGGAAACAGAGGCGGGGAAACAGAGGCTGGGGATCAGGTATGGGGAATCAGAGGTGGGGAATCAGAGGTTGGGAATCAGAGGCAGGGAATCAGAGGCTTGGAATCAGATGCAGGGAATCAGATGCGGGGAATCAGAGGCGGGGAATCAGAGCTGGGGAATCAGATGCTGGGAATCAAAGTTGGGGAATCAGAGGCAGGGAATCAGATATGGGGAAACAGGGGTGGGGAATCAGAGGCGGGGAATCAGATATGGGGAATCAGAGGCGGGGAATTAGAGTTGGGGAATCAGAGGCGGGGATTCAGAGGCGGGGAAACAGAGGCGGGGAATCAAACACGGGGAATCAGAGGTGGGGAATCAGAGGTTGGGAATCAGAGGCAGGGAATCAGAGGCGGGGAATCAGAGGCGGGGAATCAGAGGCAGGGAATCAGATGTGCGGAATCGGAGATGGGGAATCAGAGGCAGGGAATCAGAGGCGGGGAAACAGAGGCGGGGAATCAGATATGGGGAATCAGAGGTGGGGAATCAGGGGCGGGGAATCAGTGGCAGGGAATCAGAGGCGGGAAATCAGAGGCCGGGAATCAGAGGCGGTGAATCAGAGGCGGGGAATCAGAGGCAGGGAATCGGATGTGCGGAATCAGAGATGGGGAATCAGAGGTGGGGAATCAGAGGCGGTTAATCAGACATGGGTAATCAGAGGCGGGGAATGAGAGGCAGGAAATCAGACACGGGGAATCAGAGGCGGGGAATCAGAGCTGGGGAATTAGATGCAGGGAATCAGAGTTGGGGATTCAGAGGCGGGGAATCAGATATAGGGAAACAGAGGTGGGGAATCAGAGGCTGGGAATCAGATGCAGGGAATCAGATGCGGGGATCAGAGGCGGGGAATGAGAGCTGGGGAATCAGAGGTGGGGAATCAGAGTTGGGGAATCAGAGGCGGGGACTTAGATATGGGGAAACAGAGGCGGGGAATCAGAGGTGGGGAAACAGAGGCGGGGAATCACATATGGGGAATCAGAGGTGGGGAATCAGAGGCAGGGAATCAGATGTGCGGAATCAGAGATGGGGAATCAGAGGCAGGGAATCAGAATCAGAAGCAGGGAATAAGACGCGGGGAATCAGAGGCGGGGAATCAGAGCTGGGGAAGAAGAGGCAGTGAATCAGAGGCGGGGAATCAGAGTCAGGGAATCGGATGTGCGGAATCAGAGATGGGGAATCAGAGGTGGGGAATCAGAGGCGGTGAATCATACATGGGTAATCAGAGGCGGGGAATCAGAGGCAGGAAATCAGACACGGGGAATCAGAGGCGGGGAATCAGAGCTGGGAAATTAGAGGCAGGGAATCATAGTTGGGAATCAGAGGCGGGGAATCAGATATGGGGAAACAGAGGCGGGGAATCAGAGGCGGGCAAATAGAGGCGGGGAATCAGATATGGGGAAACAGAGGCGGGGAATCAGAGCTGGGGAATAAGAGGCGGGGAATCATAGTTGGGAATCAGAGGCGGGGAATCAGATATGGGGAAACAGAGGCGGGGAATCAGAGGCGTGGAAACAGAGGCGGGGAATCAGATATGGGGAATCAGAGGTGGGGAATCAGAGGTTGGGAATCAGAGGCAGGGAATCAGAGGCTGGGAATCAGATGCAGGGAATCAGATGCGGGGATCAGAGGCGGGGAATGAGAGCTGGGGAATCAGAGGTGGGGAATCAGAGTTGGGGAATCAGAGGCGGGGACTTAGATATGGGGAAACAGAGGCGGGGAATCAGAGGTGGGGAAACAGAGGCGGGGAATCACATATGGGGAATCAGAGGTGGGGAATCAGAGGCAGGGAATCAGATGTGCGGAATCAGAGATGGGGAATCAGAGGCAGGGAATCAGAATCAGAAGCAGGGAATAAGACGCGGGGAATCAGAGGCGGGGAATCAGAGCTGGGGAAGAAGAGGCAGTGAATCAGAGGCGGGGAATCAGAGTCAGGGAATCGGATGTGCGGAATCAGAGATGGGGAATCAGAGGTGGGGAATCAGAGGCGGTGAATCATACATGGGTAATCAGAGGCGGGGAATCAGAGGCAGGAAATCAGACACGGGGAATCAGAGGCGGGGAATCAGAGCTGGGAAATTAGAGGCAGGGAATCATAGTTGGGAATCAGAGGCGGGGAATCAGATATGGGGAAACAGAGGCGGGGAATCAGAGGCGGGCAAATAGAGGCGGGGAATCAGATATGGGGAAACAGAGGCGGGGAATCAGAGCTGGGGAATAAGAGGCGGGGAATCATAGTTGGGAATCAGAGGCGGGGAATCAGATATGGGGAAACAGAGGCGGGGAATCAGGGGCGGGGAAACAGAGGCGGGGAATCAGATATGGGGAATCGGATGTGGGGAATCAGAGGCGGGGAATCAGAGCTGTGGAATCAGAGGCGGGGAATCAGAGTTGGGGCATCAGAGGTGGGGAATTAGATATGGGGAAACAGAGGCGGGGAATCAGAGGCGTGGAAACAGAGGCGGGGAATCAGATATGGGGAATCAGAGGTGGGGAATCAGAGGCAGGTAATCAGATGTGCGGAATCAGAGATGGGGAATCAGAGGCAGGGAATCAGAATCAGAAGCGGGGAGTCAGAGGACGGGAATCAGAGGCCTGGAATCAGATGCTGGGAATAAGAGGCCGGGAATCAGAGGTGGGGAATCAGAGTCCGGGAATCAGAGATGGGGAGTCAGAGGCGGGGAATGAGATATGGTGAATCAGAGGCGGGGAATCAGATGCGGGGAAACAGAGGTGGGGAATCAGATATGGGGAATCAGAGGTGGCGAATCAAAGGCGGTGAATCAGAGCTAGGGAATCAGAGGCGGGGAATCAGAGTTGGGGCATCAGAGGTGGGGAATTAGATATGGGGAAACAGAGGCGGGGAATCAGAGGCGTGGAAACAGAGGCGGGGAATCAGATATGGGGAATCAGAGGTGGGGAATCAGAGGCAGGTAATCAGATGTGCGGAATCAGAGATGGGGAATCAGAGGCAGGGAATCAGAATCAGAAGCGGGGAGTCAGAGGCCGGGAATCAGAGGCCTGGAATCAGATGCTGGGAATAAGAGGCCGAGAATTAGAGGTGGGGAATCAGAGTCCGGGAATCAGAGATGGGGATTCAGAGGCGGGGAATGAGATATGGAGAATCAGAGGCGGGGAATCAGAGGCGGGGAAACAGAGGTGGGGAATCAGATATGGGGAATCAGAGGTGGCGAATCAAAGGCGGTGAATCAGAGATGGGGAATCAGAGGCGGGGAATCAGAGGCAGGGAATCAAACACGGGGAATCAGAGGCGGGGAATCAGAGCTGGGGAATCAGAGGCTGGGAATCAAAGTTGGGGAATCAGAGGCAGGGAATCAGATATGGGGAAACAGGGGCGGGGAATCAGAGGCGGGGAAACAGAGGCAGGGAATCAGATATGGGGAATCAGAGGCGGGGAATTAGAGTTGGGGAATCAGAGGCTGGGAATCAGAGGCGGGGAAACAGAGGCGGGGAATCAAACACGGGGAATCAGAGGTGGGGAATCAGAGGTTGGGAATCAGATGCAGCGAATCAGAGGCGGGGAATCAGAGGCGGGGAATCAGAGGCAGGGAATCAGATGTGCGGAATCGGAGATGGGGAATCAGAGGCAGGGAATCAGAGGCGGGGAATCAGAGGCGGGGAATCAGAGGCCGGGAATCAGATATGGGGAAACAGAGGCGGGGAAACAGAGGCTGGGGATCAGGTATGGGGAATCAGAGGTGGGGAATCAGAGGTTGGGAATCAGAGGCAGGGAATCAGAGGCTTGGAATCAGATGCAGGGAATCAGATGCGGGGAATCAGAGGCGGGGAATCAGAGCTGGGGAATCAGATGCTGGGAATCAAAGTTGGGGAATCAGAGGCAGGGAATCAGATATGGGGAAACAGGGGTGGGGAATCAGAGGCGGGGAATCAGATATGGGGAATCAGAGGCGGGGAATTAGAGTTGGGGAATCAGAGGCGGGGATTCAGAGGCGGGGAAACAGAGGCGGGGAATCAAACACGGGGAATCAGAGGTGGGGAATCAGAGGTTGGGAATCAGAGGCAGGGAATCAGAGGCGGGGAATCAGAGGCGGGGAATCAGAGGCAGGGAATCAGATGTGCGGAATCGGAGATGGGGAATCAGAGGCAGGGAATCAGAGGCGGGGAATCAGAGGCGGGGAACCAGAGGCCGGGAATCAGATATGGGGAAACAGAGGCGGGGAATCAGAGGCGGGGAAACAGAGGCTGGGAATCAGATATGGGGAATCAGAGGTGGGGAATCAGAGGTTGGGAATCAGAGGCAGGGAATAAGAGGCTTGGAATCAGATGCAGGGAATCAGATGCGGGGAATCAGAGGCGGGGAATCAGAGCTGGGGAATCAGAGGTGGGGAATTAGAGTTGGGGAATCAGAGGCGGGGACTTAGATATTGGGAAACAGAGGCGGGGAATCAGAGGCGGGGAAACAGAGGCGGGGAATCAGATATGGGGAATCAGAGATGGGGAATCAGAGGCAGGGAATCAGATGTGCGGAATCAGAGATGGGGAATCAAAGGCAGGGAATCAGAATCAGAAGCAGGGAATCAGAGGTGGGGAATCAGAGTCCGGGAATCAGAGATGGGGATTCAGAGGCGGGGAATGAGATATGGGGAATCAGAGGCGGGGAATCAGAGGCGGGGAAACAGAGGCGGGGAATCAGATATGGGGAATCAGAGGTGGCGAATATAAGGCGGTGAATCAGAGATGGGGAATCAGAGGCCGGGAATCAGAGGCAGGGAATCAAACACGGGGAATCAGAGGCGGGGAATCATAGCTGGCGAATCAGAGGCGGGGAATCAGAGGTGGGGAATCAGAGGCGGGGAATCAGATATTGGGAATCAGAGGTGGGGAATCAGAGGCGGGGAAACAGAGGCGGGGAATCAGATATGGGGTATCAGAGGTGGGGAATCAGAGGTTGTGAATCAGAGATGGGGAATCAGAGGCGGGGAATCAGAGGCCGGTAATCAGACGCGGGGAATCAGAGGCGGGGCATCAGAGCTGGGAAATTAGAGGCAGGGAATCAGAGTTGGGGATTCAGAGGCGGGGAATCAGATATGGGGAAACAGAGGCGGGGAATCAGACGCGGGCAAATAGAGGCGGGGATCAGATATGGGGAAACAGAGGCGGGGAATCAGAGGCGGGGAAACAGAGGCGGGGAATCAGATATGGGGAATCAGAGGTGGGGAATCAGAGGTTGGGAATCAGAGGCTGGGAATCAGAGGCGGGGAATCAGAGCTGGGGAATCAGAGGTGGGGAATCAAAGTTGGGGAATCAGAAGCGGGGACTTAGATATGGGGAAACAGAGGCGGGGAATCAGAGGCGGGGAAACAGAGGCGGGGAATCAGATATGGGGAATCAGAGGTGGGGAATCAGAGGCAGGGAATTAGATTTGCGGAATCAGAGATGGGGAATCAGAAGCAGGGAATCAGAGGCCGGGAATCAGAGGCCGGAATCAGATGCCGGGAATAAGAGGCCGGGAATCAGAGGTGGGGAATCAGAGTCCGGGAATCAGAGATGGGGAATCAGAGGCGGGGAATGAGATATGGGGAATCAGAGGCGGGGAATCAGAGGCGGGGAAACAGAGGCGAGGAATCAGATATGGGGAATCAGAGGTGGCGAATCAAAGGCGGTGAATCAGAGATGGGGAATCAGAGGCGGGGAATCAGAGGCAGGGAATCAAACACGGGGAATCAGAGGCGGGGAATCAGAGCTGGGGAATCAGAGGCGGGGAATCAGAGTTGGGGAATCAGAGGCGGGGAATCAGAGCTGGGGAATCAGAGGTGGGGATCAGAGTCGGGGAATCAGAGGCAGGGAATCAGATGTGCGGAATCAGAGATGGGGAATCAGAGGTGGGGAATCAGAGGCTGTGAATCAGAGATGGGGAATCAGAGGCGGGGAATCAGAGGCAAGAAATCAGACACGGGGTTTCAGAGGCTGGGAATCAGACGGGGGAATCAAAGGCGGGGAATCAGAGCTGGGGAATCAGAGGCAGGGAATCAGAGTTGGGGATTCAGAGGCGGGGAATCAGATATGGGGAAACAGAGGCGGGGAATCAGAGTCGGGCAAACAGAGGCGGGGAATTAGATATGGGGAATCAGAGGTGGGGAATCAGAGGTGGTGAATCAGAGATGGGGAATCACAGGCGGGGAATCAGAGGCAGGGAATAGAACGCGGGGAATCAGAGGCAGGGAATCAGAGTTGGGGCATCAGAGGTTGGGAATTAGATATGGGGAAACAGAGGCGGGGAATCAGAGGCGGGGAAACAGAGGCGGGAAATCAGATATGGGGAATCAGAGGTGGGGAATCAGAGGCAGGGAATCAGATGTGCGGAATCGAGATGGGGAATCAGAGGCAGGGAATCAGAATCAGAAGCGGGGAATCAGAGGCCGGGAAACAGAGGTGGGGAATCAGATATGGGGAATCAGAGGTGGGGAATCAGAGGCAGGGAATTAGATTTGCGGAATCAGAGATGGGGAATCAGAAGCAGGGAATCAGAGGTCGGGAATCAGAGGCCGGAATCAGATGCCGGGAATAAGAGGCCGGGAATCAAAGGCGATGAATCAGAGATGGGGAATCAGAGGCGGGGAATCAGAGGCAGGGAATCAAACACGGGGAATCAGAGGCGGGGAATCAGCGCTGGGGAATCAGAGGTGGGGATCAGAGTCGGGGAATCAGAGGCAGGGAATCAGATGTGCGGAATCAGAGGTGGGGAATCAGAGGTTGGGAATCAGAGGCAGGGAATCGGAGGCTTGGAATCAGATGCAGGGAATCAGATGCGGGGAATCAGAGGTGGGGAATCAGAGCTGGGGAATCAGAGGTGGGGAATCAGAGTTGGGGAATCAGAGGCGGGGACTTAGATATTGGGAAACAGAGGCGGGGAATCAGAGGCGGGGAATCAGAGGCAGGGAATCAGATGTGCGGAATCAGAGATGGGGAATCAGAGGCAGGGAATCAGAATCAGAAGTAGGGAATCAGAGGCCGGGAATCAGAGGCCGGAATCAGATGCCGGGAATAAGAGGCTGGGAATCAGAGGTGGGGAATCAGAGTCCGGGAATCAGAGATGGGGATTCAGAGGCGGGGAATGAGATATGGGGAATCAGAGGCGGGGAATCAGAGGCGGGGAAACAGAGGCGGGGAATCAGATATGGGGAATCAGAGGTGGCGAATCAAAGGCGGTGAATCAGAGATGGGGAATCAGAGGCCGGGAATCAGAGGCAGGGAATCAAAAACGGGGAATCAGAGGCGAGGAATCAGAGCTGGGGAATCAGAGGCGGGGAATCAGAATTGGGGAATCAGAGATGGGGAATCAGAGATGGGGAATCAGAGGCGGGGAATCAGACGCGGGGAATCAGAGGTTTTGAATCAGAGATGTGGAATCAGAGGCGGGGAATCAGAGGCAGGGAATCAGACGCGGGGAATCAGAGTTGGGGAATCATAGCTGGCGAATCAGAGGCGGGGAATGAGATATGGGAAATCAGAGGTGGGGAATCAGAGTCCGGGAATCAGAGATGGGGATTCTGAGGCGGGGAATGAGATATGGGGAATCAGAGGCGGGGAATCAGAGGCGGGGAAACAGAGGTGGGGAATCAGATATGGGGAATCAGAGGTGGGGAATCAGGAAAGGGGTATCAGTGGCAGGGAATCTGAGGCGGGGAAACAGAGGCGGGGAATCAGATATGGGGAATCAGAGGTGGGGAATCAGAGGCAGGGAATCAGATGTGCGGAATCAGAGATGGGGAATCAAAGGCAGGGAATCAGAATCAGAAGCAGGGAATCAGAGGACGGAATCAGATGCCGGGAATAAGAGGACGGGAATCAGAGGTGGGGAATCAGAGTCCGGAAATCAGAGATGGGGATTCAGAGGCGGGGAATGAGATATGGGGAATCAGAGGCGGGGAATCAGAGGCGGGGCAACAGAGGCGGGGAATCAGTGGCAGGGAATCAGAGGCGGGAAATCAGAGGCCGGGAATCAGAGGCGGTGAATCAGAGGCGGGGAATCAGAGGCAGGGAATCGGATGTGCGGAATCAGAGATGGGGAATCAGAGGTGGGGAATCAGAGGCGGTTAATCAGACATGGGTAATCAGAGGCGGGGAATGAGAGGCAGGAAATCAGACACGGGGAATCAGAGGCGGGGAATCAGAGCTGGGGAATTAGATGCAGGGAATCAGAGTTGGGGATTCAGAGGCGGGGAATCAGATATAGGGAAACAGAGGTGGGGAATCAGAGGTGGGCAAATAGAGGCGGGGAATCAGATATGGGGAAACAGAGGCGGGGAATCAGAGGCGTGGAAACAGAGGCGGGGAATCAGATATGGGGAATCAGAGGTGGGGAATCAGAGGTTGGGAATCAGAGGCAGGGAATCAGAGGCTGGGAATCAGATGCAGGGAATCAGATGCGGGGATCAGAGGCGGGGAATGAGAGCTGGGGAATCAGAGGTGGGGAATCAGAGTTGGGGAATCAGAGGCGGGGACTTAGATATGGGGAAACAGAGGCGGGGAATCAGAGGTGGGGAAACAGAGGCGGGGAATCACATATGGGGAATCAGAGGTGGGGAATCAGAGGCAGGGAATCAGATGTGCGGAATCAGAGATGGGGAATCAGAGGCAGGGAATCAGAATCAGAAGCAGGGAATAAGACGCGGGGAATCAGAGGCGGGGAATCAGAGCTGGGGAAGAAGAGGCAGTGAATCAGAGGCGGGGAATCAGAGTCAGGGAATCGGATGTGCGGAATCAGAGATGGGGAATCAGAGGTGGGGAATCAGAGGCGGTGAATCATACATGGGTAATCAGAGGCGGGGAATCAGAGGCAGGAAATCAGACACGGGGAATCAGAGGCGGGGAATCAGAGCTGGGAAATTAGAGGCAGGGAATCATAGTTGGGAATCAGAGGCGGGGAATCAGATATGGGGAAACAGGCGGGGAATCAGAGGCGGGCAAATAGAGGCGGGGAATCAGATATGGGGAAACAGAGGCGGGGAATCAGAGCTGGGGAATAAGAGGCGGGGAATCATAGTTGGGAATCAGAGGCGGGGAATCAGATATGGGGAAACAGAGGCGGGGAATCAGGGGCGGGGAAACAGAGGCGGGGAATCAGATATGGGGAATCGGATGTGGGGAATCAGAGGCGGGGAATCAGAGCTGTGGAATCAGAGGCGGGGAATCAGAGTTGGGGCATCAGAGGTGGGGAATTAGATATGGGGAAACAGAGGCGGGGAATCAGAGGCGTGGAAACAGAGGCGGGGAATCAGATATGGGGAATCAGAGGTGGGGAATCAGAGGCAGGTAATCAGATGTGCGGAATCAGAGATGGGGAATCAGAGGCAGGGAATCAGAATCAGAAGCGGGGAGTCAGAGGACGGGAATCAGAGGCCTGGAATCAGATGCTGGGAATAAGAGGCCGGGAATCAGAGGTGGGGAATCAGAGTCCGGGAATCAGAGATGGGGAGTCAGAGGCGGGGAATGAGATATGGTGAATCAGAGGCGGGGAATCAGATGCGGGGAAACAGAGGTGGGGAATCAGATATGGGGAATCAGAGGTGGCGAATCAAAGGCGGTGAATCAGAGCTAGGGAATCAGAGGCGGGGAATCAGAGTTGGGGCATCAGAGGTGGGGAATTAGATATGGGGAAACAGAGGCGGGGAATCAGAGGCGTGGAAACAGAGGCGGGGAATCAGATATGGGGAATCAGAGGTGGGGAATCAGAGGCAGGTAATCAGATGTGCGGAATCAGAGATGGGGAATCAGAGGCAGGGAATCAGAATCAGAAGCGGGGAGTCAGAGGCCGGGAATCAGAGGCCTGGAATCAGATGCTGGGAATAAGAGGCCGAGAATTAGAGGTGGGGAATCAGAGTCCGGGAATCAGAGATGGGGATTCAGAGGCGGGGAATGAGATATGGAGAATCAGAGGCGGGGAATCAGAGGCGGGGAAACAGAGGTGGGGAATCAGATATGGGGAATCAGAGGTGGCGAATCAAAGGCGGTGAATCAGAGATGGGGAATCAGAGGCGGGGAATCAGAGGCAGGGAATCAAACACGGGGAATCAGAGGCGGGGAATCAGAGCTGGGGAATCAGAGGCTGGGAATCAAAGTTGGGGAATCAGAGGCAGGGAATCAGATATGGGGAAACAGGGGCGGGGAATCAGAGGCGGGGAAACAGAGGCAGGGAATCAGATATGGGGAATCAGAGGCGGGGAATTAGAGTTGGGGAATCAGAGGCGGGGAATCAGAGGCGGGGAAACAGAGGCGGGGAATCAAACACGGGGAATCAGAGGTGGGGAATCAGAGGTTGGGAATCAGATGCAGCGAATCAGAGGCGGGGAATCAGAGGCGGGGAATCAGAGGCAGGGAATCAGATGTGCGGAATCGGAGATGGGGAATCAGAGGCAGGGAATCAGAGGCGGGGAATCAGAGGCGGGGAATCAGAGGCCGGGAATCAGATATGGGGAAACAGAGGCGGGGAAACAGAGGCTGGGGATCAGATATGGGGAATCAGAGGTGGGGAATCAGAGGTTGGGAATCAGAGGCAGGGAATCAGAGGCTTGGAATCAGATGCAGGGAATCAGATGCGGGGAATCAGAGGCGGGGAATCAGAGCTGGGGAATCAGATGCTGGGAATCAAAGTTGGGGAATCAGAGGCAGGGAATCAGATATGGGGAAACAGGGGTGGGGAATCAGAGGCGGGGAATCAGATATGGGGAATCAGAGGCGGGGAATTAGAGTTGGGGAATCAGAGGCGGGGATTCAGAGGCGGGGAAACAGAGGCGGGGAATCAAACACGGGGAATCAGAGGTGGGGAATCAGAGGTTGGGAATCAGAGGCAGGGAATCAGAGGCGGGGAATCAGAGGCGGGGAATCAGAGGCAGGGAATCAGATGTGCGGAATCGGAGATGGGGAATCAGAGGCAGGGAATCAGAGGCGGGGAATCAGAGGCGGGGAACCAGAGGCCGGGAATCAGATATGGGGAAACAGAGGCGGGGAATCAGAGGTGGGGAATCAGAGGCTGGGAATCAGATATGGGGAATCAGAGGTGGGGAATCAGAGGTTGGGAATCAGAGGCAGGGAATAAGAGGCTTGGAATCAGATGCAGGGAATCAGATGCGGGGAATCAGAGGCGGGGAATCAGAGCTGGGGAATCAGAGGTGGGGAATTAGAGTTGGGGAATCAGAGGCGGGGACTTAGATATTGGGAAACAGAAGCGGGGAATCAGAGGCGGGGAAACAGAGGCGGGGAATCAGATATGGGGAATCAGAGATGGGGAATCAGAGGCAGGGAATCAGATGTGCGGAATCAGAGATGGGGAATCAAAGGCAGGGAATCAGAATCAGAAGCAGGGAATCAGAGGTGGGGAATCAGAGTCCGGGAATCAGAGATGGGGATTCAGAGGCGGGGAATGAGATATGGGGAATCAGAGGCGGGGAATCAGAGGCGGGGAAACAGAGGCGGGGAATCAGATATGGGGAATCAGAGGTGGCGAATATAAGGCGGTGAATCAGAGATGGGGAATCAGAGGCCGGGAATCAGAGGCAGGGAATCAAACACGGGGAATCAGAGGCGGGGAATCATAGCTGGCGAATCAGAGGCGGGGAATCAGAGGTGGGGAATCAGAGGCGGGGAATCAGATATTGGGAATCAGAGGTGGGGAATCAGAGGCGGGGAAACAGAGGCGGGGAATCAGATATGGGGTATCAGAGGTGGGGAATCAGAGGTTGTAAATCAGAGATGGGGAATCAGAGGCGGGGAATCAGAGGCCGGTAATCAGACGCGGGGAATCAGAGGCGGGGAATCAGAGCTGGGAAATTAGAGGCAGGGAATCAGAGTTGGGGATTCAGAGGCGGGGAATCAGATATGGGGAAACAGAGGCGGGGAATCAGACGCGGGCAAATAGAGGCGGGGATCAGATATGGGGAAACAGAGGCGGGGAATCAGAGGCGGGGAAACAGAGGCGGGGAATCAGATATGGGGAATCAAAGGTGGGGAATCAGAGGTTGGGAATCAGAGGCTGGGAATCAGAGGCGGGGAATCAGAGCTGGGGAATCAGAGGTGGGGAATCAAAGTTGGGGAATCAGAGGCGGGGACTTAGATATGGGGAAACAGAGGCGGGGAATCAGAGGCGGGGAAACAGAGGCGGGGAATCAGATATGGGGAATCAGAGGTGGGGAATCAGAGGCAGGGAATTAGATTTGCGGAATCAGAGATGGGGAATCAGAAGCAGGGAATCAGAGGCCGGGAATCAGAGGCCGGAATCAGATGCCGGGAATAAGAGGCCGGGAATCAGAGGTGGGGAATCAGAGTCCGGGAATCAGAGATGGGGAATCAGAGGCGGGGAATGAGATATGGGGAATCAGAGGCGGGGAATCAGAGGCGGGGAAACAGAGGCGAGGAATCAGATATGGGGAATCAGAGGTGGCGAATCAAAGGCGGTGAATCAGAGATGGGGAATCAGAGGCGGGGAATCAGAGGCAGGGAATCAAACACGGGGAATCAGAGGCGGGGAATCAGAGCTGGGGTATCAGAGGCGGGGAATCAGAGTTGGGGAATCAGAGGCGGGGAATCAGAGCTGGGGAATCAGAGGTGGGGATCAGAGTCGGGGAATCAGAGGCAGGGAATCAGATGTGCGGAATCAGAGATGGGGAATCAGAGGTGGGGAATCAGAGGCTGTGAATCAGAGATGGGGAATCAGAGGCGGGGAATCAGAGGCAAGAAATCAGACACGGGGTTTCAGAGGCTGGGAATCAGACGGGGGAATCAAAGGCGGGGAATCAGAGCTGGGGAATCAGAGGCAGGGAATCAGAGTTGGGGATTCAGAGGCGGGGAATCAGATATGGGGAAACAGAGGCGGGGAATCAGAGTCGGGCAAACAGAGGCGGGGAATTAGATATGGGGAATCAGAGGTGGGGAATCAGAGGTGGTGAATCAGAGATGGGGAATCACAGGCGGGGAATCAGAGGCAGGGAATAGAACGCGGGGAATCAGAGGCAGGGAATCAGAGTTGGGGCATCAGAGGTTGGGAATTAGATATGGGGAAACAGAGGCGGGGAATCAGAGGCGGGGAAACAGAGGCGGGAAATCAGATATGGGGAATCAGAGGTGGGGAATCAGAGGCAGGGAATCAGATGTGCGGAATCGAGATGGGGAATCAGAGGCAGGGAATCAGAATCAGAAGCGGGGAATCAGAGGCCGGGAAACAGAGGTGGGGAATCAGATATGGGGAATCAGAGGTGGGGAATCAGAGGCAGGGAATTAGATTTGCGGAATCAGAGATGGGGAATCAGAAGCAGGGAATCAGAGGTCGGGAATCAGAGGCCGGAATCAGATGCCGGGAATAAGAGGCCGGGAATCAAAGGCGATGAATCAGAGATGGGGAATCAGAGGCGGGGAATCAGAGGCAGGGAATCAAACACGGGGAATCAGAGGCGGGGAATCAGCGCTGGGGAATCAGAGGTGGGGATCAGAGTCGGGGAATCAGAGGCAGGGAATCAGATGTGCGGAATCAGAGGTGGGGAATCAGAGGTTGGGAATCAGAGGCAGGGAATCGGAGGCTTGGAATCAGATGCAGGGAATCAGATGCGGGGAATCAGAGGCGGGGAATCAGAGCTGGGGAATCAGAGGTGGGGAATCAGAGTTGGGGAATCAGAGGCGGGGACTTAGATATTGGGAAACAGAGGCGGGGAATCAGAGGCGGGGAATCAGAGGCAGGGAATCAGATGTGCGGAATCAGAGATGGGGAATCAGAGGCAGGGAATCAGAATCAGAAGCAGGGAATCAGAGGCCGGGAATCAGAGGCCGGAATCAGATGCCGGGAATAAGAGGCCGGGAATCAGAGGTGGGGAATCAGAGTCCGGGAATCAGAGATGGGGATTCAGAGGCGGGGAATGAGATATGGGGAATCATAGGCGGGGAATCAGAGGCGGGGAAACAGAGGCGGGGAATCAGATATGGGGAATCAGAGGTGGCGAATCAAAGGCGGTGAATCAGAGATGGGGAATCAGAGGCCGGGAATCAGAGGCAGGGAATCAAACACGGAAAATCAGAGGCGGGGAATCAGAGCTGGGGAATCAGAGGCGGGGAATCAGAGGCGGGGAAACAGAGGCGAGGAATCAGATATGGGGAATCAGAGGTGGCGAATCAAAGGTGGTGAATCAGAGATGGGGAATCAGAGGCGGGGAATCAGATGCAGGGAATCAAACACGGGGAATCAGAGGCGGGGAATCAGAGCTGGGGAATCAGAGGCGGGGAATCAGAGTTGAGGAATCAGAGGCGGGGAATCAGAGCTGGGGAATCAGAGGTGGGGATCAGAGTCGTTGAATCAGAGGCAGGGAATCAGATGTGCGGAATCAGAGATGGGGAATCAGAGTTGGGGAATCAGAGGCTGTGAATCAGAGATGGGGAATCAGAGGCGGGGAATCAGAGGCAAGCAATCAGACACGGGGTTTCAGAGGCTGGGAATCAGACGGGGGAATCAAAGGCGGGGAATCAGAGCTGGGGAATCAGAGGCAGGGAATCAAACACGGAAAATCAGTGGCGGGGAATCAGAGCTGGGGAATCAGAGGCGGGGAATCAGAGGCGGGGAAACAGAGGCGAGGATTCAGATATGGGGAATCAGAGGTGGCGAATCAAAGGCGGTGAATCAGAGATGGGGAATCAGAGGCGGGGAATCAGAGGCAGGGAATCAAACACGGGGAATCAGAGGCGGGGAATCAGAGCTGGGGAATCAGAGGCGGGGAATCAGGGTTGGGGAATCAGAGGCGGGGAATCAGAGCTGGGGAATCAGAGGTGGGGATCAGAGTCGGGGAATCAGAGGCAGGGAATCAGATGTGCGGAATCAGAGATTGGGAATCAGAGGTGGGGAATCAGAGGCTGTGAATCAGAGATGGGGAATCAGAGGCGGGGAATCAGAGGCAAGAAATCAGACACGGGGTTTCAGAGGCTGGGAATCAGACGGGGGAATCAAAGGCGGGGAATCAGAGCTGGGGAATCAGAGGCAGGGAATCAGAGTTGGGGATTCAGAGGCGGGGAATCAGATGTGCGGAATCAGAGATGGGGAATCAAAGGCAGGGAATCAGAATCAGAAGCAGGGAATCAGAGGTGGGGAATCAGAGTCCGGGAATCAGAGATGGGGATTCAGAGGCGGGGAATGAGATATGGGGAATCAGAGGCGGGGAATCAGAGGCGGGGAAACAGAGGCGGGGAATCAGATATGGGGAATCAGAGGTGGCGAATATAAGGCGGTGAATCAGAGATGGGGAATCAGAGGCCGGGAATCAGAGGCAGGGAATCAAACACGGGGAATCAGAGGCGGGGAATCATAGCTGGCGAATCAGAGGCGGGGAATCAGAGGTGGGGAATCAGAGGCGGGGAATCAGATATTGGGAATCAGAGGTGGGGAATCAGAGGCGGGGAAACAGAGGCGGGGAATCAGATATGGGGTATCAGAGGTGGGGAATCAGAGGTTGTAAATCAGAGATGGGGAATCAGAGGCGGGGAATCAGAGGCCGGTAATCAGACGCGGGGAATCAGAGGCGGGGAATCAGAGCTGGGAAATTAGAGGCAGGGAATCAGAGTTGGGGATTCAGAGGCGGGGAATCAGATATGGGGAAACAGAGGCGGGGAATCAGACGCGGGCAAATAGAGGCGGGGATCAGATATGGGGAAACAGAGGCGGGGAATCAGAGGCGGGGAAACAGAGGCGGGGAATCAGATATGGGGAATCAAAGGTGGGGAATCAGAGGTTGGGAATCAGAGGCTGGGAATCAGAGGCGGGGAATCAGAGCTGGGGAATCAGAGGTGGGGAATCAAAGTTGGGGAATCAGAGGCGGGGACTTAGATATGGGGAAACAGAGGCGGGGAATCAGAGGCGGGGAAACAGAGGCGGGGAATCAGATATGGGGAATCAGAGGTGGGGAATCAGAGGCAGGGAATTAGATTTGCGGAATCAGAGATGGGGAATCAGAAGCAGGGAATCAGAGGCCGGGAATCAGAGATGGGGAATCAGAGGCGGGGAATGAGATATGGGGAATCAGAGGCGGGGAATCAGAGGCGGGGAAACAGAGGCGAGGAATCAGATATGGGGAATCAGAGGTGGCGAATCAAAGGCGGTGAATCAGAGATGGGGAATCAGAGGCGGGGAATCAGAGGCAGGGAATCAAACACGGGGAATCAGAGGCGGGGAATCAGAGCTGGGGAATCAGAGGCGGGGAATCAGAGTTGGGGAATCAGAGGCGGGGAATCAGAGCTGGGGAATCAGAGGTGGGGATCAGAGTCGGGGAATCAGAGGCAGGGAATCAGATGTGCGGAATCAGAGATGGGGAATCAGAGGTGGGGAATCAGAGGCTGTGAATCAGAGATGGGGAATCAGAGGCGGGGAATCAGAGGCAAGAAATCAGACACGGGGTTTCAGAGGCTGGGAATCAGACGGGGGAATCAAAGGCGGGGAATCAGAGCTGGGGAATCAGAGGCAGGGAATCAGAGTTGGGGATTCAGAGGCGGGGAATCAGATATGGGGAAACAGAGGCGGGGAATCAGAGTCGGGCAAACAGAGGCGGGGAATTAGATATGGGGAATCAGAGGTGGGGAATCAGAGGTGGTGAATCAGAGATGGGGAATCACAGGCGGGGAATCAGAGGCAGGGAATAGAACGCGGGGAATCAGAGGCAGGGAATCAGAGTTGGGGCATCAGAGGTTGGGAATTAGATATGGGGAAACAGAGGCGGGGAATCAGAGGCGGGGAAACAGAGGCGGGAAATCAGATATGGGGAATCAGAGGTGGGGAATCAGAGGCAGGGAATCAGATGTGCGGAATCGAGATGGGGAATCAGAGGCAGGGAATCAGAATCAGAAGCGGGGAATCAGAGGCCGGGAAACAGAGGTGGGGAATCAGATATGGGGAATCAGAGGTGGGGAATCAGAGGCAGGGAATTAGATTTGCGGAATCAGAGATGGGGAATCAGAAGCAGGGAATCAGAGGTCGGGAATCAGAGGCCGGAATCAGATGCCGGGAATAAGAGGCCGGGAATCAAAGGCGATTAATCAGAGATGGGGAATCAGAGGCGGGGAATCAGAGGCAGGGAATCAAACACGGGGAATCAGAGGCGGGGAATCAGCGCTGGGGAATCAGAGGTGGGGATCAGAGTCGGGGAATCAGAGGCAGGGAATCAGATGTGCGGAATCAGAGGTGGGGAATCAGAGGCAGGGAATCAGAGGCAGGGAATCGGAGGCTTGGAATCAGATGCAGGGAATCAGATGCGGGGAATCAGAGGCGGGGAATCAGAGCTGGGGAATCAGAGGTGGGGAATCAGAGTTGGGGAATCAGAGGCGTTGACTTAGATATTGGGAAACAGAGGCGGGGAATCAGAGGCGGGGAATCAGAGGCAGGGAATCAGATGTGCGGAATCAGAGATGGGGAATCAGAGGCAGGGAATCAGAATCAGAAGCAGGGAATCAGAGGCCGGGAATCAGAGGCCGGAATCAGATGCCGGGAATAAGAGGCCGGGAATCAGAGGTGGGGAATCAGAGTCCGGGAATCAGAGATGGGGATTCAGAGGCGGGGAATGAGATATGGGGAATCATAGGCGGGGAATCAGAGGCGGGGAAACAGAGGCGGGGAATCAGATATGGGGAATCAGAGGTGGCGAATCAAAGGCGGTGAATCAGAGATGGGGAATCAGAGGCCGGGAATCAGAGGCAGGGAATCAAACACGGAAAATCAGAGGCGGGGAATCAGAGCTGGGGAATCAGAGGCGGGGAATCAGAGGCGGGGAAACAGAGGCGAGGAATCAGATATGGGGAATCAGAGGTGGCGAATCAAAGGTGGTGAATCAGAGATGGGGAATCAGAGGCGGGGAATCAGATGCAGGGAATCAAACACGGGGAATCAGAGGCGGGGAATCAGAGCTGGGGAATCAGAGGCGGGGAATCAGAGTTGGGGAATCAGAGGCGGGGAATCAGAGCTGGGGAATCAGAGGTGGGGATCAGAGTCGTTGAATCAGAGGCAGGGAATCAGATGTGCGGAATCAGAGATGGGGAATCAGAGTTGGGGAATCAGAGGCTGTGAATCAGAGATGGGGAATCAGAGGCGGGGAATCAGAGGCAAGCAATCAGACACGGGGTTTCAGAGGCTGGGAATCAGACGGGGGAATCAAAGGCGGGGAATCAGAGCTGGGGAATCAGAGGCAGGGAATCAAACACGGAAAATCAGTGGCGGGGAATCAGAGCTGGGGAATCAGAGGCGGGGAATCAGAGGCGGGGAAACAGAGGCGAGGAATCAGATATGGGGAATCAGAGGTGGCGAATCAAAGGCGGTGAATCAGAGATGGGGAATCAGAGGCGGGGAATCAGAGGCAGGGAATCAAACACGGGGAATCAGAGGCGGGGAATCAGAGCTGGGGAATCAGAGGCGGGGAATCAGGGTTGGGGAATCAGAGGCGGGGAATCAGAGCTGGGGAATCAGAGGTGGGGATCAGAGTCGGGGAATCAGAGGCAGGGAATCAGATGTGCGGAATCAGAGATTGGGAATCAGAGGTGGGGAATCAGAGGCTGTGAATCAGAGATGGGGAATCAGAGGCGGGGAATCAGAGGCAAGAAATCAGATACGGGGTTTCAGAGGCTGGGAATCAGACGGGGGAATCAAAGGCGGGGAATCAGAGCTGGGGAATCAGAGGCAGGGAATCAGAGTTGGGGATTCAGAGGCGGGGAATCAGATATGGGGAATCAGAGGCCGGGAATCAGAGGCAGGGAATCAAACACGGAAAATCAGAGGCGGGGAATCAGAGCTGGGGAATCAGAGGCGGGGAATCAGAGGCGGGGAAACAGAGGCGAGGAATCAGATATGGGGAATCAGAGGTGGCGAATCAAAGGCGGTGAATCAGAGATGGGGAATCAGAGGCGGGGAATCAGAGGCAGGGAATCAAACACGGGGAATCAGAGGCGGGGAATCAGAGCTGGGGAATCAGAGGCGGGGAATCAGAGGCGGGGAAACAGAGGCGGGGAATCAGATATGGGGAATCAGAGGTGGCGAATCAAAGGGGGTGAATCAGAGATGGGGAATCAGAGGCCGGGAATCAGAGGCAGGGAATCAAACACGGAAAATCAGAGGCGGGGAATCAGAGCTGGGGAATCAGAGGCGGGGAATCAGAGGCGGGGAAACAGAGGCGAGGAATCAGATATGGGGAATCAGAGGTGGAGAATCAAAGGCGGTGAATCAGAGATGGGGAATCAGAGGCGGGGAATCAGAGGCAGGGAATCAAACACGGGGAATCAGAGGCGGGGAATCAGAGCTGGGGAATCAGAGGCGGGGAATCAGAGCTGGGGAATCAGAGGCGGGGAATCAGAGGCGGGGAAACAGAGGCGGGGAATCAGATATGGGGAATCAGAGGTGGCGAATCAAAGGCGGTGAATCAGAGATGGGGAATCAGAGGCCGGGAATCAGAGGCAGGGAATCAAACACAAAAAATCAGAGGCGGGGAATCAGAGCTGGGGAATCAGAGGCGGGGAATCAGAGGCGGGGAAACAGAGGCGAGGAATCAGATATGGGGAATCAGAGGTGGCGAATCAAAGGCGGTGAATCAGAGATGGGGAATCAGAGGCGGGGAATCAGAGCTGGGGAATCAGAGGCGGGGAATCAGAGTTGGGGAATCAGAGGCGGGGAATCAGAGCTGGGGAATCAGAGGTGGGGATCAGAGTCGGGGAATCAGAGGCAGGGAATCAGATGTGCGGAATCAGAGATGGGGAATCAGAGGTGGGGAATCAGAGGCTGTGAATCAGAGATGGGGAATCAGAGGCGGGGAATCAGAGGCAAGCAATCAGACACGGGGTTTCAGAGGCTGGGAATCAGACGGGGGAATCAAAGGCGGGGAATCAGAGCTGGGGAATCAGAGGCAGGGAATCAAACACGGAAAATCAGTGGCGGGGAATCAGAGCTGGGGAATCAGAGGCGGGGAATCAGAGGCGGGGAAACAGAGGCGAGGAATCAGATATGGGGAATCAGAGGTGGCGAATCAAAGGCGGTGAATCAGAGATGGGGAATCAGAGGCGGGTTATCAGAGGCAGGGAATCAAACACGGGGAATCAGAGGCGGGGAATCAGAGCTGGGGAATCAGAGGCGGGGAATCAGGGTTGGGGAATCAGAGGCGGGGAATCAGAGCTGGGGAATCAGAGGTGGGGATCAGAGTCGGGGAATCAGAGGCAGGGAATCAGATGTGCGGAATCAGAGATTGGGAATCAGAGGTGGGGAATCAGAGGCTGTGAATCAGAGATGGGGAATCAGAGGCGGGGAATCAGAGGCAAGAAATCAGACACGGGGTTTCAGAGGCTGGGAATCAGACGGGGGAATCAAAGGCGGGGAATCAGAGCTGGGGAATCAGAGGCAGGGAATCAGAGTTGGGGATTCAGAGGCGGGGAATCAGATATGGGGAATCAGAGGCCGGGAATCAGAGGCAGGGAATCAAACACGGAAAATCAGAGGCGGGGAATCAGAGCTGGGGAATCAGAGGCGGGGAATCAGAGGCGGGGAAACAGAGGCGAGGAATCAGATATGGGGAATCAGAGGTGGCGAATCAAAGGCGGTGAATCAGAGATGGGGAATCAGAGGCGGGGAATCAGAGGCAGGGAATCAAACACGGGGAATCAGAGGCGGGGAATCAGAGCTGGGGAATCAGAGGCGGGGAATCAGAGGCGGGGAAACAGAGGCGGGGAATCAGATATGGGGAATCAGAGGTGGCGAATCAAAGGGGGTGAATCAGAGATGGGGAATCAGAGGCCGGGAATCAGAGGCAGGGAATCAAACACGGAAAATCAGAGGCGGGGAATCAGAGCTGGGGAATCAGAGGCGGGGAATCAGATATGGGAAATCAGAGGTGGAGAATCAAAGGCGGTGAATCAGAGATGGGGAATCAGAGGCGGGGAATTAGAGTTGGGGAATCAGAGGCGGGGAATCAGAGGCGGGGAAACAGAGGCGGGGAATCAAACACGGGGAATCAGAGGTGGGGAATCAGAGGTTGGGAATCAGAGGCAGGGAATCGGAGGCGGGGAATCAGAGGCGGGGAATCAGAGGCAGGGAATCAGATGTGCGGAATCGGAGATGGGTAATCAGAGGCAGGGAATCAGAGGCGGGGAATCAGAGGCGGGGAATCAGAGGCCGGGAATCAGATATGGGGAAACAGAGGCAGGGAATCAGAGGCGGGGAAACAAAGGCTGGGAATCAGATATGGGGAATCAGAGGTGGGGAATCAGAGGTTGGGAATCAGAGGCAGGGAATCAGAGGCTTGGAATCAGATGCAGGGAATCAGATGCGGGGAATCAGAGGCGGGGAATCAGAGCTGGGGAATCAGAGGTGGGGAATCAGAGTTGGGGAATCAGAGGCGGGGACTTAGATATTGGGAAACAGAGGCGGGGAATCAGAGGCGGGGAAACAGAGAAGGGGAATCAGATATGGGGAATCAGAAATGGGGAATCAGAGGCAGGGAATCAGATGTGCAGAATCAGAGATGGGGAATCAAAGGCAGGGAATCAGAATCAGAAGCAGGGAATCAGAGGCCGGGAATCAGAGGCCGGAATCAGATGCCGGGAATAAGAGGCCGGGAATCAGAGGTGGGGAATCAGAGTCCGGGAATCAGAGATGGGGATTCAGAGGCGGGGAATGAGATATGGGGAATCAGAGGCGGGGAATCAGAGGCGGGGAAACAGAGGCGGGGAATCAGATATGGGGAATCAGAGGTGGCGAATCAAAGGCGGTGAATCAGAGATGGGGAATCAGAGGCAGGGAATCAGATGTGCGGAATCAGAGATGGGGAATCAGAGGTGGGGAATCAGAGGCTGTGAATCAGAGATGGGGAATCAGAGGCGGGGAATCAGAGGCAAGAAATCAGACACGGGGTTTCAGAGGCTGGGAATCAGACAGGGGAATCAAAGGCGGGGAATCAGAGCTGGGGAATCAGAGGCAGGGAATCAGAGTTGGGGATTCAGAGGCGGGGAATCAGATATGGGGAAACAGAGGCGGGGAATCAGAGGCGTGGAAACAGAGGCGGGGAATCAGATATGGGGAATCAGAGGTGGGGAATCAGAGGTTGGGAATCAGAGGCAGGGAATCAGAGGCTGGGAATCAGATGCAGGGAATCAGATGCGGGGATCAGAGGCGGGGAATGAGAGCTGGGGAATCAGAGTTGGGGAATCAGAGGCGGGGACTTAGATATGGGGAAACAGAGGCGGGGAATCAGAGGTGGGGAAACAGAGGCGGGGAATCAGATATGGGGAATCAGAGGTGGGGAATCAGAGGCAGGGAATCAGATGTGCGGAATCAGAGATGGGGAATCAGAGGCAGGGAATCAGAATCAGAAGCAGGGAATAAGACGCGGGGAATCACAGGCGGGGAATCAGAGCTGGGGAAGCAGAGGCAGTGAATCAGAGGCGGGGAATCAGAGGCAGGGAATCGGATGTGCGGAATCAGAGATGGGGAATCAGAGGTGGGGAATCAGAGGTGGTGAATCAGACATGGGTAATCAGAGGCGGGGAATCAGAGGAAGGAAATCAGACACGGGGAATCAGAGGCGGGGAATCAGAGCTGGGAAATTAGAGGCAGGGAATCATAGTTGGGAATCAGAGGCGGGGAATCAGATATGGGGAAACAGAGGCGGGGAATCAGAGGCGGGCAAATAGAGGCGGGGCATCAGATATGGGGAAACAGAGGCGGGGAATCAGAGCTGGGGAATAAGAGGCGGGGAATCATAGTTGGGAATCAGAGGCGGGGAATCAGATATGGGGAAACAGAGGCGGGGAATCAGGGGCGGGGAAACAGAGGCGGGGAATCAGATATGGGGAATCGGATGTGGGGAATCAGAGGCGGGGAATCAGAGCTGTGGAATCAGAGGCGGGGAATCAGAGTTGGGGCATCAGAGGTGGGGAATTAGATATGGGGAAACAGAGGCGGAGAATCAGAGGTGGCGAAACAGAGGCGGGGAATCAGATATGGGGAATCAGAGGTGGGGAATCAGAGGCAGGTAATCAGATGTGCGGAATCAGAGATGGGGAATCAGAGGCAGGGAATCAGAATCAGAAGCGGGGAGTCAGAGGACGGGAATCAGAGGCCTGGAATCAGATGCTGGGAATAAGAGGCCGGGAATCAGAGGTGGGGAATCAGAGTCCGGGAATCAGAGATGGGGAGTCAGAGGCGGGGAATGAGATATGGAGAATCAGAGGCGGGGAATCAGATGCGGGGAAACAGAGGTGGGGAATCAGATATGGGGAATCAGAGGTGGCGAATCAAAGGCGGTGAATCAGAGATGGGGAATCAAAGGCGGGGAATCAGAGGCAGGGAATCAAACACGGGGAATCAGAGGCGGGGAATCAGAGCTGGGGAATCAGAGGCTGGGAATCAAAGTTGGGGAATCAGAGGCAGGGAATCAGATATGGGGAAACAGGGGCGGGGAATCAGAGGCGGGGAAACAGAGGCAGGGAATCAGATATGGGGAATCAGAGGTGGGGAATTAGAGTTGGGGAATCAGAGGCGGGGAATCAGAGGCGGGGAAACAGAGGCGGGGAATCAAACACGGGGAATCAGAGGTGGGGAATCAGAGGTTGGGAATCAGATGCAGGGAATCAGAGGCGGGGAATCAGAGGCGGGGAATCAGAGGCAGGGAATCAGATGTGCGGAATCGGAGATGGGGAATCAGAGGCAGGGAATCAGAGGCGGGGAATCAGAGGCAGGGAATCAGAGGCCGGGAATCAGATATGGGGAAACAGAGGCGGGGAAACAGAGGCTGGGGATCAGATATGGGGAATCAGAGGTGGGGTATCAGAGGTTGGGAATCAGAGGCAGGGAATCAGAGGCTTGGAATCAGATGCAGGGAATCAGATGCGGGGAATCAGAGGCGGGGAATCAGAGCTGGGGAATCAGATGCTGGGAATCAAAGTTGGGGAATCAGAGGCAGGGAATCAGATATGGGGAAACAGGGGTGGGGAATCAGAGGCGGGGAATCAGATATGGGGAATCAGAGGCGGGGAATTAGAGTTGGGGAATCAGAGGCGGGGAATCAGAGGCGGGGAAACAGAGGCGGGGAATCAAACACGGGGAATCAGAGGTGGGGAATCAGAGGTTGGGAATCAGAGGCAGGGAATCAGAGGCGGGGAATCAGAGGCGGGGAATCAGAGGCAGGGAATCAGAGGCGGGGAATCAGAGGCGGGGAACCAGAGGCCGGGAATCAGATATGGGGAAACAGAGGCGGGGAATCAGAGGCGGGGAAACAGAGGCTGGGAATCAGATATGGGGAATCAGAGGTGGGGAATCAGAGGTTGGGAATCAGAGGCAGGGAATAAGAGGCTTGGAATCAGATGCAGGGAATCAGATGCGGGGAATCAGAGGCGGGGAATCAGAGCTGGGGAATCAGAGGTGGGGAATTAGAGTTGGGGAATCAGAGGCGGGGACTTAGATATTGGGAAACAGAGGCGGGGAATCAGAGGCGGGGAAACAGAGGTGGGGAATCAGATATGGGGAATCAGAGATGGGGAATCAGAGGCAGGGAATCAGATGTGCGGAATCAGAGATGGGGAATCAAAGGCAGGGAATCAGAATCAGAAGCAGGGAATCAGAGGTGGGGAATCAGAGTCCGGGAATCAGAGATGGGGATTCAGAGGCCGGGAATCAGAGGCAGGGAATCAAACACGGGGAATCAGAGGCGGGGAATCATAGCTGGCGAATCAGAGGCGGGGAATCAGATGTGGGGAATCAGAGGCCGGGAATCAGATATTGTGAATCAGAGGTGGAGAATCAGAGGCGGGGAAACAGAGGCGGGGAATTAGATATGGGGTATCAGAGGTGGGGAATCAGAGGTTGTGAATCAGAGATGGGGAATCAGAGGCGGGGAATCAGAGGCCGGTAATCAGACGCGGGGAATCAGAGGCGGGGAATCAGAGCTGGGAAATTAGAGGCAGGGAATCAGAGTTGGGGATTCAGAGGCGGGGAATCAGATATGGGGAAACAGAGGCGGGGAATCAGATGCAGGCAAATAGAGGCGGGGATCAGATATGGGGAAACAGTGGCGGGGAATCAGAGGCGGGGAAACAGAGGCGGGAAATCAGATATGGGGAATCAGAGGTGGGGAATCAGAGGTTGGGAATCAGAGGCTGGGAATCAGAGGCGGGGAATCAGAGCTGGGGAATCAGAGGTGGGTAATCAAAGTTGGGGAATCAGAGGCGGGGACTTAGATATGGGGAAACAGAGGCGGGGAATCAGAGGCGGGGAAACAGAGGCGGGGAATCAGATATGGGGAATCAGAGGTGGGGAATCAGAGGCAGGGAATTAGATTTGCGGAATCAGAGATGGGGAATCAGAGCTGGGGAATCAGAGGCGGGGAAACAGAGGCGGGGAATCAGATATGGGGTATCAGAGGTGGGGAATCAGAGGTTGTGAATCAGAGATGGGGAATCAGAGGCGGGGAAACAGAGGCCGGTAATCAGACGCGGGGAATCAGAGGCGGGGAATCAGAGCTGGGAAATTAGAGGCAGGGAATCAGAGTTGGGGATTCAGAGGCGGGGAATCAGATATGGGGAAACAGAGGCGGGGAATCAGATGCAGGCAAATAGAGGCGGGGATCAGATATGGGGAAATAGAGCGGGGAATCAGAGGCGGGGAAACAGAGGCGGGGAATCAGATATGGGGAATCAGAGGTGGGGAATCAGAGGTTGGGAATCAGAGGCTGGGATTCAGAGGCGGGGAATCAGAGCTGGGGAATCAGAGGTGGGGAATCAAAGTTGGGGAATCAGAGGCGGGGACTTAGATATGGGGAAACAGAGGCGGGGAATCAGAGGCGGGGAAACAGAGGCGGGGAATCAGATATGGGGAATCAGAGGTGGGGAATCAGAGGCAGGGAATTAGATTTGCGGAATCAGAGATGGGGAATCAGAAGCAGGGAATCAGAGGCCGGGAATCAGAGGCCGGAATCAGATGCCGGGAATAAGAGGCCGGGAATCAGAGGTGGGGAATCAGAGTCCGGGAATCAGAGATGGGGAATCAGAGGCAGGGAATCAGAATCAGAAGCGGGGAGTCAGAGGACGGGAATCAGAGGCCTGGAATCAGATGCTGGGAATAAGAGGCCAGGAATCAGAGGTGGGGAATCAGAGTCCGGGAATCAGAGATGGGGAGTCAGAGGCGGGGAATGAGATATGGAGAATCAGAGGCGGGGAATCAGATGCGAGGAAACAGAGGTGGGGAATCAGATATGGGGAATCAGAGGTGGCGAATCAAAGGCGGTGAATCAGAGATGGGGAATCAGAGGCGGGGAATCAGAGGCAGGGAATCAAACACGGGGAATCAGAGGCGGGGAATCAGAGCTGGGGAATCAGAGGCTGGGAATCAAAGTTGGGGAATCAGAGGCAGGGAATCAGATATGGGGAAACAGGGGCGGGGAATCAGAGGCGGGGAAACAGAGGCAGGGAATCAGATATGGGGAATCAGAGGTGGGGAATTAGAGTTGGGGAATCAGAGGCGGGGAATCAGAGGCGGGGAAACAGAGGCGGGGAATCAAACACGGGGAATCAGAGGTGGGGAATCAGAGGTTGGGAATCAGATGCAGGGAATCAGAGGCGGGGAATCAGAGGCGGGGAATCAGAGGCAGGGAATCAGATGTGCGGAATCGGAGATGGGGAATCAGAGGCAGGGAATCAGAGGCAGGGAATCAGAGGCAGGGAATCAGAGGCCGGGAATCAGATATGGGGAAACAGAGGCGGGGAAACAGAGGCTGGTGATCAGATATGGGGAATCAGAGGTGGGGTATCAGAGGTTGGGAATCAGAGGCAGGGAATCAGAGGCTTGGAATCAGATGCAGGGAATCAGATGCGGGGAATCAGAGGCGGGGAATCAGAGCTGGGGAATCAGATGCTGGGAATCAAAGTTGGGGAATCAGAGGCAGGGAATCAGATATGGGGAAACAGGGGTGGGGAATCAGAGGCGGGGAATCAGATATGGGGAATCAGAGGCGGGGAATTAGAGTTGGGGAATCAGAGGCGGGGAATCAGAGGCGGGGAAACAGAGGCGGGGAATCAAACACGGGGAATCAGAGGTGGGGAATCAGAGGTTGGGAATCAGAGGCAGGGAATCAGAGGCGGGGAATCAGAGGCGGGGAATCAGAGGCAGGGAATCAGATGTGCGGAATCGGAGATGGGGAATCAGAGGCAGGGAATCAGAGGCGGGGAATCAGAGGCGGGGAACCAGAGGCCGGGAATCAGATATGGGGAAACAGAGGCGGGGAATCAGAGGCGGGGAAACAGAGGCTGGGAATCAGATATGGGGAATCAGAGGTGGGGAATCAGAGGTTGGGAATCAGAGGCAGGGAATAAGAGGCTTGGAATCAGATGCAGGGAATCAGATGCGGGGAATCAGAGGCGGGGAATCAGAGCTGGGGAATCAGAGGTGGGGAATTAGAGTTGGGGAATCAGAGGCGGGGACTTAGATATTGGGAAACAGAGGCGGGGAATCAGAGGCGGGGAAACAGAGGCGGGGAATCAGATATGGGGAATCAGAGATGGGGAATCAGAGGCAGGGAATCAGATGTGCGGAATCAGAGATGGGGAATCAAAGGCAGGGAATCAGAATCAGAAGCTGGGAATCAGAGGTTGGGAATCAGAGTCCGGGAATCAGAGATGGGGATTCAGAGGCGGGGAATGAGATATGGGGAATCATTGGCGGGGAATCAGAGGCGGGGAAACAGAGGTGGGGAATCAGATATGGGGAATCAGAGGTGGCGAATCAAAGGCGGTGAATCAGAGATGGGGAATCAGAGGCCGGGAATCAGAGGCAGGGAATCAAACACGGGGAATCAGAGGCGGGGAATCATAGCTGGCGAATCAGAGGCGGGGAATCAGAGGTGGGGAATCAGAGGCGGGGAATCAGATATTGGGAATCAGAGGTGGGGAATCAGAGGCGGGGAAACAGAGGCGGGGAATCAGATATGGGGTATCAGAGGTGGGGAATCAGAGGTTGTGAATCAGAGATGGGGAATCAGATGCGGGGAATCAGAGGCCGGTAATCAGACGCGGGGAATCAGAGGCGGGGAATCAGAGCTGGGAAATTAGAGGCAGGGTATCAGAGTTGGGGATTCAGAGGCGGGGAATCAGATATGGGGAAACAGAGGCGGGGAATTAGATGCAGGCAAATAGAGGCGGGGATCAGATATGGGGAAACAGAGGCGGGGAATCAGAGGCGGGGAAACAGAGGCGGGGAATCAGATATGGGGAATCAGAGGTGGGGAATCAGAGGTTGGGAATCAGAGGCTGGGAATCAGAGGCGGGGAATCAGAGCTGGGGAATCAGAGGTGGGGAATCAAAGTTGGGGAATCAGAGGCAGGGACTTAGATATGGGGAAACAGAGGCGGGGAATCAGAGGCGGGGAAACAGAGGCGGGGAATCAGATATGGGGAATCAGAGGTGGGGAATCAGAGGCAGGGAATTAGATTTGCGGAATCAGAGATGGGGAATCAGAGGTGGGGAATCAGAGGCGGGGAAACAGAGGCAGGGAATCAGATATGGGGTATCAGAGGTGGGGAATCAGAGGTTGTGAATCAGAGATGGGGAATCAGAGGCGGGGAAACAGAGGCCGGTAATCAGACGCAGGGAATCAGAGGCGGGGAATCAGAGCTGGGAAATTAGAGGCAGGGAATCAGAGTTGGGGATTCAGAGGCGGGGAATCAGATATGGGGAAACAGAGGCGGGGAATCAGATGCAGGCAAATAGAGGCGGGGATCAGATATGGGGAAACAGAGGCGGGGAATCAGAGGCGGGGAAACAGAGGCGGGGAATCAGATATGGGGAATCAGAGGTGGGGAATCAGAGGTTGGGAATCAGAGGCTGGGATTCAGAGGCGGGGAATCAGAGCTGGGGAATCAGAGGTGGGGAATCAAAGTTGGGGAATCAGAGGCGGGGACTTAGATATGGGGAAACAGAGGCGGTGAATCAGAGGCGGGGAAACAGAGGCGGGGAATCAGATATGGGGAATCAGAGGTGGGGAATCAGAGGCAGGGAATTAGATTTGCGGAATCAGAGATGGGGAATCAGAAGCAGGGAATCAGAGGCCGGGAATCAGAGGCCGGAATCAGATGCCGGGAATAAGAGGCCGGGAATCAGAGGTGGGGAATCAGAGTCCGGGAATCAGAGATGGGGAATCAGAGGCGGGGAATGAGATATGGGGAATCAGAGGCGGGGAATCAGAGGCGGGGAAACAGAGGCGAGGAATCAGATATGGGGAATCAGAGGTGGCGAATCAAAGGCGGTGAATCAGAGATGGGGAATCAGAGATGGGGAATCAGAGGCGGGGAATGAGATATGGGGAATCAGAGGCAGGGAATCAGAGTTGGGGATTCAGAGGCGGGGAATCAGATATGGGGAAACAGAGGCGGGGAATCAGAGGCTGTGAATCAGAGATGGGGAATCAGAGGAGGGGAATCAGAGGCAAGAAATCAGACAAGGGGTTTCAGAGGCTGGGAATCAGACGGGGGAATCAAAGGCGGGGAATCAGAGCTGGGGAATCAGAGGCAGGGAATCAAACACGGAAAATCAGTGGCGGGGAATCAGAGCTGGGGAATCAGAGGCGGGGAATCAGAGGCGGGGAAACAGAGGCGAGGAATCAGATATGGGGAATCAGAGGTGGCGAATCAAAGGCGGTGAATCAGAGATGGGGAATCAGAGGCGGGGAATCAGAGGCAGGGAATCAAACACGGGGAATCAGAGGCGGGGAATCAGAGCTGCGGAATCAGAGGCGGGGCATCAGAGTTGGGGAATCAGAGGCGGGGAATCAGAGCTGGGGAATCAGAGGTGGGGATCAGAGTCGGGGAATCAGAGGCAGGGAATCAGATGTGCGGAATCAGAGATTGGGAATCAGAGGTGGGGAATCAGAGGCTGTGAATCAGAGATGGGGAATCAGAGGCGGGGAATCAGAGGCAAGAAATCAGACACGGGGTTTCAGAGGCTGGGAATCAGACGGGGGAATCAAAGGCGGGGAATCAGAGCTGGGGAATCAGAGGCAGGGAATCAGAGTTGGGGATTCAGAGGCGGGGAATCAGATATGGGGAATCAGAGGCCGGGAATCAGAGGCAGGGAATCAAACACGGAAAATCAGAGGCGGGGAATCAGAGCTGGGGAATCAAAGGCGGGGAATCAGAGGCGGGGAAACAGAGGTGAGGAATCAGATATGGGGAATCAGAGGTGGCGAATCAAAGGCGGTGAATCAGAGATGGGGAATCAGAGGCCGGGAATCAGAGGCAGTGAATCAAACACGGAAAATCAGAGGCGGGGAATCAGAGCTGGGGAATCAGAGGCGGGTAATCAGAGGCGGGGAAACAGAGGCGAGGAATCAGATATGGGGAATCAGAGGTGGCGAATCAAAGGCGGTGAATCAGAGATGGGGAATCAGAGGCGGGGAATCAGAGGCAGGGAATCAAACACGGGGAATCAGAGGCGGGGAATCAGAGCTGGGGAATCAGAGGCGGGGAATCAGAGGCGGGGAAACAGAGGCGGGGAATCAGATATGGGGAATCAGAGGTGGCGAATCAAAGGCGGTGAATCAGAGATGGGGAATCAGAGGCCGGGAATCAGAGGCAGGGAATCAAACACGGAAAATCAGAGGCGGGGAATCAGAGCTGGGGAATCAGAGGCGGGGAATCAGAGGCGGGGAAACAGAGGCGAGGAATCAGATATGGGGAATCAGAGGTGGCGAATCAAAGGCGGTGAATCAGAGATGGGGAATCAGAGGCGGGGAATCAGAGGCAGGGAATCAAACACGGGGAATCAGAGGCGGGGAATCAGAGCTGGGGAATCAGAGGCGGGGAATCAGAGCTGGGGAATCAGAGGCGGGGAATCAGAGGCGGGGAAACAGAGGCGGGGAATCAGATATGGGGAATCAGAGGTGGCGAATCAAAGGCGGTGAATCAGAGATGGGGAATCAGAGTTGGGGCATCAGAGGTTGGGAATTAGATATGGGGAAACAGAGGCGGGGAATCAGAGGCGGGGAAACAGAGGCGGGAAATCAGATATGGGGAATCAGAGGTGGGGAATCAGAGGCAGGGAATCAGATGTGCGGAATCAGAGATGGGGAATCAGAGGCAGGGAATCAGAATCAGAAGCGGGGAATCAGAGGCCGGGAAACAGAGGCGGGGAATCAGATATGGGGAATCAGAGGTGGGGAATCAAAGGCAGGGAATTAGATTTGCGGAATCAGAGATGGGGAATCAGAAGCAGGGAATCAGAGGCCTGGAATCAGAGGCCGGAATCAGATGCCGGGAATAAGAGGCCGGGAATCAGAGGTGGGGAATCAGAGTCCGGGAATCAGAGATGGGGAATCAGAGGCGGGGAATGAGATATGGGGAATCAGAGGCGGGGAATCAGAGGCAGGGAAACAGAGGCGAGGAATCAGATATGGGGAATCAGAGGTGGCGAATCAAAGGCGATGTATCAGAGATGGGGAATCAGAGGTTGGGAATCAGAGGCAGGGAATCAGATGTGCGGAATCAGAGATGGGGAATCAGAGGCAGGGAATCAGAATCAGAAGCGGGGAATCAGAGGCCGGGAAACAGAGGCGGGGATTCATATATGGGGATTCAGAGGTGGGGAATCAGAGGCAGGGAATTAGATTTGCGGAATCAGAGATGGGGAATCAGAAGCAGGGAATCAGAGGCCGGGAATCAGAGGCCGGAATCAGATGCCGGGAATAAGAGGCCGGGAATCAGAGGTGGGGAATCAGAGTCCGGGAATCAGAGATGGGGATTCAGAGGCGGGGAATGAGATATGGGGAATCAGAGGCGGGGAATCAGAGGCGGGGAAACAGAGGCGGGGAATCAGATATGGGGAATCAGAGGTGGCGAATCAAAGGCGGTGAATCAGAGATGGGGAATCAGAGGCCGGGAATCAGAGGCAGGGAATCAAACACAGAAAATCAGAGGCGGGGAATCAGAGCTGGGGAATCAGAGGCGGGGAATCAGAGGCGGGGAAACAGAGGCGAGGAATCAGATATGGGGAATCAGAGGTGGGGAATCAGAGGCAGGTAATCAGATGTGCGGAATCAGAGATGGGGAATCAGAGGCAGGGAATCAGAATCAGAAGCGGGGAGTCAGAGGCCGGGAATCAGAGGCCTGGAATCAGATGCTGGGAATAAGAGGCCGTGAATCAGAGGTGCGGAATCAGAGTCTGGGAATCAGTGATGGGGATTCAGAGGCGGGGAATGAGATATGGAGAATCAGAGGCGGGGAATCAGAGGCGGGGAAACAGAGGTGGGGAATCAGATATGGGGAATCAGAGGTGGCGAATCAAAGGCGGTGAATCAGAGATGGGGAATCAGAGGCGGGGAATCAGAGGCAGGGAATCAAACACGGGGAATCAGAGGCGTGGTATCAGAGCTGGGGAATCAGAGGCTGGGAATCAAAGTTGGGGAATCAGAGGCAGGGAATCAGATATGGGGAAACAGGGGCGGGGAATCAGAGGCGGGGAAACAGAGGCGGGGAATCAGATATGGGGAATCAGAGGCGGGGAATTAGAGTTGGGGAATCAGAGGCGGGGAATCAGAGGCGGGGAAACAGAGGCGGGGAATCAAACACGGGGAATCAGAGGTGGGGAATCAGAGGTTGGGAATCAGAGGCAGGGAATCAGAGGCGGGGAATCAGAGGCGGGGAATCAGAGGCAGGGAATCAGATGTGCGGAATCGGAGATGGGGAATCAGAGGCAGGGAATCAGAGGCGGGGAATCAGAGGCGGGGAATCAGAGGCCGGGAATCAGATATGGGGAAACAGAGGCAGGGAATCAGAGGCGGGGAAACAGAGGCTGGGAATCAGATATGGGGAATCAGAGGTGGGGAATCAGAGGTTGGGAATCAGAGGCAGGGAATCAGAGGCTTGGAATCTGATGCAGGGAATCAGATGCGGGGAATCACAGGCGGGGAATCAGTGCTGGGGAATCAGAGGTGGGGAATCAGAGTTGGGGAATCAGAGGCGGGGACTTAGATATTGGGAAACAGAGGCGGGGAATCAGAGGCGGTGAAACAGAGAAGGGGAATCAGATATGGGGAATCAGAGATGGGGAATCAGAGGCAGGGAATCAGATGTGCGGAATCAGAGATGGGGAATCAAAGGCAGGGAATCAGAATCAGAAGCAGGGAATCAGAGGCCGGGAATCAGAGGCCGGAATCAGATGCCGGGAATAAGAGGCCGGGAATAAGAGGTGGGGAATCAGAGTCCGGGAATCAGAGATGGGGATTCAGAGGCGGGGAATGAGATATGGGGAATCAGAGGCGGGGAATCAGAGGCGGGGAAACAGAGGCGGGGAATCAGATATGGGGAATCAGAGGTGGCGAATCAAAGGCGGTGAATCAGAGATGGGGAATCAGAGGCAGGGAATCAGATGTGCGGAATCAGAGATGGGGAATCAGAGGTGGGGAATCAGAGGCTGTGAATCAGAGATGGGGAATCAGAGGCGGGGAATCAGAGGCAAGAAATCAGACACGGGGTTTCAGAGGCTGGGAATCAGACGGGGGAATCAAAGGCGGGGAATCAGAGCTGGGGAATCAGAGGCAGGGAATCAGAGTTGGGGATTCAGAGGCGGGGAATCAGATATGGGGAAACAGAGGCGGGGAATCAGAGGCGTGGAAACAGAGGCGGGGAATCAGATATGGGGAATCAGAGGTGGGGAATCAGAGGTTGGGAATCAGAGGCAGGGAATCAGAGGCTGGGAATCAGATGCAGGGAATCAGATGCGGGGATCAGAGGCGGGGAATGAGAGCTGGGGAATCAGAGGTGGGGAATCAGAGTTGGGGAATCAGAGGCGGGGACTTAGATATGGGGAAACAGAGGCGGGGAATCAGAGGTGGGGAAACAGAGGCGGGGAATCAGATATGGGGAATCAGAGGTGGGGAATCAGAGGCAGGGAATCAGATGTGCGGTATCAGAGATGGGGAATCAGAGGCAGGGAATCAGAATCAGAAGCAGGGAATAAGACGCGGGGAATCACAGGCGGGGAATCAGAGCTGGGGAAGCAGAGGCAGTGAATCAGAGGCGGGGAATCAGAGGCAGGGAATCGGATGTGCGGAATCAGAGATGGGGAATCAGAGGTGGGGAATCAGAGGCGGTGAATCAGACATGGGTAATCAGAGGCGGGGAATCAGAGGCAGGAAATCAGACACGGGGAATCAGAGGCGGGGAATCAGAGCTGGGAAATTAGAGGCAGGGAATCATAGTTGGGAATCAGAGGCGGGGAATCAGATATGGGGAAACAGAGGCGGGGAATCAGAGGCGGGCAAATAGAGGCGGGGCATCAGATATGGGGAAACAGAGGCGGGGTATCAGAGCTGGGGAATAAGAGGCGGGGAATCATAGTTGGGAATCAGAGGCGGGGAATCAGATATGGGGAAACAGAGGCGGGGAATCATGGGCGGGGAAACAGAGGCGGGGAATCAGATATGGGGAATCGGATGTGGGGAATCAGAGGCGGGGAATCAGAGCTGTGGAATCAGAGGCGGGGAATCAGAGTTGGGGCATCAGAGGTGGGGCATTAGATATGGGGAAACAGAGGCGGGGAATCAGAGGCGTGGAAACAGAGGCGGGGAATCAGATATGGGGAATCAGAGGTGGGGAATCAGAGGCAGGTAATCAGATGTGCGGAATCAGAGATGGGGAATCAGAGGCAGGGAATCAGAATCAGAAGCGGGGAGTCAGAGGACGGGAATCAGAGGCCTGGAATCAGATGCTGGGAATAAGAGGCCGGGAATCAGAGGTGGGGAATCAGAGTCCGGGAATCAGAGATGGGGAGTCAGAGGCGGGGAATGAGATATGGAGAATCAGAGGCGGGGAATCAGATGCGGGGAAACAGAGGTGGGGAATCAGATATGGGGAATCAGAGGTGGCGAATCAAAGGCGGTGAATCAGAGATGGGGAATCAGAGGCGGGGAATCAGAGGCAGGGAATCAAACACGGGGAATCAGAGGCGGGGAATCAGAGCTGGGGAATCAGAGGCTGGGAATCAAAGTTGGGGAATCAGAGGCAGGGAATCAGATATGGGGAAACAGGGGCGGGGAATCAGAGGCGGGGAAACAGAGGCAGGGAATCAGAGGCAGGGAATCAGAGGTGGGGAATTAGAGTTGGGGAATCAGAGGCGGGGAATCAGAGGCGGGGAAACAGAGGCGGGGAATCAAACACGGGGAATCAGAGGTGGGGAATCAGAGGTTGGGAATCAGATGCAGGGAATCAGAGGCGGGGAATCAGAGGCGGGGAATCAGAGGCAGGGAATCAGATGTGCGGAATCGGAGATGGGGAATCAGAGGCAGGGAATCAGAGGCGGGGAATCAGAGGCAGGGAATCAGAGGCCGGGAATCAGATATGGGGAAACAGAGGCGGGGAAACAGAGGCTGGGGATCAGATATGGGGAATCAGAGGTGGGGTATCAGAGGTTGGGAATCAGAGGCAGGGAATCAGAGGCTTGGAATCAGATGCAGGGAATCAGATGCGGGGAATCAGAGGCGGGGAATCAGAGCTGGGGAATCAGATGCTGGGAATCAAAGTTGGGGAATCAGAGGCAGGGAATCAGATATGGGGAAACAGGGGTGGGGAATCAGAGGCGGGGAATCAGATATGGGGAATCAGAGGCGGGGAATTAGAGTTGGGGAATCAGAGGCGGGGAATCAGAGGCGGGGAAACAGAGGCGGGGAATCAAACACGGGGAATCAGAGGTGGGGAATCAGAGGTTGGGAATCAGAGGCAGGGAATCAGAGGCGGGGAATCAGAGGCGGGGAATCAGAGGCGGGGAATCAGATGCTGGGAATCAAAGTTGGGGAATCAGAGGGAGGGAATCAGATATGGGGAAACAGGGGTGGGGAATCAGAGGCGGGGAATCAGATATGGGGAATCAGAGGCGGGGAATTAGAGTTGGGGAATCAGAGGCGGGGAATCAGAGGCGGGGAAACAGAGGCGAGGAATCAGATATGGGGAATCAGAGGTGGCGAATCAAAGGCGGTGAATCAGAGATGGGGAATCAGAGGTTGGGAATCAGAGGCAGGGAATCAGAGGCTTGGAATCAGATGCAGGGAATCAGATGCGGGGAATCAGAGGCGGGGAATCAGAGCTGGGGAATCAGATGCTGGGAATCAAAGTTGGGGAATCAGAGGGAGGGAATCAGATATGGGGAAACAGGGGTGGGGAATCAGAGGCGGGGAATCAGATATGGGGAATCAGAGGCGGGGAATTAGAGTTGGGGAATCAGAGGCGGGGAATCAGAGGCGGGGAAACAGAGGCGGGGAATCAAACACGGGGAATCAGAGGTGGGGAATCAGAGGTTGGGAATCAGAGGCAGGGAATCAGAGGCGGGGAATCAGAGGCGGGGAATCAGAGGCAGGGAATCAGATGTGCGGAATCGGAGATGGGGAATCAGAGGCAGGGAATCAAAGGCGGTGAATCAGAGATGGGGAATCAGAGGTTGGGAATCAGAGGCAGGGAATCAGAGGCTTGGAATCAGATGCAGGGAATCAGATGCGGGGAATCAGAGGCGGGGAATCAGAGCTGGGGAATCAGATGCTGGGAATCAAAGTTGGGGAATCAGAGGGAGGGAATCAGATATGGGGAAACAGGGGTGGGGAATCAGAGGCGGGGAATCAGATATGGGGAATCAGAGGCGGGGAATTAGAGTTGGGGAATCAGAGGCGGGGAATCAGAGGCGGGGAAACAGAGGCGGGGAATCAAACACGGGGAATCAGAGGTGGGGAATCAGAGGTTGGGAATCAGAGGCAGGGAATCAGAGGCGGGGAATCAGAGGCCGGAATCAGATGCCGGGAATAAGAGGCCGGGAATCAGAGGTGGGGAATCAGAGTCCGGGAATCAGAGATGGGGAATCAGAGGCGGGGAATGAGATATGGGGAATCAGAGGCGGGGAATCAGAGGCGGGGAAACAGAGGCGAGGAATCAGATATGGGGAATCAGAGGTGGCGAATCAAAGGCGGTGAATCAGAGATGGGGAATCAGAGGTTGGGAATCAGAGGCAGGGAATCAGAGGCTTGGAATCAGATGCAGGGAATCAGATGCGGGGAATCAGAGGCGGGGAATCAGAGCTGGGGAATCAGATGCTGGGAATCAAAGTTGGGGAATCAGAGGGAGGGAATCAGATATGGGGAAACAGGGGTGGGGAATCAGAGGCGGGGAATCAGATATGGGGAATCAGAGGCGGGGAATTAGAGTTGGGGAATCAGAGGCGGGGAATCAGAGGCGGGGAAACAGAGGCGGGGAATCAAACACGGGGAATCAGAGGTGGGGAATCAGAGGTTGGGAATCAGAGGCAGGGAATCAGAGGCGGGGAATCAGAGGCGGGGAATCAGAGGCAGGGAATCAGATGTGCGGAATCGGAGATGGGGAATCAGAGGCAGGGAATCAGAGGCGGGGAATCAGAGGCGGGGAACCAGAGGCCGGGAATCAGATATGGGGAAACAGAGGCGGGGAATCAGAGGCGGGGAAACAGAGGCTGGGAATCAGATATGGGGAATCAGAGGTGGGGAATCAGAGGTTGGGAATCAGAGGCAGGGAATAAGAGGCTTGGAATCAGATGCAGGGAATCAGATGCGGGGAATCAGAGGCGGGGAATCAGAGCTGGGGAATCAGAGGTGGGGAATTAGAGTTGGGGAATCAGAGGCGGGGACTTAGATATTGGGAAACAGAGGCGGGGAATCAGAGGCGGGGAAACAGAGGCGGGGAATCAGACATGGGGAATCAGAGATGGGGAATCAGAGGCAGGGAATCAGATGTGCGGAATCAGAGATGGGGAATCAAAGGCAGGGAATCAGAATCAGAAGCAGGGAATCAGAGGTGGGGAATCAGAGTCCGGGAATCAGAGATGGGGATTCAGAGGCGGGGAATGAGATATGGGGAATCAGAGGCGGGGAATCAGAGGCGGGGAAACAGAGGTGGGGAATCAGATATGGGGAATCAGAGGTGGCGAATCAAAGGCGGTGAATCAGAGATGGGGAATCAGAGGCCGGGAATCAGAGGCAGGGAATCAAACACGGGGAATCAGAGGCGGGGAATCATAGCTGGCGAATCAGAGGCGGGGAATCAGAGGTGGGGAATCAGAGGCGGGGAATCAGATATTGGGAATCAGAGGTGGGGAATCAGAGGCGGGGAAACAGAGGCGGGGAATCAGATATGGGGTATCAGAGGTGGGGAATCAGAGGTTGTGAATCAGAGATGGGGAATCAGAGGCGGGGAATCAGAGGCCGGTAATCAGACGCGGGGAATCAGAGGCGGGGAATCGGAGCTGTGAAATTAGAGGCAGGGAATCAGAGTTGGGGATTCAGAGGCGGGGAATCAGATATGGGTAAACAGAGGCGGGGAATCAGATGCAGGCAAATAGAGGCGGGGATCAGATATGGGGAAACAGAGGCGGGGAATCAGAGGCGGGGAAACAGAGGCGGGGAATCAGATATGGGGAATCAGAGGTGGGGAATCAGAGGTTGGGAATCAGAGGCTGGGAATCAGAGGCGGGGAATCAGAGCTGGGGAATCAGAGGTGGGGAATCAAAGTTGGGGAATCAGAGGCGGGGACTTAGATATGGGGAAACAGAGGCGGGGAATCAGAGGCGGGGAAACAGAGGCGGGGAATCAGATATGGGGAATCAGAGGTGGGGAATCAGAGGCAGGGAATTAGATTTGCGGAATCAGAGATGGGGAATCAGAGGTGGGGAATCAGAGGCGGGGAAACAGAGGCGGGGAATCAGATATGGGGTATCAGAGGTGGGGAATCAGAGGTTGTGAATCAGAGATGGGGAATCAGAGGCGGGGAAACAGAGGCCGGTAATCAGACGTGGGGAATCAGAGGCGGGGAATCAGAGCTGGGAAATTAGAGGCAGGGAATCAGAGTTGGGGATTCAGAGGCGGGGAATCAGATATGGGGAAACAGAGGCGGGGAATCAGAGGCGGGGAAACAGAGGCGGGGAATCAGATATGGGGAATCAGAGGTGGGGAATCAGAGGTTGGGAATCAGAGGCTGGGATTCAGAGGCGGGGAATCAGAGCTGGGGAATCAGAGGTGGGGAATCAAAGTTGGGGAATCAGAGGCGGGGACTTAGATATGGGGAAACAGAGGTGGGGAATCAGAGGCGGGGAAACAGAGGCGGGGAATCAGATATGGGGAATCAGAGGTGGGGAATCAGAGGCAGGGAATTAGATTTGCGGAATCAGAGATGGGGAATCAGAAGCAGGGAATCAGAGGCCGGGAATCAGAGGCCGGAATCAGATGCCGGGAATAAGAGGCCGGGAATCAGAGGTGGGGAATCAGAGTCCGGGAATCAGAGATGGGGAATCAGAGGCGGGGAATGAGATATGGGGAATCAGAGGCGGGGAATCAGAGGCGGGGAAACAGAGGCGAGGAATCAGATATGGGGAATCAGAGGTGGCGAATCAAAGGCGGTGAATCAGAGATGGGGAATCAGAGATGGGGAATCAGATGCGGGGAATGAGATATGGGGAATCAGAGGCAGGGAATCAGAGTTGGGGATTCAGAGGCGGGGAATCAGATATGGGGAAACAGAGGCGGGGAATCAGATGCAGGCAAATAGAGGCGGGGATCAGATATGGGGAAACAGAGGCGGGGAATCAGAGGCAGGGAAACAGAGGCGGGGAATCAGATATGGGGAATCAGAGGTGGGGCATCAGAGGTTGGGAATCAGAGGCTGTGATTCAGAGGTGGGGAATCAGAGCTGGGGAATCAGAGGTGGGGAATCAAAGTTGGGGAATCAGAGGCGGGGACTTAGATATGGGGAAACAGAGGCGGGGAATCAGAGGCGGGGAAACAGAGGCGGGGAATCAGATATGGGGAATCAGAGGTGGGGAATCAGAGGCAGGGAATTAGATTTGCGGAATCAGAGATGGGGAATCAAAGGCAGGGAATCAGAATCAGAAGCAGGGAATCAGAGGTGGGGAATCAGAGTCCGGGAATCAGAGATGGGGATTCAGAGGCGGGGAATGAGATATGGGGAATCAGAGGCGGGGAATCAGAGGCGGGGAAACAGAGGCAGGGAATCAGATATGGGGAATCAGAGGTGGCGAATCAAAGGCGGTGAATCAGAGATGGGGAATCAGAGGCCGGGAATCAGAGGCAGGGAATCAAACACGGGGAATCAGAGGCGGGGAATCATAGCTGGCGAATCAGAGGCGGGGAATCAGAGCTGGGGAATCAGAGGCGGGGCTTCTGATATTGGGAATCAGAGGTGGGGAATCAGAGGCGGGGAAACAGAGGCGGGGAATCAGATATGGGGTATCAGAGGTGGGGAATCAGAGGTTGTGAATCAGAGATGGGGAATCAGAGGATGGGAATCAGAGGCTGGTAATCAGACGCGGGGAATCAGAGGCGGGGAATCAGATCTGGGAAATTAGAGGCAGGGAATCAGAGTTGGGGATTCAGAGGCGGGGAATCATATATGGGGAAACAGAGGCGGGGAATCAGATGCAGGCAAATAGAGGCGGGGATCAGATATGGGGAAACAGAGGCGGGGAATCAGAGGCGGGGAAACAGGCGGGGAATCAGATATGGGGAATCAGAGGTGGGGAATCAGAGGTTGGGAATCAGAGGCTGGGAATCAGAGGCGGTGAATCAGAGCTGGGGAATCAGAGGTGGGGAATCAAAGTTGGGGAATCAGAGGCGGGGACTTAGATATGGGGAAACAGAGGCGGGGAATCAGAGGCGGGGAAACAGAGGCGGGGAATCAGATATGGGGAATCAGAGGTGGGGAATCAGAGGCAGGGAATTAGATTTGCGGAATCAGAGATGGGGAATCAGAAGCAGGGAATCAGAGGCCGGGAATCAGAGGCCGGAATCAGATGCCGGGAATAAGAGGCCGGGAATCAGAGGTGGGGAATCAGAGTCCGGGAATCAGAGATGGGGAATCAGAGGCGGGGAATGAGATATGGGGAATCAGAGGCGGGGAATCAGAGGCGGGGAAACAGAGGCGAGGAATCAGATATGGGGAATCAGAGGTGGCGAATCAAAGGCGGTGAATCAGAGATGGGGAATCAGAGATGGGGAATCAGAGGCGGGGAATGAGATATGGGGAATCAGAGGCAGGGAATCAGAGTTGGGGATTCAGAGGCGGGGAATCAGATATGGGGAAACAGAGGCGGGGAATCAGATGCAGGCAAATAGAGGCGGGGATCAGATATGGGGAAACAGAGGCGGGGAATCAGAGGCAGGGAAACAGAGGCGGGGAATCAGATATGGGGAATCAGAGGTGGGGAATCAGAGGTTGGGAATCAGAGGCTGGGATTCAGAGGTGGGGAATCAGAGCTGGGGAATCAGAGGTGGGGAATCAAAGTTGGGGAATCAGAGGCGGGGACTTAGATATGGGGAAACAGAGGCGGGGAATCAGAGGCGGGGAAACAGAGGCGGGGAATCAGATATGGGGAATCAGAGGTGGGGAATCAGAGGCAGGGAATCAGAGGCCGGGAATCAGAGGCCGGAATCAGATGCCGGGAATAAGAGGCCGGGAATCAGAGGTGGGGAATCAGAGTCCGGGAATCAGAGATGGGGAATCAGAGGCCGGGAATCAGAGGCCGGAATCAGATGCCGGGAATAAGAGGCCGGGAATCAGAGGTGGGGAATCAGAGTCCGGGAATCAGAGATGGGGAATCAGAGGCGGGGAATGAGATATGGGGAATCAGAGGCGGGGAATCAGAGGCGGGGAAACAGAGGCGAGGAATCAGATATGGGGAATCAGAGGTGGCGAATCAAAGGCGGTGAATCAGAGATGGCGAATCAGAGGTTGGGAATCAGAGGCAGGGAATCAGAGGCTTGGAGTCAGATGCAGGGAATCAGATGCGGGGAATCAGAGGCGGGGAATCAGAGCTGGGGAATCAGATGCTGGGAATCAAAGTTGGGGAATCAGAGGCAGGGAATCAGATATGGGGAAACAGGGGTGGGGAATCAGAGGCGGGGAATCAGATATGGGGAATCAGAGGCGGGGAATTAGAGTTGGGGAATCAGAGGCGGGGAATCAGAGGCGGGGAAACAGAGGCGGGGAATCAAACACGGGGAATCAGAGGTGGGGAATCAGAGGTTGGGAATCAGAGGCTGGGAATCAGAGGCGGGGAATCAGAGGCGGGGAATCAGAGGCAGGGAATCAGATGTGCGGAATCGGAGATGGGGAATCAGAGGCAGTGAATCAGAGGCGGGGAATCAGAGGCGGGGAACCAGAGGCCGGGAATCAGATATGGGGAAACAGAGGCGGGGAATCAGAGGCGGGGAAACAGAGGCTGGGAATCAGATATGGGGAATCAGAGGTGGGGAATCAGAGGTTGGGAATCAGAGGCAGGGAATAAGAGGCTTGGAATCAGATGCAGGGAATCAGATGCGGGGAATCAGAGGCGGGGAATCAGAGCTGGGGAATCAGAGGTGGGGAATTAGAGTTGGGGAATCAGAGGCGGGGACTTAGATTTTGGGAAACAGAGGCGGGGAATCAGAGGCGGGGAAACAGAGGAGGGGAATCAGATATGGGGAATCAGAGATGGGGAATCAGAGGCAGGGAATCAGATGTGCGGAATCAGAGATGGGGAATCAAAGGCAGGGAATCAGAATCAGAAGCAGGGAATCAGAGGTGGGGAATCAGAGTCCGGGAATCAGAGATGGGGATTCAAAGGCGGGGAATGAGATATGGGGAATCAGAGGCGGGGAATCAGAGGCGGGGAAACAGAGGTGGGGAATCAGATATGGGGAATCAGAGGTGGCGAATCAAAGGCGGTGAATCAGAGATGGGGAATCAGAGGCCGGGAATCAGAGGCAGGGAATCAAACACGGGGAATCAGAGGCGGGGAATCATAGCTGGCGAATCAGAGGCGGGGAATCAGAGGTGGGGAATCAGAGGCGGGGAATCAGATATTGGGAATCAGAGGTGGGGAATCAGAGGCGGGGAAACAGAGGCGGGGAATCAGATATGGGGTATCAGAGGTGGGGAATCAGAGGTTGTGAATCAGAGATGGGAAATCAGAGGCGGGGAATCAGAGGCCGGTAATCAGACGCGGGGAATCAGAGGCGGGGAATCAGAGCTGGGAAATTAGAGGCAGGGAATCAGAGTTGGGGATTCAGAGGCGGGGAATCAGATATGGGGAAACAGAGGCGGGGAATCAGATGCAGGCAAATAGAGGCGGGGATCAGATATGGGGAAACAGAGGCGGGGAATCAGAGGCGGGGAAACAGAGGCGGGGAATCAGATATGGGGAATCAGAGGTGGGGAATCAGAGGTTGGGAATCAGAGGCTGGGAATCAGAGGCGGGGAATCAGAGCTGGGGAATCAGAGGTGGGGAATCAAAGTTGGGGAATCAGAGGCGTGGACTTAGATATGGGGAAACAGAGGCGGGGAATCAGAGGCGGGGAAACAGAGGCGGGGAATCAGATATGGGGAATCAGAGGTGGGGAATCAGAGGCAGGGAATTAGATTTGCGGAATCAGAGATGGGGAATCAGAGGTGGGGAATCAGAGGCGGGGAAACAGAGGCGGGGAATCAGATATGGGGTATCAGAGGTGGGGAATCAGAGGTTGTGAATCAGAGATGGGGAATCAGAGGCGGGGAAACAGAGGCCGGTAATCAGACGCGGGGAATCAGAGGCGGGGAATCAGAGCTGGGAAATTAGAGGCAGGGAATCAGAGTTGGGGATTCAGAGGCGGGGAATCAGATATGGGGAAACAGAGGCGGGGAATCAGAGGCGGGGAAACAGAGGCGGGGAATCAGATATGGGGAATCAGAGGTGGGGAATCAGAGGTTGGGAATCAGAGGCTGGGATTCAGAGGCGGGAAATCAGAGCTGGGGAATCAGAGGTGGGGAATCAAAGTTGGGGAATCAGAGGCGGGGAATCAGAGGCGGGGAAACAGAGGCGGGGAATCAAACACGGGGAATCAGAGGTGGGGAATCAGAGGCAGGGAATTAGATTTGCGGAATCAGAGATGGGGAATCAGAAGCAGGGAATCAGAGGCCGGGAATCAGAGGCCGGAATCAGATGCCGGGAATAAGAGGCCGGGAATCAGAGGTGGGGAATCAGAGTCCGGGAATCAGAGATGGGGAATCAGAGGCGGGGAATGAGATATGGGGAATCAGAGGCGGGGAATCAGAGGCGGGGAAACAGAGGCGAGGAATCAGATATGGGGAATCAGAGGTGGCGAATCAAAGGCGGTGAATCAGAGATGGGGAATCAGAGATGGGGAATCAGATGCGGGGAATGAGATATGGGGAATCAGAGGCAGGGAATCAGAGTTGGGGATTCAGAGGCGGGGAATCAGATATGGGGAAACAGAGGCGGGGAATCAGATGCAGGCAAATAGAGGCGGGGATCAGATATGGGGAAACAGAGGCGGGGAATCAGAGGCAGGGAAACAGAGGCGGGGAATCAGATATGGGGAATCAGAGGTGGGGAATCAGAGGTTGGGAATCAGAGGCTGGGATTCAGAGGTGGGGAATCAGAGCTGGGGAATCAGAGGTGGGGAATCAAAGTTGGGGAATCAGAGGCGGGGACTTAGATATGGGGAAACAGAGGCGGGGAATCAGAGGCGGGGAAACAGAGGCGGGGAATCAGATATGGGGAATCAGAGGTGGGGAATCAGAGGCAGGGAATTAGATTTGCGGAATCAGAGATGGGGAATCAGAAGCAGGGAATCAGAGGCCGGGAATCAGAGGCCGGAATCAGATGCCGGGAATAAGAGGCCGGGAATCAGAGGTGGGGAATCAGAGTCCGGGAATCAGAGATGGGGAATCAGAGGCGGGGAATGAGATATGGGGAATCAGAGGCGGGGAATCAGAGGCGGGGAAACAGAGGCGAGGAATCAGATATGGGGAATCAGAGGTGGCGAATCAAAGGCGGTGAATCAGAGATGGGGAATCAGAGGTTGGGAATCAGAGGCAGGGAATCAGAGGCTTGGAATCAGATGCAGGGAATCAGATGCGGGGAATCAGAGGCGGGGAATCAGAGCTGGGGAATCAGATGCTGGGAATCAAAGTTGGGGAATCAGAGGCAGGGAATCAGATATGGGGAAACAGGGGTGGGGAATCAGAGGCGGGGAATCAGATATGGGGAATCAGAGGCGGGGAATTAGAGTTGGGGAATCAGAGGCGGGGAATCAGAGGCGGGGAAACAGAGGCGGGGAATCAAACACGGGGAATCAGAGGTGGGGAATCAGAGGTTGGGAATCAGAGGCAGGGAATCAGAGGTGGGGAATCAGAGGCGGGGAATCAGAGGCAGGGAATCAGATGTGCGGAATCGGAGATGGGGAATCAGAGGCAGGGAATCAGAGGCGGGGAATCAGAGGCGGGGAACCAGAGGCCGGGAATAAGATATGGGGAAACAGAGGCGGGGAATCAGAGGCGGGGAAACAGAGGCTGGGAATCAGATATGGGGAATCAGAGGTGGGGAATCAGAGGTTGGGAATCAGAGGCAGGGAATAAGAGGCTTGGAATCAGATGCAGGGAATCAGATGCGGGGAATCAGAGGCGGGGAATCAGAGCTGGGGAATCAGAGGTGGGGAATTAGAGTTGGGGAATCAGAGGCGGGGACTTAGATATTGGGAAACAGAGGCGGGGAATCAGAGGCGGGGAAAAAGAGGCGGGGAATGAGATATGGGGAATCAGAGGCAGGGAATCAGAGTTGGGGATTCAGAGGCGGGGAATCAGATATGGGGAAACAGAGGCGGGGAATCAGATGCAGGCAAATAGAGGCGGGGATCAGATATGGGGAAACAGAGGCGGGGAATCAGAGGCAGGGAAACAGAGGCGGGGAATCAGATATGGGGAATCAGAGGTGGGGCATCAGAGGTTGGGAATCAGAGGCTGGGATTCAGAGGTGGGGAATCAGAGCTGGGGAATCAGAGGTGGGGAATCAAAGTTGGGGAATCAGAGGCGGGGACTTAGATATGGGGAAACAGAGGCGGGGAATCAGAGGCGGGGAAACAGAGGCGGGGAATCAGATATGGGGAATCAGAGGTGGGGAATCAGAGGCAGGGAATTAGATTTGCGGAATCAGAGATGGGGAATCAAAGGCAGGGAATCAGAATCAGAAGCAGGGAATCAGAGGTGGGGAATCAGAGTCCGGGAATCAGAGATGGGGATTCAGAGGCGGGGAATGAGATATGGGGAATCAGAGGCGGGGAATCAGAGGCGGGGAAACAGAGGCAGGGAATCAGATATGGGGAATCAGAGGTGGCGAATCAAAGGCGGTGAATCAGAGATGGGGAATCAGAGGCCGGGAATCAGAGGCAGGGAATCAAACACGGGGAATCAGAGGCGGGGAATCATAGCTGGCGAATCAGAGGCGGGGAATCAGAGCTGGGGAATCAGAGGCGGGGCTTCTGATATTGGGAATCAGAGGTGGGGAATCAGAGGCGGGGAAACAGAGGCGGGGAATCAGATATGGGGTATCAGAGGTGGGGAATCAGAGGTTGTGAATCAGAGATGGGGAATCAGAGGATGGGAATCAGAGGCTGGTAATCAGACGCGGGGAATCAGAGGCGGGGAATCAGAGCTGGGAAATTAGAGGCAGGGAATCAGAGTTGGGGATTCAGAGGCGGGGAATCATATATGGGGAAACAGAGGCGGGGAATCAGATGCAGGCAAATAGAGGCGGGGATCAGATATGGGGAAACAGAGGCGGGGAATCAGAGGCGGGGAAACAGGCGGGGAATCAGATATGGGGAATCAGAGGTGGGGAATCAGAGGTTGGGAATCAGAGGCTGGGAATCAGAGGCGGTGAATCAGAGCTGGGGAATCAGAGGTGGGGAATCAAAGTTGGGGAATCAGAGGCGGGGACTTAGATATGGGGAAACAGAGGCGGGGAATCAGAGGCGGGGAAACAGAGGCGGGGAATCAGATATGGGGAATCAGAGGTGGGGAATCAGAGGCAGGGAATTAGATTTGCGGAATCAGAGATGGGGAATCAGAAGCAGGGAATCAGAGGCCGGGAATCAGAGGCCGGAATCAGATGCCGGGAATAAGAGGCCGGGAATCAGAGGTGGGGAATCAGAGTCCGGGAATCAGAGATGGGGAATCAGAGGCGGGGAATGAGATATGGGGAATCAGAGGCGGGGAATCAGAGGCGGGGAAACAGAGGCGAGGAATCAGATATGGGGAATCAGAGGTGGCGAATCAAAGGCGGTGAATCAGAGATGGGGAATCAGAGATGGGGAATCAGAGGCGGGGAATGAGATATGGGGAATCAGAGGCAGGGAATCAGAGTTGGGGATTCAGAGGCGGGGAATCAGATATGGGGAAACAGAGGCGGGGAATCAGATGCAGGCAAATAGAGGCGGGGATCAGATATGGGGAAACAGAGGCGGGGAATCAGAGGCAGGGAAACAGAGGCGGGGAATCAGATATGGGGAATCAGAGGTGGGGAATCAGAGGTTGGGAATCAGAGGCTGGGATTCAGAGGTGGGGAATCAGAGCTGGGGAATCAGAGGTGGGGAATCAAAGTTGGGGAATCAGAGGCGGGGACTTAGATATGGGGAAACAGAGGCGGGGAATCAGAGGCGGGGAAACAGAGGCGGGGAATCAGATATGGGGAATCAGAGGTGGGGAATCAGAGGCAGGGAATTAGAATTGCGGAATCAGAGATGGGGAATCAGAAGCAGGGAATCAGAGGCCGGGAATCAGAGGCCGGAATCAGATGCCGGGAATAAGAGGCCGGGAATCAGAGGTGGGGAATCAGAGTCCGGGAATCAGAGATGGGGAATCAGAGGCGGGGAATGAGATATGGGGAATCAGAGGCGGGGAATCAGAGGCGGGGAAACAGAGGCGAGGAATCAGATATGGGGAATCAGAGGTGGCGAATCAAAGGCGGTGAATCAGAGATGGCGAATCAGAGGTTGGGAATCAGAGGCAGGGAATCAGAGGCTTGGAGTCAGATGCAGGGAATCAGATGCGGGGAATCAGAGGCGGGGAATCAGAGCTGGGGAATCAGATGCTGGGAATCAAAGTTGGGGAATCAGAGGCAGGGAATCAGATATGGGGAAACAGGGGTGGGGAATCAGAGGCGGGGAATCAGATATGGGGAATCAGAGGCGGGGAATTAGAGTTGGGGAATCAGAGGCGGGGAATCAGAGGCGGGGAAACAGAGGCGGGGAATCAAACACGGGGAATCAGAGGTGGGGAATCAGAGGTTGGGAATCAGAGGCTGGGAATCAGAGGCGGGGAATCAGAGGCGGGGAATCAGAGGCAGGGAATCAGATGTGCGGAATCGGAGATGGGGAATCAGAGGCAGTGAATCAGAGGCGGGGAATCAGAGGCGGGGAACCAGAGGCCGGGAATCAGATATGGGGAAACAGAGGCGGGGAATCAGAGGCGGGGAAACAGAGGCTGGGAATCAGATATGGGGAATCAGAGGTGGGGAATCAGAGGTTGGGAATCAGAGGCAGGGAATAAGAGGCTTGGAATCAGATGCAGGGAATCAGATGCGGGGAATCAGAGGCGGGGAATCAGAGCTGGGGAATCAGAGGTGGGGAATTAGAGTTGGGGAATCAGAGGCGGGGACTTAGATTTTGGGAAACAGAGGCGGGGAATCAGAGGCGGGGAAACAGAGGCGGGGAATCAGATATGGGGAATCAGAGATGGGGAATCAGAGGCAGGGAATCAGATGTGCGGAATCAGAGATGGGGAATCAAAGGCAGGGAATCAGAATCAGAAGCAGGGAATCAGAGGTGGGGAATCAGAGTCCGGGAATCAGAGATGGGGATTCAAAGGCGGGGAATGAGATATGGGGAATCAGAGGCGGGGAATCAGAGGCGGGGAAACAGAGGTGGGGAATCAGATATGGGGAATCAGAGGTGGCGAATCAAAGGCGGTTAATCAGAGATGGGGAATCAGAGGCCGGGAATCAGAGGCAGGGAATCAAACACGGGGAATCAGAGGCGGGGAATCATAGCTGGCGAATCAGAGGCGGGGAATCAGAGGTGGGGAATCAGAGGCGGGGAATCAGATATTGGGAATCAGAGGTGGGGAATCAGAGGCGGGGAAACAGAGGCGGGGAATCAGATATGGGGTATCAGAGGTGGGGAATCAGAGGTTGTGAATCAGAGATGGGAAATCAGAGGCGGGGAATCAGAGGCCGGTAATCAGACGCGGGGAATCAGAGGCGGGGAATCAGAGCTGGGAAATTAGAGGCAGGGAATCAGAGTTGGGGATTCAGAGGCGGGGAATCAGATATGGGGAAACAGAGGCGGGGAATCAGATGCAGGCAAATAGAGGCGGGGATCAGATATGGGGAAACAGAGGCGGGGAATCAGAGGCGGGGAAACAGAGGCGGGGAATCAGATATGGGGAATCAGAGGTGGGGAATCAGAGGTTGGGAATCAGAGGCTGGGAATCAGAGGCGGGGAATCAGAGCTGGGGAATCAGAGGTGGGGAATCAAAGTTGGGGAATCAGAGGCGTGGACTTAGATATGGGGAAACAGAGGCGGGGAATCAGAGGCGGGGAAACAGAGGCGGGGAATCAGATATGGGGAATCAGAGGTGGGGAATCAGAGGCAGGGAATTAGATTTGCGGAATCAGAGATGGGGAATCAGAGGTGGGGAATCAGAGGCGGGGAAACAGAGGCGGGGAATCAGATATGGGGTATCAGAGGTGGGGAATCAGAGGTTGTGAATCAGAGATGGGGAATCAGAGGCGGGGAAACAGAGGCCGGTAATCAGACGCGGGGAATCAGAGGCGGGGAATCAGAGCTGGGAAATTAGAGGCAGGGAATCAGAGTTGGGGATTCAGAGGCGGGGAATCAGATATGGGGAAACAGAGGCGGGGAATCAGAGGCGGGGAAACAGAGGCGGGAAATCAGATATGGGGAATCAGAGGTGGGGAATCAGAGGTTGGGAATCAGAGGCTGGGATTCAGAGGCGGGAAATCAGAGCTGGGGAATCAGAGGTGGGGAATCAAAGTTGGGGAATCAGAGGCGGGGAATCAGAGGCGGGGAAACAGAGGCGGGGAATCAAACACGGGGAATCAGAGGTGGGGAATCAGAGGCAGGGAATTAGATTTGCGGAATCAGAGATGGGGAATCAGAAGCAGGGAATCAGAGGCCGGGAATCAGAGGCCGGAATCAGATGCCGGGAATAAGAGGCCGGGAATCAGAGGTGGGGAATCAGAGTCCGGGAATCAGAGATGGGGAATCAGAGGCGGGGAATGAGATATGGGGAATCAGAGGCGGGGAATCAGAGGCGGGGAAACAGAGGCGAGGAATCAGATATGGGGAATCAGAGGTGGCGAATCAAAGGCGGTGAATCAGAGATGGGGAATCAGAGATGGGGAATCAGATGCGGGGAATGAGATATGGGGAATCAGAGGCAGGGAATCAGAGTTGGGGATTCAGAGGCGGGGAATCAGATATGGGGAAACAGAGGCGGGGAATCAGATGCAGGCAAATAGAGGCGGGGATCAGATATGGGGAAACAGAGGCGGGGAATCAGAGGCAGGGAAACAGAGGCGGGGAATCAGATATGGGGAATCAGAGGTGGGGAATCAGAGGTTGGGAATCAGAGGCTGGGATTCAGAGGTGGGGAATCAGAGCTGGGGAATCAGAGGTGGGGAATCAAAGTTGGGGAATCAGAGGCGGGGACTTAGATATGGGGAAACAGAGGCGGGGAATCAGAGGCGGGGAAACAGAGGCGGGGAATCAGATATGGGGAATCAGAGGTGGGGAATCAGAGGCAGGGAATTAGATTTGCGGAATCAGAGATGGGGAATCAGAAGCAGGGAATCAGAGGCCGGGAATCAGAGGCCGGAATCAGATGCCGGGAATAAGAGGCCGGGAATCAGAGGTGGGGAATCAGAGTCCGGGAATCAGAGATGGGGAATCAGAGGCGGGGAATGAGATATGGGGAATCAGAGGCGGGGAATCAGAGGCGGGGAAACAGAGGCGAGGAATCAGATATGGGGAATCAGAGGTGGCGAATCAAAGGCGGTGAATCAGAGATGGGGAATCAGAGGTTGGGAATCAGAGGCAGGGAATCAGAGGCTTGGAATCAGATGCAGGGAATCAGATGCGGGGAATCAGAGGCGGGGAATCAGAGCTGGGGAATCAGATGCTGGGAATCAAAGTTGGGGAATCAGAGGCAGGGAATCAGATATGGGGAAACAGGGGTGGGGAATCAGAGGCGGGGAATCAGATATGGGGAATCAGAGGCGGGGAATTAGAGTTGGGGAATCAGAGGCGGGGAATCAGAGGCGGGGAAACAGAGGCGGGGAATCAAACACGGGGAATCAGAGGTGGGGAATCAGAGGTTGGGAATCAGAGGCAGGGAATCAGAGGTGGGGAATCAGAGGCGGGGAATCAGAGGCAGGGAATCAGATGTGCGGAATCGGAGATGGGGAATCAGAGGCAGGGAATCAGAGGCGGGGAATCAGAGGCGGGGAACCAGAGGCCGGGAATAAGATATGGGGAAACAGAGGCGGGGAATCAGAGGCGGGGAAACAGAGGCTGGGAATCAGATATGGGGAATCAGAGGTGGGGAATCAGAGGTTGGGAATCAGAGGCAGGGAATAAGAGGCTTGGAATCAGATGCAGGGAATCAGATGCGGGGAATCAGAGGCGGGGAATCAGAGCTGGGGAATCAGAGGTGGGGAATTAGAGTTGGGGAATCAGAGGCGGGGACTTAGATATTGGGAAACAGAGGCGGGGAATCAGAGGCGGGGAAACAGAGGCGGGGAATCAGATATGGGGAATCAGAGATGGGGAATCAGAGGCAGGGAATCAGATGTGCGGAATCAGAGATGGGGAATCAAAGGCAGGGAATCAGAATCAGAAGCAGGGAATCAGAGGTGGGGAATCAGAGTCCGGGAATCAGAGATGGGGATTCAGAGGCGGGGAATGAGATATGGGGAATCAGAGGCGGGGAATCAGAGGCGGGGAAACAGAGGCAGGGAATCAGATATGGGGAATCAGAGGTGGCGAATCAAAGGCGGTGAATCAGAGATGGGGAATCAGAGGCCGGGAATCAGAGGCAGGGAATCAAACACGGGGAATCAGAGGCGGGGAATCATAGCTGGCGAATCAGAGGCGGGGAATCAGAGCTGGGGAATCAGAGGCGGGGCTTCTGATATTGGGAATCAGAGGTGGGGAATCAGAGGCGGGGAAACAGAGGCGGGGAATCAGATATGGGGTATCAGAGGTGGGGAATCAGAGGTTGTGAATCAGAGATGGGGAATCAGAGGATGGGAATCAGAGGCTGGTAATCAGACGCGGGGAATCAGAGGCGGGGAATCAGAGCTGGGAAATTAGAGGCAGGGAATCAGAGTTGGGGATTCAGAGGCGGGGAATCAGATATGGGGAAACAGAGGCGGGGAATCAGATGCAGGCAAATAGAGGCGGGGATCAGATATGGGGAAACAGAGGCGGGGAACCAGAGGCGGGGAAACAGGCGGGGAATCAGATATGGGGAATCAGAGGTGGGGAATCAGAGGTTGGGAATCAGAGGCTGGGAATCAGAGGCGGGGAATCAGAGCTGGGGAATCAGAGGTGGGGAATCAAAGTTGGGGAATCAGAGGCGGGGACTTAGATATGGGGAATCAGAGGCGGGGAATCAGAGGCGGGGAAACAGAGGCGGGGAATCAGATATGGGGAATCAGAGGTGGGGAATCAGAGGCAGGGAATTAGATTTGCGGAATCAGAGATGGGGAATCAGAAGCAGGGAATCAGAGGCCTGGAATCAGAGGCCGGAATCAGATGCCGGGAATAAGAGGCCGGGAATCAGAGGTGGGGAATCAGAGTCCGGGAATCAGAGATGGGGAATCAGAGGCGGGGAATGAGATATGGGGAATCAGAGGCGGGGAATCAGAGGCGGGGAAACAGAGGCGAGGAATCAGATATGGGGAATCAGAGGTGGCGAATCAAAGGCGGTGAATCAGAGATGGGGAATCAGAGATGGGGAATCAGAGGCGGGGAATGAGATATGGGGAATCAGAGGCAGGGAATCAGAGTTGGGGATTCAGAGGCGGGGAATCAGATATGGGGAAACAGAGGCGGGGAATCAGATGCAGGCAAATAGAGGCGGGGATCAGATATGGGGAAACAGAGGCGGGGAATCAGAGGCGGGGACTTAGATATGGGGAAACAGAGGCGGGGAATCAGAGGCGGGGAAACAGAGGCGGGGAATCAGATATGGGGAATCAGAGGTGGGGAATCAGAGGCAGGGAATTAGATTTGCGGAATCAGAGATGGGGAATCAGAGGTGGGGAATCAGAGGCGGGGAAACAGAGGTGGGGAATCAGATATGGGGTATCAGAGGTGGGGAATCAGAGGTTGTGAATCAGAGATGGGGAATCAGAGGCGGGGAAACAGAGGCCGGTAATCAGACGCGGGGAATCAGAGGCGGGGAATCAGAGCTGGGAAATTAGAGGCAGGGAATCAGAGTTGGGGATTCAGAGGCGGGGAATCAGATATGGGGAAACAGAGGCGGGGAATCAGATGCAGGCAAATAGAGGCGGGGATCAGATATGGGGAAACAGAGGCGGGGAATCAGAGGCGGGGAAACAGAGGCGGGGAATCAGATATGGGGAATCAGAGGTGGGGAATCAGAGGTTTGGAATCAGAGGCTGGGATTCAGAGGCGGGGAATCAGAGCTGGGGAATCAGAGGTGGGGAATCAAAGTTGGGGAATCAGAGGCGGGGACTTAGATATGGGGAAACAGAGGCGGGGAATCAGAGGCGGGGAAACAGAGGCGGGGAATCAGATATGGGGAATCAGAGGTGGGGAATCAGAGGCAGGGAATTAGATTTGCGGAATCAGAGATGGGGAATCAGAAGCAGGGAATCAGAGGCCGGGAATCAGAGGCCGGAATCAGATGCCGGGAATAAGAGGCCGGGAATCAGACGTGGGGAATCAGAGTCCGGGAATCAGAGATGGGGAATCAGAGGTGGGGAATGAGATATGGTGAATCAGAGGCGGGGAATCAGAGGCGGGGAAACAGAGGCGAGGAATCAGATATGGGGAATCAGAGGTGGCGAATCAAAGGCGGTGAATCAGAGATGGGGAATCAGAGGCGGGGAATCAGAGGCAGGGAATCAAACACGGGGAATCAGAGGCGGGGAATCAGAGCTGGGGAATCAGAGGCGGGGAATCAGAGTTGGGGAATCAGAGGCGGGGAATCAGAGCTGGGGAATCAGAGGTGGGGATCAGAGTCGGGGAATCAGAGGCAGGGAATCAGATGTGCGGAATCAGAGATGGGGAATCAGAGGTGGGGAATCAGAGGCTGTGAATCTGAGATGGGGAATCAGAGGCGGGGAATCAGAGGCAAGAAATCAGACACGGGGTTTCAGAGGCTGGGAATCAGACGGGGGAATCAAAGGCGGGGAATCAGAGCTGGGGAATCAGAGGCAGGGAATCAGAGTTGGGGATTCAGAGGCGGGGAATCAGATATGGGGAAACAGAGGCGGGGAATCAGAGTCGGGCAAACAGAGGCGGGGAATTAGATATGGGGAATCAGAGGTGGGGAATCAGAGGTGGTGAATCAGAGATGGGGAATCACAGGCGGGGAATCAGAGGCAGGGAATAGAACGCGGGGAATCAGAGGCAGGGAATCAGAGTTGGGGCATCAGAAGTTGGGAATTAGATATGGGGAAACAGAGGCGGGGAATCAGAGGCGGGGAAACAGAGGCGGGAAATCAGATATGGGGAATCAGAGGCAGGGAATCAGATGTGCGGAATCAGAGATGGGGAATCAGAGGCAGGGAATCAGAATCAGAAGCGGGGAATCAGAGGCCGGGAAACAGACGTGGGGAATCAGATATGGGGAATCAGAGATGGGGAATCAGAGGCAGGGAATCAGATGTGCGGAATCAGAGATGGGGAATCAAAGGCAGGGAATCAGAATCAGAAGCAGGGAATCAGAGGTGGGGAATCAGAGTCCGGGAATCAGAGATGGGGATTCAGAGGCGGGGAATGAGATATGGGGAATCAGAGGCGGGGAATCAGAGGCGGGGAAACAGAGGCAGGGAATCAGATATGGGGAATCAGAGGTGGCGAATCAAAGGCGGTGAATCAGAGATGGGGAATCAGAGGCCGGGAATCAGAGGCAGGGAATCAAACACGGGGAATCAGAGGCGGGGAATCATAGCTGGCGAATCAGAGGCGGGGAATCAGAGCTGGGGAATCAGAGGCGGGGCTTCTGATATTGGGAATCAGAGGTGGGGAATCAGAGGCGGGGAAACAGAGGCGGGGAATCAGATATGGGGTATCAGAGGTGGGGAATCAGAGGTTGTGAATCAGAGATGGGGAATCAGAGGATGGGAATCAGAGGCTGGTAATCAGACGCGGGGAATCAGAGGCGGGGAATCAGAGCTGGGAAATTAGAGGCAGGGAATCAGAGTTGGGGATTCAGAGGCGGGGAATCAGATATGGGGAAACAGAGGCGGGGAATCAGATGCAGGCAAATAGAGGCGGGGATCAGATATGGGGAAACAGAGGCGGGGAACCAGAGGCGGGGAAACAGGCGGGGAATCAGATATGGGGAATCAGAGGTGGGGAATCAGAGGTTGGGAATCAGAGGCTGGGAATCAGAGGCGGGGAATCAGAGGCGGGGAAACAGAGGCGGGGAATCAGATATGGGGAATCAGAGGTGGGGAATCAGAGGCAGGGAATTAGATTTGCGGAATCAGAGATGGGGAATCAGAAGCAGGGAATCAGAGGCCTGGAATCAGAGGCCGGAATCAGATGCCGGGAATAAGAGGCCGGGAATCAGAGGTGGGGAATCAGAGTCCGGGAATCAGAGATGGGGAATCAGAGGCGGGGAATGAGATATGGGGAATCAGAGGCGGGGAATCAGAGGCGGGGAAACAGAGGCGAGGAATCAGATATGGGGAATCAGAGGTGGCGAATCAAAGGCGGTGAATCAGAGATGGGGAATCAGAGATGGGGAATCAGAGGCGGGGAATGAGATATGGGGAATCAGAGGCAGGGAATCAGAGTTGGGGATTCAGAGGCGGGGAATCAGATATGGGGAAACAGAGGCGGGGAATCAGATGCAGGCAAATAGAGGCGGGGATCAGATATGGGGAAACAGAGGCGGGGAATCAGAGGCGGGGACTTAGATATGGGGAAACAGAGGCGGGGAATCAGAGGCGGGGAAACAGAGGCGGGGAATCAGATATGGGGAATCAGAGGTGGGGAATCAGAGGCAGGGAATTAGATTTGCGGAATCAGAGATGGGGAATCAGAGGTGGGGAATCAGAGGCGGGGAAACAGAGGTGGGGAATCAGATATGGGGTATCAGAGGTGGGGAATCAGAGGTTGTGAATCAGAGATGGGGAATCAGAGGCGGGGAAACAGAGGCCGGTAATCAGACGCGGGGAATCAGAGGCGGGGAATCAGAGCTGGGAAATTAGAGGCAGGGAATCAGAGTTGGGGATTCAGAGGCGGGGAATCAGATATGGGGAAACAGAGGCGGGGAATCAGATGCAGGCAAATAGAGGCGGGGATCAGATATGGGGAAACAGAGGCGGGGAATCAGAGGCGGGGAAACAGAGGCGGGGAATCAGATATGGGGAATCAGAGGTGGGGAATCAGAGGTTTGGAATCAGAGGCTGGGATTCAGAGGCGGGGAATCAGAGCTGGGGAATCAGAGGTGGGGAATCAAAGTTGGGGAATCAGAGGCGGGGACTTAGATATGGGGAAACAGAGGCGGGGAATCAGAGGCGGGGAAACAGAGGCGGGGAATCAGATATGGGGAATCAGAGGTGGGGAATCAGAGGCAGGGAATTAGATTTGCGGAATCAGAGATGGGGAATCAGAAGCAGGGAATCAGAGGCCGGGAATCAGAGGCCGGAATCAGATGCCGGGAATAAGAGGCCGGGAATCAGACGTGGGGAATCAGAGTCCGGGAATCAGAGATGGGGAATCAGAGGTGGGGAATGAGATATGGTGAATCAGAGGCGGGGAATCAGAGGCGGGGAAACAGAGGCGAGGAATCAGATATGGGGAATCAGAGGTGGCGAATCAAAGGCGGTGAATCAGAGATGGGGAATCAGAGGCGGGGAATCAGAGGCAGGGAATCAAACACGGGGAATCAGAGGCGGGGAATCAGAGCTGGGGAATCAGAGGCGGGGAATCAGAGTTGGGGAATCAGAGGCGGGGAATCAGAGCTGGGGAATCAGAGGTGGGGATCAGAGTCGGGGAATCAGAGGCAGGGAATCAGATGTGCGGAATCAGAGATGGGGAATCAGAGGTGGGGAATCAGAGGCTGTGAATCTGAGATGGGGAATCAGAGGCGGGGAATCAGAGGCAAGAAATCAGACACGGGGTTTCAGAGGCTGGGAATCAGACGGGGGAATCAAAGGCGGGGAATCAGAGCTGGGGAATCAGAGGCAGGGAATCAGAGTTGGGGATTCAGAGGCGGGGAATCAGATATGGGGAAACAGAGGCGGGGAATCAGAGTCGGGCAAACAGAGGCGGGGAATTAGATATGGGGAATCAGAGGTGGGGAATCAGAGGTGGTGAATCAGAGATGGGGAATCACAGGCGGGGAATCAGAGGCAGGGAATAGAACGCGGGGAATCAGAGGCAGGGAATCAGAGTTGGGGCATCAGAAGTTGGGAATTAGATATGGGGAAACAGAGGCGGGGAATCAGAGGCGGGGAAACAGAGGCGGGAAATCAGATATGGGGAATCAGAGGCAGGGAATCAGATGTGCGGAATCAGAGATGGGGAATCAGAGGCAGGGAATCAGAATCAGAAGCGGGGAATCAGAGGCCGGGAAACAGACGTGGGGAATCAGATATGGGGAATCAGAGGTGGGGAATCAGAGGCAGGGAATTAGATTTGCGGAATCAGAGATGTGGAATCAGAAGCAGGGAATCAGAGGTCGGGAATCAGAGGCCGGAATCTGATGCCGGGAATAAGAGGCCGGGAATCAAAGGCGATGAATCAGAGATGGGGAATCAGAGGCGGGGAATCAGAGGCAGGGAATCAAACACGGGGAATCAGAGGCGGGGAATCAGAGCTGGGGAATCAGAGGTGGGGATCAGAGTCGGGGAATCAGAGGCAGGGAATCAGATGTGCGGAATCAGAGGTGGGGAATCAGAGGTTGGGAATCAGAGGCAGGGAATCAGAGGCTTGGAATCAGATGCAGGGAATCAGATGCGGGGAATCAGAGGCGGGGAATCAGAGCTGGGGAATCAGAGGTGGGGAATCAGAGTTGGGGAATCAGAGGTGGCGAATCAAAGGCGGTGAATCAGAGATGGGGAATCAGAGGCCGGGAATCAGAGGCAGGGAATCAAACACGGGGAATCAGAGGCAGGGAATCATAGCTGGCGAATCAGAGGCGGGGAATCAGAGCTGGGGAATCAGAGGCGGGGCTTCTGATATTGGGAATCAGAGGTGGGGAATCAGAGGCGGGGAAACAGAGGCGGGGAATCAGATATGGGGTATCAGAGGTGGGGAATCAGAGGTTGTGAATCAGAGATGGGGAATCAGAGGATGGGAATCAGAGGCTGGTAATCAGATGCGGGGAATCAGAGGCGGGGAATCAGAGCTGGGAAATTAGAGGCAGGGAATCAGAGTTGGGGATTCAGAGGCGGGGAATCAGATATGGGGAAACAGAGGCGGGGAATCAGATGCAGGCAAATAGAGGCGGGGATCAGATATGGGGAAACAGAGGCGGGGAATCAGAGGCGGGGAAACAGGCGGGGAATCAGATATGGGGAATCAGAGGTGGGGAATCAGAGGTTGGGAATTAGAGGCTGGGAATCAGAGGCGGGGAATCAGAGCTGGGGAATCAGAGGTGGGGAATCAAAGTTGGGGAATCAGAGGCGGGGACTTAGATATGGGGAAACAGAGGCGGGGAATCAGAGGCGGGGAAACAGAGGCGGGGAATCAGATATGGGGAATCAGAGGTGGGGAATCAGAGGCAGGGAATTAGATTTGCGGAATCAGAGATGAGGAATCAGAAGCAGGGAATCAGAGGCCGGGAATCAGAGGCCGGAATCAGATGCCGGGAATAAGAGGCCGGGAATCAGAGGTGGGGAATCAGAGTCCGGGAATCAGAGATGGGGAATCAGAGGCGGGGAATGAGATATGGGGAATCAGAGGCGGGGAATCAGAGGCGGGGAAACAGAGGCGAGGAATCAGATATGGGGAATCAGAGGTGACGAATGAAAGGCGGTGAATCAGAGATGGGGAATCAGAGATGGGGAATCAGAGGCGGGGAATGAGATATGGGGAATCAGAGGCAGGGAATCAGAGTTGGGGATTCAGAGGCGGGGAATCAGATATGGGGAAACAGAGGCGGGGAATCAGATGCAGGCAAATAGAGGCGGGGATCAGATATGGGGAAACAGAGGCGGGGAATCAGAGGCAGGGAAACAGAGGCGGGGAATCAGATATGGGGAATCAGAGGTGGGGAATCAGAGGTTGGGAATCAGAGGCTGGGATTCAGAGGTGGGGAATCAGAGCTGGGGAATCAGAGGTGGGGAATCAAAGTTGGGGAATCAGAGGCGGGGACTTAGATATGGGGAAACAGAGGCGGGGAATCAGAGGCGGGGAAACAGAGGCGGGGAATCAGATATGGGGAATCAGAGGTGGGGAATCAGAGGCAGGGAATTAGAATTGCGGAATCAGAGATGGGGAATCAGAAGCAGGGAATCAGAGGCCGGGAATCAGAGGCCGGAATCAGATGCCGGGAATAAGAGGCCGGGAATCAGAGGTGGGGAATCAGAGTCCGGGAATCAGAGATGGGGAATCAGAGGCGGGGAATGAGATATGGGGAATCAGAGGCGGTGAATCAGAGGCGGGGAAACAGAGGCGAGGAATCAGATATGGGGAATCAGAGGTGGCGAATCAAAGGCGGTGAATCAGAGATGGGGAATCAGAGGTTGGGAATCAGAGGCAGGGAATCAGAGGCTTGGAATCAGATGCAGGGAATCAGATGCGGGGAATCAGAGGCGGGGAATCAGAGCTGGGGAATCAGATGCTGGGAATCAAAGTTGGGGAATCAGAGGGAGGGAATCAGATATGGGGAAACAGGGGTGGGGAATCAGAGGCGGGGAATCAGATATGGGGAATCAGAGGCGGGGAATTAGAGTTGGGGAATCAGAGGCGGGGAATCAGAGGCGGGGAAACAGAGGCGGGGAATCAAACACGGGGAATCAGAGGTGGGGAATCAGAGGTTGGGAATCAGAGGCAGGGAATCAGAGGCGGGGAATCAGAGGCGGGGAATCAGAGGCAGGGAATCAGATGTGCGGAATCGGAGATGGGGAATCAGAGGCAGGGAATCAGAGGCGGGGAATCAGAGGCGGGGAACCAGAGGCCGGGAATCAGATATGGGGAAACAGAGGCGGGGAATCAGGGGCGGGGAAACAGAGGCTGGGAATCAGATATGGGGAATCAGAGGTGTGGAATCAGAGGTTGGGAATCAGAGGCAGGGAATAAGAGGCTTGGAATCAGATGCAGGGAATCAGATGCGGGGAATCAGAGGCGGGGAATCAGAGCTGGGGAATCAGAGGTGGGGAATTAGAGTTGGGGAATCAGAGGCGGGGACTTAGATATTGGGAAACAGAGGCGGGGAATCAGAGGCGGGGAAACAGAGGCGGGGAATCAGATATGGGGAATCAGAGATGGGGAATCAGAGGCAGGGAATCAGATGTGCGGAATCAGAGATGGGGAATCAAAGGCAGGGAATCAGAATCAGAAGCAGGGAATCAGAGGTGGGGAATCAGAGTCCGGGAATCAGAGATGGGGATTCAGAGGCGGGGAATGAGATATGGGGAATCAGAGGCGGGGAATCAGAGGCGGGGAAACAGAGGTGGGGAATCAGATATGGGGAATCAGAGGTGGCGAATCAAAGGCGGTGAATCAGAGATGGGGAATCAGAGGCCGGGAATCAGAGGCAGGGAATCAAACACGGGGAATCAGAGGCGGGGAATCATAGCTGGCGAATCAGAGGCGGGGAATCAGAGGTGGGGAATCAGAGGCGGGGAATCAGATATTGGGAATCAGAGGTGGGGAATCAGAGGCGGGGAAACAGAGGCGGGGAATCAGATATGGGGTATCAGAGGTGGGGAATCAGAGGTTGTGAATCAGAGATGGGGAATCAGAGGCGGGGAATCAGAGGCCGGTAATCAGACGCGGGGAATCAGAGGCGGGGAATCGGAGCTGTGAAATTAGAGGCAGGGAATCAGAGTTGGGGATTCAGAGGCGGGGAATCAGATATGGGGAAACAGAGGCGGGGAATCAGATGCAGGCAAATAGAGGCGGGGATCAGATATGGGGAAACAGAGGCGGGGAATCAGAGGCGGGGAAACAGAGGCGGGGAATCAGATATGGGGAATCAGAGGTGGGGAATCAGAGGTTGGGAATCGGAGGCTGGGAATCAGAGGCGGGGAATCAGAGCTGGGGAATCAGAGGTGGGGAATCAAAGTTGGGGAATCAGAGGCGGGGACTTAGATATGGGGAAACAGAGGCGGGGAATCAGAGGCGGGGAAACAGAGGCGGGGAATCAGATATGGGGAATCAGAGGTGGGGAATCAGAGGCAGGGAATTAGATTTGCGGAATCAGAGATGGGGAATCAGAGGTGGGGAATCAGAGGCGGGGAAACAGAGGCGGGGAATCAGATATGGGGTATCAGAGGTGGGGAATCAGAGGTTGTGAATCAGAGATGGGGAATCAGAGGCGGGGAAACAGAGGCCGGTAATCAGACGTGGGGAATCAGAGGCGGGGAATCAGAGCTGGGAAATTAGAGGCAGGGAATCAGAGTTGGGGATTCAGAGGCGGGGAATCAGATATGGGGAAACAGAGGCGGGGAATCAGAGGCGGGGAAACAGAGGCGGGGAATCAGATATGGGGAATCAGAGGTGGGGAATCAGAGGTTGGGAATCAGAGGCTGGGATTCAGAGGCGGGGAATCAGAGCTGGGGAATCAGAGGTGGGGAATCAAAGTTGGGGAATCAGAGGCGGGGACTTAGATATGGGGAAACAGAGGCGGGGAATCAGAGGCGGGGAAACAGAGGCGGGGAATCAGATATGGGGAATCAGAGGTGGGGAATCAGAGGCAGGGAATTAGATTTGCGGAATCAGAGATGGGGAATCAGAAGCAGGGAATCAGAGGCCGGGAATCAGAGGCCGGAATCAGATGCCGGGAATAAGAGGCCGGGAATCAGAGGTGGGGAATCAGAGTCCGGGAATCAGAGATGGGGAATCAGAGGCGGGGAATGAGATATGGGGAATCAGAGGCGGGGAATCAGAGGCGGTGAATCAGAGATGGAGAATCAGAGATGGGGAATCAGATGCGGGGAATGAGATATGGGGAATCAGAGGCAGGGAATCAGAGTTGGGGATTCAGAGGCGGGGAATCAGATATGGGGAAACAGAGGCGGGGAATCAGATGCAGGCAAATAGAGGCGGGGATCAGATATGGGGAAACAGAGGCGGGGAATCAGAGGCAGGGAAACAGAGGCGGGGAATCAGATATGGGGAATCAGAGGTGGGGCATCAGAGGTTGGGAATCAGAGGCTGGGATTCAGAGGTGGGGAATCAGAGCTGGGGAATCAGAGGTGGGGAATCAAAGTTGGGGAATCAGAGGCGGGGACTTAGATATGGGGAAACAGAGGCGGGGAATCAGAGGCGGGGAAACAGAGGCGGGGAATCAGATATGGGGAATCAGAGGTGGGGAATCAGAGGCAGGGAATTAGATTTGCGGAATCAGAGATGGGGAATCAAAGGCAGGGAATCAGAATCAGAAGCAGGGAATCAGAGGTGGGGAATCAGAGTCCGGGAATCAGAGATGGGGTATCAGAGGTGGGGAATCAGAGGTTGTGAATCAGAGATGGGGAATCAGAGGATGGGAATCAGAGGCTGGTAATCAGACGCGGGGAATCAGAGGCGGGGAATCAGAGCTGGGAAATTAGAGGCAGGGAATCAGAGTTGGGGATTCAGAGGCGGGGAATCATATATGGGGAAACAGAGGCGGGGAATCAGATGCAGGCAAATAGAGGCGGGGATCAGATATGGGGAAACAGAGGCGGGGAATCAGAGGCGGGGAAACAGGCGGGGAATCAGATATGGGGAATCAGAGGTGGGGAATCAGAGGTTGGGAATCAGAGGCTGGGAATCAGAGGCGGTGAATCAGAGCTGGGGAATCAGAGGTGGGGAATCAAAGTTGGGGAATCAGAGGTGGGGACTTAGATATGGGGAAACAGAGGCGGGGAATCAGAGGCGGGGAAACAGAGGCGGGGAATCAGATATGGGGAATCAGAGGTGGGGAATCAGAGGCAGGGAATTAGATTTGCGGAATCAGAGATGGGGAATCAGAAGCAGGGAATCAGAGGCCGGGAATCAGAGGCCGGAATCAGATGCCGGGAATAAGAGGCCGGGAATCAGAGGTGGGGAATCAGAGTCCGGGAATCAGAGATGGGGAATCAGAGGCGGGGAATGAGATATGGGGAATCAGAGGCGGGGAATCAGAGGCGGGGAAACAGAGGCGAGGAATCAGATATGGGGAATCAGAGGTGGCGAATCAAAGGCGGTGAATCAGAGATGGGGAATCAGAGATGGGGAATCAGAGGCGGGGAATGAGATATGGGGAATCAGAGGCAGGGAATCAGAGTTGGGGATTCAGAGGCGGGGAATCAGATATGGGGAAACAGAGGCGGGGAATCAGATGCAGGCAAATAGAGGCGGGGATCAGATATGGGGAAACAGAGGCGGGGAATCAGAGGCAGGGAAACAGAGGCGGGGAATCAGATATGGGGAATCAGAGGTGGGGAATCAGAGGTTGGGAATCAGAGGCTGGGATTCAGAGGTGGGGAATCAGAGCTGGGGAATCAGAGGTGGGGAATCAAAGTTGGGGAATCAGAGGCGGGGACTTAGATATGGGGAAACAGAGGCGGGGAATCAGAGGCGGGGAAACAGAGGCGGGGAATCAGATATGGGGAATCAGAGGTGGGGAATCAGAGGCAGGGAATTAGAATTGCGGAATCAGAGATGGGGAATCACAAGCAGGGAATCAGAGGCCGGGAATCAGAGGCCGGAATCAGATGCCGGGAATAAGAGGCCGGGAATCAGAGGTGGGGAATCAGAGTCCGGGAATCAGAGATGGGGAATCAGAGGCGGGGAATGAGATATGGGGAATCAGAGGCGGGGAATCAGAGGCGGGGAAACAGAGGCGAGGAATCAGATATGGGGAATCAGAGGTGGCGAATCAAAGGCGGTGAATCAGAGATGGCGAATCAGAGGTTGGGAATCAGAGGCAGGGAATCAGAGGCTTGGAGTCAGATGCAGGGAATCAGATGCGGGGAATCAGAGGCGGGGAATCAGAGCTGGGGAATCAGATGCTGGGAATCAAAGTTGGGGAATCAGAGGCAGGGAATCAGATATGGGGAAACAGGGGTGGGGAATCAGAGGCGGGGAATCAGATATGGGGAATCAGAGGCGGGGAATTAGAGTTGGGGAATCAGAGGCGGGGAATCAGAGGCGGGGAAACAGAGGCGGGGAATCAAACACGGGGAATCAGAGGTGGGGAATCAGAGGTTGGGAATCAGAGGCAGGGAATCAGAGGCGGGGAATCAGAGGCGGGGAATCAGAGGCAGGGAATCAGATGTGCGGAATCGGAGATGGGGAATCAGAGGCAGTGAATCAGAGGCGGGGAATCAGAGGCGGGGAACCAGAGGCCGGGAATCAGATATGGGGAAACAGAGGCGGGGAATCAGAGGCGGGGAAACAGAGGCTGGGAATCAGATATGGGGAATCAGAGGTGGGGAATCAGAGGTTGGGAATCAGAGGCAGGGAATAAGAGGCTTGGAATCAGATGCAGGGAATCAGATGCGGGGAATCAGAGGCGGGGAATCAGAGCTGGGGAATCAGAGGTGGGGAATTAGAGTTGGGGAATCAGAGGCGGGGACTTAGATTTTGGGAAACAGAGGCGGGGAATCAGAGGCGGGGAAACAGAGGCGGGGAATCAGATATGGGGAATCAGAGATGGGGAATCAGAGGCAGGGAATCAGATGTGCGGAATCAGAGATGGGGAATCAAAGGCAGGGAATCAGAATCAGAAGCAGGGAATCAGAGGTGGGGAATCAGAGTCCGGGAATCAGAGATGGGGATTCAAAGGCGGGGAATGAGATATGGGGAATCAGAGGCGGGGAATCAGAGGCGGGGAAACAGAGGTGGGGAATCAGATATGGGGAATCAGAGGTGGCGAATCAAAGGCGGTGAATCAGAGATGGGGAATCAGAGGCCGGGAATCAGAGGCAGGGAATCAAACACGGGGAATCAGAGGCGGGAAATCATAGCTGGCGAATCAGAGGCGGGGAATCAGAGGTGGGGAATCAGAGGCGGGGAATCAGATATTGGGAATCAGAGGTGGGGAATCAGAGGCGGGGAAACAGAGGCGGGGAATCAGATATGGGGTATCAGAGGTGGGGAATCAGAGGTTGTGAATCAGAGATGGGAAATCAGAGGCGGGGAATCAGAGGCCGGTAATCAGACGCGGGGAATCAGAGGCGGGGAATCAGAGCTGGGAAATTAGAGGCAGGGAATCAGAGTTGGGGATTCAGAGGCGGGGAATCAGATATGGGGAAACAGAGGCGGGGAATCAGATGCAGGCAAATAGAGGCGGGGATCAGATATGGGGAAACAGAGGCGGGGAATCAGAGGCGGGGAAACAGAGGCGGGGAATCAGATATGGGGAATCAGAGGTGGGGAATCAGAGGTTGGGAATCAGAGGCTGGGAATCAGAGGCGGGGAATCAGAGCTGGGGAATCAGAGGTGGGGAATCAAAGTTGGGGAATCAGAGGCGTGGACTTAGATATGGGGAAACAGAGGCGGGGAATCAGAGGCGGGGAAACAGAGGCGGGGAATCAGATATGGGGAATCAGAGGTGGGGAATCAGAGGCAGGGAATTAGATTTGCGGAATCAGAGATGGGGAATCAGAGGTGGGGAATCAGAGGCGGGGAAACAGAGGCGGGGAATCAGATATGGGGTATCAGAGGTGGGGAATCAGAGGTTGTGAATCAGAGATGGGGAATCAGAGGCGGGGAAACAGAGGCCGGTAATCAGACGCGGGGAATCAGAGGCGGGGAATCAGAGCTGGGAAATTAGAGGCAGGGAATCAGAGTTGGGGATTCAGAGGCGGGGAATCAGATATGGGGAAACAGAGGCGGGGAATCAGAGGCGGGGAAACAGAGGCGGGGAATCAGATATGGGGAATCAGAGGTGGGGAATCAGAGGTTGGGAATCAGAGGCTGGGATTCAGAGGCGGGAAATCAGAGCTGGGGAATCAGAGGTGGGGAATCAAAGTTGGGGAATCAGAGGCGGGGAATCAGAGGCGGGGAAACAGAGGCGGGGAATCAAACACGGGGAATCAGAGGTGGGGAATCAGAGGCAGGGAATTAGATTTGCGGAATCAGAGATGGGGAATCAGAAGCAGGGAATCAGAGGCCGGGAATCAGAGGCCGGAATCAGATGCCGGGAATAAGAGGCCGGGAATCAGAGGTGGGGAATCAGAGTCCGGGAATCAGAGATGGGGAATCAGAGGCGGGGAATGAGATATGGGGAATCAGAGGCGGGGAATCAGAGGCGGGGAAACAGAGGCGAGGAATCAGATATGGGGAATCAGAGGTGGCGAATCAAAGGCGGTGAATCAGAGATGGGGAATCAGATGCGGGGAATGAGATATGGGGAATCAGAGGCAGGGAATCAGAGTTGGGGATTCAGAGGCGGGGAATCAGATATGGGGAAACAGAGGCGGGGAATCAGATGCAGGCAAATAGAGGCGGGGATCAGATATGGGGAAACAGAGGCGGGGAATCAGAGGCAGGGAAACAGAGGCGGGGAATCAGATATGGGGAATCAGAGGTGGGGAATCAGAGGTTGGGAATCAGAGGCTGGGATTCAGAGGTGGGGAATCAGAGCTGGGGAATCAGAGGTGGGGAATCAAAGTTGGGGAATCAGAGGCGGGGACTTAGATATGGGGAAACAGAGGCGGGGAATCAGATATGGGGAATCAGAGGTGGGGAATCAGAGGCAGGGAATTAGATTTGCGGAATCAGAGATGGGGAATCAGAAGCAGGGAATCAGAGGCCGGGAATCAGAGGCCGGAATCAGATGCCGGGAATAAGAGGCCGGGAATCAGAGGTGGGGAATCAGAGTCCGGGAATCAGAGATGGGGAATCAGAGGCGGGGAATGAGATATGGGGAATCAGAGGCGGGGAATCAGAGGCGGTGAATCAGAGATGGAGAATCAGAGATGGGGAATCAGATGCGGGGAATGAGATATGGGGAATCAGAGGCAGGGAATCAGAGTTGGGGATTCAGAGGCGGGGAATCAGATATGGGGAAACAGAGGCGGGGAATCAGATGCAGGCAAATAGAGGCGGGGATCAGATATGGGGAAACAGAGGCGGGGAATCAGAGGCAGGGAAACAGAGGCGGGGAATCAGATATGGGGAATCAGAGGTGGGGCATCAGAGGTTGGGAATCAGAGGCTGGGATTCAGAGGTGGGGAATCAGAGCTGGGGAATCAGAGGTGGGGAATCAAAGTTGGGGAATCAGAGGCGGGGACTTAGATATGGGGAAACAGAGGCGGGGAATCAGAGGCGGGGAAACAGAGGCGGGGAATCAGATATGGGGAATCAGAGGTGGGGAATCAGAGGCAGGGAATTAGATTTGCGGAATCAGAGATGGGGAATCAAAGGCAGGGAATCATAATCAGAAGCAGGGAATCAGAGGTGGGGAATCAGAGTCCGGGAATCAGAGATGGGGTATCAGAGGTGGGGAATCAGAGGTTGTGAATCAGAGATGGGGAATCAGAGGATGGGAATCAGAGGCTGGTAATCAGACGCGGGGAATCAGAGGCGGGGAATCAGAGCTGGGAAATTAGAGGCAGGGAATCAGAGTTGGGGATTCAGAGGCGGGGAATCATATATGGGGAAACAGAGGCGGGGAATCAGATGCAGGCAAATAGAGGCGGGGATCAGATATGGGGAAACAGAGGCGGGGAATCAGAGGCGGGGAAACAGGCGGGGAATCAGATATGGGGAATCAGAGGTGGGGAATCAGAGGTTGGGAATCAGAGGCTGGGAATCAGAGGCGGTGAATCAGAGCTGGGGAATCAGAGGTGGGGAATCAAAGTTGGGGAATCAGAGGTGGGGACTTAGATATGGGGAAACAGAGGCGGGGAATCAGAGGCGGGGAAACAGAGGCGGGGAATCAGATATGGGGAATCAGAGGTGGGGAATCAGAGGCAGGGAATTAGATTTGCGGAATCAGAGATGGGGAATCAGAAGCAGGGAATCAGAGGCCGGGAATCAGAGGCCGGAATCAGATGCCGGGAATAAGAGGCCGGGAATCAGAGGTGGGGAATCAGAGTCCGGGAATCAGAGATGGGGAATCAGAGGCGGGGAATGAGATATGGGGAATCAGAGGCGGGGAATCAGAGGCGGGGAAACAGAGGCGAGGAATCAGATATGGGGAATCAGAGGTGGCGAATCAAAGGCGGTGAATCAGAGATGGGGAATCAGAGATGGGGAATCAGAGGCGGGGAATGAGATATGGGGAATCAGAGGCAGGGAATCAGAGTTGGGGATTCAGAGGCGGGGAATCAGATATGGGGAAACAGAGGCGGGGAATCAGATGCAGGCAAATAGAGGCGGGGATCAGATATGGGGAAACAGAGGCGGGGAATCAGAGGCAGGGAAACAGAGGCGGGGAATCAGATATGGGGAATCAGAGGTGGGGAATCAGAGGTTGGGAATCAGAGGCTGGGATTCAGAGGTGGGGAATCAGAGCTGGGGAATCAGAGGTGGGGAATCAAAGTTGGGGAATCAGAGGCGGGGACTTAGATATGGGGAAACAGAGGCGGGGAATCAGAGGCGGGGAAACAGAGGCGGGGAATCAGATATGGGGAATCAGAGGTGGGGAATCAGAGGCAGGGAATTAGAATTGCGGAATCAGAGATGGGGAATCACAAGCAGGGAATCAGAGGCCGGGAATCAGAGGCCGGAATCAGATGCCGGGAATAAGAGGCCGGGAATCAGAGGTGGGGAATCAGAGTCCGGGAATCAGAGATGGGGAATCAGAGGCGGGGAATGAGATATGGGGAATCAGAGGCGGGGAATCAGAGGCGGGGAAACAGAGGCGAGGAATCAGATATGGGGAATCAGAGGTGGCGAATCAAAGGCGGTGAATCAGAGATGGCGAATCAGAGGTTGGGAATCAGAGGCAGGGAATCAGAGGCTTGGAGTCAGATGCAGGGAATCAGATGCGGGGAATCAGAGGCGGGGAATCAGAGCTGGGGAATCAGATGCTGGGAATCAAAGTTGGGGAATCAGAGGCAGGGAATCAGATATGGGGAAACAGGGGTGGGGAATCAGAGGCGGGGAATCAGATATGGGGAATCAGAGGCGGGGAATTAGAGTTGGGGAATCAGAGGCGGGGAATCAGAGGCGGGGAAACAGAGGCGGGGAATCAAACACGGGGAATCAGAGGTGGGGAATCAGAGGTTGGGAATCAGAGGCAGGGAATCAGAGGCGGGGAATCAGAGGCGGGGAATCAGAGGCAGGGAATCAGATGTGCGGAATCGGAGATGGGGAATCAGAGGCAGTGAATCAGAGGCGGGGAATCAGAGGCGGGGAACCAGAGGCCGGGAATCAGATATGGGGAAACAGAGGCGGGGAATCAGAGGCGGGGAAACAGAGGCTGGGAATCAGATATGGGGAATCAGAGGTGGGGAATCAGAGGTTGGGAATCAGAGGCAGGGAATAAGAGGCTTGGAATCAGATGCAGGGAATCAGATGCGGGGAATCAGAGGCGGGGAATCAGAGCTGGGGAATCAGAGGTGGGGAATTAGAGTTGGGGAATCAGAGGCGGGGACTTAGATTTTGGGAAACAGAGGCGGGGAATCAGAGGCGGGGAAACAGAGGCGGGGAATCAGATATGGGGAATCAGAGATGGGGAATCAGAGGCAGGGAATCAGATGTGCGGAATCAGAGATGGGGAATCAAAGGCAGGGAATCAGAATCAGAAGCAGGGAATCAGAGGTGGGGAATCAGAGTCCGGGAATCAGAGATGGGGATTCAAAGGCGGGGAATGAGATATGGGGAATCAGAGGCGGGGAATCAGAGGCGGGGAAACAGAGGTGGGGAATCAGATATGGGGAATCAGAGGTGGCGAATCAAAGGCGGTGAATCAGAGATGGGGAATCAGAGGCCGGGAATCAGAGGCAGGGAATCAAACACGGGGAATCAGAGGCGGGAAATCATAGCTGGCGAATCAGAGGCGGGGAATCAGAGGTGGGGAATCAGAGGCGGGGAATCAGATATTGGGAATCAGAGGTGGGGAATCAGAGGCGGGGAAACAGAGGCGGGGAATCAGATATGGGGTATCAGAGGTGGGGAATCAGAGGTTGTGAATCAGAGATGGGAAATCAGAGGCGGGGAATCAGAGGCCGGTAATCAGACGCGGGGAATCAGAGGCGGGGAATCAGAGCTGGGAAATTAGAGGCAGGGAATCAGAGTTGGGGATTCAGAGGCGGGGAATCAGATATGGGGAAACAGAGGCGGGGAATCAGATGCAGGCAAATAGAGGCGGGGATCAGATATGGGGAAACAGAGGCGGGGAATCAGAGGCGGGGAAACAGAGGCGGGGAATCAGATATGGGGAATCAGAGGTGGGGAATCAGAGGTTGGGAATCAGAGGCTGGGAATCAGAGGCGGGGAATCAGAGCTGGGGAATCAGAGGTGGGGAATCAAAGTTGGGGAATCAGAGGCGTGGACTTAGATATGGGGAAACAGAGGCGGGGAATCAGAGGCGGGGAAACAGAGGCGGGGAATCAGATATGGGGAATTAGAGGTGGGGAATCAGAGGCAGGGAATTAGATTTGCGGAATCAGAGATGGGGAATCAGAGGTGGGGAATCAGAGGCGGGGAAACAGAGGCGGGGAATCAGATATGGGGTATCAGAGGTGGGGAATCAGAGGTTGTGAATCAGAGATGGGGAATCAGAGGCGGGGAAACAGAGGCCGGTAATCAGACGCGGGGAATCAGAGGCGGGGAATCAGAGCTGGGAAATTAGAGGCAGGGAATCAGAGTTGGGGATTCAGAGGCGGGGAATCAGATATGGGGAAACAGAGGCGGGGAATCAGAGGCGGGGAAACAGAGGCGGGGAATCAGATATGGGGAATCAGAGGTGGGGAATCAGAGGTTGGGAATCAGAGGCTGGGATTCAGAGGCGGGAAATCAGAGCTGGGGAATCAGAGGTGGGGAATCAAAGTTGGGGAATCAGAGGCGGGGAATCAGAGGCGGGGAAACAGAGGCGGGGAATCAAACACGGGGAATCAGAGGTGGGGAATCAGAGGCAGGGAATTAGATTTGCGGAATCAGAGATGGGGAATCAGAAGCAGGGAATCAGAGGCCGGGAATCAGAGGCCGGAATCAGATGCCGGGAATAAGAGGCCGGGAATCAGAGGTGGGGAATCAGAGTCCGGGAATCAGAGATGGGGAATCAGAGGCGGGGAATGAGATATGGGGAATCAGAGGCGGGGAATCAGAGGCGGGGAAACAGAGGCGAGGAATCAGATATGGGGAATCAGAGGTGGCGAATCAAAGGCGGTGAATCAGAGATGGGGAATCAGATGCGGGGAATGAGATATGGGGAATCAGAGGCAGGGAATCAGAGTTGGGGATTCAGAGGCGGGGAATCAGATATGGGGAAACAGAGGCGGGGAATCAGATGCAGGCAAATAGAGGCGGGGATCAGATATGGGGAAACAGAGGCGGGGAATCAGAGGCAGGGAAACAGAGGCGGGGAATCAGATATGGGGAATCAGAGGTGGGGAATCAGAGGTTGGGAATCAGAGGCTGGGATTCAGAGGTGGGGAATCAGAGCTGGGGAATCAGAGGTGGGGAATCAAAGTTGGGGAATCAGAGGCGGGGACTTAGATATGGGGAAACAGAGGCGGGGAATCAGATATGGGGAATCAGAGGTGGGGAATCAGAGGCAGGGAATTAGATTTGCGGAATCAGAGATGGGGAATCAGAAGCAGGGAATCAGAGGCCGGGAATCAGAGGCCGGAATCAGATGCCGGGAATAAGAGGCCGGGAATCAGAGGTGGGGAATCAGAGTCCGGGAATCAGAGATGGGGAATCAGAGGCGGGGAATGAGATATGGGGAATCAGAGGCGGGGAATCAGAGGCGGGGAAACAGAGGCGAGGAATCAGATATGGGGAATCAGAGGTGGCGAATCAAAGGCGGTGAATCAGAGATGGGGAATCAGAGGTTGGGAATCAGAGGCAGGGAATCAGAGGCTTGGAATCAGATGCAGGGAATCAGATGCGGGGAATCAGAGGCGGGGAATCAGAGCTGGGGAATCAGATGCTGGGAATCAAAGTTGGGGAATCAGAGGCAGGGAATCAGATATGGGGAAACAGGGGTGGGGAATCAGAGGCGGGGAATCAGATATGGGGAATCAGAGGCGGGGAATTAGAGTTGGGGAATCAGAGGCGGGGAATCAGAGGCGGGGAAACAGAGGCGGGGAATCAAACACGGGGAATCAGAGGTGGGGAATCAGAGGTTGGGAATCAGAGGCAGGGAATCAGAGGTGGGGAATCAGAGGCGGGGAATCAGAGGCAGGGAATCAGATGTGCGGAATCGGAGATGGGGAATCAGAGGCAGGGAATCAGAGGCGGGGAATCAGAGGCGGGGAACCAGAGGCCGGGAATAAGATATGGGGAAACAGAGGCGGGGAATCAGAGGCGGGGAAACAGAGGCTGGGAATCAGATATGGGGAATCAGAGGTGGGGAATCAGAGGTTGGGAATCAGAGGCAGGGAATAAGAGGCTTGGAATCAGATGCAGGGAATCAGATGCGGGGAATCAGAGGCGGGGAATCAGAGCTGGGGAATCAGAGGTGGGGAGTTAGAGTTGGGGAATCAGAGGCGGGGACTTAGATATTGGGAAACAGAGGCGGGGAATCAGAGGCGGGGAAACAGAGGCGGGGAATCAGATATGGGGAATCAGAGATGGGGAATCAGAGGCAGGGAATCAGATGAGCGGAATCAGAGATGGGGAATCAAAGGCAGGGAATCAGAATCAGAAGCAGGGAATCAGAGGTGGGGAATCAGAGTCCGGGAATCAGAGATGGGGATTCAGAGGCGGGGAATGAGATATGGGGAATCAGAGGCGGGGAATCAGAGGCGGGGAAACAGAGGCAGGGAATCAGATATGGGGAATCAGAGGTGGCGAATCAAAGGCGGTGAATCAGAGATGGGGAATCAGAGGCCGGGAATCAGAGGCAGGGAATCAAACACGGGGAATCAGAGGCGGGGAATCATAGCTGGCGAATCAGAGGCGGGGAATCAGAGCTGGGGAATCAGAGGCGGGGCTTCTGATATTGGGAATCAGAGGTGGGGAATCAGAGGCGGGGAAACAGAGGCGGGGAATCAGATATGGGGTATCAGAGGTGGGGAATCAGAGGTTGTGAATCAGAGATGGGGAATCAGAGGATGGGAATCAGAGGCTGGTAATCAGACGCGGGGAATCAGAGGCGGGGAATCAGAGCTGGGAAATTAGAGGCAGGGAATCAGAGTTGGGGATTCAGAGGCGGGGAATCAGATATGGGGAAACAGAGGCGGGGAATCAGATGCAGGCAAATAGAGGCGGGGATCAGATATGGGGAAACAGAGGCGGGGAACCAGAGGCGGGGAAACAGGCGGGGAATCAGATATGGGGAATCAGAGGTGGGGAATCAGAGGTTGGGAATCAGAGGCTGGGAATCAGAGGCGGGGAATCAGAGCTGGGGAATCAGAGGTGGGGAATCAAAGTTGGGGAATCAGAGGCGGGGACTTAGATATGGGGAAACAGAGGCGGGGAATCAGAGGCGGGGAAACAGAGGCGGGGAATCAGATATGGGGAATCAGAGGTGGGGAATCAGAGGCAGGGAATTAGATTTGCGGAATCAGAGATGGGGAATCAGAAGCAGGGAATCAGAGGCCTGGAATCAGAGGCCGGAATCAGATGCCGGGAATAAGAGGCCGGGAATCAGAGGTGGGGAATCAGAGTCCGGGAATCAGAGATGGGGAATCAGAGGCGGGGAATGAGATATGGGGAATCAGAGGCGGGGAATCAGAGGCGGGGAAACAGAGGCGAGGAATCAGATATGGGGAATCAGAGGTGGCGAATCAAAGGCGGTGAATCAGAGATGGGGAATCAGAGATGGGGAATCAGAGGCGGGGAATGAGATATGGGGAATCAGAGGCAGGGAATCAGAGTTGGGGATTCAGAGGCGGGGAATCAGATATGGGGAAACAGAGGCGGGGAATCAGATGCAGGCAAATAGAGGCGGGGATCAGATATGGGGAAACAGAGGCGGGGAATCAGAGGCAGGGAAACAGAGGCGGGGAATCAGATATGGGGAATCAGAGGTGGGGAATCAGAGGTTGGGAATCAGAGGCTGGGATTCAGAGGTGGGGATTCAGAGCTGGGGAATCAGAGGTGGGGAATCAAAGTTGGGGAATCAGAGGCGGGGACTTAGATATGGGGAAACAGAGGCGGGGAATCAGAGGCGGGGAAACAGAGGCGGGGAATCAGATATGGGGAATCAGAGGTGGGGAATCAGAGGCAGGGAATTAGTATTGCGGAATCAGAGATGGGGAATCAGAAGCAGGGAATCAGAGGCCGGGAATCAGAGGCCGGAATCAGATGCCGGGAATAAGAGGCCGGGAATCAGAGGTGGGGAATCAGAGTCCGGGAATCAGAGATGGGGAATCAGAGGCGGGGAATGAGATATGGGGAATCAGAGGCGGGGAATCAGAGGCGGGGAAACAGAGGCGAGGAATCAGATATGGGGAATCAGAGGTGGCGAATCAAAGGCGGTGAATCAGAGATGGGGAATCAGAGGTTGGGAATCAGAGGCAGGGAATCAGAGGCTTGGAATCAGATGCAGGGAATCAGATGCGGGGAATCAGAGGCGGGGAATCAGAGCTGGGGAATCAGATGCTGGGAATCAAAGTTGGGGAATCAGAGGCAGGGAATCAGATATGGGGAAACAGGGGTGGGGAATCAGAGGCGGGGAATCAGATATGGGGAATCAGAGGCGGGGAATTAGAGTTGGGGAATCAGAGGCGGGGAATCAGAGGCGGGGAAACAGAGGCGGGGAATCAAACACGGGGAATCAGAGGTGGGGAATCAGAGGTTGGGAATCAGAGGCAGGGAATCAGAGGCGGGGAATCAGAGGCGGGGAATCAGAGGCAGGGAATCAGATGTGCGGAATCGGAGATGGGGAATCAGAGGCAGGGAATCAGAGGCGGGGAATCAGAGGCGGGGAACCAGAGGCCGGGAATCAGATATGGGGAAACAGAGGCGGGGAATCAGAGGCGGGGAAACAGAGGCTGGGAATCAGATATGGGGAATCAGAGGTGGGGAATCAGAGGTTGGGAATCAGAGGCAGGGAATAAGAGGCTTGGAATCAGATGCAGGGAATCAGATGCGGGGAATCAGAGGCGGGGAATCAGAGCTGGGGAATCAGAGGTGGGGAATTAGAGTTGGGGATTCAGAGGCGGGGACTTAGATATTGGGAAACAGAGGCGGGGAATCAGAGGCGGGGAAACAGAGGCGGGGAATCAGATATGGGGAATCAGAGATGGGGAATCAGAGGCAGGGAATCAGATGTGCGGAATCAGAGATGGGGAATCAAAGTCAGGGAATCAGAATCAGAAGCAGGGAATCAGAGGTGGGGAATCAGAGTCCGGGAATCAGAGATGGGGATTCAGAGGCGGGGAATGAGATATGGGGAATCAGAGGCGGGGAATCAGAGGCGGGGAAACAGAGGCAGGGAATCAGATATGGGGAATCAGAGGTGGCGAATCAAAGGCGGTGAATCAGAGATGGGGAATCAGAGGCCGGGAATCAGAGGCAGGGAATCAAACACGGGGAATCAGAGGCGGGGAATCATAGCTGGCGAATCAGAGGCGGGGAATCAGAGGTGGGGAATCAGAGGCGTGGCTTCAGATATTGGGAATCAGAGGTGGGGAATCAGAGGCGGGGAAACAGAGGCGGGGAATCAGATATGGGGTATCAGAGGTGGGGAATCAGAGGTTGTGAATCAGAGATGGGGAATCAGAGGATGGGAATCAGAGGCCGGTAATCAGACGTGGGGAATCAGAGGCGGGGAATCAGAGCTGGGAAATTAGATGCAGGGAATCAGAGTTGGGGATTCAGAGGCGGGGAATCAGATATGGGGAAAAAGAGGCGGGGAATCAGATGCAGGCAAATAGAGGCGGGGATCAGATATTGGGAAACAGAGGCGGGGAATCAGAGGCGGGGAAACAGGCGGGGAATCAGATATGGGGAATCAGAGGTGGGGAATCAGAGGTTGGGAATCAGAGGCTGGGAATCAGAGGCGGGGAATCAGAGCTGGGGAATCAGAGGTGGGGAATCAAAGTTGGGGAATCAGAGGCGGGGACTTAGATATGGGGAAACAGAGGCGGGGAATCAGAGGTGGGGAATCAGAGGCAGGGAATTAGATTTGCGGAATCAGAGATGGGGAATCAGAGGTGGGGAATCAGAGGCGGGGAAACAGAGGCGGGGAATCAGATATGGGGTATCAGAGGTGGGGAATCAGAGGTTGTGAATCAGAGATGGGGAATCAGAGGCGGGGAAACAGATGCCGGTAATCAGACACGGGGAATCAGAGGCGGGGAATCAGAGTTGGGGATTCAGAGGCGGGGAATCAGATATGGGGAAACAGAGGCGGGGAATCAGATGCAGGCAAATAGAGCCGGGGATCAGATATGGGGAAACAGAGGCGGGGAATCAGAGGCGGGGAAACAGAGGCGGGGAATCAGATATGGGGAATCAGAGGTGGGGAATCAGAGGTTGGGAATCAGAGGCTGGGATTCAGAGGCGGGGAATCAGAGCTGGGGAATCAGAGGTGGGGAATCAAAGTTGGGGAATCAGAGGCGGGGACTTAGATATGGGGAAACAGAGGCGGGGAATCAGAGGCGGGGAAACAGAGGCGGGGAATCAGATATGGGGAATCAGAGGTGGGGAATCAGAGGCAGGGAATTAGATTTGCGGAATCAGAGATGGGGAATCAGAAGCAGGGAATCAGAGGCCGGGAATCAGAGGCCGGAATCAGATGCCGGGAATAAGAGGCCGGGAATCAGAGGTGGGGAATCAGAGTCCGGGAATCAGAGATGGGGAATCAGAGGTGGGGAATGAGATATGGGGAATCAGAGGCGGTGAATCAGAGGCGGGGAAACAGAGGCGAGGAATCAGATATGGGGAATCAGAGGTGGCGAATCAAAGGCGGTGAATCAGAGATGGGGAATCAGAGGCGGGGAATCAGAGGCAGGGAATCAAACACGGGGAATCAGAGGCGGGGAATCAGAGCTGGGGAATCAGAGGCGGGGAATCAGAGTTGGGGAATCAGAGGCGGGGAATCAGAGCTGGGGAATCAGAGGTGGGGATCAGAGTCGGGGAATCAGAGGCAGGGAATCAGATGTGCGGAATCAGAGATGGGGAATCAGAGGTGGGGAATCAGAGGATGTGAATCTGAGATGGGGAATCAGAGGCGGGGAATCAGAGGCAAGAAATCAGACACGGGGTTTCAGAGGCTGGGAATCAGACGGGGGAATCAAAGGCGGGGAATCAGAGCTGGGGAATCAGAGGCAGGGAATCAGAGTTGGGGATTCAGAGGCGGGGAATCAGATATGGGGAAACAGAGGCGGGGAATCAGAGTCGGGCAAACAGAGGCGGGGAATTAGATATGGGGAATCAGAGGTGGGGAATCAGAGGTGGTGAATCAGAGATGGGGAATCACAGGCGGGGAATCAGAGGCAGGGAATAGAACGCGGGGAATCAGAGGCAGGGAATCAGAGTTGGGGCATCAGAAGTTGGGAATTAGATATGGGGAAACAGAGGCGGGGAATAAGAGGCGGGGAAACAGAGGCGGGAAATCAGATATCGGGAATCAGAGGTGGGGAATCAGAGGCAGGGAATCAGATGTGCGGAATCAGAGATGGGGAATCAGAGGCAGGGAATCAGAATCAGAAGCGGGGAATCAGAGGCCGGGAAACAGACGTGGGGAATCAGATATGGGGAATCAGAGGTGGGGAATCAGAGGCAGGGAATTAGATTTGCGGAATCAGAGATGGGGAATCAGAAGCAGGGAATCAGAGGTCGGGAATCAGAGGCCGGAATCAGATGCCGGGAATAAGAGGCCGGGAATCAAAGGCGATGAATCAGAGATGGGGAATCAGAGGCGGGGAATCAGAGGCAGGGAATCAAACACGGGGAATCAGAGGCGGGGAATCAGAGCTGGGGAATCAGAGGTGGGGAATCAGAGTTGGGGAATCGGAGGTGGCGAATCAAAGGCGGTGAATCAGAGATGGGGAATCAGAGGCCGGGAATCAGAGGCAGGGAATCAAACACGGGGAATCAGAGGCGGGGAATCATAGCTGGCGAATCAGAGGCGGGGAATCAGAGCTGGGGAATCAGAGGCGGGGCTTCTGATATTGGGAATCAGAGGTGGGGAATCAGAGGCGGGGAAACAGAGGCGGGGAATCAGATATGGGGTATCAGAGGTGGGGAATCAGAGGTTGTGAATCAGAGATGGGGATTCAGAGGCGGGGAATCAGATATGGGGAAACAGAGGCGGGGAATCAGATGCAGGCAAATAGAGGCGGGGATCAGATATGGGGAAACAGAGGCGGGGAATCAGAGGCGGGGAAACAGGCGGGGAATCAGATATGGGGAATCAGAGGTGGGGAATCAGAGGTTGGGAATCAGAGGCTGGGAATCAGAGGCGGGGAATCAGAGCTGGGGAATCAGAGGTGGGGAATCAAAGTTGGGGAATCAGAGGCGGGGACTTAGATATGGGGAAACAGAGGCGGGGAATCAGAGGCGGGGAAACAGAGGCGGGGAATCAGATATGGGGAATCAGAGGTGGGGAATCAGAGGCAGGGAATTAGATTTGCGGAATCAGAGATGGGGAATCAGAAGCAGGGAATCAGAGGCCGGGAATCAGAGGCTGGAATCAGATGCCGGGAATAAGAGGCCGGGAATCAGAGGTGGGGAATCAGAGTCCGGGAATCAGAGATGGGGAATCAGAGGCGGGGAATGAGATATGGGGAATCAGAGGCGGGGAATCAGAGGCGGGGAAACAGAGGCGAGGAATCAGATATGGGGAATCAGAGGTGGCGAATCAAAGGCGGTGAATCAGAGATGGGGAATCAGAGATGGGGAATCAGAGGCGGGGAATGAGATATGGGGAATCAGAGGCAGGGAATCAGAGTTGGGGATTCAGAGGCGGGGAATCAGATATGGGGAAACAGAGGCGGGGAATCAGATGCAGGCAAATAGAGGCGGGGATCAGATATGGGGAAACAGAGGCGGGGAATCAGAGGCAGGGAAACAGAGGCGGGGAATCAGATATGGGGAATCAGAGGTGGGGAATCAGAGGTTGGGAATCAGAGGCTGGGATTCAGAGGTGGGGAATCAGAGCTGGGGAATCAGAGGTGGGGAATCAAAGTTGGGGAATCAGAGGCGGGGACTTAGATATGGGGAAACAGAGGCGGGGAATCAGAGGCGGGGAAACAGAGGCGGGGAATCAGATATGGGGAATCAGAGGTGGGGAATCAGAGGCAGGGAATTAGAATTGCGGAATCAGAGATGGGGAATCAGAAGCAGGGAATCAGAGGCCGGGAATCAGAGGCCGGAATCAGATGCCGGGAATAAGAGGCCGGGAATCAGAGGTGGGGAATCAGAGTCCGGGAATCAGAGATGGGGAATCAGAGGCGGGGAATGAGATATGGGGAATCAGAGGCGGGGAATCAGAGGCGGGGAAACAGAGGCGAGGAATCAGATATGGGGAATCAGAGGTGGCGAATCAAAGGCGGTGAATCAGAGATGGGGAATCAGAGGTTGGGAATCAGAGGCAGGGAATCAGAGGCTTGGAATCAGATGCAGGGAATCAGATGCGGGGAATCAGAGGCGGGGAATCAGAGCTGGGGAATCAGATGCTGGGAATCAAAGTTGGGGAATCAGAGGCAGGGAATCAGATATGGGGAAACAGGGGTGGGGAATCAGAGGCGGGGAATCAGATATGGGGAATCAGAGGCGGGGAATTAGAGTTGGGGAATCAGAGGCGGGGAATCAGAGGCGGGGAAACAGAGGCGGGGAATCAAACACGGGGAATCAGAGGTGGGGAATCAGAGGTTGGGAATCAGAGGCAGGGAATCAGAGGCGGGGAATCAGAGGCGGGGAATCAGAGGCAGGGAATCAGATGTGCGGAATCAGAGATGGGGAATCAGAGGCAGGGAATCAGAGGCGGGGAATCAGAGGCGGGGAACCAGAGGCCGGGAATCAGATATGGGGAAATAGAGGCGGGGAATCAGAGGCGGGGAAACAGAGGCTGGGAATCAGATATGGGGAATCAGAGGTGGGGAATCAGAGGTTGGGAATCAGAGGCAGGGAATAAGAGGCTTGGAATCAGATGCAGGGAATCAGATGCGGGGAATCAGAGGCGGGGAATCAGAGCTGGGGAATCAGAGGTGGGGAATTAGAGTTGGGGAATCAGAGGCGGGGACTTAGATATTGGGAAACAGAGGCGGGGAATCAGAGGCGGGGAAACAGAGGCGGGGAATCAGATATGGGGAATCAGAGATGGGGAATCAGAGGCAGGGAATCAGATGTGCGGAATCAGAGATGGGGAATCAAAGGCAGGGAATCAGAATCAGAAGCAGGGAATCAGAGGTGGGGAATCAGAGTCCGGGAATCAGAGATGGGGATTCAGAGGCGGGGAATGAGATATGGGGAATCAGAGGCGGGGAATCAGAGGCGGGGAAACAGAGGCAGGGAATCAGATATGGGGAATCAGAGGTGGCGAATCAAAGGCGGTGAATCAGAGATGGGGAATCAGAGGCCGGGAATCAGAGGCAGGGAATCAAACACGGGGAATCAGAGGCGGGGAATCATAGCTGGCGAATCAGAGGCGGGGAATCAGAGGTGGGGAATCAGAGGCGGGGCTTCAGATATTGGGAATCAGAGGTGGGGAATCAGAGGCGGGGAAACAGAGGCGGGGAATCAGATATGGGGTATCAGAGGTGGGGAATCAGAGGTTGTGAATCAGAGATGGGGAATCAGAGGATGGGAATCAGAGGCCGGTAATCAGACGTGGGGAATCAGAGGCGGGGAATCAGAGCTGGGAAATTAGAGGCAGGGAATCAGAGTTGGGGATTCAGAGGCGGGGAATCAGATATGGGGAAAAAGAGGCGGGGAATCAGATGCAGGCAAATAGAGGCGGGGATCAGATATTGGGAAACAGAGGCGGGGAATCAGAGGTGGGGAAACAGGCGGGGAATCAGATATGGGGAATCAGAGGTGGGGAATCAGAGGTTGGGAATCAGAGGCTGGGAATCAGAGGCGGGGAATCAGAGCTGGGGAATCAGAGGTGGGGAATCAAAGTTGGGGAATCAGAGGCGGGGACTTAGATATGGGGAAACAGAGGCGGGGAATCAGAGGCGGGGAAACAGAGGCGGGGAATCAGATATGGGGAATCAGAGGTGGGGAATCAGAGGCAGGGAATTAGATTTGCGGAATCAGAGATGGGGAATCAGAGGTGGGGGATCAGAGGCGGGGAAACAGAGGCGGGGAATCAGATATGGGGTATCAGAGGTGGGGAATCAGAGGTTGTGAATCAGAGATGGGGAATCAGAGGCGGGGAAACAGAGGCCGGTAATCAGACGCGGGGAATCAGAGGCGGGGAATCAGAGCTGGGAAATTAGAGGCAGGGAATCAGAGTTGGGGATTCAGATGCGGGGAATCAGATATGGGGAAACAGAGGCGGGGAATCAGATGCAGGCAAATAGAGGCGGGGATCAGATATGGGGAAACAGAGGCGGGGAATCAGAGGCGGGGAAACAGAGGCGGGGAATCAGATATGGGGAATCAGAGGTGGGGAATCAGAGGTTTGGAATCAGAGGCTGGGATTCAGAGGCGGGGAATCAGAGCTGGGGAATCAGAGGTGGGGAATCAAAGTTGGGGAATCAGAGGCGGGGACTTAGATATGGGGAAACAGAGGCGGGGAATCAGAGGCGGGGAAACAGAGGCGGGGAATCAGATATGGGGAATCAGAGGTGGGGAATCAGAGGCAGGGAATTAGATTTGCGGAATCAGAGATGGGGAATCAGAAGCAGGGAATCAGAGGCCGGGAATCAGAGGCCGGAATCAGATGCCGGGAATAAGAGTCCGGGAATCAGAGATGGGGAATCAGAGGTGGGGAATGAGATATGGTGAATCAGAGGCGGGGAATCAGAGGCGGGGAAACAGAGGCGAGGAATCAGATATGGGGAATCAGAGGTGGCGAATCAAAGGCGGTGAATCAGAGATGGGGAATCAGAGGCGGGGAATCAGAGGCAGGGAATCAAACACGGGGAATCAGAGGCGGGGAATCAGAGCTGGGGAATCAGAGGCGGGGAATCAGAGTTGGGGAATCAGAGGCGGGGAATCAGAGCTGGGGAATCAGAGGTGGGGATCAGAGTCGGGGAATCAGAGGCAGGGAATCAGATGTGCGGAATCAGAGATGGGGAATCAGAGGTGGGGAATCAGAGGCTGTGAATCTGAGATGGGGAATCAGAGGCGGGGAATCAGAGGCAAGAAATCAGACACGGGGTTTCAGAGGCTGGGAATCAGACGGGGGAATCAAAGGCGGGGAATCAGAGCTGGGGAATCAGAGGCAGGGAATCAGAGTTGGGGATTCAGAGGCGGGGAATCAGATATGGGGAAACAGAGGCGGGGAATCAGAGTCGGGCAAACAGAGGCGGGGAATTAGATATGGGGAATCAGAGGTGGGGAATCAGAGGTGGTGAATCAGAGATGGGGAATCACAGGCGGGGAATCAGAGGCAGGGAATAGAACGCGGGGAATCAGAGGCAGGGAATCAGAGTTGGGGCATCAGAAGTTGGGAATTAGATATGGGGAAACAGAGGCGGGGAATCAGAGGCGGGGAAACAGAGGCGGGAAATCAGATATGGGGAATCAGAGGTGGGGAATCAGAGGCAGGGAATCAGATGTGCGGAATCAGAGATGGGGAATCAGAGGCAGGGAATCAGAATCAGAAGCGGGGAATCAGAGGCCGGGAAACAGACGTGGGGAATCAGATATGGGGAATCAGAGGTGGGGAATCAGAGGCAGGGAATTAGATTTGCGGAATCAGAGATGTGGAATCAGAAGCAGGGAATCAGAGGTCGGGAATCAGAGGCCGGAATCTGATGCCGGGAATAAGAGGCCGGGAATCAAAGGCGATGAATCAGAGATGGGGAATCAGAGGCGGGGAATCAGAGGCAGGGAATCAAACACGGGGAATCAGAGGCGGGGAATCAGAGCTGGGGAATCAGAGGTGGGGATCAGAGTCGGGGAATCAGAGGCAGGGAATCAGATGTGCGGAATCAGAGGTGGGGAATCAGAGGTTGGGAATCAGAGGCAGGGAATCAGAGGCTTGGAATCAGATGCAGGGAATCAGATGCGGGGAATCAGAGGCGGGGAATCAGAGCTGGGGAATCAGAGGTGGGGAATCAGAGTTGGGGAATCAGAGGTGGCGAATCAAAGGCGGTGAATCAGAGATGGGGAATCAGAGGCCGGGAATCAGAGGCAGGGAATCAAACACGGGGAATCAGAGGCAGGGAATCATAGCTGGCGAATCAGAGGCGGGGAATCAGAGCTGGGGAATCAGAGGCGGGGCTTCTGATATTGGGAATCAGAGGTGGGGAATCAGAGGCGGGGAAACAGAGGCGGGGAATCAGATATGGGGTATCAGAGGTGGGGAATCAGAGGTTGTGAATCAGAGATGGGGAATCAGAGGATGGGAATCAGAGGCTGGTAATCAGATGCGGGGAATCAGAGGCGGGGAATCAGAGCTGGGAAATTAGAGGCAGGGAATCAGAGTTGGGGATTCAGAGGCGGGGAATCAGATATGGGGAAACAGAGGCGGTGAATCAGATGCAGGCAAATAGAGGCGGGGATCAGATATGGGGAAACAGAGGCGGGGAATCAGAGGCGGGGAAACAGGCGGGGAATCAGATATGGGGAATCAGAGGTGGGGAATCAGAGGTTGGGAATTAGAGGCTGGGAATCAGAGGCGGGGAATCAGAGCTGGGGAATCAGAGGTGGGGAATCAAAGTTGGGGAATCAGAGGCGGGGACTTAGATATGGGGAAACAGAGGCGGGGAATCAGAGGCGGGGAAACAGAGGCGGGGAATCAGATATGGGGAATCAGAGGTGGGGAATCAGAGGCAGGGAATTAGATTTGCGGAATCAGAGATGAGGAATCAGAAGCAGGGAATCAGAGGCCGGGAATCAGAGGCCGGAATCAGATGCCGGGAATAAGAGGCCGGGAATCAGAGGTGGGGAATCAGAGTCCGGGAATCAGAGATGGGGAATCAGAGGCGGGGAATGAGATATGGGGAATCAGAGGCGGGGAATCAGAGGCGGGGAAACAGAGGCGAGGAATCAGATATGGGGAATCAGAGGTGACGAATGAAAGGCGGTGAATCAGAGATGGGGAATCAGAGATGGGGAATCAGAGGCGGGGAATGAGATATGGGGAATCAGAGGCAGGGAATCAGAGTTGGGGATTCAGAGGCGGGGAATCAGATATGGGGAAACAGAGGCGGGGAATCAGATGCAGGCAAATAGAGGCGGGGATCAGATATGGGGAAACAGAGGCGGGGAATCAGAGGCAGGGAAACAGAGGCGGGGAATCAGATATGGGGAATCAGAGGTGGGGAATCAGAGGTTGGGAATCAGAGGCTGGGATTCAGAGGTGGGGAATCAGAGCTGGGGAATCAGAGGTGGGGAATCAAAGTTGGGGAATCAGAGGCGGGGACTTAGATATGGGGAAACAGAGGCGGGGAATCAGAGGCGGGGAAACAGAGGCGGGGAATCAGATATGGGGAATCAGAGGTGGGGAATCAGAGGCAGGGAATTAGAATTGCGGAATCAGAGATGGGGAATCAGAAGCAGGGAATCAGAGGCCGGGAATCAGAGGCCGGAATCAGATGCCGGGAATAAGAGGCCGGGAATCAGAGGTGGGGAATCAGAGTCCGGGAATCAGAGATGGGGAATCAGAGGCGGGGAATGAGATATGGGGAATCAGAGGCGGGGAATCAGAGGCGGGGAAACAGAGGCGAGGAATCAGATATGGGGAATCAGAGGTGGCGAATCAAAGGCGGTGAATCAGAGATGGGGAATCAGAGGTTGGGAATCAGAGGCAGGGAATCAGAGGCTTGGAATCAGATGCAGGGAATCAGATGCGGGGAATCAGAGGCGGGGAATCAGAGCTGGGGAATCAGATGCTGGGAATCAAAGTTGGGGAATCAGAGGGAGGGAATCAGATATGGGGAAACAGGGGTGGGGAATCAGAGGCGGGGAATCAGATATGGGGAATCAGAGGCGGGGAATTAGAGTTGGGGAATCAGAGGCGGGGAATCAGAGGCGGGGAAACAGAGGCGGGGAATCAAACACGGGGAATCAGAGGTGGGGAATCAGAGGTTGGGAATCAGAGGCAGGGAATCAGAGGCGGGGAATCAGAGGCGGGGAATCAGAGGCAGGGAATCAGATGTGCGGAATCGGAGATGGGGAATCAGAGGCAGGGAATCAGAGGCGGGGAATCAGAGGCGGGGAACCAGAGGCCGGGAATCAGATATGGGGAAACAGAGGCGGGGAATCAGAGGCGGGGAAACAGAGGCTGGGAATCAGATATGGGGAATCAGAGGTGGGGAATCAGAGGTTGGGAATCAGAGGCAGGGAATAAGAGGCTTGGAATCAGATGCAGGGAATCAGATGCGGGGAATCAGAGGCGGGGAATCAGAGCTGGGGAATCAGAGGTGGGGAATTAGAGTTGGGGAATCAGAGGCGGGGACTTAGATATTGGGAAACAGAGGCGGGGAATCAGAGGCGGGGAAACAGAGGCGGGGAATCAGATATGGGGAATCAGAGATGGGGAATCAGAGGCAGGGAATCAGATGTGCGGAATCAGAGATGGGGAATCAAAGGCAGGGAATCAGAATCAGAAGCAGGGAATCAGAGGTGGGGAATCAGAGTCCGGGAATCAGAGATGGGGATTCAGAGGCGGGGAATGAGATATGGGGAATCAGAGGCGGGGAATCAGAGGCGGGGAAACAGAGGCAGGGAATCAGATATGGGGAATCAGAGGTGGCGAATCAAAGGCGGTGAATCAGAGATGGGGAATCAGAGGCCGGGAATCAGAGGCAGGGAATCAAACACGGGGAATCAGAGGCGGGGAATCATAGCTGGCGAATCAGAGGCGGGGAATCAGAGGTGGGGAATCAGAGGCGGGGCTTCAGATATTGGGAATCAGAGGTGGGGAATCAGAGGCGGGGAAACAGAGGCGGGGAATCAGATATGGGGTATCAGAGGTGGGGAATCAGAGGTTGTGAATCAGAGATGGGGAATCAGAGGATGGGAATCAGAGTCCGGTAATCAGACGTGGGGAATCAGAGGCGGGGAATCAGAGCTGGGAAATTAGAGGCAGGGAATCAGAGTTGGGGATTCAGAGGCGGGGAATCAGATATGGGGAAAAAGAGGCGGGGAATCAGATGCAGGCAAATAGAGGCGGGGATCAGATATGGGGAAACAGAGGCGGGGAATCAGAGGCGGGGAAACAGGCGGGGAATCAGATATGGGGAATCAGAGGTGTGGAATCAGAGGTTGGGAATCAGAGGCTGGGAATCAGAGGCGGGGAATCAGAGCTGGGGAATCAGAGGTGGGGAATCAGAGGCAGGGAATTAGATTTGCGGAATCAGAGATGGGGAATCAGAGGTGGGGAATCAGAGGCGGGGAAACAGAGGCGGGGAATCAGATATGGGGTATCAGAGGTGGGGAATCAGAGGTTGTGAATCAGAGATGGGGAATCAGAGGCGGGGAAACAGAGGCCGGTAATCAGACGCGGGGAATCAGAGGCGGGGAATCAGAGCTGGGAAATTAGAGGCAGGGAATCAGAGTTGGGGATTCAGAGGCAGGGAATCAGATATGGGGAAACAGAGGCGGGGAATCAGATGCAGGCAAATAGAGGCGGGGATCAGATATGGGGAAACAGAGGCGGGGAATCAGAGGCGGGGAAACAGAGGCGGGGAATCAGATATGGGGAATCAGAGGTGGGGAATCAGAGGCAGGGAATTAGATTTGCGGAATCAGAGATGGGGAATCAGAAGCAGGGAATCAGAGGCCGGGAATCAGAGGCCGGAATCAGATGCCGGGAATAAGAGGCCGGGAATCAGAGGTGGGGAATCAGATGCCGGGAATCAGAGATGGGGAATCAGAGGTGGGGAATGAGATATGGGGAATCAGAGGCGGGGAATCAGAGGCGGGGAAACAGAGGCGAGGAATCAGATATGGGGAATCAGAGGTGGCGAATCAAAGGCGGTGAATCAGAGATGGGGAATCAGAGGCGGGGAATCAGAGGCAGGGAATCAAACACGGGGAATCAGAGGCGGGGAATCAGAGCTGGGGAATCAGAGGCGGGGAATCAGAGTTGGGGAATCAGAGGCGGGGAATCAGAGCTGGGGAATCAGAGGTGGGGATCAGAGTCGGGGAATCAGAGGCAGGGAATCAGATGTGCGGAATCAGAGATGGGGAATCAGAGGTGGGGAATCAGAGGCTGTGAATCTGAGATGGGGAATCAGAGGCGGGGAATCAGAGGCAAGAAATCAGACACGGGGTTTCAGAGGCTGGGAATCAGACGGGGGAATCAAAGGCGGGGAATCAGAGCTGGGGAATCAGAGGCAGGGAATCAGAGTTGGGGATTCAGAGGCGGGGAATCAGATATGGGGAAACAGAGGCGGGGAATCAGAGTCGGGCAAACAGAGGCGGGGAATTAGATATGGGGAATCAGAGGTGGGGAATCAGAGGTGGTGAATCAGAGATGGGGAATCACAGGCGGGGAATCAGAAACAGGGAATAGAACGCGGGGAATCAGAGGCAGGGAATCAGAGTTGGGGCATCAGAAGTTGGGAATTAGATATGGGGAAACAGAGGCGGGGAATCAGAGGCGGGGAAACAGAGGCGGGAAATCAGATATGGGGAATCAGAGGTGGGGAATCAGAGGCAGGGAATCAGATGTGCGGAATCAGAGATGGGGAATCAGAGGCAGGGAATCAGAATCAGAAGCGGGGAATCAGAGGCCGGGAAACAGACGTGGGGAATCAGATATGGGGAATCAAAGGCGGGGAATCAGAGCTGGGGAATCAGAGGCAGGGAATCAGAGTTGGGGAATCAGAGGCGGGGACTTAGATATTGGGAAACAGAGGCGGGGAATCAGAGGCGGGGAATCAGAGGCAGGGAATCAGAATCAGAAGCAGGGAATCAGAGGCCGGGAATCAGAGGCCGGAATCAGATGCTGGGAATAAGAGGCCGGGAATCAGAGGTGGGGAATCAGAGTCCGGGAATCAGAGATGGGGATTCAGAGGCGGGGAATGAGATATGGGGAATCAGAAGCGGGGAATCAGAGGCGGGGAAACAGAGGCGGGGAATCAGATATGGGGAATCAGAGGTGGCGAATCAAAGGCGGTGAATCAGAGATGGGGAATCAGAGGCCGGGAATCAGAGGCAGGGAATCAAACACGGAAAATCAGAGGCGGGGAATCAGAGCTGGGGAATCAGAGGCGGGGAATCAGAGGCGGGGAAACAGAGGCGAGGAATCAGATATGGGGAATCAGAGGTGGCGAATCAAAGGTGGTGAATCAGAGATGGGGAATCAGAGGCGGGGAATCAGAGGCAGGGAATCAAACACGGGGAATCAGAGGCGGGGAATCAGAGCTGGGGAATCAGAGGCGGGGATCAGAGTTGGGGAATCAGAGGCGGGGAATCAGAGGTGGGGATCAGAGTCGGGGAATCAGAGGCAGGGAATCAGATGCGCGGAATCAGAGATGGGGAATCAGAGGTGGGGAATCAGAGGCTGTGAATCAGAGATGGGGAATCAGAGGCGGGGAATCAGAGGCAAGAAATCAGACACGGGGTTTCAGAGGCTGGGAATCAGACGGGGGAATCAAAGGCGGGGAATCAGAGCTGGGGAATCAGAGGCAGGGAATCAAACACGGAAAATCAGAGGCGGGGAATCAGAGCTGGGGAATCAGAGGCGGGGAATCAGAGGCGGGGAAACAGAGGCGAGGAATCAGATATGGGGAATCAGAGGTGGCGAATCAAAGGCGGTGAATCCGAGATGGGGAATCAGAGGCGGGGAATCAGAGGCAGGGAATCAAACACGGGGAATCAGAGGCGGGGAATCAGAGCTGGGTAATCAGAGGCGGGGAATCAGAGTTGGGGAATCAGAGGCGGGGAATCAGAGCTGGGGAATCAGAGGTGGGGATCAGAGTCGGGGAATCAGAGGCAGGGAATCAGATGTGCGGAATCAGAGATTGGGAATCAGAGGTGGGGAATCAGAGGCTGTGAATCAGAGATGGGGAATCAGAGGCGGGGAATCAGAGGCAAGAAATCAGACACGGGGTTTCAGAGGCTGGGAATCAGACGGGGGAATCAAAGGCGGGGAATCAGAGCTGGGGAATCAGAGGCAGGGAATCAGAGTTGGGGATTCAGAGGCGGGGAATCAGATATGGAGAATCAGAGGCCGGGAATCAGAGGCAGGGAATCAAACACGGAAAATCAGAGGCGGGGAATCAGAGCTGGGGAATCAGAGGCGGGGAATCAGAGGCGGGGAAACAGAGGCGAGGAATCAGATATGGGGAATCAGAGGTGGCGAATCAAAGGCGGTGAATCAGAGATGGGGAATCAGAGGCCGGGAATCAGAGGCAGGGAATCAAACACGGAAAATCAGAGGCGGGGAATCAGAGCTGGGGAATCAGATGCGGGGAATCAGAGGCGGGGAAACAGAGGCGAGGAATCAGATATGGGGAATCAGAGGTGGCGAATCAAAGGCGGTGAATCAGAGATGGGGAATCAGAGGCGGGGAATCAGAGGCAGGGAATCAAACACGGGGAATCAGAGGCGGGGAATCAGAGCTGGGGAATCAGAGGCGGGGAATCAGAGGCGGGGAAACAGAGGCGAGGAATCAGATATGGGGAATCAGAGGTGGCGAATCAAAGGCGGTGAATCAGAGATGGGGAATCAGAGGCGGGGAATCAGAGGCAGGGAATCAAACACGGGGAATCAGAGGCGGGGAATCAGAGCTGGGGAATCAGAGGCGGGGAATCAGAGCTGGGGAATCAGAGGCGGGGAATCAGAGGCGGGGAAACAGAGGCGGGGAATCAGATATGGGGAATCAGAGGTGGGGAATCAGAGGCAGGGAATTAGATTTGCGGAATCAGAGATGGGGAATCAGAAGCAGGGAATCAGAGGCCGGGAATCAGAGGCCGGAATCAGATGCCGGGAATAAGAGGCCGGGAATCAGAGGTGGGGAATCAGATGCCGGGAATCAGAGATGGGGAATCAGAGGTGGGGAATGAGATATGGGGAATCAGAGGCGGGGAATCAGAGGCGGGGAAACAGAGGCGAGGAATCAGATATGGGGAATCAGAGGTGGCGAATCAAAGGCGGTGAATCAGAGATGGGGAATCAGAGGCGGGGAATCAGAGGCAGGGAATCAAACACGGGGAATCAGAGGCGGGGAATCAGAGCTGGGGAATCAGAGGCGGGGAATCAGAGTTGGGGAATCAGAGGCGGGGAATCAGAGCTGGGGAATCAGAGGTGGGGATCAGAGTCGGGGAATCAGAGGCAGGGAATCAGATGTGCGGAATCAGAGATGGGGAATCAGAGGTGGGGAATCAGAGGCTGTGAATCTGAGATGGGGAATCAGAGGCGGGGAATCAGAGGCAAGAAATCAGACACGGGGTTTCAGAGGCTGGGAATCAGACGGGGGAATCAAAGGCGGGGAATCAGAGCTGGGGAATCAGAGGCAGGGAATCAGAGTTGGGGATTCAGAGGCGGGGAATCAGATATGGGGAAACAGAGGCGGGGAATCAGAGTCGGGCAAACAGAGGCGGGGAATTAGATATGGGGAATCAGAGGTGGGGAATCAGAGGTGGTGAATCAGAGATGGGGAATCACAGGCGGGGAATCAGAGGCAGGGAATAGAACGCGGGGAATCAGAGGCAGGGAATCAGAGTTGGGGCATCAGAAGTTGGGAATTAGATATGGGGAAACAGAGGCGGGGAATCAGAGGCGGGGAAACAGAGGCGGGAAATCAGATATGGGGAATCAGAGGTGGGGAATCAGAGGCAGGGAATCAGATGTGCGGAATCAGAGATGGGGAATCAGAGGCAGGGAATCAGAATCAGAAGCGGGGAATCAGAGGCCGGGAAACAGACGTGGGGAATCAGATATGGGGAATCAAAGGCGGGGAATCAGAGCTGGGGAATCAGAGGCAGGGAATCAGAGTTGGGGAATCAGAGGCGGGGACTTAGATATTGGGAAACAGAGGCGGGGAATCAGAGGCGGGGAATCAGAGGCAGGGAATCAGAATCAGAAGCAGGGAATCAGAGGCCGGGAATCAGAGGCCGGAATCAGATGCTGGGAATAAGAGGCCGGGAATCAGAGGTGGGGAATCAGAGTCCGGGAATCAGAGATGGGGATTCAGAGGCGGGGAATGAGATATGGGGAATCAGAAGCGGGGAATCAGAGGCGGGGAAACAGAGGCGGGGAATCAGATATGGGGAATCAGAGGTGGCGAATCAAAGGCGGTGAATCAGAGATGGGGAATCAGAGGCCGGGAATCAGAGGCAGGGAATCAAACACGGAAAATCAGAGGCGGGGAATCAGAGCTGGGGAATCAGAGGCGGGGAATCAGAGGCGGGGAAACAGAGGCGAGGAATCAGATATGGGGAATCAGAGGTGGCGAATCAAAGGTGGTGAATCAGAGATGGGGAATCAGAGGCGGGGAATCAGAGGCAGGGAATCAAACACGGGGAATCAGAGGCGGGGAATCAGAGCTGGGGAATCAGAGGCGGGGAATCAGAGTTGGGGAATCAGAGGCGGGGAATCAGAGGTGGGGATCAGAGTCGGGGAATCAGAGGCAGGGAATCAGATGCGCGGAATCAGAGATGGGGAATCAGAGGTGGGGAATCAGAGGCTGTGAATCAGAGATGGGGAATCAGAGGCGGGGAATCAGAGGCAAGAAATCAGACACGGGGTTTCAGAGGCTGGGAATCAGACGGGGGAATCAAAGGCGGGGAATCAGAGCTGGGGAATCAGAGGCAGGGAATCAAACACGGAAAATCAGAGGCGGGGAATCAGAGCTGGGGAATCAGAGGCGGGGAATCAGAGGCGGGGAAACAGAGGCGAGGAATCAGATATGGGGAATCAGAGGTGGCGAATCAAAGGCGGTGAATCAGAGATGGGGAATCAGAGGCGGGGAATCAGAGGCAGGGAATCAAACACGGGGAATCAGAGGCGGGGAATCAGAGCTGGGTAATCAGAGGCGGGGAATCAGAGTTGGGGAATCAGAGGCGGGGAATCAGAGCTGGGGAATCAGAGGTGGGGATCAGAGTCGGGGAATCAGAGGCAGGGAATCAGATGTGCGGAATCAGAGATTGGGAATCAGAGGTGGGGAATCAGAGGCTGTGAATCAGAGATGGGGAATCAGAGGCGGGGAATCAGAGGCAAGAAATCAGACACGGGGTTTCAGAGGCTGGGAATCAGACGGGGGAATCAAAGGCGGGGAATCAGAGCTGGGGAATCAGAGGCAGGGAATCAGAGTTGGGGATTCAGAGGCGGGGAATCAGATATGGAGAATCAGAGGCCGGGAATCAGAGGCAGGGAATCAAACACGGAAAATCAGAGGCGGGGAATCAGAGCTGGGGAATCAGAGGCGGGGAATCAGAGGCGGGGAAACAGAGGCGAGGAATCAGATATGGGGAATCAGAGGTGGCGAATCAAAGGCGGTGAATCAGAGATGGGGAATCAGAGGCCGGGAATCAGAGGCAGGGAATCAAACACGGAAAATCAGAGGCGGGGAATCAGAGCTGGGGAATCAGATGCGGGGAATCAGAGGCGGGGAAACAGAGGCGAGGAATCAGATATGGGGAATCAGAGGTGGCGAATCAAAGGCGGTGAATCAGAGATGGGGAATCAGAGGCGGGGAATCAGAGGCAGGGAATCAAACACGGGGAATCAGAGGCGGGGAATCAGAGCTGGGGAATCAGAGGCGGGGAATCAGAGGCGGGGAAACAGAGGCGAGGAATCAGATATGGGGAATCAGAGGTGGCGAATCAAAGGCGGTGAATCAGAGATGGGGAATCAGAGGCGGGGAATCAGAGGCAGGGAATCAAACACGGGGAATCAGAGGCGGGGAATCAGAGCTGGGGAATCAGAGGCGGGGAATCAGAGCTGGGGAATCAGAGGCGGGGAATCAGAGGCGGGGAAACAGAGGCGGGGAATCAGATATGGGGAATCAGAGGTGGCGAATCAAAGGCGGTGAATCAGAGATGGGGAATCAGAGGCGGGGAATCAGAGGCAGGGAATCAAACACGGGGAATCAGAGGCGGGGAATCAGAGCTGGGGAATCAGAGGCGGGGAATCAGAGTTGGGGAATCAGAGGCGGGGAATCAGAGCTGGGGAATCAGAGGTGGGCATCAGAGTCGGGGAATCAGAGGCAGGGAATCAGATGTGCGGAATCAGAGATGGGGAATCAGAGGTGGGGAATCAGAGGCTGTGAATCAGTGATGGGGAATCAGAGGCGGGGAATCAGAGGAACAAAATCAGACACGGGGTTTCAGAGGCTGGGAATCAGACGGGGGAATCAAAGGCGGGGAATCAGAGCTGGGGAATCCCAGGCAGGGAATCAAACACGGAAAATCAGAGGCGGGGAATCAGAGCTGGGGAATCAGAGGCGGGGAATCAGAGGCGGGGAAACAGAGGCGAGGAATCAGATATGGGGTATCAGAGGTGGCGAATCAAAGGCGGTGAATCAGAGATGGGGAATCAGAGGCGGGGAATCAGAGGCAGGGAATCAAACACGGGGAATCAGAGGCGGGGAATCAGAGCTGGGGAATCAGAGGCGGGGAATCAGAGTTGGGGAATCAGAGGCGGGGAATCAGAGCTGGGGAATCAGAGGTGGGGATCAGAGTCGGGGAATCAGAGGCAGGGAATCAGATGTGCGGAATCAGAGATGGGGAATCAGAGGTGGGGAATCAGAGGCTGTGAATCAGAGATGGGGAATCAGAGGCTGGGAATCAGAGGCAAGAAATCAGACACGGGGTTTCAGAGGCTGGGAATCAGACGGGGGAATCAAAGGCGGGGAATCAGAGCTGGGGAATCAGAGGCAGGGAATCAGAGTTGGGGATTCAGAGGCGGGGAATCAGATATGGGGAATCAGAGGTGGGGAATCAGAGGTGGTGAATCAGAGATGGGGAATCACAGGCGGGGAATCAGAGGCAGGGAATAGAACGCGGGGAATCAGAGGCAGGGAATCAGAGTTGGGGCATCAGAGGTTGGGAATTAGATATGGGGAAACAGAGGCGGGGAATCAGAGGCGGGGAAACAGAGGCGGGAAATCAGATATGGGGAATCAGAGGTGGGGAATCAGAGGCAGGGAATCAGATGTGCGGAATCAGAGATGGGGAATCAGATGCAGGGAATCAGAATCAGAAGCGGGGAATCAGAGGCCGGGAAACAGAGGCGGGGAATCAGATATGGGGAATCAGAGGTGGGGAATCAGAGGCAGGGAATTAGATTTGCGGAATCAGAGATTGCGAATCAGAAGCAGGGAATCAGAGGCCGGGAATCAGAGGCCGGAATCAGATGCCGGGAATAAGAGGCCGGGAATCAGAGGTGGGGAATCAGAGTCCGGGAATCAGAGATGGGGAATCAGAGGCGGGGAATGAGATATGGGGAATCAGAGGCGGGGAATCTGAGGCGGGGAAACAGAGGCGGAGAATCAGATATGGGGAATCAGAGGTGGCGAATCAAAGGCGATGAATCAGAGATGGGGAATCAGAGGTTGGGAATCAGAGGCAGGGAATCAGATGTGCGGAATCAGAGATGGGGAATCAGAGGCAGGGAATCAGAATCAGAAGCGGGGAATCAGAGGCCGGGAAACAGAGGCGGGGAATCAGATATGGGGAATCAGAGGTGGGGAATCAGAGGCAGGGAATTAGATTTGCGGAATCAGAGATGGGGAATCAGAAGCAGGGAATCAGAGGCCGGGAATCAGAGGCCGGAATCAGATGCCGGGAATAAGAGGCCGGGAATCAGAGGTGGGGAATCAGAGTCCGGGAATCAGAGATGGGGATTCAGAGGCGGGGAATGAGATATGGGGAATCAGAGGCGGGGAATCAGAGGCGGGGAAACAGAGGCGGGGAATCAGATATGGGGAATCAGAGGTGGCGAATCAAAGGCGGTGAATCAGAGATGGGGAATCAGAGGCCGGGAATCAGAGGCAGGGAATCAAACACGGAAAATCAGAGGCGGGGAATCAGAGCTGGGGAATCAGAGGTGGGGAATCAAAGTTGGGGAATCAGAGGCGGGGACTTAGATATGGGGAAACAGAGGCAGGGAATCAGAGGCGGGGAAACAGAGGCGGGGAATCAGATATGGGGAATCAGAGGTGGGGAATCAGAGGCAGGTAATTAGATTTGCGGAATCAGAGATGGGGAATCAGAAGCAGGGAATCAGAGGCCGGGAATCAGAGGCCGGAATCAGATGCCGGGAATAAGAGGCCGGGAATCAGAGGTGGGGAATCAGAGTCCGGGAATCAGAGATGGGGAATCAGAGGCGGGGAATGAGATATGGGGAATCAGAGGCGGGGAATCAGAGGCTGGGAAACAGAGGCGAGGAATCAGATATGGGGAATCAGAGGTGGCGAATCAAAGGCGGTGAATCAGAGATGGGGAATCAGAGGCGGGGAATCAGAGGCAGGGAATCAAACACGGGGAATCAGAGGCGGGGAATCAGAGCTGGGGAATCAGAGGCGGGGAATCAGAGTTGGGGAATCAGAGGCGGGGAATCAGAGCTGGGGAATCAGAGGTGGGGATCAGAGTCGGGGAATCAGAGGCAGGGAATCAGATGTGCGGAATCAGAGATGGGGAATCAGAGGTGGGGAATCAGAGGCTGTGAATCAGAGATGGGGAATCAGAGGCGGGGAATCAGAGGCAAGAAATCAGACACGGGGTTTCAGAGGCTGGGAATCAGACGGGGGAATCAAAGGCGGGGAATCAGAGCTGGGGAATCAGAGGCAGGGAATCAGAGTTGGGGATTCAGAGGCGGGGAATCAGATATGGGGAAACAGAGGCGGGGAATCAGAGTCGGGCAAACAGAGGCGGGGAATTAGATATGGGGAATCAGAGGTGGGGAATCAGAGGTGGTGAATCAGAGATGGGGAATCACAGGCGGGGAATCAGAGGCAGGGAATAGAACGCGGGGAATCAGAGGCAGGGAATCAGAGTTGGGGCATCAGAGGTTGGGAATTAGATATGGGGAAACAGAGGCGGGGAATCAGAGGCGGGGAAACAGAGGCGGGAAATCAGATATGGGGAATCAGAGGTGGGGAATCAGAGGCAGGGAATCAGATGTGCGGAATCAGAGATGGGGAATCAGAGGCAGGGAATCAGAATCAGAAGCGGGGAATCAGAGGCCGGGAAACAGAGGTGGGGAATCAGATATGGGGAATCAGAGGTGGGGAATCAGAGGCAGGGAATTAGATTTGCGGAATCAGAGATGGGGAATCAGAAGCAGGGAATCAGAGGTCGGGAATCAGAGGCCGGAATCAGATGCCGGGAATAAGAGGCCGGGAATCAAAGGCGATGAATCAGAGATGGGGAATCAGAGGCGGGGAATCAGAGGCAGGGAATCAAACACGGGGAATCAGAGGCGGGGAATCAGAGCTGGGGAATCAGAGGTGGGGATCAGAGTCGGGGAATCAGAGGCAGGGAATCAGATGTGCGGAATCAGAGGTGCGGAATCAGAGGTTGGGAATCAGAGGCAGGGAATCAGAGGCTTGGAATCAGATGCAGGGAATCAGATGCGGGGAATCAGAGGCGGGGAATCAGAGCTGGGGAATCAGAGGTGGGGAATCAGAGTTGGGGAATCAGAGGCGGGGACTTAGATATTGGGAAACAGAGGTGGGGAATCAGAGGCGGGGAATCAGAGGCAGGGAATCAGATGTGCGGAATCAGAGATGGGGAATCAGAGGCAGGGAATCAGAATCAGAAGCAGGGAATCAGAGGCCGGGAATCAGAGGCCGGAATCAGATGCCGGGAATAAGAGGCCGGGAATCAGAGGTGGGGAATCAGAGTCCGGGAATCAGAGATGGGGATTCAGAGGCGGGTAATGAGATATGGGGAATCAGAAGCGGGGAATCAGAGGCGGGGAAACAGAGGCGGGGAATCAGATATGGGGAATCAGAGGTGGCGAATCAAAGGCGGTGAATCAGAGATGGGGAATCAGAGGCCGGGAATCAGAGGCAGGGAATCAAACACGGAAAATCAGAGGCGGGGAATCAGAGCTGGGGAATCAGAGTCGGGGAATCAGAGGCGGGGAAACAGAGGCGAGGAATCAGATATGGGGTATCAGAGGTGGCGAATCAAAGGCGGTGAATCAGAGATGGGGATTCAGAGGCGGGTAATGAGATATGGGGAATCAGAAGCGGGGAATCAGAGGCGGGGAAACAGAGGCGGGGAATCAGATATGGGGAATCAGAGGTGGCGAATCAAAGGCGGTGAATCAGAGATGGGGAATCAGAGGCCGGGAATCAGAGGCAGGGAATCAAACACGGAAAATCAGAGGCGGGGAATCAGAGCTGGGGAATCTGAGTCGGGGAATCAGAGGCGGGGAAACAGAGGCGAGGAATCAGATATGGGGTATCAGAGGTGGCGAATCAAAGGCGGTGAATCAGAGATGGGGATTCAGAGGCGGGTAATGAGATATGGGGAATCAGAAGCGGGGAATCAGAGGCGGGGAAACAGAGGCGGGGAATCAGATATGGGGAATCAGAGGTGGCGAATCAAAGGCGGTGAATCAGAGATGGGGAATCAGAGGCCGGGAATCAGAGGCAGGGAATCAAACACGGAAAATCAGAGGCGGGGAATCAGAGCTGGGGAATCAGAGGCGGGGAATCAGAGGCGGGGAAACAGAGGCGAGGAATCAGATATGGGGTATCAGAGGTGGCGAATCAAAGGCGGTGAATCAGAGATGGGGAATCAGAGGCGGGGAATCAGAGGCAGGGAATCAAACACGGGGAATCAGAGGCGGGGAATCAGAGCTGGGGAATCAGAGGCGGGGAATCAGAGTTGGGGAATCAGAGGCGGGGAATCAGAGCTGGGGAATCAGAGGTGGGGATCAGAGTCGGGGAATCAGAGGCAGGGAATCAGATGTGCGGAATCAGAGATGGGGAATCAGAGGTGGGGAATCAGAGGCTGTGAATCAGAGATGGGGAATCAGAGGCTGGGAATCAGAGGCAAGAAATCAGACACGGGGTTTCAGAGGCTGGGAATCAGACGGGGGAATCAAAGGCGGGGAATCAGAGCTGGGGAATCAGAGGCAGGGAATCAGAGTTGGGGATTCAGAGGCGGGGAATCAGATATGGGGAATCAGAGGTGGGGAATCAGAGGTGGTGAATCAGAGATGGGGAATCACAGGCGGGGAATCAGAGGCAGGGAATAGAACGCGGGGAATCAGAGGCAGGGAATCAGAGTTGGGGCATCAGAGGTTGGGAATTAGATATGGGGAAACAGAGGCGGGGAATCAGAGGCGGGGAAACAGAGGCGGGAAATCAGATATGGGGAATCAGAGGTGGGGAATCAGAGGCAGGGAATCAGATGTGCGGAATCAGAGATGGGGAATCAGATGCAGGGAATCAGAATCAGAAGCGGGGAATCAGAGGCCGGGAAACAGAGGCGGGGAATCAGATATGGGGAATCAGAGGTGGGGAATCAGAGGCAGGGAATTAGATTTGCGGAATCAGAGATTGCGAATCAGAAGCAGGGAATCAGAGGCCGGGAATCAGAGGCCGGAATCAGATGCCGGGAATAAGAGGCCGGGAATCAGAGGTGGGGAATCAGAGTCCGGGAATCAGAGATGGGGAATCAGAGGCGGGGAATGAGATATGGGGAATCAGAGGCGGGGAATCTGAGGCGGGGAAACAGAGGCGGAGAATCAGATATGGGGAATCAGAGGTGGCGAATCAAAGGCGATGAATCAGAGATGGGGAATCAGAGGTTGGGAATCAGAGGCAGGGAATCAGATGTGCGGAATCAGAGATGGGGAATCAGAGGCAGGGAATCAGAATCAGAAGCGGGGAATCAGAGGCCGGGAAACAGAGGCGGGGAATCAGATATGGGGAATCAGAGGTGGGGAATCAGAGGCAGGGAATTAGATTTGCGGAATCAGAGATGGGGAATCAGAAGCAGGGAATCAGAGGCCGGGAATCAGAGGCCGGAATCAGATGCCGGGAATAAGAGGCCGGGAATCAGAGGTGGGGAATCAGAGTCCGGGAATCAGAGATGGGGATTCAGAGGCGGGGAATGAGATATGGGGAATCAGAGGCGGGGAATCAGAGGCGGGGAAACAGAGGCGGGGAATCAGATATGGGGAATCAGAGGTGGCGAATCAAAGGCGGTGAATCAGAGATGGGGAATCAGAGGCCGGGAATCAGAGGCAGGGAATCAAACACGGAAAATCAGAGGCGGGGAATCAGAGCTGGGGAATCAGAGGTGGGGAATCAAAGTTGGGGAATCAGAGGCGGGGACTTAGATATGGGGAAACAGAGGCAGGGAATCAGAGGCGGGGAAACAGAGGCGGGGAATCAGATATGGGGAATCAGAGGTGGGGAATCAGAGGCAGGTAATTAGATTTGCGGAATCAGAGATGGGGAATCAGAAGCAGGGAATCAGAGGCCGGGAATCAGAGGCCGGAATCAGATGCCGGGAATAAGAGGCCGGGAATCAGAGGTGGGGAATCAGAGTCCGGGAATCAGAGATGGGGAATCAGAGGCGGGGAATGAGATATGGGGAATCAGAGGCGGGGAATCAGAGGCTGGGAAACAGAGGCGAGGAATCAGATATGGGGAATCAGAGGTGGCGAATCAAAGGCGGTGAATCAGAGATGGGGAATCAGAGGCGGGGAATCAGAGGCAGGGAATCAAACACGGGGAATCAGAGGCGGGGAATCAGAGCTGGGGAATCAGAGGCGGGGAATCAGAGTTGGGGAATCAGAGGCGGGGAATCAGAGCTGGGGAATCAGAGGTGGGGATCAGAGTCGGGGAATCAGAGGCAGGGAATCAGATGTGCGGAATCAGAGATGGGGAATCAGAGGTGGGGAATCAGAGGCTGTGAATCAGAGATGGGGAATCAGAGGCGGGGAATCAGAGGCAAGAAATCAGACACGGGGTTTCAGAGGCTGGGAATCAGACGGGGGAATCAAAGGCGGGGAATCAGAGCTGGGGAATCAGAGGCAGGGAATCAGAGTTGGGGATTCAGAGGCGGGGAATCAGATATGGGGAAACAGAGGCGGGGAATCAGAGTCGGGCAAACAGAGGCGGGGAATTAGATATGGGGAATCAGAGGTGGGGAATCAGAGGTGGTGAATCAGAGATGGGGAATCACAGGCGGGGAATCAGAGGCAGGGAATAGAACGCGGGGAATCAGAGGCAGGGAATCAGAGTTGGGGCATCAGAGGTTGGGAATTAGATATGGGGAAACAGAGGCGGGGAATCAGAGGCGGGGAAACAGAGGCGGGAAATCAGATATGGGGAATCAGAGGTGGGGAATCAGAGGCAGGGAATCAGATGTGCGGAATCAGAGATGGGGAATCAGAGGCAGGGAATCAGAATCAGAAGCGGGGAATCAGAGGCCGGGAAACAGAGGTGGGGAATCAGATATGGGGAATCAGAGGTGGGGAATCAGAGGCAGGGAATTAGATTTGCGGAATCAGAGATGGGGAATCAGAAGCAGGGAATCAGAGGTCGGGAATCAGAGGCCGGAATCAGATGCCGGGAATAAGAGGCCGGGAATCAAAGGCGATGAATCAGAGATGGGGAATCAGAGGCGGGGAATCAGAGGCAGGGAATCAAACACGGGGAATCAGAGGCGGGGAATCAGAGCTGGGGAATCAGAGGTGGGGATCAGAGTCGGGGAATCAGAGGCAGGGAATCAGATGTGCGGAATCAGAGGTGCGGAATCAGAGGTTGGGAATCAGAGGCAGGGAATCAGAGGCTTGGAATCAGATGCAGGGAATCAGATGCGGGGAATCAGAGGCGGGGAATCAGAGCTGGGGAATCAGAGGTGGGGAATCAGAGTTGGGGAATCAGAGGCGGGGACTTAGATATTGGGAAACAGAGGCGGGGAATCAGAGGCGGGGAATCAGAGGCAGGGAATCAGATGTGCGGAATCAGAGATGGGGAATCAGAGGCAGGGAATCAGAATCAGAAGCAGGGAATCAGAGGCCGGGAATCAGAGGCCGGAATCAGATGCCGGGAATAAGAGGCCGGGAATCAGAGGTGGGGAATCAGAGTCCGGGAATCAGAGATGGGGATTCAGAGGCGGGTAATGAGATATGGGGAATCAGAAGCGGGGAATCAGAGGCGGGGAAACAGAGGCGGGGAATCAGATATGGGGAATCAGAGGTGGCGAATCAAAGGCGGTGAATCAGAGATGGGGAATCAGAGGCCGGGAATCAGAGGCAGGGAATCAAACACGGAAAATCAGAGGCGGGGAATCAGAGCTGGGGAATCAGAGTCGGGGAATCAGAGGCGGGGAAACAGAGGCAAGAAATCAGACACGGGGTTTCAGAGGCTGGGAATCAGACGGGGGAATCAAAGGCGGGGAATCAGAGCTGGGGAATCAGAGGTGGGGAATCAGAGGCTGTGAATCAGAGATGGGGAATCAGAGGCGGGGAATCAGAGGCAAGAAATCAGACACGGGGTTTCAGAGGCTGGGAATCAGACGGGGGAATCAAAGGCGGGGAATCAGAGCTGGGGAATCAGAGGCAGGGAATCAAACACGGAAAATCCGAGGCGGGGAATCAGAGCTGGGGAATCAGAGGCGGGGAATCAGAGGCGGGGAAACAGAGGCGAGGAATCAGATATGGGGAATCAGAGGTGGCGAATCAAAGGCGGTGAATCAGAGATGGGGAATCAGAGGCGGGGAATCAGAGGCAGGGAATCAAACACGGGGAATCAGAGGCGGGGAATCAGAGCTGGGGAATCAGAGGCGGGGAATCAGAGTTGGGGAATCAGAGGCGGGGAATCAGAGCTGGGGAATCAGAGGTGGGGATCAGAGTCGGGGAATCAGAGGCAGGGAGTCAGATGTGCGGAATCAGAGATGGGGAATCAGAGGTGGGGAATCAGAGGCTGTGAATCAGAGATGGGGAATCAGAGGCGGGGAATCAGAGGCAAGAAATCAGACACGGGGTTTCAGAGGCTGGGAATCAGACGGGGGAATCAAAGGCGGGGAATCAGAGCTGGGGAATCAGAGGCAGGGAATCAGAGTTGGGGATTCAGAGGCGGGGAATCAGATATGGGGAATCAGAGGCCGGGAATCAGAGGCAGGGAATCAAACACGGAAAATCAGAGGCGGGGAATCAGAGCTGGGGAATCAGAGGCGGGGAATCAGAGGCCGGGAATCAAAGGCGATGAATCAGAGATGGGGAATCAGAGGCGGGGAATCAGAGGCAGGGAATCAAACACGGGGAATCAGAGGCGGGGAATCAGAGCTGGGGAATCAGAGGTGGGGATCAGAGTCGGGGAATCAGAGGCAGGGAATCAGATGTGCGGAATCAGAGATGGGGAATCAGAGGCAGGGAATCAGAATCAGAAGCAGGGAATCAGAGGCCGGGAATCAGAGGCCGGAATCAGATGCCGGGAATAAGAGGCCGGGAATCAGAGGTGGGGAATCGGAGTCCGGGAATCAGAGATGGGGATTCAGAGGCGGGGAATGAGATATGGGGAATCAGAAGCGGGGAATCAGAGGCGGGGAAACAGAGGCGGGGAATCAGATATGGGGAATCAGAGGTGGCGAATCAAAGGCGGTGAATCAGAGATGGGGAATCAGAGGCCGGGAATCAGAGGCAGGGAATCAAACACGGAAAATCAGAGGCGGGGAATCAGAGCTGGGGAATCAGAGTCGGGGAATCAGAGGCGGGGAAACAGAGGCGAGGAATCAGATATGGGGAATCAGAGGTGGCGAATCAAAGGTGGTGAATCAGAGATGGGGAATCAGAGGCGGGGAATCAGAGGCAGGGAATCAAACACGGGGAATCAGAGGCGGGGAATCAGAGCTGGGGAATCAGAGGCGGGGAATCAGAGTTGGGGAATCAGAGGCGGGGAATCAGAGCTGGGGAATCAGAGGTGGGGATCAGAGTCGGGGAATCAGAGGCAGGGAATCAGATGTGCGGAATCAGAGATGGGGAATCAGAGGTGGGGAATCAGAGGCTGTGAATCAGAGATGGGGAATCAGAGGCGGGGAATCAGAGGCAAGAAATCAGACACGGGGTTTCAGAGGCTGGGAATCAGACGGGGGAATCAAAGGCGGGGAATCAGAGCTGGGGAATCAGAGGCAGGGAATCAGAGTTGGGGATTCAGAGGCGGGGAATCAGATATGGGGAAACAGAGGCGGGGAATCAGAGTCGGGCAAACAGAGGCGGGGAATTAGATATGGGGAATCAGAGGTGGGGAATCAGAGGTGGTGAATCAGAGATGGGGAATCACAGGCGGGGAATCAGAGGCAGGGAATAGAACGCGGGGAATCAGAGGCAGGGAATCAGAGTTGGGGCATCAGAGGTTGGGAATTAGATATGGGGAAACAGAGGCGGGGAATCAGAGGCGGGGAAACAGAGGCGGGAAATCAGATATGGGGAATCAGAGGTGGGGAATCAGAGGCAGGGAATCAGATGTGCGGAATCAGAGATGGGGAATCAGAGGCAGGGAATCAGAATCAGAAGCGGGGAATCAGAGGCCGGGAAACAGAGGTGGGGAATCAGATATGGGGAATCAGAGGTGGGGAATCAGAGGCAGGGAATTAGATTTGCGGAATCAGAGATGGGGAATCAGAAGCAGGGAATCAGAGGTCGGGAATCAGAGGCCGGAATCAGATGCCGGGAATAAGAGGCCGGGAATCAAAGGCGATGAATCAGAGATGGGGAATCAGAGGCGGGGAATCAGAGGCAGGGAATCAAACACGGGGAATCAGAGGCGGGGAATCAGAGCTGGGGAATCAGAGGTGGGGATCAGAGTCGGGGAATCAGAGGCAGGGAATCAGATGTGCGGAATCAGAGGTGCGGAATCAGAGGTTGGGAATCAGAGGCAGGGAATCAGAGGCTTGGAATCAGATGCAGGGAATCAGATGCGGGGAATCAGAGGCGGGGAATCAGAGCTGGGGAATCAGAGGTGGGGAATCAGAGTTGGGGAATCAGAGGCGGGGACTTAGATATTGGGAAACAGAGGCGGGGAATCAGAGGCGGGGAATCAGAGGCAGGGAATCAGATGTGCGGAATCAGAGATGGGGAATCAGAGGCAGGGAATCAGAATCAGAAGCAGGGAATCAGAGGCCGGGAATCAGAGGCCGGAATCAGATGCCGGGAATAAGAGGCCGGGAATCAGAGGTGGGGAATCAGAGTCCGGGAATCAGAGATGGGGATTCAGAGGCGGGTAATGAGATATGGGGAATCAGAAGCGGGGAATCAGAGGCGGGGAAACAGAGGCGGGGAATCAGATATGGGGAATCAGAGGTGGCGAATCAAAGGCGGTGAATCAGAGATGGGGAATCAGAGGCCGGGAATCAGAGGCAGGGAATCAAACACGGAAAATCAGAGGCGGGGAATCAGAGCTGGGGAATCAGAGTCGGGGAATCAGAGGCGGGGAAACAGAGGCAAGAAATCAGACACGGGGTTTCAGAGGCTGGGAATCAGACGGGGGAATCAAAGGCGGGGAATCAGAGCTGGGGAATCAGAGGTGGGGAATCAGAGGCTGTGAATCAGAGATGGGGAATCAGAGGCGGGGAATCAGAGGCAAGAAATCAGACACGGGGTTTCAGAGGCTGGGAATCAGACGGGGGAATCAAAGGCGGGGAATCAGAGCTGGGGAATCAGAGGCAGGGAATCAAACACGGAAAATCCGAGGCGGGGAATCAGAGCTGGGGAATCAGAGGCGGGGAATCAGAGGCGGGGAAACAGAGGCGAGGAATCAGATATGGGGAATCAGAGGTGGCGAATCAAAGGCGGTGAATCAGAGATGGGGAATCAGAGGCGGGGAATCAGAGGCAGGGAATCAAACACGGGGAATCAGAGGCGGGGAATCAGAGCTGGGGAATCAGAGGCGGGGAATCAGAGTTGGGGAATCAGAGGCGGGGAATCAGAGCTGGGGAATCAGAGGTGGGGATCAGAGTCGGGGAATCAGAGGCAGGGAGTCAGATGTGCGGAATCAGAGATGGGGAATCAGAGGTGGGGAATCAGAGGCTGTGAATCAGAGATGGGGAATCAGAGGCGGGGAATCAGAGGCAAGAAATCAGACACGGGGTTTCAGAGGCTGGGAATCAGACGGGGGAATCAAAGGCGGGGAATCAGAGCTGGGGAATCAGAGGCAGGGAATCAGAGTTGGGGATTCAGAGGCGGGGAATCAGATATGGGGAATCAGAGGCCGGGAATCAGAGGCAGGGAATCAAACACGGAAAATCAGAGGCGGGGAATCAGAGCTGGGGAATCAGAGGCGGGGAATCAGAGGCCGGGAATCAAAGGCGATGAATCAGAGATGGGGAATCAGAGGCGGGGAATCAGAGGCAGGGAATCAAACACGGGGAATCAGAGGCGGGGAATCAGAGCTGGGGAATCAGAGGTGGGGATCAGAGTCGGGGAATCAGAGGCAGGGAATCAGATGTGCGGAATCAGAGATGGGGAATCAGAGGCAGGGAATCAGAATCAGAAGCAGGGAATCAGAGGCCGGGAATCAGAGGCCGGAATCAGATGCCGGGAATAAGAGGCCGGGAATCAGAGGTGGGGAATCGGAGTCCGGGAATCAGAGATGGGGATTCAGAGGCGGGGAATGAGATATGGGGAATCAGAAGCGGGGAATCAGAGGCGGGGAAACAGAGGCGGGGAATCAGATATGGGGAATCAGAGGTGGCGAATCAAAGGCGGTGAATCAGAGATGGGGAATCAGAGGCCGGGAATCAGAGGCAGGGAATCAAACACGGAAAATCAGAGGCGGGGAATCAGAGCTGGGGAATCAGAGTCGGGGAATCAGAGGCGGGGAAACAGAGGCGAGGAATCAGATATGGGGAATCAGAGGTGGCGAATCAAAGGTGGTGAATCAGAGATGGGGAATCAGAGGCGGGGAATCAGAGGCAGGGAATCAAACACGGGGAATCAGAGGCGGGGAATCAGAGCTGGGGAATCAGAGGCGGGGAATCAGAGTTGGGGAATCAGAGGCGGGGAATCAGAGCTGGGGAATCAGAGGTGGGGATCAGAGTCGGGGAATCAGAGGCAGGGAATCAGATGTGCGGAATCAGAGATGGGGAATCAGAGGTGGGGAATCAGAGGCTGTGAATCAGAGATGGGGAATCAGAGGCGGGGAATCAGAGGCAAGAAATCAGACACGGGGTTTCAGAGGCTGGGAATCAGACGGGGGAATCAAAGGCGGGGAATCAGAGCTGGGGAATCAGAGGCAGGGAATCAAACACGGAAAATCAGAGGCGGGGAATCAGAGCTGGGGAATCAGAGGCGGGGAATCAGAGGCGGGGAAACAGAGGCGAGGAATCAGATATGGGGAATCAGAGGTGGCGAATCAAAGGCGGTGAATCAGAGATGGGGAATCAGAGGCGGGGAATCAGAGGCAGGGAATCAAACACGGGGAATCAGAGGCGGGGAATCAGAGCTGGGGAATCAGAGGCGGGGAATCAGAGTTGGGGAATGAGAGGCGGGGAATCAGAGCTGGGGAATCAGAGGTGGGGATCAGAGTCGGGGAATCAGAGGCAGGGAATCAGATGTGCGGAATCAGAGATGGGGAATCAGAGGTGGGGAATCAGAGGCTGTGAATCAGAGATGGGGAATCAGAGGCGGGGAATCAGAGGCAAGAAATCAGACACGGGGTTTCAGAGGCTGGGAATCAGACGGGGGAATCAAAGGCGGGGAATCAGAGCTGGGGAATCAGAGGCAGGGAATCAGAGTTGGGGATTCAGAGGCGGGGAATCAGATATGGGGAATCAGAGGCCGGGAATCAGAGGCAGGGAATCAAACACGGAAAATCAGAGGCGGGGAATCAGAGCTGGGGAATCAGAGGCGGGGAATCAGAGGCGGGGAAACAGAGGCGAGGAATCAGATATGGGGAATCAGAGGTGGCGAATCAAAGGCGGTGAATCAGAGATGGGGAATCAGAGGCCGGGAATCAGAGGCAGGGAATCAAACACGGAAAATCAGAGGCGGGGAATCAGAGCTGGGGAATCAGATGCGGGGAATCAGAGGCGGGGAAACAGAGGCGAGGAATCAGATATGGGGAATCAGAGGTGGCGAATCAAAGGAGGTGAATCAGAGATGGGGAATCAGAGGCGGGGAATCAGAGGCAGGGAATCAAACACGGGGAATCAGAGGCGGGGAATCAGAGCTGGGGAATCAGAGGCGGGGAATCAGAGGCGGGGAAACAGAGGCGGGGAATCAGATATGGGGAATCAGAGGTGGCGAATCAAAGGCGGTGAATCAGAGATGGGGAATCAGAGGCCGGGAATCAGAGGCAGGGAATCAAACACGGAAAATCAGAGGCGGGGAATCAGAGCTGGGGAATCAGAGGCGGGGAATCAGAGGCGGGGAAACAGAGGCGAGGAATCAGATATGGGGAATCAGAGGTGGCGAATCAAAGGCGGTGAATCAGAGATGGGGAATCAGAGGCGGGGAATCAGAGGCGGGGAAACACAGGCGGGGAATCAGATATGGGGAATCAGAGGTGGCGAATCAAAGGCGGTGAATCAGAGATGGGGAATCAGAGGCGGGGAATCAGAGGCAGGGAATCAAACACGTGGAATCAGAGGCGGGGAATCAGAGCTGGGGAATCAGAGGCGGGGAATCAGAGTTGGGGAATCAGAGGCGGGGAATCAGAGCTGGGGAATCAGAGGTGGGCATCAGAGTCGGGGAATCAGAGGCAGGGAATCAGATGTGCGGAATCAGAGATGGGGAATCAGAGGTGGGGAATCAGAGGCTGTGAATCAGAGATGGGGAATCAGAGGCGGGGAATCAGAGGCAAGAAATCAGACACGGGGTTTCAGAGGCTGGGAATCAGACGGGGGAATCAAAGGCAGGGAATCAGAGCTGGGGAATCCCAGGCAGGGAATCAAACACGGAAAATCGGAGGCGGGGAATCAGAGCTGGGGAATCAGAGGCGGGGAATCAGAGGCGGGGAAACAGAGGTGAGGAATCAGATATGGGGTATCAGAGGTGGCGAATCAAAGGCGGTGAATCAGAGATGGGGAATCAGAGGCGGGGAATCAGAGGCAGGGAATCAAACACGGGGAATCAGAGGCGGGGAATCAGAGCTGGGGAATCAGAGGCGGGGAATCAGAGTTGGGGAATCAGAGGCGGGGAATCAGAGCTGTGGAATCAGAGGTGGGGATCAGAGTCGGGGAATCAGAGGCAGGGAATCAGATGTGCGGAATCAGAGATGGGGAATCAGAGGTGGGGAATCAGAGGCTGTGAATCAGAGATGGGGAATCAGAGGCGGGGAATCAGAGGCAAGAAATCAGACACGGGGTTTCAGAGGCTGGGAATCAGACGGGGGAATCAAAGGCGGGGAATCAGAGCTGGGGAATCAGAGGCAGGGAATCAGAGTTGGGGATTCAGAGGCGGGGAATCAGATATGGGGAATCAGAGGTGGGGAATCAGAGGTGGTGAATCAGAGATGGGGAATCACAGGCGGGGAATCAGAGGCAGGGAATAGAACGCGGGGAATCAGAGGCAGGGAATCAGAGTTGGGGCATCAGAGGTTGGGAATTAGATATGGGGAAACAGAGGCGGGGAATCAGAGGCGGGGAAACAGAGGCGGGAAATCAGATATGGGGAATCAGAGGTGGGGAATCAGAGACAGGGAATCAGATGAGCGGAATCAGAGATGGGGAATCAGAGGCAGGGAATCAGAATCAGAAGCGGGGAATCAGAGGCCGGGAAACAGAGGCGGGGAATCAGATATGGGGAATCAGAGGTGGGGAATCAGAGGCAGGGAATTAGATTTGCGGAATCAGAGATGGGGAATCAGAAGCAGGGAATCAGAGGCCGGGAATCAGAGGCCGGAATCAGATGCCGGGAATAAGAGGCCGGGAATCAGAGGTGGGGAATCAGAGTCCGGGAATCAGAGATGGGGAATCAGAGGCGCGGAATGAGATATGGGGAATCAGAGGCGGGGAATCAGAGGCGGGGAAACAGAGGCGAGGAATCAGATATGGGGAATCAGAGGTGGCGAATCAAAGGCGATGAATCAGAGATAGGGAATCAGAGGTTGGGAATCAGAGGCAGGGAATCAGATGTGCGGAATCAGAGATGGGGAATCAGAGGCAGGGAATCAGAATCAGAAGCGGGGAATCAGAGGCCGGGAAACAGAGGCAGGGAATCAGATATGGGGAATCAGAGGTGGGGAATCAGAGGCAGGGAATTAGATTTGCGGAATCAGAGATGGGGAATCAGAAGCAGGGAATCAGAGGCCGGGAATCAGAGGCCGGAATCAGATGCCGGGAATAAGAGGCCGGGAATCAGAGGTGGGGAATCAGAGTCCGGGAATCAGAGATGGGGATTCAGAGGCGGGGAATGAGATATGGGGAATCAGAGGCGGGGAATCAGAGGCGGGGAAACTGAGGCGGGGAATCAGATATGGGGAATCAGAGGTGGCGAATCAAAGGCGGTGAATCAGAGATGGGGAATCAGAGGCCGGGAATCAGAGGCAGGGAATCAAACACGGAAAATCAGAGGCGGGGAATCAGAGCTGGGGAATCAGAGGCGGGGAATCAGAGGCGGGGAAACAGAGGCGAGGAATCAGATATGGGGAATCAGAGGTGGGGAATCAGAGGCAGGTAATCAGATGTGCGGAATCAGAGATGGGGAATCAGAGGCAGGGAATCAGAATCAGAAGCGGGGAGTCATAGGCCGGGAATCAGAGGCCTGGAATCAGATGCTGGGAATAAGAGGCCGGGAATCAGAGGTGGGGAATCAGAGTCCGGGAATCAGTGATGGGGAATCAGAGGCGGGGAATGAGATATGGAGAATCAGAGGCGGGGAATCAGAGGCGGGGAAACAGAGGTGGGGAATCAGATATGGGGAATCAGAGGTGGCGAATCAAAGGCGGTGAATCAGAGATGGGGAATCAGAGGCGGGGAATCAGAGGCAGGGAATCAAACACGGGGAATCAGAGGCGTGGTATCAGCGCTGGGGAATCAGAGGCTGGGAATCAAAGTTGGGGAATCAGAGGCAGGGAATCAGATATGGGGAAACAGGGGCGGGGAATCAGAGGCGGGGAAACAGAGGCGGGGAATCAGATATGGGGAATCAGAGGCGGGGAATTAGAGTTGGGGAATCAGAGGCGGGGAATCAGAGGCGGGGAAACAGAGGCGGGGAATCAAACACGGGGAATCAGAGGTGGGGAATCAGAGGTTGGGAATCAGAGGCAGGGAATCAGAGGCGGGGAATCAGAGGCGGGGAATCAGAGGCAGGGAATCAGATTTGCGGAATCGGAGATGGGGAATCAGAGGCAGGGAATCAGAGGCGTGGAATCAGAGGCCGGGAATCAGATATGGGGAAACAGAGGCAGGGAATCAGAGGCGGGGAAACAGAGGCTGGGAATCAGATATGGGGAATCAGAGGTGGGGAATCAGAGGTTGGGAATCAGAGGCAGGGAATCAGAGGCTTGGGATCAGATGCAGGGAATCAGATGCGGGGAATCAGAGGCGGGGAATCAGAGCTGGGGAATCAGAGGTTGGGAATCAGAGTTGGGGAATCAGAGGCGGGGACTTAGATATTGGGAAACAGAGGCGGGGAATCAGAGGCGGGGAAACAGAGGCGGGGAATCAGATATGGGGAATCAGAGATGGGGAATCAGAGGCAGGGAATCAGATGTGCGGAATCAGAGATGGGGAATCAAAGGCAGGGAATCAGAATCAGAAGCAGGGAATCAGAGGCCGGGAATCAGAGGCCGGAATCAGATGCCGGGAATAACAGGCCGGGAATCAGAGGTGGGGAATCAGAGTCCGGTAATCAGAGATGGGGATTCAGAGGCGGGGAATGAGATATGGGGAATCAGAGGCGTGGAATCAGAGGCGGGGAAACAGAGGCGGGGAATCAGATATGGGGAATCAGAGGTGGCGAATCAAAGGCGGTGAATCAGAGATGGGGAATCAGAGGCAGGGAATCAGATGTGCGGAATCAGAGATGGGGAATCAGAGGTGGGGAATCAGAGGCTGTGAATCAGAGCAGGGGAATCAGAGGCGGGGAATCAGAGTTGGGGAATCAGAGGCGAGGAATCAGAGCTGGGGAATCAGAGGTGGGGAATCAGAGTCGGGGAATCAGAGGCAGGGAATCGGATGTGCGGAATCAGAGATGGGGAATCAGAGGTGGGGAATCAGAGGCGGTGAATCTGAGATGGGGAATCAGAGGCGGGGAATCAGAGGCAGGTTATCAGACACGGGGATTCAGATGCTGGGAATCAGACGGGGGGAATCAAAGGCGGGGAATGAAGCTGGGGAATCAGAGGCAGCGAATCAGAGTTGGGGATTCAGAGGCGGGGAATCAGATATGGGGAAACAGAGGCGGGGAATCAGAGGCGGGCAAACAGAGGCGGGGAATTAGATATGGGGAATCAGTGGTGGGGAATCAGAGGTTGTGAATCAGAGATGGGGAATCACAGGCGGGGAATCAGAGGCAGGGAATAGAACGCGGGGATTCAGAGGCAGGGAATCAGAGCTGGGGAATCAGAGGCGGGGAATCATAGTTGGGAATCAGAGGCAGGGAATCAGATATGGGGAAACAGAGGCGGGGAATCAGGGGCGGGGAAACAGAGGCGGGGAATCAGATATGGGGAATCGGATGCGGGGAATCAGAGTCAGGGAATCAGAGCTGGGGAATCAGAGGCGGGGAATCAGAGTTGGGGCATCAGAGGTGGGGAATTAGATATGGGGAAACAGAGGCGGGGAATCAGAGGTGGGGATCAGAGTCGGGGAATCAGAGGCAGGGAATCAGATGTGCGGAATCAGAGATGGGGAATCAGAGGTGGGGAATCAGAGGCTGTGAATCAGAGATGGGGAATCAGAGGCGGGGAATCAGAGGCAAGAAATCAGACACGGGGTTTCAGAGGCTGGGAATCAGACGGGGGAATCAAAGGCGGGGAATCAGAGCTGGGGAATCAGACGCAGGGAATCAGAGTTGGGGATTCAGAGGCGGGGAATCAGATATGGGGAATCAGAGGTGGGGAATCAGAGGTGGTGAATCAGAGATGGGGAATCACAGGCGGGGAATCAGAGGCAGGGAATAGAACGCGGGGAATCAGAGGCAGGGAATCAGAGTTGGGGCATCAGAGGTTGGGAATTAGATATGGGGAAACAGAGGCGGGGAATCAGAGGCGGGGAAACAGAGGCGGGAAATCAGATATGGGGAATCAGAGGTGGGGAATCAGAGGCAGGGAATCAGATGTGCGGAATCAGAGATGGGGAATCAGAGGCAGGGAATCAGAATCAGAAGCGGGGAATCAGAGGCCGGGAAACAGAGGCAGGGAATCAGATATGGGGAATCAGAGGTGGGGAATCAGAGGCAGGGAATTAGATTTGCGGAATCAGAGATGGGGAATCAGAAGCAGGGAATCAGAGGCCGGGAATCAGAGGCCGGAATCAGATGCCGGGAATAAGAGGCCGGGAATCAGAGGTGGGGAATCAGAGTCCGGGAATCAGAGATGGGGATTCAGAGGCGGGGAATGAGATATGGGGAATCAGAGGCGGGGAATCAGAGGCGGGGAAACTGAGGCGGGGAATCAGATATGGGGAATCAGAGGTGGCGAATCAAAGGCGGTGAATCAGAGATGGGGAATCAGAGGCCGGGAATCAGAGGCAGGGAATCAAACACGGAAAATCAGAGGCGGGGAATCAGAGCTGGGGAATTAGAGGCGGGGAATCAGAGGCGGGGAAACAGAGGCGAGGAATCAGATATGGGGAATCAGAGGTGGGGAATCAGAGGCAGGTAATCAGATGTGCGGAATCAGAGATGGGGAATCAGAGGCAGGGAATGAGAATCAGAAGCGGGGAGTCATAGGACGGGAATCAGAGGCCTGGAATCAGATGCTGGGAATAAGAGGCCGGGAATCAGAGGTGGGGAATCAGAGTCCGGGAATCAGTGATGGGGATTCAGAGGCGGGGAATGAGATATGGAGAATCAGAGGCGGGGAATCAGAGGCGGGGAAACAGAGGTGGCGAATCAAAGGCGGTGAATCAGAGATGGGGAATCAGAGGCGGGGAATCAGAGGCAGGGAATCAAACACGGGGAATCAGAGGCGTGGTATCAGAGCTGGGGAATCAGAGGCTGGGAATCAAAGTTGGGGAATCAGAGGCAGTGAATCAGATATGGGGAAACAGGGGCGGGGAATCAGAGGCGGGGAAACAGAGGCGGGGAATCAGATATGGGGAATCAGAGGCGGGGAATTAGAGTTGGGGAATCAGAGGCGGGGAATCAGAGGCGGGGAAACAGAGGAGGGGAATCAAACACGGGGAATCAGAGGTGGGGAATCAGAGGTTGGGAATCAGAGGCAGGGAATCAGAGGCGGGGAATCAGAGGCGGGGAATCAGAGGCAGGGAATCAGATGTGCGGAATCGGAGATGGGGAATCAGAGGCAGGGAATCAGAGGCGGGGAATCAGAGGCCGGGAATCAGAGGCCGGGAATCAGATATGGGGAAACAGAGGCAGGGAATCAGAGGCGGGGAAACAGAGGCTGGGAATCAGATATGGGGAATCAGAGGTGGGGAATCAGAGGTTGGGAATCAGAGGCAGGGAATCAGAGGCTTCGAATCAGATGCAGGGAATCAGATGCGGGGAATCAGAGGCGGGGAATCAGAGCTGGGGAATCAGAGGTTGGGAATCAGAGTTGGGCAATCAGAGGCGGGGACTTAGATATTGGGAAACAGAGGCGGGGAATCAGAGGCGGGGAAACAGAGGCGGGGAATCAGATATGGGGAATCAGAGATGGGGAATCAGAGGCAGGGAATCAGATGTGCCGAATCAGAGATGGGGAATCAAAGGCAGGGGATCAGAATCAGAAGCAGGGAATCAGAGGCCGGGAATCAGAGGCCGGAATCAGATGCCGGGAATAAGAGGCCGGGAATCAGAGGTGGGGAATCAGAGTCCGGTAATCAGAGATGGGGATTCAGAGGCGGGGAATGAGATATGGGGAATCAGAGGCGGGGAATCAGAGGCGGGGAAACAGAGGCGGGGAATCAGATATGGGGAATCAGAGGTGGCGAATCAAAGGCGGTGAATCAGAGATGGGGAATCAGAGGCAGGGAATCAGATGTGCGGAATCAGAGATGGGGAATCAGAGGTGGGGAATCAGAGGCTGTGAATCAGAGATGGGGAATCAGAGGCGGGGAATCAGAGGCAAGAAATCAGACACGGGGTTTCAGAGGCTGGGAATCAGACGGGGGAATCAAAGGCGGGGAATCAGAGCTGGGGAATCAGAGGCAGGGAATCAGAGTTGGGGATTCAGAGGCGGGGAATCAGATATGGGGAAACAGAGGCGGGGAATCAGAGTCGGGCAAACAGAGGCGGGGAATTAGATATGGGGTATCAGAGGTGGGGAATCAGAGGTGGTGAATCAGAGATGGGGAATCACAGGCGGGGAATCAGAGGCAGGGAATAGAACGCGGGGAATCAGAGGCAGGGAATCAGAGTTGGGGCATCAGAGGTTGGGAATTAGATATGGGGATACAGAGGCAGGGAATCAGAGGCGGGGAAACAGAGGCGGGAAATCAGATATGGGGAATCAGAGGTGGGGAATCAGAGGCAGGGAATCAGATGTGCGGAATCAGAGATGGGGAATCAGAGGCAGGGAATCAGAATCAGAAGCGGGGAATCAGAGGCCGGGAAACATAGGCGGGGAATCAGATATGGGGAATCAGAGGTGGGGAATCAGAGGCAGGGAATTAGATTTGCGGAATCAGAGATGGGGAATCAGAAGCAGGGAATCAGAGGCCGGGAATCAGAGGCCGGAATCAGATGCCGGGAATAAGAGGCCGGGAATCAGAGGTGGGGAATCAGAGTCCGGGAATCAGAGATGGGGAATCAGAGGCGGGGAATGAGATATGGGGAATCAGAGGTGGGGAATCAGAGGCAGGGAAACAGAGGCGAGGAATCAGATATGGGGAATCAGAGGTGGCGAATCAAAGGCGATGAATCAGAGATGGGGAATCAGAGGCGTGGAATCAGAGGCAGGGAATCAAACACGGGGAATCAGAGGCGGGGAATCAGAGCTGGGGAATCAGAGGCGGGGAATCAGAGTTGGGGAATCAGAGGCGGGGAATCAGAGCTGGGGAATCAGAGGTGGGGATGAGAGTCGGGCAATCAGAGGCAGGGAATCAGATGTGCGGAATCAGAGATGGGGAATCAGAGGTGGGGAATCAGAGGCTGTGAATCAGAGATGGGGAATCAGAGGCGGGGAATCAGAGGCAAGAAATCAGACACGGGGTTTCAGAGGCTGTGAATCAGACGGGGGAATCAAAGGCGGGGAATCAGAGCTGGGGAATCAGAGGCAGGGAATCAGAGTTGGGGATTCAGAGGCGGGGAATCAGATATGGGGAAACAGAGGCGGGGAATCAGAGGCGGGCAAACAGAGGCGGGGAATTAGATATGGGGAATCAGAGGTGGGGAATCAGAGGTGGTGAATCAGAGATGGGGAATCACAGGCGGGGAATCAGAGGCAGGGAATAGAACGCGGGGAATCAGAGGCAGGGAATCATAGGCGGGGAATCAGAGGCGGGGAATCAGAGGCCGGGAATCAGATATGGGGAAACAGAGGCAGGGAATCAGAGGCGGGGAAACAGAAGCTGGGAATCAGATATGGGGCATCAGAGGTTGGGAATTAGATATGGGGAAACAGAGGCGGGGAATCAGAGGCGGGGAAACAGAGGCGGGAAATCAGATATGGGGAATCAGAGGTGGGGAATCAGAGGCAGGGAATCAGATGTGCGGAATCAGAGATGGGGAATCAGAGGCAGGGAATCAGAATCAGAAGCGGGGAATCAGAGGCCGGGAATCAGATGCTGGGAATAAGAGGCCGGGAATCAGAGGTGGGGAATCAGATATGTGGAATCAGAGGTGGCGAATCAAAGGCGGTGAATCAGAGATGGGGAATCAGAGGTGGGGAATCAGAGGCAGGGAATCAAACACGGGAAATCAGAGGCGGGGAATCAGAGCTGGGGAATCAGATGCGGGGAATCAGTGTTGGGGAATCAGAGGCAGGGAATCAGATATGGGGAAACAGGGGCAGGGAATCAGAGGCGGGGAAACAGAGGCGGGGAATCAGATATGGGGAATCAGAGGTGTGGAATCAGAGGTTGGGAATCAGAGGCAGGGAATCAGAGGCGGGGAATCAAACACGGGGAATCAGAGCTGGGGAATCAGAGGCGGGGAATTAGAGTTGGGGTATCAGAGGAGGGGAATCAGAGGCGTGGAAACAGAGGCGGGGAATCAGATGTGCCGAATCGGGGATGGGGAATCAGAGGCAGGGAATCAGAGGCGGGGAATCAGAGGCGGGGAATCAGAGGCGGGGAATCAGAGGCCGGGAATCAGATATGGGGAAACAGAGGTGGGGAATCAGAGGCGGGGAAACGGAGGCGGGGATTCAGATATGGGGAATCAGAGGTGGGGAATCAGAGGTTGGGAATCAGAGGCAGGGAATCAGAGGCTTGGAATCAGATGCAGGGAATCAGATGCGGGGAATCAGAGGCGGGGAATCAGAGCTGGGGAATCAGAGGTGGGGAATCAGAGTTGGGGAATCAGAGGCGGGGACTTAGATATTGGGAAACAGAGGCGGGGAATCAGAGGCGGGGAATCAGAGGCAGGGAATCAGATGTGCGGAATCAGTGATGGGGAATCAGAGGCAGGGAATCACAATCAGAAGCAGGGAATCAGAGGCCGGGAATCAGAGGCCGGAATCAGATGCCGGGAATAAGAGGCCGGGAATCAGAGGTGGGGAATCAGAGTCCGGGAATCAGAGATGGGGATTCAGAGGCGGGGAATGAGATATGGGGAATCAGAGGCGGGGAATCAGAGGCGGGGAAACAGAGGCGGGGAATCAGATATGGGGAATCAGAGGTGGCGAATCAAAGGCGGTGAATCAGAGATGGGGAATCAGAGGCGGGGAATCAGAGCTGGGGAATCAGAGGCGGGGAATCAGAGTTGGGGAATCAGAGGCGGGGAATCAGACGCAGGGAATCAATATGGGAAATCAGAGGTGGGGAATCAGAGGCGGGGAATCAGAGGCAGGGAATCAAACACGTGGAATCAGAGGCGGGGAATCAGAGCTGGGGAATCAGAGGCGGGGAATCAGAGTTGGGGAATCAGAGGCGGGGAATCAGAGCTGGGGAATCAGAGGTGGGCATCAGAGTCGGGGAATCAGAGGCAGGGAATCAGATGTGCGGAATCAGAGATGGGGTATCAGAGGTGGGGAATCAGAGGCTGTGAATCAGAGATGGGGAATCAGAGGCGGGGAATCAGAGGCAAGAAATCAGACACGGGGTTTCAGAGGCTGGGAATCAGACGGGGGAATCAAAGGCGGGGAATCAGAGCTGGGGAATCCCAGGCAGGGAATCAAACACGGAAAATCGGAGGCGGGGAATCAGAGCTGGGGAATCAGAGGCGGGGAATCAGAGGCGGGGAAACAGAGGTGAGGAATCAGATATGGGGTATCAGAGGTGGCGAATCAAAGGCGGTGAATCAGAGATGGGGAATCAGAGGCTGGGAATCAGAGGCAGGGAATCAAACACGGGGAATCAGAGGCGGGGAATCAGAGCTGGGGAATCAGAGGCGGGGAATCAGAGTTGGGGAATCAGAGGCGGGGAATCAGAGCTGTGGAATCAGAGGTGGGGATCAGAGTCGGGGAATCAGAGGCAGGGAATCAGATGTGCGGAATCAGAGATGGGGAATCAGAGGTGGGGAATCAGAGGCTGTGAATCAGAGATGGGGAATCAGAGGCGGGGAATCAGAGGCAAGAAATCAGACACGGGGTTTCAGAGGCTGGGAATCAGACGGGGGAATCAAAGGCGGGGAATCAGAGCTGGGGAATCAGAGGCAGGGAATCAGAGTTGGGGATTCAGAGGCGGGGAATCAGATATGGGGAATCAGAGGTGGGGAATCAGAGGTGGTGAATCAGAGATGGGGAATCACAGGCGGGGAATCAGAGGCAGGGAATAGAACGCGGGGAATCAGAGGCAGGGAATCAGAGTTGGGGCATCAGAGGTTGGGAATTAGATATGGGGAAACAGAGGCGGGGAATCAGAGGCGGGGAAACAGAGGCGGGAAATCAGATATGGGGAATCAGAGGTGGGGAATCAGAGACAGGGAATCAGATGAGCGGAATCAGAGATGGGGAATCAGAGGCAGGGAATCAGAATCAGAAGCGGGGAATCAGAGGCCGGGAAACAGAGGCGGGGAATCAGATATGGGGAATCAGAGGTGGGGAATCAGAGGCAGGGAATTAGATTTGCGGAATCAGAGATGGGGAATCAGAAGCAGGGAATCAGAGGCCGGGAATCAGAGGCCGGAATCAGATGCCGGGAATAAGAGGCCGGGAATCAGAGGTGGGGAATCAGAGTCCGGGAATCAGAGATGGGGAATCAGAGGCGCGGAATGAGATATGGGGAATCAGAGGCGGGGAATCAGAGGCGGGGAAACAGAGGCGAGGAATCAGATATGGGGAATCAGAGGTGGCGAATCAAAGGCGATGAATCAGAGATAGGGAATCAGAGGTTGGGAATCAGAGGCAGGGAATCAGATGTGCGGAATCAGAGATGGGGAATCAGAGGCAGGGAATCAGAATCAGAAGCGGGGAATCAGAGGCCGGGAAACAGAGGCAGGGAATCAGATATGGGGAATCAGAGGTGGGGAATCAGAGGCAGGGAATTAGATTTGCGGAATCAGAGATGGGGAATCAGAAGCAGGGAATCAGAGGCCGGGAATCAGAGGCCGGAATCAGATGCCGGGAATAAGAGGCCGGGAATCAGAGGTGGGGAATCAGAGTCCGGGAATCAGAGATGGGGATTCAGAGGCGGGGAATGAGATATGGGGAATCAGAGGCGGGGAATCAGAGGCGGGGAAACTGAGGCGGGGAATCAGATATGGGGAATCAGAGGTGGCGAATCAAAGGCGGTGAATCAGAGATGGGGAATCAGAGGCCGGGAATCAGAGGCAGGGAATCAAACACGGAAAATCAGAGGCGGGGAATCAGAGCTGGGGAATCAGAGGCGGGGAATCAGAGGCGGGGAAACAGAGGCGAGGAATCAGATATGGGGAATCAGAGGTGGGGAATCAGAGGCAGGTAATCAGATGTGCGGAATCAGAGATGGGGAATCAGAGGCAGGGAATCAGAATCAGAAGCGGGGAGTCATAGGCCGGGAATCAGAGGCCTGGAATCAGATGCTGGGAATAAGAGGCCGGGAATCAGAGGTGGGGAATCAGAGTCCGGGAATCAGTGATGGGGAATCAGAGGCGGGGAATGAGATATGGGGAATCAGAGGCGGGGAATCAGAGGTGGTGAATCAGAGATGGGGAATCACAGGCGGGGAATCAGAGGCAGGGAATAGAACGCGGGGAATCAGAGGCAGGGAATCAGAGTTGGGGCATCAGAGGTTGGGAATTAGATATGGGGAAACAGAGGCGGGGAATCAGAGGCGGGGAAACAGAGGCGGGAAATCAGATATGGGGAATCAGAGGTGGGGAATCAGAGGCAGGGAATCAGATGTGCGGAATCAGAGATGGGGAATCAGAGGCAGGGAATCAGAATCAGAAGCGGGGAATCAGAGGCCGGGAAACAGAGGCAGGGAATCAGATATGGGGAATCAGAGGTGGGGAATCAGAGGCAGGGAATTAGATTTGCGGAATCAGAGATGGGGAATCAGAAGCAGGGAATCAGAGGCCGGGAATCAGAGGCCGGAATCAGATGCCGGGAATAAGAGGCCGGGAATCAGAGGTGGGGAATCAGAGTCCGGGAATCAGAGATGGGGATTCAGAGGCGGGGAATGAGATATGGGGAATCAGAGGCGGGGAATCAGAGGCGGGGAAACTGAGGCGGGGAATCAGATATGGGGAATCAGAGGTGGCGAATCAAAGGCGGTGAATCAGAGATGGGGAATCAGAGGCCGGGAATCAGAGGCAGGGAATCAAACACGGAAAATCAGAGGCGGGGAATCAGAGCTGGGGAATTAGAGGCGGGGAATCAGAGGCGGGGAAACAGAGGCGAGGAATCAGATATGGGGAATCAGAGGTGGGGAATCAGAGGCAGGTAATCAGATGTGCGGAATCAGAGATGGGGAATCAGAGGCAGGGAATCAGAATCAGAAGCGGGGAGTCATAGGCCGGGAATCAGAGGCCTGGAATCAGATGCTGGGAATAAGAGGCCGGGAATCAGAGGTGGGGAATCAGAGTCCGGGAATCAGTGATGGGGATTCAGAGGCGGGGAATGAGATATGGAGAATCAGAGGCGGGGAATCAGAGGCGGGGAAACAGAGGTGGCGAATCAAAGGCGGTGAATCAGAGATGGGGAATCAGAGGCGGGGAATCGGAGGCAGGGAATCAAACACGGGGAATCAGAGGCGTGGTATCAGAGCTGGGGAATCAGAGGCTGGGAATCAAAGTTGGGGAATCAGAGGCAGGGAATCAGATATGGGGAAACAGGGGCGGGGAATCAGAGGCGGGGAAACAGAGGCGGGGAATCAGATATGGGGAATCAGAGGCGGGGAATTAGAGTTGGGGAATCAGAGGCGGGGAATCAGAGGCGGGGAAACAGAGGAGGGGAATCAAACACGGGGAATCAGAGGTGGGGAATCAGAGGTTGGGAATCAGAGGCAGGGAATCAGAGGCGGGGAATCAGAGGCGGGGAATCAGAGGCAGGGAATCAGATGTGCGGAATCGGAGATGGGGAATCAGAGGCAGGGAATCAGAGGCGGGGAATCAGAGGCCGGGAATCAGAGGCCGGGAATCAGATATGGGGAAACAGAGGCAGGGAATCAGAGGCGGGGAAACAGAGGCTGGGAATCAGATATGGGGAATCAGAGGTGGGGAATCAGAGGTTGGGAATCAGAGGCAGGGAATCAGAGGCTTGGAATCAGATGCAGGGAATCAGATGCGGGGAATCAGAGGCGGGGAATCAGAGCTGGGGAATCAGAGGTTGGGAATCAGAGTTGGGCAATCAGAGGCGGGGACTTAGATATTGGGAAACAGAGGCGGGGAATCAGAGGCGGGGAAACAGAGGCGGGGAATCAGATATGGGGAATCAGAGATGGGGAATCAGAGGCAGGGAATCAGATGTGCGGAATCAGAGATGGGGAATCAAAGGCAGGGGATCAGAATCAGAAGCAGGGAATCAGAGGCCGGGAATCAGAGGCCGGAATCAGATGCCGGGAATAAGAGGCCGGGAATCAGAGGTGGGGAATCATTGTCCGGTAATCAGAGATGGGGATTCAGAGGCGGGGAATGAGATATGGGGAATCAGAGGCGGGGAATCAGAGGCGGGGAAACAGAGGCGGGGAATCAGATATGGGGAATCAGAGGTGGCGAATCAAAGGCGGTGAATCAGAGATGGGGAATCAGAGGCAGGGAATCAGATGTGCGGAATCAGAGATGGGGAATCAGAGGTGGGGAATCAGAGGCTGTGAATCAGAGATGGGGAATCAGAGGCGGGGAATCAGAGGCAAGAAATCAGACACGGGGTTTCAGAGGCTGGGAATCAGACGGGGGAATCAAAGGCGGGGAATCAGAGCTGGGGAATCAGAGGCAGGGAATCAGAGTTGGGGATTCAGAGGCGGGGAATCAGATATGGGGAAACAGAGGCGGGGAATCAGAGTCGGGCAAACAGAGGCGGGGAATTAGATATGGGGTATCAGAGGTGGGGAATCAGAGGTGGTGAATCAGAGATGGGGAATCACAGGCGGGGAATCAGAGGCAGGGAATAGAACGCGGGGAATCAGAGGCAGGGAATCAGAGTTGGGGCATCAGAGGTTGGGAATTAGATATGGGGATACAGAGGCAGGGAATCAGAGGCGGGGAAACAGAGGCGGGAAATCAGATATGGGGAATCAGAGGTGGGGAATCAGAGGCAGGGAATCAGATGTGCGGAATCAGAGATGGGGAATCAGAGGCAGGGAATCAGAATCAGAAGCGGGGAATCAGAGGCCGGGAAACATAGGCGGGGAATCAGATATGGGGAATCAGAGGTGGGGAATCAGAGGCAGGGAATTAGATTTGCGGAATCAGAGATGGGGAATCAGAAGCAGGGAATCAGAGGCCGGGAATCAGAGGCCGGAATCAGATGCCGGGAATAAGAGGCCGGGAATCAGAGGTGGGGAATCAGAGTCCGGGAATCAGAGATGGGGAATCAGAGGCGGGGAATGAGATATGGGGAATCAGAGGTGGGGAATCAGAGGCAGGGAAACAGAGGCGAGGAATCAGATATGGGGAATCAGAGGTGGCGAATCAAAGGCGATGAATCAGAGATGGGGAATCAGAGGCGTGGAATCAGAGGCAGGGAATCAAACACGGGGAATCAGAGGCGGGGAATCAGAGCTGGGGAATCAGAGGCGGGGAATCAGAGTTGGGGAATCAGAGGCGGGGAATCAGAGCTGGGGAATCAGAGGTGGGGATGAGAGTCGGGCAATCAGAGGCAGGGAATCAGATGTGCGGAATCAGAGATGGGGAATCAGAGGTGGGGAATCAGAGGCTGTGAATCAGAGATGGGGAATCAGAGGCGGGGAATCAGAGGCAAGAAATCAGACACGGGGTTTCAGAGGCTGTGAATCAGACGGGGGAATCAAAGGCGGGGAATCAGAGCTGGGGAATCAGAGGCAGGGAATCAGAGTTGGGGATTCAGAGGCGGGGAATCAGATATGGGGAAACAGAGGCGGGGAATCAGAGGCGGGCAAACAGAGGCGGGGAATTAGATATGGGGAATCAGAGGTGGGGAATCAGAGGTGGTGAATCAGAGATGGGGAATCACAGGCGGGGAATCAGAGGCAGGGAATAGAACGCGGGGAATCAGAGGCAGGGAATCATAGGCGGGGAATCAGAGGCGGGGAATCAGAGGCCGGGAATCAGATATGGGGAAACAGAGGCAGGGAATCAGAGGCGGGGAAACAGAAGCTGGGAATCAGATATGGGGCATCAGAGGTTGGGAATTAGATATGGGGAAACAGAGGCGGGGAATCAGAGGCGGGGAAACAGAGGCGGGAAATCAGATATGGGGAATCAGAGGTGGGGAATCAGAGGCAGGGAATCAGATGTGCGGAATCAGAGATGGGGAATCAGAGGCAGGGAATCAGAATCAGAAGCGGGGAATCAGAGGCCGGGAATCAGATGCTGGGAATAAGAGGCCGGGAATCAGAGGTGGGGAATCAGATATGTGGAATCAGAGGTGGCGAATCAAAGGCGGTGAATCAGAGATGGGGAATCAGAGGTGGGGAATCAGAGGCAGGGAATCAAACACGGGAAATCAGAGGCGGGGAATCAGAGCTGGGGAATCAGATGCGGGGAATCAGTGTTGGGGAATCAGAGGCAGGGAATCAGATATGGGGAAACAGGGGCAGGGAATCAGAGGCGGGGAAACAGAGGCGGGGAATCAGATATGGGGAATCAGAGGTGTGGAATCAGAGGTTGGGAATCAGAGGCAGGGAATCAGAGGCGGGGAATCAAACACGGGGAATCAGAGCTGGGGAATCAGAGGCGGGGAATTAGAGTTGGGGTATCAGAGGCGAGGAATCTGAGCTGGGGAATCAGAGGTGGGGAAACAGAGGTGGGGAATCAGAGGCGGGGAAACGGAGGCGGGGATTCAGATATGGGGAATCAGAGGTGGGGAATCAGAGGTTGGGAATCAGAGGCAGGGAATCAGAGGCTTGGAATCAGATGCAGGGAATCAGATGCGGGGAATCAGAGGCGGGGAATCAGAGCTGGGGAATCAGAGGTGGGGAATCAGAGTTGGGGAATCAGAGGCGGGGACTTAGATATTGGGAAACAGAGGCGGGGAATCAGAGGCGGGGAATCAGAGGCAGGGAATCAGATGTGCGGAATCAGTGATGGGGAATCAGAGGCAGGGAATCACAATCAGAAGCAGGGAATCAGAGGCCGGGAATCAGAGGCCGGAATCAGATGCCGGGAATAAGAGGCCGGGAATCAGAGGTGGGGAATCAGAGTCCGGGAATCAGAGATGGGGATTCAGAGGCGGGGAATGAGATATGGGGAATCAGAGGCGGGGAATCAGAGGCGGGGAAACAGAGGCGGGGAATCAGATATGGGGAATCAGAGGTGGCGAATCAAAGGCGGTGAATCAGAGATGGGGAATCAGAGGCGGGGAATCAGAGCTGGGGAATCAGAGGCGGGGAATCAGAGTTGGGGAATCAGAGGCGGGGAATCAGACGCAGGGAATCAATATGGGAAATCAGAGGTGGGGAATCAGAGGTTGGGAATCAGAGGAAGGGAATCAGAGGCGAGGAATCAGAGCTGGGGAATCAGAGGCGGGGAATCAGAATTGGGGAATCAGAGATGGGGAATCAGAGATGGGGAATCAGAGGCGGGGAATCAGACGCGGGGAATCAGAGGTGGTGAATCAGAGATGTGGAATCAGAGGCGGGGAATCAGAGACAGGGAATCAGACGCGGGGAATCAGAGGCGGGGAATCATAGCTGGCGAATCAGAGGCGGGGAATGAGATATGGGGAATCAGAGGCGGGGAATCAGAGGCGGGGAAACAGTGGCGAGGAATCAGATATGGGGAATCAGAGGTGGCGAATCAAAGACGGTGAATCAGAGATGGGGAATCAGAGGCGGGGAATCAGAGGCAGGGGATCAAACACGGGGAATCAGAGGTGGGGAATCAGAGCTGGGGAATCAGAGGCGGGGAATCAGAGTTGGGGAATCAGAGGCGAGGAATCTGAGCTGGGGAATCAGAGGTGGGGAATCAGAGTCGGGGAATCAGAGGCAGGGAATCGGATGTGCGGAATCAGAGATGGGGAATCAGAGGTGGGGAATCAGAGGCGGTGAATCTGAGATGGGGAATCAGAGGCGGGGAATCAGAGGCAGGTTATCAGACACGGGGATTCAGAGGCTGGGAATCAGACGGGGGGAATCAAAGGCGGGGAATGAAGCTGGGGAATCAGAGGCAGCGAATCAGAGTTGGGGATTCAGAGGCGGGGAATCAGATATGGGGAAACAGAGGCGGGGAATCAGAGGCGGGCAAACAGAGGCGGGGAATTAGATATGGGGAATCAGTGGTGGGGAATCAGAGGTGGTGAATCAGAGATGGGGAATCACAGGCGGGGAATCAGAGGCAGGGAATAGAACGCGGGGATTCAGAGGCAGGGAATCAGAGCTGGGGAATCAGAGGCGGGGAATCATAGTTGGGAATCAGAGGCGGGGAATCAGATATGGGGAAACAGAGGCGGGGAATCAGGAGCGGGGAAACAGAGGCGGGGAATCAGATATGGGGAATCGGATGCGGGGAATCAGAGTCGGGGAATCAGAGCTGGGGAATCAGAGGCGGGGAATCAGAGTTGGGGCATCAGAGGTGGGGAATTAGATATGGGGAAACAGAGGCGGGGAATCAGAAGCGTGGAAACAGAGGCCGGGAATCAGATATGGGGAATCAGAGGTGGGGAATCAGAGGCAGGTAATCAGATGTGCGGAATCAGAGATGGGGAATCAGAGGCAGGGAATCAGAATCAGAAGCGGGGAGTCAGAGGCCGGGAATCAGAGGCCTGGAATCAGATGCTGGGAATAAGAGGCCGGGAATCAGAGGTGGGGAATCCGAGTCCGGGAATCAGTGATGGGGATTCAGTGGCGGGAAATGAGATATGGAGAATCAGAGGCGGGGAATCAGAGGCGGGGAAACAGAGGTGGGGAATCAGATATTGGGAATCAGAGGTGGCGAATCAAAGGCGGTGAATCAGAGATGGGGAATCAGAGGCGGGGAATCAGAGGCAGGGAATCAAACACGGGGAATCAGAGGCGTGGTATCAGAGCTTGGGAATCAGAGGCTGGGAATCAAAGTTGGGGAATCAGAGGCAGGGAATCAGACATGGGGAAACAGGGGCGGGGAATCAGAGGCGGGGAAACAGAGGCGGGGAATCAGATATGGGGAATCAGAGCCGGGGAATTAGAGTTGGGGAATCAGAGGCGGGGAATCAGAGGCGGGGAAACAGAGGCGGGGAATCAAACACGGGGAATCAGAGGTGGGGAATCAAAGGTTGGGAATCAGAGGCAGGGAATCAGAGGCGGGGAATCAGAGGCGGGGAATCAGAGGCAGGGAATCAGATGTGCGGAATCAGAGATGGGGAATCAGAGGCAGGGAATCAGAGGCGGGGAATCAGAGGCGGGGAATCAGAGGCCGGGAATCAGATATGGGGAAACAGAGGCAGGGAATCAGAGGCGGGGAAACAGAGGCTGGGAATCAGATATGGGGAATCAGAGGTGGGGAATCAGAGGTTGGGAATCAGAGGCAGGGAATCAGAGGCTTGGAATCAGATGCAGGGAATCAGATGCGGGGAATCAGAGGCGGGGAATCAGAGCTGGGGAATCAGAGGTGGGGAATCAGAGTTGGGGAATCAGAGGCGGGGACTTAGATATTGGGAAACAGAGGCGGGGAATCAGAGGCGGGGAAACAGAGGCGGGGAATCAGATATGGGGAATCAGAGATGGGGAATCAGAGGCAGGGAATCAGATGTGCGGAATCAGAGTTGGGGAATCAAAGGCAGGTAATCAGAATCAGAAGCAGGGAATCAGAGGCCGGGAATCAGAGGCCGGAATCAGATGCCGGGAATAAGAGGCCGGGAATCAGAGGTGGGGAATCAGAGTCCGGGAATCAGAGATGGGGATTCAGAGGCGGGGAATGAGATATGGGGAATCAGAGGCGGGGAATCAGAGGCGGGGAAACAGAGGCGTGGAATCAGATATGGGGAATCAGAGGTGGCGAATCAAAGGCGGTGAATCAGAGATGGGGAATCAGAGGCAGGGAATCAGATGTGCGGAATCAGAGATGGGGAATCAGAGGTGGGGAATCAGAGGCTGTGAATCAGAGATGGGGAATCAGAGGCGGGGAATCAGAGGCAAGAAATCAGACACGGGGTTTCAGAGGCTGGGAATCAGACGGGGGAATCAAAGGCGGGGAATCAGAGCTGGGGAATCAGAGGCAGGGAATCAGAGTTGGGGATTCAGAGGCGGGGAATCAGATATGGGGAATCAGAGGCAGGGAATCAGAGTTGGGGATTCAGAGGCGGGGAATCAGATATGGGGAAACAGAGGCGGGGAATCAGAGGCGGTCAAACAGAGGCGGGGAATTAGATATGGGGAATCAGAGGTGGGGAATCAGAGGTGGTGAATCAGAGATGGGGAATCACAGGCGGGGAATCAGAGGCAGGGAATAGAACGCGGGGAATCAGAGGCAGGGAATCAGAGTTGGGGCATCAGAGCTTGGGAATTAGATATGGGGAAACAGAGGCGGGGAATCAGAGGCGGGGAAACAGAGGCGGGAAATCAGATATGGGGAATCAGAGGTGGGGAATCAGAGGCAGGGAATCAGATGTGCGGAATCAGAGATGGGGAATCAGAGGCAGGGAATCAGAATCAGAAGCGGGGAATCAGAGGCCGGGAATCAGATGCTGGGAATAAGAGGCCAGGAATCAGAGGTGGGGAATCAGAGGCGGGGAATGAGATATGGAGAATCAGAGGCGGGGAATCAGAGGCGGGGAAACAGAGGTGGGGAATCAGATATGTGGAATCAGAGGTGGCGAATCAAAGGCGGTGAATCAGAGATGGGGAATCAGAGGCGGGGAATCAGAGGCAGGGAATCAAACACGGGAAATCAGAGGCGGGGAATCAGAGCTGGGGAATCAGATGCGGGGAATCAGTGTTGGGGAATCAGAGGCAGGGAATCAGATATGGGGAAACAGGGGCAGGGAATCAGAGGCGGGGAAACAGAGGCGGGGAATCAGATATGGGGAATCAGAGGTGTGGAATCAGAGGTTGGGAATCGGAGGCAGGGAATCAGAGGCGGGGAATCAAACACGGGGAATCAGAGCTGGGGAATCAGAGGCGGGGAATTAGAGTTGGGGAATCAGAGGAGGGGAATCAGAGGCGGGGAAACAGAGGCGGGGAATCAGATATGGGGAATCAGAGGTGGGGAATCAGAGGTTGGGAATCAGAGGCAGGGAATCAGAGGCGGGGAATCAGAGGCGGGGAATCAGAGGCAGGGAATCAGATGTGCGGAATCGGGGATGGGGAATCAGAGGCAGGGAATCAGAGGCGGGGAATCAGAGGCGGGGAATCAGAGGCCGGGTATCAGATATGGGGAAACAGAGGTGGGGAATCAGAGGCGGGGAAACGGAGGCGGGGATTCAGATATGGGGAATCAGAGGTGGGGAATCAGAGGTTGGGAATCAGAGGCAGGGAATCAGAGGCTTGGAATCAGATGCAGGGAATCAGATGCGGGGAATCAGAGGCGGGGAATCAGAGCTGGGGAATCAGAGGTGGGGAATCAGAGTTGGGGAATCAGAGGCGGGGACTTAGATATTGGGAAACAGAGGCGGGGAATCAGAGGCGGGGAATCAGAGGCAGTGAATCAGATGTGCGGAATCAGTGATGGGGAATCAGAGGCGTGGAATCAGAATCAGAAGCAGGGAATCAGAGGCCGGGAATCAGAGGCCGGAATCAGATGCCGGGAATAAGAGGCCGGGAATCAGAGGTGGGGAATCAGAGGCGGGGATTGAGATATGGGGAATCAGAGGCGGGGAATCAGAGGCGGGGAAACAGAGGCGGGGAATCAGATATGGGGAATCAGAGGTGGCGAATCAAAGGCGGTGAATCAGAGATGGGGAATCAGAGGCGGGGAATCAGAGCTGGGGAATCAGAGGCGGGGAATCAGAGTTGGGGAATCAGAGGCGGGGAATCAGACGCAGGGAATCAATATGGGAAATCAGAGGTGGGGAATCAGAGGTTGGGAATCAGAGGAAGGGAATCAGAGGCGAGGAATCAGAGCTGGGGAATCAGAGGCGGGGAATCAGAATTGGGGAATCAGAGATGGGGAATCAGAGATGGGGAATCAGAGGCGTGGAATCAGACGCGGGGAATCAGAGGTGGTGAATCAGAGATGTGGAATCAGAGGCGGGGAATCAGAGGCAGGGAATCAGACGCGGGGAATCAGAGGCGGGGAATCATAGCTGGCGAATCAGAGGCGGGGAATGAGATATGGGGAATCAGAGGCGGGGAATCAGAGGCGGGGAAACAGTGGCGAGGAATCAGATATGGGGAATCAGAGGTGGCGAATCAAAGACGGTGAATCAGAGATGGGGAATCAGAGGCGGGGAATCAGAGGCAGGGGATCAAACACGGGGAATCAGAGGTGGGGAATCAGAGCTGGGGAATCAGAGGCGGGGAATCAGAGTTGGGGAATCAGAGGCGAGGAATCAGAGCTGGGGAATCAGAGGTGGGGAATCAGAGTCGGGGAATCAGAGGCAGGGAATCGGATGTGCGGAATCAGAGATGGGGAATCAGAGGTGGGGAATCAGAGGCGGTGAATCTGAGATGGGGAATCAGAATCAGAAGCGGGGAGTCAGAGGCCGGGAATCAGAGGCCTGGAATCAGATGCTGGGAATAAGAGGCCGGGAATCAGAGGTGGGGAATCAGAGTCCGGGAATCAGTGATGGGGATTCAGTGGCGGGGAATGAGATATGGAGAATCAGAGGCGGGGAATCAGAGGCGGGGAAACAGAGGTGGGGAATCAGATATTGGGAATCAGAGGTGGCGAATCAAAGGCGGTGAATCAGAGATGGGGAATCAGAGGCGGGGAATCAGAGGCAGGGAATCAAACACGGGGAATCAGAGGCGTGGTATCAGAGCTGGGGAATTAGAGGCTGGGAATCAAAGTTGGGGAATCAGAGGCAGGGAATCAGATATGGGGAAACAGGGGCGGGGAATCAGAGGCGGGGAAACAGAGGCGGGGAATCAGATATGGGGAATCAGAGGCGGGGAATTAGAGTTGGGGAATCAGAGGCGGGGAATCAGAGGCGGGGAAACAGAGGCGGGGAATCAAACACGGGGAATCAGAGGTGGGGAATCAAAGGTTGGGAATCAGAGGCAGGGAATCAGAGGCGGGGAATCAGAGGCGGGGAATCAGAGGCAGGGAATCAGATGTGCGGAATCAGAGATGGGGAATCAGAGGCAGGGAATCAGAGGCGGGGAATCAGAGGCGGGGAATCAGAGGCCGGGAATCAGATATGGGGAATCAGAGGTGGGGAATCAGAGGTTGGGAATCAGAGGCAGGGAATCAGAGGCTTGGAATCAGATGCAGGGAATCAGATGCGGGGAATCAGAGGCGGGGAATCAGAGCTGGGGAATCAGAGGTGGGGAATCAGAGTTGGGGAATCAGAGGCGGGGACTTAGATATTGGGAAACAGAGGCGGGGAATCAGAGGCGGGGAAACAGAGGCGGGGAATCAGATATGGGGAATCAGAGATGGGGAATCAGAGGCAGGGAATCAGATGTGCGGAATCAGAGATGGGGAATCAAAGGCAGGTAATCAGAATCAGAAGCAGGGAATCAGAGGCCGGGAATCAGAGGCCGGAATCAGATGCCGGGAATAAGAGGCCGGGAATCAGAGGTGGGGAATCAGAGTCCGGGAATCAGAGATGGGGATTCAGAGGCGGGGAATGAGATATGGGGAATCAGAGGCGGGGAATCAGAGGCGGGGAAACAGAGGCGGGGAATCAGATATGGGGAATCAGAGGTGGCGAATCAAAGGCGGTGAATCAGAGATGGGGAATCAGAGGCCGGGAATCAGAGGCAGGGAATCAAACACGGAAAATCAGAGGCGGGGAATCAGAGCTGGGGAATCAGAGGCGGGGAATCAGAGGCGGGGAAACAGAGGCGAGGAATCAGATATGGGGAATCAGAGGTGGCGAATCAAAGGCGGTGAATCAGAGATGGGGAATCAGAGGCGGGGAATCAGAGGCAGGGAATCAAACACGGGGAATCAGAGGCGGGGAATCAGAGCTGGGGAATCAGAGGCGGGGAATCAGAGTTGGGGAATCAGAGGCGGGGAATCAGAGCTTGGGAATCAGAGGTGGGGAATCAGAGGCAGGTTATCAGACACGGGGATTCAGAGGCTGGGAATCAGACGGGGGGAATCAAAGGCGGGGAATGAAGCTGGGGAATCAGAGGCAGCGAATCAGAGTTGGGGATTCAGAGGCGGGGAATCAGATATGGGGAAACAGAGGTGGGGAATCAGAGGCGGGCAAACAGAGGCGGGGAATTAGATATGGGGAATCAGTGGTGGGGTATCAGAGGTGGTGAATCAGAGATGGGAAATCACAGGCGGGGAATCAGAGGCAGGGAATAGAACGCGGGGAATCAGAGGCAGGGAATCAGAGCTGGGGAATCAGAGGCGGGGAATCATAGTTGGGAATCAGAGGCGGGGAATCAGATATGGGGAAACAGAGGCGGGGAATCAGACGCGGGGAAACAGAGGCTGGGAATCAGATATGGGGAATCAGAGGTGGGGAATCAGAGGCGGGGAATCAGAGCTGGGGAATCAGAGGTGGGGAATCAAAGTTGGGGAATCAGAGGCGGGGACTTAGATATGGGGAAACAGAGGCGGGGAATCAGAGACGGGGAAACAGAGGCGGGGATTCAGATATGGGGAATCAGAGGTGGGGAATCAGAGGCAGGGAATTAGATGTGCGGAATCAGAAATGGGGAATCAGAGGCAGGGAATCAGAATCAGAAGCAGGGAATCAGAGGCCGGGAATCACAGGCCGGAATCAGATGCCGGGAATAAGAGGTCGGGAATCAGAGGTGGGGAATCAGAGTCCGGGAATCAGAGATTGGGAATCAGAGGCGGGGAATGAGATATGGGGAATCAGAGGCGGGGAATCAGAGGCGGGGAAACAGTGGCGAGGAATCAGATATGGGGAATCAGAGGTGGCGAATCAAAGGCGGTGAATCAGAGATGGGGAATCAGAGCTGGGGAATCAGAGGCAGGGGATCAAACACGGGGAATCAGAGGCGGGGAATCAGAGCTGGGGAATCAGAGGCGGGGAATCAGAGTTGGGGAATCAGAGGCGGGGAATCAGAGCTGGGGAATCAGAGGTGGGGAATCAGAGTCGGTGAATCAGAGGCAGGGAATCGGATGTGCGGAATCAGAGATGGGTAATCAGAGGTGGGGAATCAGAGGCGGTGAATCAGAGGCAGGGAATCGGATGTGCGGAATCAGAGATGGGTAATCAGAGGTGGGGAATCAGAGGCGGTGAATCTGAGATGGGGAATCAGAGGCGGGGAATCAGAGGCAGGTTATCAGACACGGGGATTCAGAGGCTGGGAATCAGACGGGGGGAATCAAAGGCGGGGAATGAAGCTGGGGAATCAGAGGCAGGGAATCAGAGTTGGGAATTCAGAGGCGGGGAATCAGATATGGGGAAACAGAGGCGGGGAATCAGAGGCGGGCAAACAGAGGTGGGGAATTAGATATGGGGAATCAGTGGTGGGGAATCAGAGGTGGTGAATCAGAGATGGGGAATCACAGGCGGGGAATCAGAGGCAGGGAATAGAAAGCGGGGAATCAGAGGCAGGGAATCAGAGCTGGGGAATAAGAGGCTGGGAATCAAAGTTGGGGAATCAGAGGCAGGGAATCAGATATGGGGAAACAGGGGCGGGGAATCAGAGGCGGGGAAACAGAGGCTGGGAATCAGATATGGGGAATCAGAGGTGGGGAATCAGAGGCGGGGAATCAGAGCTGGGGAATCAGAGGTGGGGAATCAAAGTTGGGGAATCAGAGGTGGTGAATCAGAGATGGGGAATCACAGGCGGGGAATCAGAGGCAGGGAATAGAAAGCGGGGAATCAGAGGCAGGGAATCAGAGCTGGGGAATAAGAGGCTGGGAATCAAAGTTGGGGAATCAGAGGCAGGGAATCAGATATGGGGAAACAGGGGCGGGGAATCAGAGGCGGGGAAACAGAGGCTGGGAATCAGATATGGGGAATCAGAGGTGGGGAATCAGAGGCGGGGAATCAGAGCTGGGGAATCAGAGGTGGGGAATCAAAGTTGGGGAATCAGAGGCGGGGACTTAGATATGGGGAAACAGAGGCGGGGAATCAGAGACGGGGAAACAGAGGCGGGGATTCAGATATGGGGAATCAGAGGTGGGGAATCAGAGGCAGGGAATTAGATGTGCGGAATCAGAAATGGGGAATCAGAGGCAGGGAATCAGAATCAGAAGCAGGGAATCAGAGGCCGGGAATCAGTGGCCGGAATCAGATGCCGGGAATAAGAGGTCGGGAATCAGAGGTGGGGAATCAGAGTCCGGGAATCAGAGATGGGGTATCAGAGGCGGGGAATGAGATATGGGGAATCAGAGGCGGGGAATCAGAGGCGGGGAAACAGTGGCGAGGAATCAGATATGGGGAATCAGAGGTGGCGAATCAAAGGCGGTGAATCAGAGATGGGGAATCAGAGCTGGGGAATCAGAAGCAGGGGATCAAACACGGGGAATCAGAGGCGGGGAATCACAGCTGGGGAATCAGAGGTGGGGAATCAGAGTTGGGGAATCAGAGGCGGGGAATCAGAGCTGGGGAATCAGAGGTGGGGAATCAGAGTCGGGGAATCAGAGGCAGGGAATCGGATGTGCGGAATCAGAGATAGGGAATCAGACGGGGGGATTCAAAGGCGGGGAATGAAGCTGGGGAATCAGAGGCAGGGAATCAGAGTTGGGGATTCAGAGGCGGGGAATAAGATATGGGGAAACAGAGGCGGGGAATCAGAGGCGGGCAAACAGAGGCGGGGAATTAGATATGGGGAATCAGTGGTGGGGAATCAGAGGTGGTGAATCAGAGATGGGGAATCACAGGCGGGGAATCAGAGGCAGGGAATAGAACGCGGGGAATCAGAGGCAGGGAATCAGAGCTGGGGAATAAGAGGCGGGGAATCATAGTTGGGAATCAGAGGCGGGGAATCAGATATGTGGAAACAGAGGCGGGGAATCAGGGGCGGGGAAACAGAGGCGGGGAATCAGATATGGGGAATCGGATGTGGGGAATCAGAGGCGGGGAATCAGAGCTGTGGAATCAGAGGCGGGGAATCAGAGTTGGGGCATCAGAGGTGGGGAATTAGATATGGGGAAACAGAGGGAATCAGAGGCGTGGAAACAGAGGCGGGGAATCAGATATGGGGAATCAGAGGTGGGGAATCAGAGGCAGGTAATCAGATGTGCGGAATCAGAGATGGGGAATCAGAGGCAGGGAATCAGAATCAGAAGCGGGGAGTCAGAGGACGGGAATCAGAGGCCTGGAATCAGATGCTGGGAATAAGAGGCCGGGTATCAGAGGTGGGGAATCAGAGTCCGGGAATCACAGATGGGGAGTCAGAGGCGGGGAATGAGATATGGAGAATCAGAGGCGGGGAATCAGAGGCGGGGAAACAGAGGTGGGGAATCAGATATGGGGAATCAGAGGTGGCGAATCAAAGGCGGTGAATCAGAGATGGGGAATCAGAGGCGGGGAATCAGATGCAGGGAATCAAACACGGGGAATCAGAGGCGGGGAATCAGAGCTGGGGAATCAGAGGCTGGGAATCAAAGTTGGGGAATCAGAGTCAGGGAATCAGATATGGGGAAACAGGGGCGGGGAATCAAACACGGGGAATCAGAGGTGGGGAATCAGAGGTTGGGAATCAGATGCAGGGAATCAGAGGCGGGGAATCAGAGGCGGGGAATCAGAGGCAGGGAATCAGATGTGCGGAATCGGAGATGGGGAATCAGAGGCAGGGAATCAGAGGCGGGGAATCAGAGGCGGGGAATCAGAGGCCGGGAATCAGATATGGGGAAACAGAGGCGGGGAAACAGAGGCTGGGGATCAGATATGGGGAATCAGAGGTGGGGAATCAGAGGTTGGGAATCAGAGGCAGGGAATCAGAGGCTTGGAATCAGATGCAGGGAATCAGATGCGGGGAATCAGAGGCGGGGAATCAGAGCTGGGGAATCAGATGCTGGGAATCAAAGTTGGGGAATCAGAGGCAGGGAATCAGATATGGGGAAACAGGGGTGGGGAATCAGAGGCGGGGAAACAGAGGCGGGGAATCAGATATGGGGAATCAGAGGCGGGGAATTAGAGTTGGGGAATCAGAGGCGGGGAATCAGAGGCGGGGAAACAGAGGCGGGGAATCAAACACGGGGAATCAGAGGTGGGGAATCAGAGGTTGGGAATCAGAGGCAGGGAATCAGAGGCGGGGAATCAGAGGCGGGGAATCAGAGGCAGGGAATCAGATGTGCGGAATCGGAGATGGGGAATCAGAGGCAGGGAATCAGAGGCGGGGAATCAGAGGCGGGGAACCAGAGGCCGGGAATCAGATATGGGGAAACAGAGGCGGGGAATCAGAGGCGGGGAAACAGAGGCTGGGAATCAGATATGGGGAATCAGAGGTGGGGAATCAGAGGTTGGGAATCAGAGGCAGGGAATCAGAGGCTTGGAATCAGATGCAGGGAATCAGATGCGGGGAATCAGAGGCGGGGAATCAGAGCTGGGGAATCAGATGCTGGGAATCAAAGTTGGGGAATCAGAGGCAGGGAATCAGATATGGGGAAACAGGGGTGGGGAATCAGAGGCGGGGAAACAGAGGCGGGGAATCAGATATGGGGCATCAGAGGCGGGGAATTAGAGTTGGGGAATCAGAGGCGGGGAATCAGAGGCGGGGAAACAGAGGCGGGGAATCAAACACGGGGAATCAGAGGTGGGGAATCAGAGGTTGGGAATCAGAGGCAGGGAATCAGAGGCGGGGAATCAGAGGCGGGGAATCAGAGGCAGGGAATCAGATGTGCGGAATCGGAGATGGGGAATCAGAGGCAGGGAATCAGAGGCGGGTTATCAGAGGCGGGGAACCAGAGGCCGGGAATCAGATATGGGGAAACAGAGGCGGGGAATCAGAGGCGGGGAAACAGAGGCTGGGAATCAGATATGGGGAATCAGAGGTGGGGAATCAGAGGTTGGGAATCAGAGGCAGGGAATAAGAGGCTTGGAATCAGATGCAGGGAATCAGATGCGGGGAATCAGAGGCGGGGAATCAGAGCTGGGGAATCAGAGGTGGGGAATTAGAGTTGGGGAATCAGAGGCGGGGACTTAGATATTGGGAAACAGAGGCGGGGAATCAGAGGCGGGGAAACAGAAGCGGGGAATCAGATATGGGGAATCAGAGATGGGGAATCAGAGGCAGGGAATCAGATGTGCGGAATCAGAGATGGGGAATCAAAGGCAGGGAATCAGAATCAGTAGCAGGGAATCAGAGGTGGGGAATCAGAGTCCGGGAATCAGAGATGGGGATTCAGAGGCGGGGAATGAGATATGGGGAATCAGAGGCAGGGAATCAGAGGCGGGGAAACAGAGGCGGGGAATCAGATATGGGGAATCAGAGGTGGCGAATCAAAGGCGGTGAATCAGAGATGGGGAATCAGAGGCCGGGAATCAGAGGCAGGGAGTCAAACACGGGGAATCAGAGGCGGGGAATCATAGCTGGCGAATCAGAGGCGGGGAATCAGAGGTGGGGAATCAGAGGCGGGGAATCAGATATTGGGAATCAGAGGTGGGGAATCAGAGGCGGGGAAACAGAGGCGGGGAATCAGATATGGGGTATCAGAGGTGGGGAATCAGAGGTTGTGAATCAGAGATGGGGAATAAGAGGCGGGGAATCAGAGGCCGGTAATCAGACGCGGGGAATCAGAGGCGGGGAATCAGAGCTGGGAAATTAGAGGCAGGGAATCAGAGTTGGGGATTCAGAGGCGAGGAATCAGATATGGGGAAACAGAGGCGGGGAATCAGATGCGGGCAAATAGAGGCGGGGATCAGATATGGGGAAACAGAGGCGGGGAATCAGAGGCGGGGAAACAGAGGTGGGGAATCAGATATGGGGAATCAGAGGTGGGGAATCAGAGGTTGGGAATCAGAGGCTGGGAATCAGAGGCTGGGAATCAGATGCATGGAATCAGATGCGGGGAATCAGAGGCGGGGAATCAGAGCTGGGGAATCAGAGGTGGGGAATCAAAGTTGGGGAATCAGAGGCGGGGACTTAGATATGGGGAAACAGAGGCGGGGAATCAGAGGCGGGGAAACAGAGGCGGGGAATCAGATATGGGGAATCAGAGGTGGGAATCAGAGGCAGGGAATTAGATTTGCGGAATCAGAGATGGGGAATCAGAAGCAGGGAATCAGAGGCCGGGAATAAGAGGCCGGGAATCAGAGGTGGGGAATCAGAGTCCGGGAATCAGAAATGGGGAATCAGAGGCGGGGAATGAGATATGGGGAATCAGAGGCGGGGAATCAGAGGCGGGGAAACAGAGGCGAGGAATCAGATATGGGGAATCAGAGGTGGCGATTCAAAGGCGGTGAATCAGAGATGGGGAATCAGAGGCGGGGAATCAGAGGCAGGGAATCAAACACGGGGAATCAGAGGCGGGGAATCAGAGCTGGGGAATCAGAGGCGGGGAATCAGAGTTGGGGAATCAGAGGCGGGGAATCAGAGCTGCGGAATCAGAGGTGGGGATCAGAGTCGGGGAATCAGAGGCAGGGAATCAGATGTGCGGAATCAGAGATGGGGAATCAGAGGTGGGGAATCAAAGGCGGGGAATCAGAGCTGGGGAATCAGAGGCAGGGAATCAGAGTTGAGGATTCAGAGGCGGGGAATCAGATATGGGGAAACAGAGGCGGGGAATCAGAGTCGGGCAAACAGAGGCAGGGAATTAGATATGGGGAATCAGAGGTGGGGAATCAGAGGTGGTGAATCAGAGATGGGGAATCACAGGCGGGGAATCAGAGGCAGGGAATAGAACGCGGGGAATCAGAGGCAGGGAATCAGAGTTGGGGCATCAGAGGTTGGGAATTAGATATGGGGAAACAGAGGTGGGGAATCAGAGGCGGGGAAACAGAGGCGGGAAATCAGATATGGGGAATCAGAGGTGGGGAATCAGAGGCAGGGAATCAGATGTGCGGAATCAGAGATGGGGAATCAGAGGCAGGGAATCAGAATCAGAAGCGGGGAATCAGAGGCCGGGAAACAGAGGTGGGGAATCAGATATGGGGAATCAGAGGTGGGGAATCAGAGGCAGGGAATTAGATTTGCGGAATCAGAGATGGGGAATCAGAAGCAGGGAATCAGAGGCAGGGAATCAAACACGGGGAATCAGAGGCGGGGAATCAGAGCTGGGGAATCAGAGGCTGGGAATCAAAGTTGGGGAATCAGAGGCAGGGAATCAGATATGGGGAAACAGGGGCGGGGAATCAGAGGCGGGGAAACAGAGGCTGGGAATCAGATATGGGGAATCAGAGGTGGGGAATCAGAGGTGGGGAATCAAAGTTGGGGAATCAGAGGCGGGGACTTAGATATGGGGAAACAGAGGCGGGGAATCAGAGACGGGGAAACAGAGGCGGGGATTCAGATATGGGGAATCAGAGGTGGGGAATCAGAGGCAGGGAATTAGATGTGCGGAATCAGAAATGGGGAATCAGAGGCAGGGAATCAGAATCAGAAGCAGGGAATCAGAGGCCGGGAATCAGAGGCCGGAATCAGATGCCGGGAATAAGAGGTCGGGAATCAGAGGTGGGGAATCAGAGTCCGGGAATCAGAGATGGGGAATCAGAGACGGGGAATGAGATATGGGGAATCAGAGGCGGGGAATCAGAGGCGGGGAAACAGTGGCGAGGAATCAGATATGGGGAATCAGAGGTGGCGAATCAAAGGCGGTGAATCAGAGATGGGGAATCAGAGCTGGGGAATCAGAGGCAGGGGATCAAACACGGGGAATCAGAGGCGGGGAATCACAGCTGGGGAATCAGAGGTGGGGAATCAGAGTTGGGGAATCAGAGGCGGGGAATCAGAGCTGGGGAATCAGAGGTGGGGAATCAGAGTCGGGGAATCAGAGGCAGGGAATCGGATGTGCGGAATCAGAGATGGGGAATCAGAGGTGGGGAATCAGAGGCGGTGAATCTGAGATGGGGAATCAGAGGCGGGGAATCAGAGGCAGGTTTTCAGACACGGGGATTCAGAGGCTGGGAATCAGACGGGGGGAATCAAAGGCGGGGAATGAAGCTGGGGAATCAGAGGCAGGGAATCAGAGTTGGGGATTCAGAGGCGGGGAATCAGATATGGGGAAACAGAGGCGGGGAATCAGAGGCGGGCAAACAGAGGCGGGGAATTAGATATGGGGAATCAGTGGTGGGGAATCAGAGGTGGTGAATCAGAGATGGGGAATCACAGGCGGGGAATCAGAGGCAGGGAATAGAACGCGGGGAATCAGAGGCAGGGAATCAGAGCTGGGGAATAAGAGGCGAGGAATCATAGTTGGGAATCAGAGGCGGGGAATCAGATATGGGGAAACAGAGGCGGGGAATCAGGGGCGGGGAAACAGAGGCGGGGAATCAGATATGGGGAATCGGATGTGGGGAATCAGAGGCGGGGAATCAGAGCTGTGGAATCAGAGGCGGGGAATCAGAGTTGGGGCATCAGAGGTGGGGAATTAGATATGGGGAAACAGAGGCGGGGAATCAGAGGCGTGGAAACAGAGGCGGGGAATCAGATATGGGGAATCAGAGGTGGGGAATCAGAGGCAGGTAATCAGATGTGCGGAATCAGAGATGGGGAATCAGAGGCAGGGAATCAGAATCAGAAGCGGGGAGTCAGAGGACGGGAATCAGAGGCCTGGAATCAGATGCTGGGAATAAGAGGCCGGGAATCAGAGGTGGGGAATCAGAGTCCGGGAATCAGAGATGGGGAGTCAGAGGCGGGGAATGAGATATGGAGAATCAGAGGCGGGGAATCAGAGGCGGGGAAACAGAGGTGGGGAATCAGATATGGGGAATCAGAGGTGGCGAATCAAAGGCGGTGAATCAGAGATGGGGAATCAGAGGCGGGGAATCAGAGGCAGGGAATCAAACACGGGGAATCAGAGGCGGGGAATCAGAGCTGGGGAATCAGAGGCTGGGAATCAAAGTTGGGGAATCAGAGGCAGGGAATCAGATATGGGGAAACAGGGGCGGGGAATCAGAGGCGGGGAAACAGAGGCAGGGAATCAGATATGGGGAATCAGAGGCGGGGAATTAGAGTTGGGGAATCAGAGGCGGGGAATAGAAAGCGGGGAATCAGAGGCAGGGAATCAGAGCTGGGGAATAAGAGGCTGGGAATCAAAGTTGGGGAATCAGAGGCAGGGAATCAGATATGGGGAAACAGGGGCGGGGAATCAGAGGCGGGGAAACAGAGGCTGGGAATCAGATATGGGGAATCAGAGGTGGGGAATCAGAGGCGGGGAATCAGAGCTGGGGAATCAGAGGTGGGGAATCAAAGTTGGGGAATCAGAGGCGGGGACTTAGATATGGGGAAACAGAGGCGGGGAATCAGAGACGGGGAAACAGAGGCGGGGATTCAGATATGGGGAATCAGAGGTGGGGAATCAGAGGCAGGGAATTAGATGTGCGGAATCAGAAATGGGGAATCAGAGGCAGGGAATCAGAATCAGAAGCAGGGAATCAGAGGCCGGGAATCAGTGGCCGGAATCAGATGCCGGGAATAAGAGGTCGGGAATCAGAGGTGGGGAATCAGAGTCCGGGAATCAGAGATGGGGAATCAGAGGCGGGGAATGAGATATGGGGAATCAGAGGCGGGGAATCAGAGGCGGGGAAACAGTGGCGAGGAATCAGATATGGGGAATCAGAGGTGGCGAATCAAAGGCGGTGAATCAGAGATGGGGAATCAGAGCTGGGGAATCAGAAGCAGGGGATCAAACACGGGGAATCAGAGGCGGGGAATCACAGCTGGGGAATCAGAGGTGGGGAATCAGAGTTGGGGAATCAGAGGCGGGGAATCAGAGCTGGGGAATCAGAGGTGGGGAATCAGAGTCGGTGAATCAGAGGCAGGGAATCGGATGTGCGGAATCAGAGATAGGGAATCAGAGGTGGGGAATCAGAGGCGGTGAATCTGAGATGGGGAATCAGAGGCGGGGAATCAGAGGCAGGTTTTCAGACACGGGGATTCAGAGGCTGGGAATCAGACGGGGGGATTCAAAGGCGGGGAATGAAGCTGGGGAATCAGAGGCAGGGAATCAGAGTTGGGGATTCAGAGGCGGGGAATAAGATATGGGGAAACAGAGGCGGGGAATCAGAGGCGGGCAAACAGAGGCGGGGAATTAGATATGGGGAATCAGTGGTGGGGAATCAGAGGTGGTGAATCAGAGATGGGGAATCACAGGCGGGGAATCAGAGGCAGGGAATAGAACGCGGGGAATCAGAGGCAGGGAATCAGAGCTGGGGAATAAGAGGCGGGGAATCATAGTTGGGAATCAGAGGCGGGGAATCAGATATGTGGAAACAGAGGCGGGGAATCAGGGGCGGGGAAACAGAGGCGGGGAATCAGATATGGGGAATCGGATGTGGGGAATCAGAGGCGGGGAATCAGAGCTGTGGAATCAGAGGCGGGGAATCAGAGTTGGGGCATCAGAGGTGGGGAATTAGATATGGGGAAACAGAGGGAATCAGAGGCGTGGAAACAGAGGCGGGGAATCAGATATGGGGAATCAGAGGTGGGGAATCAGAGGCAGGTAATCAGATGTGCGGAATCAGAGATGGGGAATCAGAGGGAGGGAATCAGAATCAGAAGCGGGGAGTCAGAGGACGGGAATCAGAGGCCTGGAATCAGATGCTGGGAATAAGAGGCCGGGTATCAGAGGTGGGGAATCAGAGTACGGGAATCACAGATGGGGAGTCAGAGGCGGGGAATGAGATATGGAGAATCAGAGGCGGGGAATCAGAGGCGGGGAAACAGAGGTGGGGAATCAGATATGGGGAATCAGAGGTGGCGAATCAAAGGCGGTGAATCAGTGATGGGGAATCAGAGGCGGGGAATCAGATGCAGGGAATCAAACACGGGGAATCAGAGGCGGGGAATCAGAGCTGGGGAATCAGAGGCTGGGAATCAAAGTTGGGGAATCAGAGTCAGGGAATCAGATATGGGGAAACAGGGGCGGGGAATCAAACACGGGGAATCAGAGGTGGGGAATCAGAGGTTGGGAATCAGATGCAGGGAATCAGAGGCGGGGAATCAGAGGCGGGGAATCAGAGGCAGGGAATCAGATGTGCGGAATCGGAGATGGGGAATCAGAGGCAGGGAATCAGAGGCGGGGAATCAGAGGCGGGGAATCAGAGGCCGGGAATCAGATATGGGGAAACAGAGGCGGGGAAACAGAGGCTGGGGATCAGATATGGGGAATCAGAGGTGGGGAATCAGAGGTTGGGAATCAGAGGCAGGGAATCAGAGGCTTGGAATCAGATGCAGGGAATCAGATGCGGGGAATCAGAGGCGGGGAATCAGAGCTGGGGAATCAGATGCTGGGAATCAAAGTTGGGGAATCAGAGGCAGGGAATCAGATATGGGGAAACAGGGGTGGGGAATCAGAGGCGGGGAAACAGAGGCGGGGAATCAGATATGGGGAATCAGAGGCGGGGAATTAGAGTTGGGGAATCAGAGGCGGGGAATCAGAGGCGGGGAAACAGAGGTGGGGAATCAAACACGGGGAATCAGAGGTGGGGAATCAGAGGTTGGGAATCAGAGGCAGGGAATCAGAGGCGGGGAATCAGAGGCGGGGAATCAGAGGCAGGGAATCAGATGTGCGGAATCGGAGATGGGGAATCAGAGGCAGGGAATCAGAGGCGGGGAATCAGAGGCGGGGAACCAGAGGCCGGGAATCAGATATGGGGAAACAGAGGCGGGGAATCAGAGGCGGGGAAACAGAGGCTGGGAATCAGATATGGGGAATCAGAGGTGGGGAATCAGAGGTTGGGAATCAGAGGCAGGGAATCAGAGGCTTGGAATCAGATGCAGGGAATCAGATGCGGGGAATCAGAGGCGGGGAATCACAGCTGGGGAATCAGATGCTGGGAATCAAAGTTGGGGAATCAGAGGCAGGGAATCAGATATGGGGAAACAGGGGTGGGGAATCAGAGGCGGGGAAACAGAGGTGGGGAATCAGATATGGGGCATCAGAGGCGGGGAATTAGAGTTGGGGAATCAGAGGCGGGGAATCAGAGGCGGGGAAACAGAGGCGGGGAATCAAACACGGGGAATCAGAGGTGGGGAATCAGAGGTTGGGAATCAGAGGCAGGGAATCAGAGGCGGGGAATCAGAGGCGGGGAATCAGAGGCAGGGAATCAGATGTGCGGAATCGGAGATGGGGAATCAGAGGCAGGGAATCAGAGGCGGGGAATCAGAGGCGGGGAACCAGAGGCCGGGAATCAGATATGGGGAAACAGAGGCGGGGAATCAGAGGCGGGGAAACAGAGGCTGGGAATCAGATATGGGGAATCAGAGGTGGGGAATCAGAGGTTGGGAATCAGAGGCAGGGAATAAGAGGCTTGGAATCAGATGCAGGGAATCAGATGCGGGGAATCAGAGGCGGGGAATCAGAGCTGGGGAATCAGAGGTGGGGAATTAGAGTTGGGGAATCAGAGGCGGGGACTTAGATATTGGGAAACAGAGGCGGGGAATCAGAGGCGGGGAAACAGAAGCGGGGAATCAGATATGGGGAATCAGAGATGGGGAATCAGAGGCAGGGAATCAGATGTGCGGAATCAGAGATGGGGAATCAAAGGCAGGGAATCAGAATCAGTAGCAGGGAATCAGAGGTGGGGAATCAGAGTCCGGGAATCAGAGATGGGGATTCAGAGGCGGGGAATGAGATATGGGGAATCAGAGGCAGGGAATCAGAGGCGGGGAAACAGAGGCGGGGAAGCAGATATGGGGAATCAGAGGTGGCGAATCAAAGGCGGTGAATCAGAGATGGGGAATCAGAGGCCGGGAATCAGAGGCAGGGAGTCAAACACGGGGAATCAGAGGCGGGGAATCATAGCTGGCGAATCAGAGGCAGGGAATCAGAGGTGGGGAATCAGAGGCGGGGAATCAGATATTGGGAATCAGAGGTGGGGAATCAGAGGCGGGGAAACAGAGGCGGGGAATCAGATATGGGGTATCAGAGGTGGGGAATCAGAGGTTGTGAATCAGAGATGGGGAATCAGAGGCGGGGAATCAGAGGCCGGTAATCAGACGCGGGGAATCAGAGGCGGGGAATCAGAGCTGGGAAATTAGAGGCAGGGAATCAGAGTTGGGGATTCAGAGGCGAGGAATCAGATATGGGGAAACAGAGGCGGGGAATCAGATGCGGGCAAATAGAGGCGGGGATCAGATATGGGGAAACAGAGGCGGGGAATCAGAGGCGGGGAAACAGAGGTGGGGAATCAGATATGGGGAATCAGAGGTGGGGAATCAGAGGTTGGGAATCAGAGGCTGGGAATCAGAGGCTGGGAATCAGATGCATGGAATCAGATGCGGGGAATCAGAGGCGGGGAATCAGAGCTGGGGAATCAGAGGTGGGGAATCAAAGTTGGGGAATCAGAGGCGGGGACTTAGATATGGGGAAACAGAGGCGGGGAATCAGAGGCGGGGAAACAGAGGCGGGGAATCAGATATGGGGAATCAGAGGTGGGAATCAGAGGCAGGGAATTAGATTTGCAGAATCAGAGATGGGGAATCAGAAGCAGGGAATCAGAGGCCGGGAATAAGAGGCCGGGAATCAGAGGTGGGGAATCAGAGTCCGGGAATCAGAGATGGGGAATCAGAGGCGGGGAATGAGATATGGGGAATCAGAGGCGGGGAATCAGAGGCGGGGAAACAGAGGCGAGGAATCAGATATGGGGAATCAGAGGTGGCGATTCAAAGGCGGTGAATCAGAGATGGGGAATCAGAGGCGGGGAATCAGAGGCAGGGAATCAAACACGGGGAATCAGAGGCGGGGAATCAGAGCTGGGGAATCAGAGGCGGGGAATCAGAGCTGCGGAATCAGAGGTTGGGATCAGAGTCGGGGAATCAGAGGCAGGGAATCAGATGTGCGGAATCAGAGATGGGGAATCAGAGGTGGGGAATCAAAGGCGGGGAATCAGAGCTGGGGAATCAGAGGCAGGGAATCAGAGTTGAGGATTCAGAGGCGGGGAATCAGATATGGGGAAACAGAGGCGGGGAATCAGAGTCGGGCAAACAGAGGCAGGGAATTAGATATGGGGAATCAGAGGTGGGGAATCAGAGGTGGTGAATCAGAGATGGGGAATCACAGGCGGGGAATCAGAGGCAGGGAATAGAACGCGGGGAATCAGAGGCAGGGAATCAGAGTTGGGGCATCAGAGGTTGGGAATTAGATATGGGGAAACAGAGGCGGGGAATCAGAGGCGGGGAAACAGAGGCGGGAAATCAGATATGGGGAATCAGAGGTGGGGAATCAGAGGCAGGGAATCAGATGTGCGGAATCAGAGATGGGGAATCAGAGGCAGGGAATCAGAATCAGAAGCGGGGAATCAGAGGCCGGGAAACAGAGGTGGGGAATCAGATATGGGGAATCAGAGGTGGGGAATCAGAGGCAGGGAATTAGATTTGCGGAATCAGAGATGGGGAATCAGAAGCAGGGAATCAGAGGCAGGGAATCAAACACGGGGAATCAGAGGCGGGGAATCAGAGCTGGGGAATCAGAGGCTGGGAATCAAAGTTGGGGAATCAGAGGCAGGGAATCAGATATGGGGAAACAGGGGCGGGGAATCAGAGGCGGGGAAACAGAGGCTGGGAATCAGATATGGGGAATCAGAGGTGGGGAATCAGAGGCGGGGAATCAGAGCTGGGGAATCAGAGGTGGGGAATCAAAGTTGGGGAATCAGAGGCGGGGACTTAGATATGGGGAAACAGAGGCGGGGAATCAGAGACGGGGAAACAGAGGCGGGGATTCAGATATGGGGAATCAGAGGTGGGGAATCAGAGGCAGGGAATTAGATGTGCGGAATCAGAAATGGGGAATCAGAGGCAGGGAATCAGAATCAGAAGCAGGGAATCAGAGGCCGGGAATCAGAGGCCGGAATCAGATGCCGGGAATAAGAGGTCGGGAATCAGAGGTGGGGAATCAGAGTCCGGGAATCAGAGATGGGGAATCAGAGACGGGGAATGAGATATGGGGAATCAGAGGCGGGGAATCAGAGGCGGGGAAACAGTGGCGAGGAATCAGATATGGGGAATCAGAGGTGGCGAATCAAAGGCGGTGAATCAGAGATGGGGAATCAGAGCTGGGGAATCAGAGGCAGGGGATCAAACACGGGGAATCAGAGGCGGGGAATCACAGCTGGGGAATCAGAGGTGGGGAATCAGAGTTGGGGAATCAGAGGCGGGGAATCAGAGCTGGGGAATCAGAGGTGGGGAATCAGAGTCGGGGAATCAGAGGCAGGGAATCGGATGTGCGGAAACAGAGATGGGGAATCAGAGGTGGGGAATCAGAGGCGGTGAATCTGAGATGGGGAATCAGAGGCGGGGAATCAGAGGCAGGTTTTCAGACACGGGGATTCAGAGGCTGGGAATCAGACGGGGGGAATCAAAGGCGGGGAATGAAGCTGGGGAATCAGAGGCAGGGAATCAGAGTTGGGGATTCAGAGGCGGGGAATCAGATATGGGGAAACAGAGGCGGGGAATCAGAGGCGGGCAAACAGAGGCGGGGAATTAGATATGGGGAATCAGTGGTGGGGAATCAGAGGTGGTGAATCAGAGATGGGGAATCACAGGCGGGGAATCAGAGGCAGGGAATAGAACGCGGGGAATCAGAGGCAGGGAATCAGAGCTGGGGAATAAGAGGCGGGGAATCATAGTTGGGAATCAGAGGCGGGGAATCAGATATGGGGAAACAGAGGCGGGGAATCAGGGGCGGGGAAACAGAGGCGGGGAATCAGATATGGGGAATCGGATGTGGGGAATCAGAGGCGGGGAATCAGAGCTGTGGAATCAGAGGCGGGGAATCAGAGTTGGGGCATCAGAGGTGGGGAATTAGATATGGGGAAACAGAGGCGGGGAATCAGAGGCGTGGAAACAGAGGCGGGGAATCAGATATGGGGAATCAGAGGTGGGGAATCAGAGGCAGGTAATCAGATGTGCGGAATCAGAGATGGGGAATCAGAGGCAGGGAATCAGAATCAGAAGCGGGGAGTCAGAGGACGGGAATCAGAGGCCTGGAATCAGATGCTGGGAATAAGAGGCCGGGAATCAGAGGTGGGGAATCAGAGTCCGGGAATCAGAGATGGGGAGTCAGAGGCGGGGAATGAGATATGGAGAATCAGAGGCGGGGAATCAGAGGCGGGGAAACAGAGGTGGGGAATCAGATATGGGGAATCAGAGGTGGCGAATCAAAGGCGGTGAATCAGAGATGGGGAATCAGAGGCGGGGAATCAGAGGCAGGGAATCAAACACGGGGAATCAGAGGCGGGGAATCAGAGCTGGGGAATCAGAGGCTGGGAATCAAAGTTGGGGAATCAGAGGCAGGGAATCAGATATGGGGAAACAGGGGCGAGGAATCAGAGGCGGGGAAACAGAGGCAGGGAATCAGATATGGGGAATCAGAGGCGGGGAATTAGAGTTGGGGAATCAGAGGCGGGGAATCAGAGGCGGGGAAACAGAGGCGGGGAATCAAACACGGGGAATCAGAGGTGGGGAATCAGAGGTTGGGAATCAGATGCAGGGAATCAGAGGCGGGGAATCAGAGGCGGGGAATCAGAGGCAGGGAATCAGATGTGCGGAATCGGAGATGGGGAATCAGAGGCAGGGAATCAGAGGCGGGGAATCAGAGGCGGGGAATCAGAGGCCGGGAATCAGATATGGGGAAACAGAGGCGGGGAAACAGAGGCTGGGGATCAGATATGGGGAATCAGAGGTGGGGAATCAGAGGTTGGGAATCAGAGGCAGGGAATCAGAGGCTTGGAATCAGATGCAGGGAATCAGATGCGGGGAATCAGAGGCGGGGAATCAGAGCTGGGGAATCAGATGCTGGGAATCAAAGTTGGGGAATCAGAGGCAGGGAATCAGATATGGGGAAACAGGGGTGGGGAATCAGAGGCGGGGAAACAGAGGCGGGGAATCAGATATGGGGAATCAGAGGCGGGGAATTAGAGTTGGGGAATCAGAGGCGGGGAATCAGAGGCGGGGAAACAGAGGCGGGGAATCAAACACGGGGAATCAGAGGTGGGGAATCAGAGGTTGGGAATAAGAGGCAGGGAATCAGAGGCGGGGAATCAGAGGCGGGGAATCAGAGGCAGGGAATCAGATGTGCGGAATCGGAGATGGGGAATCAGAGGCAGGGAATCAGAGGCGGGGAATCAGAGGCGGGGAACCAGAGGCCGGGAATCAGATATGGGGAAACAGAGGCGGGGAATCAGAGGCGGGGAAACAGAGGCTGGGAATCAGATATGGGGAATCAGAGGTGGGGAATCAGAGGTTGGGAATCAGAGGCAGGGAATAAGAGGCTTGGAATCAGATGCAGGGAATCAGATGCGGGGAATCAGAGGCGGGGAATCAGAGCTGGGGAATCAGAGGTGGGGAATTAGAGTTGGGGAATCAGAGGCGGGGACTTAGATATTGGGAAACAGAGGCGGGGAATCAGAGGCGGGGAAACAGAAGCGGGGAATCAGATATGGGGAATCAGAGATGGGGAATCAGAGGCAGGGAATCAGATGTGCGGAATCAGAGATGGGGAATCAAAGGCAGGGAATCAGAATCAGTAGCAGGGAATCAGAGGTGGGGAATCAGAGTCCGGGAATCAGAGATGGGGATTCAGAGGCGGGGAATGAGATATGGGGAATCAGAGGCGGGGAATCAGAGGCGGGGAAACAGAGGCGGGGAATCAGATGCAGGGAATCAGATGCGGGGAATCAGAGGCGGGGAATGAGAGCTGGGGAATCAGAGGCTGGGAATCAAAGTTGGGGAATCAGAGGCAGGGAATCAGATATGGGGAAACAGGGGCGGGGAATCAGAGGCGGGGAAACAGAGGCGGGGAATCAGAGGCGGGGAATGAGAGGCAGGGAATCAGATGTGCGGAATCGGAGATGGGGAATCAGAGGCAGGGAATCAGAGGCGGGGAATCAGAGGCGGGGAATCAGAGGCGGGGATACAGAGGCGGGGAATCAAACACGGGGAATCAGAGGTGGGGAATCAGAGGTTGGGAATCAGAGGCAGGGAATCAGAGGCGGGGAATCAGAGGCGGGGAATCAGAGGCAGCGAATCAGATGTGCGGAATCGGAGATGGGGAATCAGAGGCAGGGAATCAGAGGCGGGGAATCAGAGGCGGGGAACCAGAGGCCGGGAATCAGATATGGGGAAACAGAGGCGGGGAATCAGAGGCGGGGAAACAGATGCTGGGAATCAGATATGGGGAATCAGAGGTGGGGACTCAGAGGTTGGGAATCAGAGGCAGGGAATCAGAGGCTTGGAATCAGATGCAGGGAATCAGATGCAGGGAATCAGAGGCGGGGAATCAGAGCTGGGTAATCAGAGGTGGGGAATTAGAGTTCGGGAATCAGAGGCGGGGACTTAGATATTGGGAAACAGAGGCGGGGAATCAGAGGCGGGGAAACATAGGCGGGGAATCAAACACGGGGAATCAGAGGTGGGGAATCAGAGGTTGGAAATCAGAGGCAGGGAATCAGAGGCGGGGAATCAGAGGCGGGGAATCAGAGGCAGGGAATCAGATGTGCGGAATCGGAGATGGGGAATCAGAGGCAGGGAATCAGAGGCGGGGAATCAGAGGCGGGGAATCAGAGGCCGGGAATCAGATATGGGGAAACAGAGGCGGGGAATCAGAGGCGGGGAAACAGAGGCTGGGATTCAGATATGGGGAATCAGAGGTGGGGAATCAGAGGTTGGGAATCAGAGGCAGGGAATCAGAGGCTTGGAATCAGATGCAGGGAATCAGATGCGGGGAATCAGAGGCGGGGAATCAGAGCTGGGGAATCAGAGGCTGGGAATCAAAGTTGGGGAATCAGAGGCAGGGAATCAGATATGGGGAAACAGGGGCGGGGAATCAGAGGCGGGGAAACAGAGGCGGGGAATCAGATATGGGGAATCGGAGGCGGGGAATTAGAGTTGGGGAATCAGAGGCGGGGAATCAGAGGCGGGGAAACAGAGGCGGGGAATCAAACACTGGGAATCAGAGGTGGGGAATCAGAGGTTGGGAAAGAGAGGCAGGGAATCAGAGGCGGGGAATCAGAGGCGGGGAATGAGAGGCAGGGAATCAGATGTGCGGAATCAGAGATGGGGAATCAGAGGCAGGGAATCAGAGGCGGGGAATCAGAGGCGGGGAATCAGAGGCCGGGAATCAGATATGGGGAAACAGAGGCGGGGAATCAGAGGCGGGGAAACAGAGGCTGGGAATCAGATATGTGGAATCAGAGGTGGGGAATCAGAGGCGGGGAATCAGAGCTGGGGAATCAGAGGTGGGGAATCAAAGTTGGGGAATCAGAGGCGGGGACTTAGATATGGGGAAACAGAGGCGGGGAATCAGAGACGGGGAAACAGAGGCGGGGATTCAGATATGGGGAATCAGAGGTGGGGAATCAGAGGCAGGGAATTAGATGTGCGGAATCAGAAATGGGGAATCAGAGGCAGGGAATCAGAAACAGAAGCAGGGAATCAGAGGCCGGGAATCACAGGCCGGAATCAGATGCCGGGAATAAGAGGTCGGGAATCAGAGGTGGGGAATCAGAGTCCGGGAATCAGAGATGGGGAATCAGAGGCGGGGAATGAGATATGGGGAATCAGAGGCGGGGAATCAGAGGCGGGGAAACAGTGGCGAGGAATCAGATATGGGGAATCAGAGGTGGCGAATCAAAGGCGGTGAATCAGAGATGGGGAATCAGAGCTGGGGAATCAGAGGCAGGGGATCAAACACGGGGAATCAGAGGCGGGGAATCAGAGCTGGGGAATCAGAGGCGGGGAATCAGAGTTGGGGAATCAGAGGCGGGGAATCAGAGCTGGGGAATCAGAGGTGGGGAATCAGAGTCGGGGAATCAGAGGCAGGGAATCGGATGTGCGGAATCAGAGATGGGGAATCAGAGGTGGGGAATCAGAGGCGGTGAATCTGAGATGGGGAATCAGAGGCGGGGAATCAGAGGCAGGTTATCAGACACGGGGATTCAGAGGCTGGGAATCAGACGGGGGGAATCAAAGGCGGGGAATGAAGCTGGGGAATCAGAGGCAGGGAATCAGAGTTGGGAATTCAGAGGCGGGGAATCAGATATGGGGAAACAGAGGCGGGGAATCAGAGGCGGGCAAACAGAGGTGGGGAATTAGATATGGGGAATCAGTGGTGGGGAATCAGAGGTGGTGAATCAGAGATGGGGAATCACAGGCGGGGAATCAGAGGCAGGGAATAGAACGCGGGGAATCAGAGGCAGGGAATCAGAGCTGGGGAATAAGAGGCGGGGAATCATAGTTGGGAATCAGAGGCGGGGAATCAGATATGGGGAAACAGAGGCGGGGAATCAGGGGCGGGGAAACAGAGGCGGGGAATCAGATATGGGGAATCGGATGTGGGGAATCAGAGGCGGGGAATCAGAGCTGTGGAATCAGAGGCGGGGAATCAGAGTTGGGGCATCAGAGGTGGGGAATTAGATATGGGGAAACAGAGGCGGGGTATCAGAGGCGTGGAAACAGAGGCGGGGAATCAGATATGGGGAATCAGAGGTGGGGAATCAGAGGCAGGTAATCAGATGTGCGGAATCAGAGATGGGGAATCAGAGTCAGGGAATCAGAATCAGAAGCGGGGAGTCAGAGGCCGGGAATCAGAGGCCTGGAATCAGATGCTGGGAATAAGAGGCCGGGAATCAGAGGCGGGGAATCAGAGCTGCGGAATCAGAGGTGGGGATCAGAGTCGTGGAATCAGAGGCAGGGAATCAGATGTGCGGAATCAGAGATGGGGAATCAGAGGTGGGGAATCAGAGGCTGTGAATCAGAGATGGGGAATCAGAGGCGGGGAATCAGAGGCAAGAAATCAGACACGGGGTTTCAGAGGCTGGGAATCAGACGGGGGAATCAAAGGCGGGGAATCAGAGCTCGGGAATCAGAGGCAGGGAATCAGTGTTGGGGATTCAGAGGCGGGGAATCAGATATGGGGAAACAGAGGCGGGGATCAGAGTCGGGCAAACAGAGGCGGGGAATTAGATATGGGGAATCAGAGGTGGGGAATCAGAGGTGGTGAATCAGAGATGGGGAATCACAGGCGGGGAATCAGAGGCAGGGAATAGAACGCGGGGAATCAGAGGCAGGGAATCAGAGTTGGGGCATCAGAGGTTGGGAATTAGATATGGGGAAACAGAGGCGGGGAATCAGAGGCGGGGAAACAGAGGCGGGAAATCAGATATGGGGAATCAGAGGTGGGGAATCAGAGGCAGGGAATCAGATGTGCGGAATCAGAGATGGGGAATCAGAGGCAGGAATTCAGAATCAGAAGCGGGGAATCAGAGGCCGGGAAACAGAGGTGGGGAATCAGATATGGGGAATCAGAGGTGGGGAATCAGAGGCCGGAATCAGATGCCGGGAATAAGAGGCCGGGAATCAGAGGTGGGGAATCAGAGTCCGGGAATCAGAGATGGGGAATCAGAGGCGGGGAATGAGATATGGGGAATCAGAGGCGGGGAATCAGAGGCGGGGAAACAGAGGCGAGGAATCAGATATGGGGAATCAGAGGTGGCGAATCAAAGGCGATGAATCAGAGATGGGGAATCAGAGGAGTGGAATCAGAGGCAGGGAATCAAACACGGGGAATCAGCGGCGGGGAATCAGAGCTGGGGAATCAGAGGCGGGGAATCAGAGTTGGGGAATCAGAGGCGGGGAATCAGAGCTGGGGAATCAGATGTTGGGATCAGAGTCGGGGAATCAGAGGCAGGGAATCAGATGTGCGGAATTAGAGATGGGGAATCAGAGGTGGGGAATCAGAGGCTGTGAATCAGAGATGGGGAATCAGAGGCGGGGAATCAGAGGCAAGAAATCAGACACGGGGTTTCAGAGGCTGGGAATCAGACGGGGGAATCAAAGGCGGGGAATCAGAGCTGGGGAATCAGAGGCAGGGAATCAGAGTTGGGGATTCAGAGGCGGGGAATCAGATATGGGGAAACAGGGGCGGGGAATCAGAGGCGGGGAAACAGAGGCGGGGAATCAGAGGCGGGGAATGAGAGGCAGGGAATCAGATGTGCGGAATCGGAGATGGGGAATCAGAGGCAGGGAATCAGAGGCGGGGAATCAGAGGCGGGGAATCAGAGGCGGGGATACAGAGGCGGGGAATCAAACACGGGGAATCAGAGGTGGGGAATCAGAGGTTGGGAATCAGAGGCAGGGAATCAGAGGCGGGGAATCAGAGGCGGGGAATCAGAGGCAGCGAATCAGATGTGCGGAATCGGAGATGGGGAATCAGAGGCAGGGAATCAGAGGCGGGGAATCAGAGGCGGGGAACCAGAGGCCGGGAATCAGATATGGGGAAACAGAGGCGGGGAATCAGAGGCGGGGAAACAGATGCTGGGAATCAGATATGGGGAATCAGAGGTGGGGACTCAGAGGTTGGGAATCAGAGGCAGGGAATCAGAGGCTTGGAATCAGATGCAGGGAATCAGATGCAGGGAATCAGAGGCGGGGAATCAGAGCTGGGTAATCAGAGGTGGGGAATTAGAGTTCGGGAATCAGAGGCGGGGACTTAGATATTGGGAAACAGAGGCGGGGAATCAGAGGCGGGGAAACATAGGCGGGGAATCAAACACGGGGAATCAGAGGTGGGGAATCAGAGGTTGGAAATCAGAGGCAGGGAATCAGAGGCGGGGAATCAGAGGCGGGGAATCAGAGGCAGGGAATCAGATGTGCGGAATCGGAGATGGGGAATCAGAGGCAGGGAATCAGAGGCGGGGAATCAGAGGCGGGGAATCAGAGGCCGGGAATCAGATATGGGGAAACAGAGGCGGGGAATCAGAGGCGGGGAAACAGAGGCTGGGATTCAGATATGGGGAATCAGAGGTGGGGAATCAGAGGTTGGGAATCAGAGGCAGGGAATCAGAGGCTTGGAATCAGATGCAGGGAATCAGATGCGGGGAATCAGAGGCGGGGAATCAGAGCTGGGGAATCAGAGGCTGGGAATCAAAGTTGGGGAATCAGAGGCAGGGAATCAGATATGGGGAAACAGGGGCGGGGAATCAGAGGCGGGGAAACAGAGGCGGGGAATCAGATATGGGGAATCGGAGGCGGGGAATTAGAGTTGGGGAATCAGAGGCGGGGAATCAGAGGCGGGGAAACAGAGGCGGGGAATCAAACACTGGGAATCAGAGGTGGGGAATCAGAGGTTGGGAAAGAGAGGCAGGGAATCAGAGGCGGGGAATCAGAGGCGGGGAATGAGAGGCAGGGAATCAGATGTGCGGAATCAGAGATGGGGAATCAGAGGCAGGGAATCAGAGGCGGGGAATCAGAGGCGGGGAATAAGAGGCCGGGAATCAGATATGGGGAAACAGAGGCGGGGAATCAGAGGCGGGGAAACAGAGGCTGGGAATCAGATATGTGGAATCAGAGGTGGGGAATCAGAGGCGGGGAATCAGAGCTGGGGAATCAGAGGTGGGGAATCAAAGTTGGGGAATCAGAGGCGGGGACTTAGATATGGGGAAACAGAGGCGGGGAATCAGAGACGGGGAAACAGAGGCGGGGATTCAGATATGGGGAATCAGAGGTGGGGAATCAGAGGCAGGGAATTAGATGTGCGGAATCAGAAATGGGGAATCAGAGGCAGGGAATCAGAAACAGAAGCAGGGAATCAGAGGCCGGGAATCACAGGCCGGAATCAGATGCCGGGAATAAGAGGTCGGGAATCAGAGGTGGGGAATCAGAGTCCGGGAATCAGAGATGGGGAATCAGAGGCGGGGAATGAGATATGGGGAATCAGAGGCGGGGAATCAGAGGCGGGGAAACAGTGGCGAGGAATCAGATATGGGGAATCAGAGGTGGCGAATCAAAGGCGGTGAATCAGAGATGGGGAATCAGAGCTGGGGAATCAGAGGCAGGGGATCAAACACGGGGAATCAGAGGCGGGGAATCAGAGCTGGGGAATCAGAGGCGGGGAATCAGAGTTGGGGAATCAGAGGCGGGGAATCAGAGCTGGGGAATCAGAGGTGGGGAATCAGAGTCGGGGAATCAGAGGCAGGGAATCGGATGTGCGGAATCAGAGATGGGGAATCAGAGGTGGGGAATCAGAGGCGGTGAATCTGAGATGGGGAATCAGAGGCGGGGAATCAGAGGCAGGTTATCAGACACGGGGATTCAGAGGCTGGGAATCAGACGGGGGGAATCAAAGGCGGGGAATGAAGCTGGGGAATCAGAGGCAGGGAATCAGAGTTGGGAATTCAGAGGCGGGGAATCAGATATGGGGAAACAGAGGCGGGGAATCAGAGGCGGGCAAACAGAGGTGGGGAATTAGATATGGGGAATCAGTGGTGGGGAATCAGAGGTGGTGAATCAGAGATGGGGAATCACAGGCGGGGAATCAGAGGCAGGGAATAGAACGCAGGGAATCAGAGGCAGGGAATCAGAGCTGGGGAATAAGAGGCGGGGAATCATAGTTGGGAATCAGAGGCGGGGAATCAGATATGGGGAAACAGAGGCGGGGAATCAGGGGCGGGGAAACAGAGGCGGGGAATCAGATATGGGGAATCGGAAGTGGGGAATCAGAGGCGGGGAATCAGAGCTGTGGAATCAGAGGCGGGGAATCAGAGTTGGGGCATCAGAGGTGGGGAATTAGATATGGGGAAACAGAGGCGGGGTATCAGAGGCGTGGAAACAGAGGCGGGGAATCAGATATGGGGAATCAGAGGTGGGGAATCAGAGGCAGGTAATCAGATGTGCGGAATCAGAGATGGGGAATCAGAGTCAGGGAATCAGAATCAGAAGCGGGGAGTCAGAGGCCGGGAATCAGAGGCCTGGAATCAGATGATGGGAATAAGAGGCCGGGAATCAGAGGTGGGGTATCAGAGTCCGGGAATCAGAGATGGGGAGTCAGAGGCGGGGAATGAGATATGGAGAATCAGAGGCGGGGAATCAGAGGCGGGGAAACAGAGGTGGGGAATCAGATATGGGGAATCAGAGGTGGCGAATCAAAGGCGGTGAATCAGAGATGGGGAATCAGAGGCGGGGAATCAGAGGCAGGGAATCAAACACGGGGAATCAGAGGCGGGGAATCAGAGCTGGGGAATCAGAGGCTGGGAATCAAAGTTGGGGAATCAGAGGCAGGGAATCAGATATGTGGAAACAGAGGCGGGGAATCAGAGGCGGGGAAACAGAGGCTGGGAATCAGATATGTGGAATCAGAGGTGGGGAATCAGAGGCGGGGAATCAGAGCTGGGGAATCAGAGGTGGGGAATCAAAGTTGGGGAATCAGAGGCGGGGACTTAGATATGGGGAAACAGAGGCGGGGAATCAGAGACGGGGAAACAGAGGCGGGGATTCAGATATGGGGAATCAGAGGTGGGGAATCAGAGGCAGGGAATTAGATGTGCGGAATCAGAAATGGGGAATCAGAGGCAGGGAATCAGAAACAGAAGCAGGGAATCAGAGGCCGGGAATCACAGGCCGGAATCAGATGCCGGGAATAAGAGGTCGGGAATCAGAGGTGGGGAATCAGAGTCCGGGAATCAGAGATGGGGAATCAGAGGCGGGGAATGAGATATGGGGAATCAGAGGCGGGGAATCAGAGGCGGGGAAACAGTGGCGAGGAATCAGATATGGGGAATCAGCGGTGGATAATCAAAGGCGGTGAATCAGAGATGGGGAATCAGAGCTGGGGAATCAGAGGCAGGGGATCAAACACGGGGAATCAGAGGCGGGGAATCAGAGCTGGGGAATCAGAGGCGGGGAATCAGAGTTGGGGAATCAGAGGCGGGGAATCAGAGCTGGGGAATCAGAGGTGGGGAATCAGAGTCGGGGAATCAGAGGCAGGGAATCGGATGTGCGGAATCAGAGATGGGGAATCAGAGGTGGGGAATCAGAGGCGGTGAATCTGAGATGGGGAATCAGAGGCGGGGAATCAGAGGCAGGTTATCAGACACGGGGATTCAGAGGCTGGGAATCAGACGGGGGGAATCAAAGGCGGGGAATGAAGCTGGGGAATCAGAGGCAGGGAATCAGAGTTGGGAATTCAGAGGCGGGGAATCAGATATGGGGAAACAGAGGCGGGGAATCAGAGGCGGGCAAACAGAGGTGGGGAATTAGATATGGGGAATCAGTGGTGGGGAATCAGAGGTGGTGAATCAGAGATGGGGAATCACAGGCGGGGAATCAGAGGCAGGGAATAGAACGCGGGGAATCAGAGGCAGGGAATCAGAGCTGGGGAATAAGAGGCGGGGAATCATAGTTGGGAATCAGAGGCGGGGAATCAGATATGGGGAAACAGAGGCGGGGAATCAGGGGCGGGGAAACAGAGGCGGGGAATCAGATATGGGGAATCGGATGTGGGGAATCAGAGGCGGGGAATCAGAGCTGTGGAATCAGAGGCGGGGAATCAGAGTTGGGGCATCAGAGGTGGGGAATTAGATATGGGGAAACAGAGGCGGGGTATCAGAGGCGTGGAAACAGAGGCGGGGAATCAGATATGGGGAATCAGAGGTGGGGAATCAGAGGCAGGTAATCAGATGTGCGGAATCAGAGATGGGGACTCAGAGTCAGGGAATCAGAATCAGAAGCGGGGAGTCAGAGGCCGGGAATCAGAGGCCTGGAATCAGATGCTGGGAATAAGAGGCCGGGAATCAGAGGCGGGGAATCAGAGCTGCGGAATCAGAGGTGGGGATCAGAGTCGTGGAATCAGAGGCAGGGAATCAGATGTGCGGAATCAGAGATGGGGAATCAGAGGTGGGGAATCAGAGGCTGTGAATCAGAGATGGGGAATCAGAGGCGGGGAATCAGAGGCAAGAAATCAGACACGGGGTTTCAGAGGCTGGGAATCAGACGGGGGAATCAAAGGCGGGGAATCAGAGCTGGGGAATCAGAGGCAGGGAATCAGTGTTGGGGATTCAGAGGCGGGGAATCAGATATGGGGAAACAGAGGCGGGGATCAGAGTCGGGCAAACAGAGGCGGGGAATTAGATATGGGGAATCAGAGGTGGGGAATCAGAGGTGGTGAATCAGAGATGGGGAATCACAGGCGGGGAATCAGAGGCAGGGAATAGAACGCGGGGAATCAGAGGCAGGGAATCAGAGTTGGGGCATCAGAGGTTGGGAATTAGATATGGGGAAACAGAGGCGGGGAATCAGAGGCGGGGAAACAGAGGCGGGAAATCAGATATGGGGAATCAGAGGTGGGGAATCAGAGGCAGGGAATCAGATGTGCGGAATCAGAGATGGGGAATCAGAGGCAGGAATTCAGAATCAGAAGCGGGGAATCAGAGGCCGGGAAACAGAGGTGGGGAATCAGATATGGGGAATCAGAGGTGGGGAATCAGAGGCCGGAATCAGATGCCGGGAATAAGAGGCCGGGAATCAGAGGTGGGGAATCAGAGTCCGGGAATCAGAGATGGGGAATCAGAGGCGGGGAATGAGATATGGGGAATCAGAGGCGGGGAATCAGAGGCGGGGAAACAGAGGCGAGGAATCAGATATGGGGAATCAGAGGTGGCGAATCAAAGGCGATGAATCAGAGATGGGGAATCAGAGGCGTGGAATCAGAGGCAGGGAATCAAACACGGGGAATCAGAGGCGGGGAATCAGAGCTGGGGAATCAGAGGCGGGGAATCAGAGTTGGGGAATCAGAGGCGGGGAATCAGAGCTGGGGAATCAGAGGTTGGGATCAGAGTCGGGGAATCAGAGGCAGGGAATCAGATGTGCGGAATTAGAGATGGGGAATCAGAGGTGGGGAATCAGAGGCTGTGAATCAGAGATGGGGAATCAGAGGCGGGGAATCAGAGGCAAGAAATCAGACACGGGGTTTCAGAGGCTGGGAATCAGACGGGGGAATCAAAGGCGGGGAATCAGAGCTGGGGAATCAGAGGCAGGGAATCAGAGTTGGGGATTCAGAGGCGGGGAATCAGATATGGGGAAACAGAGGCGGGGAATCAGAGGCGGGCAAACAGAGGCGGGGAATTAGATATGGGGAATCAGAGGTGGGGAATCAGAGGCGGGCAAACAGAGGCGGGGAATTAGATATGGGGAATCAGTGGTGGGGAATCAGAGGTGGTTTATCAGAGATGGGGAATCACAGGCGGGGAATCAGAGGCAGGGAATAGAACGCGGGGAATCAGAGGCAGGGAATCAGAGCTGGGGAATCAGAGGCGGGGAATCATAGTTGGGAATCAGAGGCGGGGAATCAGATATGGGGAAACTGAGGCGGGGAATCAGGGGCGGGGAAACAGAGGCGGGGAATCAGATATGGGGAATCGGATGCGGGGAATCAGAGGCGGGGAATCAGATATGGGGAATCAGAGGTGGGGAATCAGAGGCAGGTAATCAGATGTGCGGAATCAGAGATGGGGAATCAGAGGCAGGGAAACAGAATCAGAAGCGGGGAGTCAGAGGCCGGGAATCAGAGGCCTGGAATCAGATGCTGGGAATAAGAGGCCGGGAATCAGAGGTGGGGAATCAGAGTCCGGGAATCAGAGATGGGGATTCAGAGGCGGGGAATGAGATATGGAGAATCAGAGGCGGGGAATCAGAGGCGGGAAAACAGAGGTGGGGAATCAGATATGGGGAATCAGAGGTGGCGAATCAAAGGTGGTGAATCAGAGATGGGGAATCAGAGGCGGGGAATCAGAGGCAGGGAATCAAACACGGGGAATCAGAGGCGGGGAATCAGAGCTGGGGAATCAGAGGCTGGGAATCAAAGTTGGGGAATCAGAGGCAGGGAATCAGATATGGGGAAACAGGGGCAGGGAATCAGAGGCGGGGAAACAGAGGCGGGGAATCAGATATGGGGAATCAGAGGCGGGGAATTAGAGTTGGGGAATCAGAGGCGGGGAATCAGAGGCGGGGAAACAGAGGCGGGGAATCAAACACGGGGAATCAGAGGTGGGGAATCAGAGGTTGGGAATCAGAGGCAGGGAATCAGAGGCGGGGAATCAGAGGCGGGGAATCAGAGGCAGGGAATCAGATGTGCGGAATCGGAGATAGGGAATCAGAGGCGGGGAATCAGAGGCGGGGAATCAGAGGCCGGGAATCAGATATGGGGAAACAGAGGCGGGGAATCAGAGGCGGGGAAACAGAGGCTGGGAATCAGATATGGGGAATCAGAGGTGGGGAATCAGAGGTTGGGAATCAGAGGCAGGGAATCAGAGGCTTGGAATCAGATGCAGGGAATCAGATGCGGGGAATCAGAGGCGGGGAATCAGAGCTGGGGAATCAGAGGTGGGGAATCAGAGTTGGGGAATCAGAGGCGGGGACTTAGATATTGGGAAACAGAGGCAGGGAATCAGAGGCGGGGAATCAGATATGGGGAATCAGAGATGGGGAATCAGAGGCAGGGAATCAGATGTGCGGAATCAGAGATGGGGAATCAAAGGCAGGGAATCAGAATCAGAAGCAGGGAATCAAGGCCGGGAATCAGAGGCCGGAATCAGATGCCGGGAATAAGAGGCCGGAAATCAGAGGTGGGGAATCAGAGTCCGGGAATCAGAGATTGGGATTCAGAGGCGGGGAATGAGATATGGGGAATCAGAGGCGGGGAATCAGAGGCGGGGAAACAGAGGCGGGGAATCAGATATGGCGACTCAGAGGTGGTGAATCAAAGGCGGTGAATCAGAGATGGGGAATCAGAGGCCGGGAATCAGAGGCAGGGAATCAAACACGGGGAATCAGAGGAGGGGAATCAGAATTGGGGAATCAGAGATGGGGAATCAGAGATGGGGAATCAGAGGCAGGGAATCAGACGCGGGGAATCAGAGGTGGTGAATCGGAGATGTGGAATCAGAAGCGGGGAATCAGAGGCAGGGAATCAGACGCGGGGAATAAGAGGCGGGGAATCATAGCTGGCGAATCAGAGGCGGGGAATCAGAGGTGGGGAATCAGAGGCGGGGAATCAGATATTGGGAATCAGAGGTGGGGAATCAGAGGCGGGGAAACAGAGGCGGGGAATCAGAGGCGGGGAAACAGAGGCAGGGAATCAGATATGGGGAATCAGAGGCGGGGAATTAGAGTTGGGGAATCAGAGGCGGGGAATCAGAGGCAGGAAATCAAACACGGGGAATCAGAGGCGGGGAATCAGAGCTGGGGAATCAGAGGCTGGGAATCAAAGTTGGGGAATCAGAGGCAGGGAATCAGATATGGGGAAACAGGGGCGGGGAATCAGAGGCGGGGAAACAGAGGCAGGGAATCAGATATGGGGAATCAGAGGCGGGGAATTAGAGTTGAGGAATCAGAGGCGGGGAATCAGAGGCGGGGAAACAGAGGCGGGGAATCAAACACGGGGAATCAGAGGTGGGGAATCAGAGGTTGGGAATCAGATGCAGGGAATCAGAGGCGGGGAATCAGAGGCGGGGAATCAGAGGCAGGGAATCAGATGTGCGGAATCGGAGATGGGGAATCAGAGGCAGGGAATCAGAGGCGGGGAATCAGAGGCGGGGAATCAGAGGCCGGGAATCAGATATGGGGAAACAGAGGCGGGGAAACAGAGGCTGGGGATCAGATATGGGGAATCAGAGGTGGGGAATCAGAGGTTGGGAATCAGAGGCAGGGAATCAGATGCGGGGAATCAGAGGCGGGGAATCAGAGCTGGGGAATCAGATGCTGGGAATCAAAGTTGGGGAATCAGAGGCATGGAATCAGATATGGGGAAACAGGGGTGGGGAATCAGAGGCGTGGAAACAGAGGCGGGGAATCAGATATGGGGAATCAGAGGCGGGGAATTAGAGTTGGGGAATCAGAGGCGGGGAATCAGAGGCGGGGAAACAGAGGCGGGGAATCAAACACGGGGAATCAGAGGTGGGGAATCAGAGGTTGGGAATCAGAGGCAGGGAATCAGAGGCGGGGAATCAGAGGCGGGGAATCAGAGGCAGGGAATCAGATGTGCGGAATCGGAGATGGGGAATCAGAGGCAGGGAATCAGAGGCGGGGAATCAGAGGCGGGGAACCAGAGGCCGGGAATCAGATATGTGGTATCAGAGGTGGGGAATCAGAGGTTGTGAATCAGAGATGGGGAATCAGAGGCGGGGAATCAGAGGCCGGTAATCAGACGCGGGGAATCAGAGGCGGGGAATCAGAGGCGGGGAGTCAGATATGGGGAAACAGAGGCGGGGAATCAGATGCGGGCAAATAGAGGCGGGGATCAGATATGGGGAAACAGAGGCGGGGAATCAGAGGCGGGGAAACAGAGGCGTGGAATCAGATATGGGGAATCAGAGGTGGGGAATCAGAGGTTGGGAATCAGAGGCTGGGAATCAGAGGCTGGGAATCAGATGCATGGAATCAGATGCGGGGAATCAGAGGCGGGGAATCAGAGCTGGGGAATCAGAGGTGGGGAATCAAAGTTGGGGAATCAGAGGCGGGGACTTAGATATGGGGAAACAGAGGCGGGGAATCAGAGGCGGGGAAACAGAGGCGGGGAATCAGATATGGGGAATCAGAGGTGGGGAATCAGAGGCAGGGAATTAGATTTGCGGAATCAGAGATGGGGAATCAGAAGCAGGGAATCAGAGGCCGGGAATCAGAGGCCGGAATCAGATGCCGGGAATAAGAGGCCGGGAATCAGAGGTGGGGAATCAGAGTCCGGGAATCAGAGATGGGGAATCAGAGGCGGGGAATGAGATATGGGGAATCAGAGGCGGGGAATCAGAGGCGGGGAAACAGAGGCGAGGAATCAGATATGGGGAATCAGAGGTGGCGAATCAAAGGCGGTGAATCAGAGATGGGGAATCAGAGGCGGGGAATCAGAGGCAGGGGATCAAACACGGGGAATCAGAGGCGGGGAATCAGAGCTGGGGAATCAGAGGCGGGGAATCAGAGTTGGGGAATCAGAGGTGGGGAATCAGAGTTGGGGAATCAGAGGCGGGGACTTAGATATTGGGAAACAGAGGCGGGGAATCAAAGGTGGGGAAACAGAGGCGGGGAATCAGATATGGGGAATCAGAGGTGGGGAATCAGAGGCAGGGAATCAAACACGGGGAATCAGATGCGGGGAATCAGAGCTGGGGAATCAGAGGCGGGGAATCAGATTTGGGGAATCAGAGGCGGGGAATCAGACGCAGGGAATCAATGTGGGAAATCAGAGGTGGGGAATCAGACGCAGGGAATCAATATGGGAAATCAGAGTTGGGGAATCAGAGGTTGGGAATCAAAGGAAGGGAATCAGAGGCGAGGAATCAGAGCTGGGGAATCAGAGGCGGGGAATCAGAATTGGGGAATCAGAGATTGGGAATCAGAGATGGGGAATCAGAGGCAGGGAAGCAGACGCGGGGAATCAGAGGTGGTGAATCGGAGATGTGGAATCAGAGGCGGGGAATCAGAGGCAGGGAATCAGACGCGGGGAATAAGAGGCGGGGAATCATAGCTGGCGAATCAGAGGCGGGGAATCAGAGGTGGGGAATCAGAGGCGGGGAATCAGATATTGGGAATCAGAGGTGGGGAATCAGAGGCGGGGAAACAGAGGCGGGGAATCAGAGGCGGGGAAACAGAGGCAGGGAATCAGATATGGGGAATCAGAGGCGGGGAATTAGAGTTGGGGAATCAGAGGCGGGGAATCAGAGGCAGGGAATCAAACACGGGGAATCAGAGGCGGGGAATCAGAGCTGGGGAATCAGAGGCTGGGAATCAAAGTTGGGGAATCAGAGGCAGGGAATCAGATATGGGGAAACAGGGGCGGGGAATCAGAGGCGGGGAAACAGAGGCAGGGAATCAGATATGGGGAATCAGAGGCGGGGAATTAGAGTTGAGGAATCAGAGGCGGGGAATCAGAGGCGGGGAAACAGAGGCGGGGAATCAAACACGGGGAATCAGAGGTGGGGAATCAGAGGTTGGGAATCAGATGCAGTGAATCAGAGGCGGGGAATCAGAGGCGGGGAATCAGAGGCAGGGAATCAGATGTGCGGAATCGGAGATGGGGAATCAGAGGCAGGGAATCAGAGGCGGGGAATCAGAGGCGGGGAATCAGAGGCCGGGAATCAGATATGGGGAAACAGAGGCGGGGAAACAGAGGCTGGGGATCAGATATGGGGAATCAGAGGTGGGGAATCAGAGGTTGGGAATCAGAGGCAGGGAATCAGATGCGGGGAATCAGAGGCGGGGAATCAGAGCTGGGGAATCAGATGCTGGGAATCAAAGTTGGGGAATCAGAGGCAGGGAATCAGATATGGGGAAACAGGGGTGGGGAATCAGAGGCGGGGAAACAGAGGCGGGGAATCAGATATGGGGAATCAGAGGCGGGGAATTAGAGTTGGGGAATCAGAGGCGGGGAATCAGAGGCGGGGAAACAGAGGCGGGGAATCAAACACGGGGAATCAGAGGTGGGGAATCAGAGGTTGGGAATCAGAGGCAGGGAATCAGAGGCGGGGAATCAGAGGCGGGGAATCAGAGGCAGGGAATCAGATGTGCGGAATCGGAGATGGGGAATCAGAGGCAGGGAATCAGAGGCGGGGAATCAGAGGCGGGGAACCAGAGGCCGGGAATCAGATATGGGGAAACAGAGGCGGGGAATCAGAGGCGGGGAAACAGAGGCTGAGAATCAGATATGGGGAATCAGAGGTGGGGAATCAGAGGTTGGGAATCAGAGGCAGGGAATAAGAGGCTTGGAATCAGATGCAGGGAATCAGATGCGGGGAATCAGAGGCGGGGAATCAGAGCTGTGGAATCAGAGGTGGGGAATTAGAGTTGTGGAATCAGAGGCGGGGACTTAAATATTGGGAAACAGAGGCGGGGAATCAGAGGCGGGGTAACAGAAGCTGGGAATCAGATATGGGGAATCAGAGATGGGGAATCAGAGGCAGGGAATCAGATGTGCGGAATCAGAGATGGGGAATCAAAGGCAGGGAATCAGAATCAGTAGCAGGGAATCAGAGGTGGGGAATCAGAGTCCGGGAATCAGAGATGGGGATTCAGAGGCGGGGAATGAGATATGGGGAATCAGAGGCGGGGAATCAGAGGCGGGGAAACAGAGGCGGGGAATCAGATATGGGGAATCAGAGGTGGCGAATCAAAGGCGGTGAATCAGAGTTGGGGAATCAGAGTTGGGGAATCAGAGGCAGGGAATCAAACACGGGGAATCAGAGGCGGGGAATCATAGCTGGCGAATCAGAGGCGGGGAATCAGAGGTGGGGAATCAGAGGCGGGGAATCAGATATTGGGAATCAGAGGTGGGGAATCAGAGGCGGGGAAACAGAGGCGGGGAATCAGATATGGGGTATCAGAGGTGGGGAATCAGAGGTTGTGAATCAGAGATGGGGAATCAGAGGCGGGGAATCAGAGGCCAGTAATCAGACGCGGGGAATCAGAGGCGGGGAATCAGAGGCGGGGAATCAGATATGGGGAAACAGAGGCGGGGAATCAGATGCGGGCAAATAGAGGCGGGGATCAGATATGGGGAAACAGAGGCGGGGAATCAGAGGCGGGGAAACAGAGGCGTGGAATCAGATATGGGGAATCAGAGGTGGGGAATCAGAGGTTGGGAATCAGAGGCTGGGAATCAGAGGCTGGGAATCAGATGCATGGAATCAGATGCGGGGAATCAGAGGCGGGGAATCAGAGCTGGGGAATCAGAGGTGGGGAATCAAAGTTGGGGAATCAGAGGCGGGGACTTAGATATGGGGAAACAGAGGCGGGGAATCAGAGGCGGGGAAACAGAGGCGGGGAATCAGATATGGGGAATCATAGGTGGGGAATCAGAGGCAGGGAATTAGATTTGCGGAATCAGAGATGGGGAATCAGAAGCAGGGAATCAGAGGCCGGGAATCAGAGGCCGGAATCAGATGCCGGGAATAAGAGGCCGGGAATCAGAGGTGGGGAATCAGAGTCCAGGAATCAGAGATGGGGAATCAGAGGCGGGGAATGAGATATGGGGAATCAGAGGCGGGGAATCAGAGGCGGGGAAACAGAGGCGAGGAATCAGATATGGGGAATCAGAGGTGGCGAATCAAAGGCGGTGAATCAGAGATGGGGAATCAGAGGCGGGGAATCAGAGGCAGGGGATCAAACACGGGGAATCAGAGGCGGGGAATCAGAGCTGGGGAATCAGAGGCGGGGAATCAGAGTTGGGGAATCAGAGGTGGGGAATCAGAGTTGGGGAATCAGAGGCGGGGACTTAGATATTGGGAAACAGAGGCGGGGAATCAAAGGTGGGGAAACAGAGGCGGGGAATCAGATATGGGGAATCAGAGGTGGGGAATCAGAGGCAGGGAATCAAACACGGGGAATCAGATGCGGGGAATCAGAGCTGGGGAATCAGAGGCGGGGAATCAGAGTTGGGGAATCAGAGGCGGGGAATCAGACGCAGGGAATCAATGTGGGAAATCAGAGGTGGGGAATCAGACGCAGGGAATCAATATGGGAAATCAGAGTTGGGGAATCAGAGGTTGGGAATCAAAGGAAGGGAATCAGAGGCGAGGAATCAGAGCTGGGGAATCAGAGGCGGGGAATCAGAATTGGGGAATCAGAGATTGGGAATCAGAGATGGGGAATCAGAGGCGGGGAATCAGACGCGTGGAATCAGAGGTGGTGAATCAGAGATGTGGAATCAGAGGCGGGGAATCAGAGGCAGGGAATCAGACGCGGGGAATCAGAGGCGGGGAATCATAGCTGGCGAATCAGAGGCGGGGAATGAGATATGGGGAATCAGAGGCGGGGAATCAGAGGCGGGGAAACAGTGGCGAGGAATCAGATATGGGGAATCAGAGGTGGCGAATCAAAGGCGGTGAATCAGAGATGGGGAATCAGAGGCGGGGAATCAGAGGCAGGGGATCAAACACGGGGAATCAGAGGCGGGGAATCAGAGCTGTGGAATCAGAGGCGGGGAATCAGAGTTGGGGAATCAGAGGCGGGGAATCAGAGCTGGGGAATCAGAGGTGGGGAATCAGAGTCGGGGAATCAGAGGCAGGGAGTCGGATGTGCGGAATCAGAGATGGGGAATCAGAGGTGGGGAATCAGAGGCGGTGAATCTGAGATGGGGAATCAGAGGCGGGGAATCAGAGGCAGGTTATCAGACACGGGGATTCAGAGGCTGGGAATCAGACGGGGGGAATCAAAGGCGGGGAATGAAGCTGGGGAATCAGAGGCAGGGAATCAGAGTTGGGAATCAGAGTCGGGGAATCAGAGTTGGGGAATCAGAGGCGGGGAATCAGAGCTGCGGAATCAGAGGTGGGGATCAGAGTCGGGGAATCAGAGGCAGGGGATCAGAGGCGGGGAGTCAGATATGGGGAATCAGAGGTGGGGAATCAGGGGCGGGGTATCAGAGGCTGGGTATCAGACACGGGGATTCTATTGCGGGGAATCAGAGATGGGGTATCAGTGGCGGGGAATCAGAGGCAGGGAATCAGATGCGGGGAATCAGAGGCGGGGAATCAGAGCTGGGTAATCAGAGGCGGGGAATCAGAGTTGGGGAATCAGAGGCGGGGAATCAGATATGGGGAAACAGAGGCGGGGAATCAGAGGCGGGGAATCTGATATGGGGACTCAGAGGTGGCGAATGAAAGGCGGTGAATCAGAGATGGGGAATCAGAGGCAGGGAATCAGAGGCAGGGAATCAAACACGGGGAATCAGAGGTGGGGAATCAGAGCTGAGGTATCAGAGGCGGGGAATCAGAGTTGGGGAATCAGAGGCGGGGAATCAGATATGGGGAAACAGAGGCGGGGAATCAGAGGAAGGGAAACAGAGGTGGGGAATCAGATATGGGGAATCAGAGGTGGGGAATCAGAGGTTTGGAAACAGAGGCAGGGAATCAGAGGCGGGGAGTCAGAGGCGGGGAATCAGAGGCAGGGAATCAGATGTGCGGAATCAGAGGTGGGGAATCAGAGCTGGGGAATCAGAGGTGGGGAATCAGAGGTTGTGAATCAGAGATGGGGAATCAGAGGCGGGGAATCAGAGGCCGGTAATCAGACGCGGGGAATCAGAGGCGGGGAATCAGAGCTGGGAAATTAGAGGCAGGGAATCAGAGTTGGGGATTCAGAGGCGGGGAATCAGATATGGGGAAACAGAGGCGGGGAATCAGATGCGGGCAAATAGAGGCGGGGATCAGATATGGGGAAACAGAGGCAGGGAATCAGAGGCGGGGAAACAGAGGCGTGGAATCAGATATGGGGAATCAGAGGTGGGGAATCAGAGGTTGGGAATCAGAGGCTGGGAATCAGAGGCTGGGAATCAGATGCATGGAATCAGATGCGGGGAATCAGAGGCGGGGAATCAGAGCTGGGGAATCAGAGGTGGGGAATCAAAGTTGGGGAATCAGAGGCGGGGACTTAGATATGGGGAAACAGAGGCGGGGAATCAGAGGCGGGGAAACAGAGGCGGGGAATCAGATATGGGGAATCAGAGGTGGGGAATCAGAGGCAGGGAATTAGATTTGCGGAATCAGAGATGGGGAATCAGAAGCAGGGAATCAGAGGCCGGGAATCAGAGGCCGGAATCAGATGCCGGGAATAAGAGGCCGGGAATCAGAGGTGGGGAATCAGAGTCCGGGAATCAGAGATGGGGAATCAGAGGCGGGGAATGAGATATGGGGAATCAGAGGCGGGGAATCAGAGGCGGGGAAACAGAGGCGAGGAATCAGATATGGGGAATCAGAGGTGGCGAATCAAAGGCGGTGAATCAGAGATGGGGAATCAGAGGCGGGGAATCAGAGGCAGGGGATCAAACACGGGGAATCAGAGGCGGGGAATCAGAGCTGGGGAATCAGAGGCGGGGAATCAGAGTTGGGGAATCAGAGGCGGGGACTTAGATATTGGGAAACAGAGGCGGGGAATCAAAGGTGGGGAAACAGAGGCGGGGAATCAGATATGGGGAATCAGAGGTGGGGAATCAGAGGCAGGGAATCAAACACGGGGAATCAGATGTGGGGAATCAGAGCTGGGGAATCAGAGGCGGGGAATCAGAGTTGGGGAATCAGAGGCGGGGAATCAGACGCAGGGAATCAATGTGGGAAATCAGAGGTGGGGAATCAGACGCAGGGAATCAATATGGGAAATCAGAGTTGGGGAATCAGAGGTTGGGAATCAAAGGAAGGGAATCAGAGGCGAGGAATCAGAGCTGGGGAATCAGAGGCGGGGAATCAGAATTGGGGAATCAGAGATGGGGAATCAGAGATGGGGAATCAGAGGCGGGGAATCAGACGCGTGGAATCAGAGGTGGTGAATCAGAGATGTGGAATCAGAGGCGGGGAATCAGAGGCAGGGAATCAGACGCGGGGAATCAGAGGCGGGGAATCATAGCTGGCGAATCAGAGGCGGGGAATGAGATATGGGGAATCAGAGGCGGGGAATCAGAGGCAGGGGATCAAACACGGGGAATCAGAGGCGGGGAATCAGAGCTGTGGAATCAGAGGCGGGGAATCAGAGTTGGGGAATCAGAGGCGGGGAATCAGAGCTGGGGAATCAGAGGTGGGGAATCAGAGTCGGGGAATCAGAGGCAGGGAGTCGGATGTGCGGAATCAGAGATGGGGAATCAGAGGTGGGGAATCAGAGGCGGTGAATCTGAGATGGGGAATCAGAGGCGGGGAATCAGAGGCAGGTTATCAGACACGGGGATTCAGAGGCTGGGAATCAGACGGGGGGAATCAAAGGCGGGGAATGAAGCTGGGGAATCAGAGGCAGGGAATCAGAGTTGGGGAATCAGAGGCGGGGAATCAGAGTTGGGGAATCAGAGGCGGGGAATCAGAGCTGCGGAATCAGAGGTGGGGATCAGAGTCGGGGAATCAGAGGCAGGGGATCAAACACGGGGAATCAGAGGCGGGGAATCAGAGCTGGGGAATCAGAGGCGGGGAATCAGAGTTGGGGAATCAGAGGCGGGAATCAGAGCTGCGGAATCAGAGGTGGGGATCAGAGTCGTGGAATCAGAGGCAGGGAATCAGATGTGCGGAATCAGAGATGGGGAATCAGAGGTGGGGAATCAGAGGCTGTGAATCAGAGATGGGGAATCAGAGGCGGGGAATCAGAGGCAAGAAATCAGACACGGGGTTTCAGAGGCTGGGAATCAGACGGGGGAATCAAAGGCGGGGAATCAGAGCTGGGGAATCAGAGGCAGGGAATCAGAGTTGGGGATTCAGAGGCGGGGAATCAGATATGGGGAAACAGAGGTGCGGAATCAGAGGTGGTGAATCAGAGATGGGGAATCACAGGCGGGGAATCAGAGGCAGGGAATAGAACGCGGGGAATCAGAGGCAGGGAATCAGAGTTGGGGCATCAGAGGTTGGGAATTAGATATGGGGAAACAGAGGCGGGGAATCAGAGGCGGGGAAACAGAGGCGGGAAATCAGATATGGGGAATCAGAGGTGGGGAATCAGAGGCAGGGAATCAGATGTGCGGAATCAGAGATGGGGAATCAGAGGCAGGGATTCAGAATCAGAAGCGGGGAATCAGAGGCCGGGAAACAGAGGTGGGGAATCAGATATGGGGAATCAGAGGTGGGGAATCAAAGGCGATGAATCAGAGATGGGGAATCAGAGGCGTGGAATCAGAGGCAGGGAATCAAACACGGGGAATCAGAGGCGGGGAATCAGAGCTGGGGAATCAGAGGCGGGGAATCAGAGTTGGGGAATCAGAGGCTGGGAATCAGATGCATGGAATCAGATGCGGGGAATCAGAGGCGGGGAATCAGAGCTGGGGAATCAGATGTGGGGAATCAAAGTTGGGGAATCAGAGGCGGGGACTTAGATATGGGGAAACAGAGGCGGGGAATCAGAGGCGGGGAAACAGAGGCGGGGAATCAGATATGGGGAATCAGAGGTGGGGAATCAGAGGCAGGGAATTAGATTTGCGGAATCAGAGATGGGGAATCAGAAGCAGGGAATCAGAGGCCGGGAATCAGAGGCCGGAATCAGATGCCGGGAATAAGAGGCCGGGAATCAGAGGTTGGGAATCAGAGTCCGGGAATCAGAGCTGGGGAATCAGAGGCGGGGAATGAGATATGGGGAATCAGAGGCGGGGAATCAGAGCTGGGGAATCAGAGGTGGGGATCAGAGTCGGGGAATCAGAGGCAGGGAATCAGATGTGCGGAATCAGAGATGGGGAATCAGAGGTGGGGAATCAGCGGCTGTGAATCAGAGATGGGGAATCAGAGGCGGGGAATCAGAGGCAGGAAATCAGACACGGGGACTCAGAGGCTGGGAATCAGACGGGGGGAATCAAAGGCGGGGAATCAGAGCTGGGGAATCAGAGGCGGGGAATCAGAGTTGGGGAATCAGAGGCGGGAAATCAGATATGGGGAAACAGAGGAGGGGAATCAGAGGCGGGGAAACAGAGGCGGGGAATCTGATATGGGGAATAAGAGGTGGCGAATGAAAGGCGGTGAATCAGAGATGGGGAATCAGAGGCGGGGAATCAGAGGCAGTGAATCAAACACGGGGAATCATAGGTGGGGAATCAGAGCTGGGGAATCAGAGGCGGGGAATCAGAGTTGGGGAATCAGAGGCGGGGAATCAGATATGGGGAAACAGAGGCTGGGAATCAGAGGCAGGGAAACAGAGGTGGGGAATCATATATGGGGAATCAGAGGTGGGGAATCAGAGGTTGCGAAACAGAGGCAGGGAATCAGAGCTGGGGAATCAGAGGCGGGGAATCAGAGTTGGGGAATCAGAGGCGGGGAATCAGAGCTGCGGAATCAGAGGTGGGGATCAGAGTCGTGGAATCAGAGGCAGGGAATCAGATGTGCGGAATCAGAGATGGGGAATCAGAGGTGGGGAATCAGAGGCTGTGAATCAGAGATGGGGAATCAGAGGCGGGGAATCAGAGGCAAGAAATCAGACACGGGGTTTCAGAGGCTGGGAATCAGACGGGGGAATCAAAGGCGGGGAATCAGAGCTGGGGAATCAGAGGCAGGGAATCAGAGTTGGGGATTCAGAGGCGGGGAATCAGATATGGGGAAACAGAGGCGGGGAATCAGAGTCGGGCAAACAGAGGCGGGGAATTAGATATGGGGAATCAGAGGTGGGGAATCAGAGGTGGTGAATCAGAGATGGGGAATCACAGGCGGGGAATCAGAGGCAGGGAATAGAACGCGGGGAATCAGAGGCAGGGAATCAGAGTTGGGGCATCAGAGGTTGGGAATTAGATATGGGGAAACAGAGGCGGGGAATCAGAGGCGGGGAAACAGAGGCGGGAAATCAGATATAGGGAATCAGAGGTGGGGAATCAGAGGCAGGGAATCAGATGTGCGGAATCAGAGATGGGGAATCAGAGGCAGGGATTCAGAATCAGAAGCGGGGAATCAGAGGCCGGTAAACAGAGGTGGGGAATCAGATATGGGGAATCAGAGGTGGGGAATCAGAGGCCGGAATCAGATGCCCTGAATAAGAGGCCGGGAATCAGAGGTGGGGAATCAGAGTCCGGGAATAAGAGATGGGGAATCAGAGGCGGGGAATGAGATATGGGGAATCAGAGCGGGGAATCAGAGGCGGGGAAACAGAGGCGAGGAATCAGATATGGGGAATCAGAGGTGGCGAATCAAAGGCGATGAATCAGAGATGGGGAATCAGAGGCGTGGAATCAGAGGCAGGGAATCAAACACGGGGAATCAGAGGATGGGAATCAGAGCTGGGGAATATGAGGCGGGGAATCAGAGTTGGGGAATCAGAGGCGGGGAATCAGAGCTGGGGAATCAGAGGTGGGGATTAGAGTCGGGGAATCAGAGGCATGGAATCAGATGTGCGGAATCAGAGATGGGGAATCAGAGGTGGGGAATCAGAGGCTGTGAATCAGAGTTGGGGAATCAGAGGCGGGAATCAGAGCTGCGGAATCAGAGGTGGGGATCAGAGTCGTGGAATCAGAGGCAGGGAATCAGATGTGCGGAATCAGAGATGGGGAATCAGAGGTGGGGAATCAGAGGCTGTGAATCAGAGATGGGGAATCAGAGGCGGGGAATCAGAGGCAAGAAATCAGACACGGGGTTTCAGAGGCTGGGAATCAGACGGGGGAATCAAAGGCGGGGAATCAGAGCTGGGGAATCAGAGGCAGGGAATCAGAGTTGGGGATTCAGAGGCGGGGAATCAGATATGGGGAAACAGAGGTGGGGAATCAGAGGTGGTGAATCAGAGATGGGGAATCACAGGCGGGGAATCAGAGGCAGGGAATAGAACGCGGGGAATCAGAGGCAGGGAATCAGAGTTGGGGCATCAGAGGTTGGGAATTAGATATGGGGAAACAGAGGCGGGGAATCAGAGGCGGGGAAACAGAGGCGGGAAATCAGATATGGGGAATCAGAGGTGGGGAATCAGAGGCAGGGAATCAGATGTGCGGAATCAGAGATGGGGAATCAGAGGCAGGGATTCAGAATCAGAAGCGGGGAATCAGAGGCCGGGAAACAGAGGTGGGGAATCAGATATGGGGAATCAGAGGTGGGGAATCAAAGGCGATGAATCAGAGATGGGGAATCAGAGGCGTGGAATCAGAGGCAGGGAATCAAACACGGGGAATCAGAGGCGGGGAATCAGAGCTGGGGAATCAGAGGCGGGGAATCAGAGTTGGGGAATCAGAGGCGGGGAATCAGAGATGGGGAATCAGAGGTGGGGATTAGAGTCGGGGAATCAGAGGCAGGGAATCAGATGTGCGGAATCAGAGATGGGGAATCAGAGGTGGGGAATCAGAGGCTGTGAATCAGAGATGGGGAATCAGAGGCGGGGAATCAGAGGCAAGAAATCAGACACAGGGTTTCAGAGGCTGGGTATCAGAAGGGGGAATCAAAGGCGGGGAATCAGAGCTGGGGAATCAGAGGCAGGGAATCAGAGTTGGGGATTCAGAGGCGGGGAATCAGATATGGGGAAACAGAGGCGGGGAATCAGAGGTGGGCAAACAGAGGCGGGGAATTAGATATGGGGAATCAGAGGTGGGGAATCAGAGGCGGGCAAACAGAGGCGGGGAATTAGATATGGGGAATCAGTGGTGGGGAATCAGAGGTGGTTTATCAGAGATGGGGAATCACAGGCGGGGAATCAGAGGCAGGGAATAGAACGCGGGGAATCAGAGGCAGGGAATCAGAGCTGGGGAATCAGAGGCGGGGAATCATAGTTGGGAATCAGAGGCGGGGAATCAGATATGGGGAAACAGAGGCGGGGAATCAGGGGCGGGGAAACAGAGGCGGGGAATCAGATATGGGGAATCGGATGCGGGGAATCAGAGGCGGGGAATCAGATATGGGGTATCAGAGGTGGGGAATCAGAGGCAGGTAATCAGATGTGCGGAATCAGAGATGGGGAATCAGAGGCAGGGAATCAGAATCAGAAGCGGGGAGTCAGAGGCCGGGAATCAGTGGCCTGGAATCAGATGCTGGGAATAAGAGGCCGGGAATCAGACGTGGGGAATCAGAGTCCGGGAATCAGAGATGGGGAATCAGAGGCGGGGAATGAGATATGGGGAATCAGAGGCGGGGAATCAGAGGCGGGGAAACAGAGGCGAGGAATCAGATATGGGGAATCAGAGGTGGCGAATCAAAGGCGGTGAATCAGAGATGGGGAATCAGAGGCGGGGAATCAGAGGCAGGGGATCAAACACGGGGAATCAGAGGCGGGGAATCAGAGCTGGGGAATCAGAGGCGGGGTATCAGAGGCGGGGAATCAGAGGCGGGGAATCTGATATGGGGAATCAGGGTGGCGAATGAAAGGCGGGGAATCAGAGGCAGGGAATCAAACACGGGGAATCAGAGGCGGGGAATCAGAGCTGGGGAATCAGAGGCGGGGAATCAGAGTTGGGGAATCAGAGGCGGGGAATCAGATATGGGGAAACAGAGGCGGGGAATCAGATATGGGGAATCAGAGGTGGGGAATCAGAGGATGGGAAACAGAGGCAGGGAATCAGAGGCGGGGAGTCAGAGGCGGGGAATCAGAGGCAGTGAATCAGATGTTCAGAATCAGAGATGGGGAATCAGAGGCAGCGAATCAGAGGTGGGGAATCAGAGGCGGGGAATCAGAGGCCGGGAATCAGAGGCCGGGAATCAGAGGCCGGGAATCAGAGGCCGGCAATCAGAGGCCGGGAATCAGAGATGGGGATTCAGAGGCGGGGAATCAAACACGGGGAATCAGAGGCTGGGAATCAGAGGCGGGGAATCAGAGGAAGGGAATCAGATGTGGGGAATCAGAGGCGGGGAATCAGAGCTGGGGAATCAGAGGCGGGGAATCAGAGTTTGGGAATCAGAGGCGTGGAATTAGATATGGGGAAACAGAGGCGGGGAATCAGAGGCGGGGAAACAGAGCTGGGGAATCAGAGGCGGGGAAATCAGAGTTGGGGAATCGGAGGCGGGGAATCAGATATGGGGAATCAGAGGCGGGGAATTAGAGGCACGGAAAGAGAGGCGGGGAATCAGATATGGGGAATCAGAGGTGGGGAATCAGGGGTGGGGTATCAGAGGCTGGGTATCAGACACGGGGATTCAGAGGCAGGGAATCAGAGGCAGGGAATCAGATGTGCGGAATCAGAGATGGTGAATCAGAGGCAGGGAATCAGATGTGCGGAATCAGAGATGGGGAATCAAAGGCAGGGAATCAGAATCAGAAGCAGGGAATCAGAGGCCGGGAATCAGAGGCCGGAATCAGATGCCGGGAATAAGAGGCCGGAAATCAGAGGTGGGGAATCAGAGTCCGGGAATCAGAGATGGGGATTCAGAGGCGGGGAATGAGATATGGGGAATCAGAGGCGGGGAATCAGAGGCGGGGAAACAGAGGCGGGGAATCAGATATGGTGAATCAGAGGTGGCGAATCAAAGGCGGTGAATCAGAGATGGGGAATCAGAGGCCGGGAATCAGAGGCAGGGAATCAGACGCGGGGAATCAGAGGTGGTGAATCAGAGATGTGGAATCAGAGGCGGGGAATCAGAGGCAGGGAATCAGACGCGGGGAATAAGAGGCGGGGAATCATAGCTGGCGAATCAGAGGCGGGGAATCAGAGGTGGGGAATCAGAGGCGGGGAATCAGATATTGGGAATCAGAGGTGGGGAATCAGAGGCGGGGAAACAGAGGCGGGGAATCAGATATGGGGTATCAGAGGTGGGGAATCAGAGGTTGTGAATCAGAGATGGGGAATCAGAGGCGGGGAATCAGAGGCCGGTAATCAGACGCGGGGAATCAGAGGAGGGGAATCAGAGCTGGGAAATTAGAGGCAGGGAATCAGAGTTGGGGATTCAGAGGCGGGGAATCAGATATGGGGAAACAGAGGCGGGGAATCAGAGGCGGGCAAATAGAGGCGGGGTTCAGATATGGGGAAACAGAGGCGTGGAATCAGAGGCGGGGAAACAGAGGCGGGGAATCAGATATGGGGATCAGAGGTGGGGAATCAGAGGTTGGGAATCAGAGGCTGGGAATCAGAGGCTGGGAATCAGATGCATGGAATCAGATGCGGGGAATCAGAGGCGGGGAATCAGAGCTGGGGAATCAGAGGTGGATAATCAAAGTTGGGGAATCAGAGGCGGGGACTTAGATATGGGGAAACAGAGGCGGTGAATCAGAGGCGGGGAAACAGAGGCGGGGAATCAGATATGGGGAATCAGAGGTGGGGAATCAGAGGCAGGGAATTAGATTTGCGGAATCAGAGATGGGGAATCAGAAGCAGGGAATCAGAGGCCGGGAATCAGAGGCCGGAATCAGATGCCGGGAATAAGAGGCCGGGAATCAGAGGGGGGGAATCAGAGTCCGGGAATCAGAGATGGGGAATCAGAGGCGGGGAATGAGATATGGGGAATCAGAGGAGGGGAATCAGAGGCGGGGAAACAGAGGCGAGGAATCAGATATGGGGAATCAGAGGTGGCGAATCAAAGGCGTTGAATCAGAGATGGGGAATCAGAGGCGGGGAATCAGAGGCAGGGAATCAAACACGGGGAATCAGAGGCGGGGAATCAGAGCTGGGGAATCAGAGGCGGGGAATCAGAGTTGGGGAATCAGAGGCGGGGAATCAGAGCTGGGGAATCAGAGGTGGGGATCAGAGTCGGGGAATCAGAGGCAGGGAATCAGATGTGCGGAATCAGAGATGGGGAATCAGAGGTGGGGAATCAGCGGCTGTGAATCAGAGATGGGGAATCAGAGGCGGGGAATCAGAGGCAGGAAATCAGACACGGGGACTCAGAGGCTGGGAATCAGACGGGGGGAATCAAAGGCGGGGAATCAGAGCTGGGGAATCAGAGGCGGGGAATCAGAGTTGGGGAATCAGAAGCGGGGAATCAGATATTGGGAAACAGAGGAGGGGAATCAGAGGCGGGAAAACAAAGGCGGGGAATCTGATATGGGGAATCAGAGGTGGCGAATGAAAGGCGGTGAAACAGAGATGGGGAATCAGAGGCGGGGAATCAGAGGCAGTGAATCAAACACGGGGAATCATAGGTGGGGAATCAGAGCTGGGGAATCAGAGGCGGGGAATCAGAGTTGGGGAATCAGAGGCGGGGAATCAGATATGGGGAAACAGAGGCTGGGAATCAGAGGCAGGGAAACAGAGGTGGGGAATCATATATGGGGAATCAGAGGTGGGGAATCAGAGGTTACGAAACAGAGGCAGGGAATCAGAGCTGGGGAATCAGAGGCGGGGAATCAGAGCTGGGGAATCAGAGGCAGGGAATCAGAGTTGGGGATTCAGAGGCGGGGAATCAGAGCTGGGGAATCAGAGGCGGGGAATCAGAGGCGGGGAAATAGATATGGGGAAACAGAGGCGGGGAATTAGAGGCGGGGAAACAGAGGCGGGGAATCAGATATGGGGAATCAGAGGTGGGGAATCAGAGGCAGGGAATCAGATGTGCGGAATCAGAGATGGGGAATCAGAGGCAGGGATCAGAATCAGAAGCGGGGAATCAGAGGCCGGGATCAGAGGCCGGGAATCAGATGCCGGGAATAAGAGGCCAGGAATCAGAGTCCGGGAATCAGAGATGGGGAATCAGAGGCGGGGAATGAAATATGGGGAATCAGAGGCGGGGTATCAGAGGCGGGGAAACAGAGGCGGGGAATCTGATATGGGGAATCAGGGTGGCGAATGAAAGGCGGTGAATCAGAGATGGTGAATCAGAGGCGGGGAATCAGAGCTGGGGAATCAGAGGCGGGGAATCAGAGTTGGGGAATCAGAGGCGGGGAATCAGATATGGGGAAACAGATGCGGGGAATCAGATATGGGGAATCAGAGGTGGGGAATCAGAGGATGGGAAACAGAGGCAGGGAATCAGAGGCGGGGAGTCAGAGGCGGGGAATCAGAGGCAGGGAATCAGATGTGCAGAATCAGAGATGGGAAATCAGAGGCAGCGAATCAGAGGCGGGGAATCAGAGGCGGCGAATCAGAGGCCGGGAATCAGAGGCCGGGAATCAGAGGCCGGGAATCAGAGGCCGGCAATCAGAGGCTGGGAATCAGAGATGGGGATTCAGAGGCGGGAAATCAAACACGGGGAATCAGAGCTGGGGAATCAGAGGCAGGGAATCAGAGGCGGGGAATCTGAGGAAGGGAATCAGATGTGGGGAATCAGAGGCGGGGAATCAGAGCTGGGGAATCAGAGGCGGGGAATCAGAGTTTGGGAATCAGAGGCGTGGAATTAGATATGGGGAAACAGAGGCGGGGAATCAGAGGCGGGGAAACAGAGCTGGGGAATCAGAGGCGGGGAAATCAGAGTTGGGGAATCGGAGGCGGGGAATCAGATATGGGGTATCAGAGGCGGGGAATTAGAGGCACGGAAAGAGAGGCGGGGAATCAGATATGGGGAATCAGAGGTGGGGAATCAGGGGTGGGGTATCAGAGGTTGTGTATCAGACACGGGGATTCAGAGGCGGGGAATCAGAGGCAGGGAATCAGATGTGCGGAATCAGAGATGGGGAATCAGAGGCAGGGAATCAGATGTGCGGAATCAGAGATGGGGAATCAAAGGCAGGGAATCAGAATCAGAAGCAGGGAATCAGAGGCCGGGAATCAGAGGCCGGAATCAGATGCCGGGAATAAGAGGCCGGGAATCAGAGGTGGGGAATCAGAGTCCGGGAATCAGAGATGGGGATTCAGAGGCGGGGAATGAGATATGGGGAATCAGAGGCGGGGAATCAGAGGCGGGGAAACAGAGGCGGGGAATCAGATATGGCGAATCAGAGGTGGCGAATCAAAGGCGGTGAATCAGAGATGGGGAATCAGAGGCCGGGAATCAGAGGCAGGGAATCAAACACGGGGAATCAGAGGCGGGGAATCAGAGCTGGGGAATCAGAGGCGGGGAATCAGAGTTGGGGAATCAGAGGCGGGGAATCAGAGCTGGGGAATCAGAGGTGGGGATCAGAGTCGGGGAATCAGAGGCAGGGAATCAGATGTGCGGAATCAGAGATGGGGAATCAGAGGTGGGGAATCAGCGGCTGTGAATCAGAGATGGGGAATCAGAGGCGGGGAATCAGAGGCAGGAAATCAGACACGGGGACTCAGAGGCTGGGAATCAGACGGGGGGAATCAAAGGCGGGGAATCAGAGCTGGGGAATCAGAGGCGGGGAATCAGAGTTGGGGAATCAGAAGCGGGGAATCAGATATTGGGAAACAGAGGAGGGGAATCAGAGGCGGGAAAACAAAGGCGGGGAATCTGATATGGGGAATCAGAGGTGGCGAATGAAAGGCGGTGAAACAGAGATGGGGAATCAGAGGCGGGGAATCAGAGGCAGTGAATCAAACACGGGGAATCATAGGTGGGGAATCAGAGCTGGGGAATCAGAGGCGGGGAATCAGAGTTGGGGAATCAGAGGCGGGGAATCAGATATGGGGAAACAGAGGCTGGGAATCAGAGGCAGGGAAACAGAGGTGGGGAATCATATATGGGGAATCAGAGGTGGGGAATCAGAGGTTACGAAACAGAGGCAGGGAATCAGAGCTGGGGAATCAGAGGCGGGGAATCAGAGCTGGGGAATCAGAGGCAGGGAATCAGAGTTGGGGATTCAGAGGCGGGGAATCAGAGCTGGGGAATCAGAGGCGGGGAATCAGAGGCGGGGAAATAGATATGGGGAAACAGAGGCGGGGAATTAGAGGCGGGGAAACAGAGGCGGGGAATCAGATATGGGGAATCAGAGGTGGGGAATCAGAGGCAGGGAATCAGATGTGCGGAATCAGAGATGGGGAATCAGAGGCAGGGATCAGAATCAGAAGCGGGGAATCAGAGGCCGGGATCAGAGGCCGGGAATCAGATGCCGGGAATAAGAGGCCAGGAATCAGAGTCCGGGAATCAGAGATGGGGAATCAGAGGCGGGGAATGAAATATGGGGAATCAGAGGCGGGGTATCAGAGGCGGGGAAACAGAGGCGGGGAATCTGATATGGGGAATCAGGGTGGCGAATGAAAGGCGGTGAATCAGAGATGGTGAATCAGAGGCGGGGAATCAGAGCTGGGGAATCAGAGGCGGGGAATCAGAGTTGGGGAATCAGAGGCGGGGAATCAGATATGGGGAAACAGATGCGGGGAATCAGATATGGGGAATCAGAGGTGGGGAATCAGAGGATGGGAAACAGAGGCAGGGAATCAGAGGCGGGGAGTCAGAGGCGGGGAATCAGAGGCAGGGAATCAGATGTGCAGAATCAGAGATGGGAAATCAGAGGCAGCGAATCAGAGGGGGGGAATCAGAGGCGGCGAATCAGAGGCCGGGAATCAGAGGCCGGGAATCAGAGGCCGGGAATCAGAGGCCGGCAATCAGAGGCTGGGAATCAGAGATGGGGATTCAGAGGCGGGAAATCAAACACGGGGAATCAGAGCTGGGGAATCAGAGGCAGGGAATCAGAGGCGGGGAATCTGAGGAAGGGAATCAGATGTGGGGAATCAGAGGCGGGGAATCAGAGCTGGGGAATCAGAGGCGGGGAATCAGAGTTTGGGAATCAGAGGCGTGGAATTAGATATGGGGAAACAGAGGCGGGGAATCAGAGGCGGGGAAACAGAGCTGGGGAATCAGAGGCGGGGAAATCAGAGTTGGGGAATCGGAGGCGGGGAATCAGATATGGGGTATCAGAGGCGGGGAATTAGAGGCACGGAAAGAGAGGCGGGGAATCAGATATGGGGAATCAGAGGTGGGGAATCAGGGGTGGGGTATCAGAGGTTGTGTATCAGACACGGGGATTCAGAGGCGGGGAATCAGAGGCAGGGAATCAGATGTGCGGAATCAGAGATGGGGAATCAGAGGCAGGGAATCAGATGTGCGGAATCAGAGATGGGGAATCAAAGGCAGGGAATCAGAATCAGAAGCAGGGAATCAGAGGCCGGGAATCAGAGGCCGGAATCAGATGCCGGGAATAAGAGGCCGGGAATCAGAGGTGGGGAATCAGAGTCCGGGAATCAGAGATGGGGATTCAGAGGCGGGGAATGAGATATGGGGAATCAGAGGCGGGGAATCAGAGGCGGGGAAACAGAGGCGGGGAATCAGATATGGCGAATCAGAGGTGGCGAATCAAAGGCGGTGAATCAGAGATGGGGAATCAGAGGCCGGGAATCAGAGGCAGGGAATCAAACACGGGGAATCAGAGGCGGGGAATCAGAGCTGGGGAATCAGAGGCGGGGAATCAGAGTTGGGGAATCAGAGGCGGGGAATCAGAGCTGGGGAATCAGAGGTGGGGATCAGAGTCGGGGAATCAGAGGCAGGGAATCAGATGTGCGGAATCAGAGATGGGGAATCAGAGGTGGGGAATCAGCGGCTGTGAATCAGAGATGGGGAATCAGAGGCGGGGAATCAGAGGCAGGAAATCAGACACGGGGACTCAGAGGCTGGGAATCAGACGGGGGGAATCAAAGGCGGGGAATCAGAGCTGGGGAATCAGAGGCGGGGAATCAGAGTTGGGGAATCAGAAGCGGGGAATCAGATATTGGGAAACAGAGGAGGGGAATCAGAGGCGGGGAAACAAAGGCGGGGAATCTGATATGGGGAATCAGAGGTGGCGAATGAAAGGCGGTGAAACAGAGATGGGGAATCAGAGGCGGGGAATCAGAGGCAGTGAATCAAACACGGGGAATCATAGGTGGGGAATCAGAGCTGGGGAATCAGAGGCGGGGAATCAGAGTTGGGGAATCAGAGGCGGGGAATCAGATATGGGGAAACAGAGGCTGGGAATCAGAGGCAGGGAATCAGAGGTGGGGAATCATATATGGGGAATCAGAGGTGGGGAATCAGAGGTTACAAAACAGAGGCAGGGAATCAGAGCTGGGGATTCAGAGGCGGGGAATCAGAGCTGGGGAATCAGAGGCAGGGAATCAGAGTTGGGGATTCAGAGGCGGGGAATCAGAGCTGGGGAATCAGAGGCGGGGAATCAGAGGCGGGGAAATAGATATGGGGAAACAGAGGCGGGGAATTAGAGGCGGGGAAACAGAGGCGGGGAATCAGATATGGGGAATCAGAGGTGGGGAATCAGAGGCAGGGAATCAGATGTGCGGAATCAGAGATGGGGAATCAGAGGCAGCGAATCAGAGGCGGGGAATCAGAGGCGGCGAATCAGAGGCCGGGAATCAGAGGCCGGGAATCAGAGGCCGGGAATCAGAGGCCGGCAATCAGAGGCTGGGAATCAGAGATGGGGATTCAGAGGCGGGAAATCAAACACGGGGAATCAGAGCTGGGGAATCAGAGGCAGGGAATCAGAGGCGGGGAATCTGAGGAAGGGAATCAGATGTGGGGAATCAGAGGCGGGGAATCAGAGCTGGGGAATCAGAGGCGGGGAATCAGAGTTTGGGAATCAGAGGCGTGGAATTAGATATGGGGAAACAGAGGCGGGGAATCAGAGGCGGGGAAACAGAGCTGGGGAATCAGAGGCGGGGAAATCAGAGTTGGGGAATCGGAGGCGGGGAATCAGATATGGGGTATCAGAGGCGGGGAATTAGAGGCACGGAAAGAGAGGCGGGGAATCAGATATGGGGAATCAGAGGTGGGGAATCAGGGGTGGGGTATCAGAGGTTGTGTATCAGACACGGGGATTCAGAGGCGGGGAATCAGAGGCAGGGAATCAGATGTGCGGAATCAGAGATGGGGAATCAGAGGCAGGGAATCAGATGTGCGGAATCAGAGATGGGGAATCAAAGGCAGGGAATCAGAATCAGAAGCAGGGAATCAGAGGCCGGGAATCAGAGGCCGGAATCAGATGCCGGGAATAAGAGGCCGGGAATCAGAGGTGGGGAATCAGAGTCCGGGAATCAGAGATGGGGATTCAGAGGCGGGGAATGAGATATGGGGAATCAGAGGCGGGGAATCAGAGGCGGGGAAACAGAGGCGGGGAATCAGATATGGCGAATCAGAGGTGGCGAATCAAAGGCGGTGAATCAGAGATGGGGAATCAGAGGCCGGGAATCAGAGGCAGGGAATCAAACACGGGGAATCAGAGGCGGGGAATCAGAGCTGGGGAATCAGAGGCGGGGAATCAGAGTTGGGGAATCAGAGGCGGGGAATCAGAGCTGGGGAATCAGAGGTGGGGATCAGAGTCGGGGAATCAGAGGCAGGGAATCAGATGTGCGGAATCAGAGATGGGGAATCAGAGGTGGGGAATCAGCGGCTGTGAATCAGAGATGGGGAATCAGAGGCGGGGAATCAGAGGCAGGAAATCAGACACGGGGACTCAGAGGCTGGGAATCAGACGGGGGGAATCAAAGGCGGGGAATCAGAGCTGGGGAATCAGAGGCGGGGAATCAGAGTTGGGGAATCAGAAGCGGGGAATCAGATATTGGGAAACAGAGGAGGGGAATCAGAGGCGGGAAAACAAAGGCGGGGAATCTGATATGGGGAATCAGAGGTGGCGAATGAAAGGCGGTGAAACAGAGATGGGGAATCAGAGGCGGGGAATCAGAGGCAGTGAATCAAACACGGGGAATCATAGGTGGGGAATCAGAGCTGGGGAATCAGAGGCGGGGAATCAGAGTTGGGGAATCAGAGGCGGGGAATCAGATATGGGGAAACAGAGGCTGGGAATCAGAGGCAGGGAAACAGAGGTGGGGAATCATATATGGGGAATCAGAGGTGGGGAATCAGAGGTTACGAAACAGAGGCAGGGAATCAGAGCTGGGGAATCAGAGGCGGGGAATCAGATATGGGGAATCAGAGGTGGGGAATCAGAGGATGGGAAACAGAGGCAGGGAATCAGAGGCGGGGAGTCAGAGGCGGGGAATCAGAGGCAGGGAATCAGATGTGCAGAATCAGAGATGGGAAATCAGAGGCAGCGAATCAGAGGGGGGGAATCAGAGGCGGCGAATCAGAGGCCGGGAATCAGAGGCCGGGAATCAGAGGCCGGGAATCAGAGGCCGGCAATCAGAGGCTGGGAATCAGAGATGGGGATTCAGAGGCGGGAAATCAAACACGGGGAATCAGAGCTGGGGAATCAGAGGCAGGGAATCAGAGGCGGGGAATCTGAGGAAGGGAATCAGGGTGGCGAATGAAAGGCGGTGAATCAGAGATGGTGAATCAGAGGCGGGGAATCAGAGCTGGGGAATCAGAGGCGGGGAATCAGAGTTGGGGAATCAGAGGCGGGGTATCAGAGGCGGGGAAACAGAGGCGGGGAATCTGATATGGGGAATCAGGGTGGCGAATGAAAGGCGGTGAATCAGAGATGGTGAATCAGAGGCGGGGAATCAGAGCTGGGGAATCAGAGGCGGGGAATCAGAGTTGGGGAATCAGAGGCGGGGAATCAGATATGGGGAAACAGATGCGGGGAATCAGATATGGGGAATCAGAGGTGGGGAATCAGAGGATGGGAAACAGAGGCAGGGAATCAGAGGCGGGGAGTCAGAGGCGGGGAATCAGAGGCAGGGAATCAGATGTGCAGAATCAGAGATGGGAAATCAGAGGCAGCGAATCAGAGGGGGGGAATCAGAGGCGGCGAATCAGAGGCCGGGAATCAGAGGCCGGGAATCAGAGGCCGGGAATCAGAGGCCGGCAATCAGAGGCTGGGAATCAGAGATGGGGATTCAGAGGCGGGAAATCAAACACGGGGAATCAGAGCTGGGGAATCAGAGGCAGGGAATCAGAGGCGGGGAATCTGAGGAAGGGAATCAGATGTGGGGAATCAGAGGCGGGGAATCAGAGCTGGGGAATCAGAGGCGGGGAATCAGAGTTTGGGAATCAGAGGCGTGGAATTAGATATGGGGAAACAGAGGCGGGGAATCAGAGGCGGGGAAACAGAGCTGGGGAATCAGAGGCGGGGAAATCAGAGTTGGGGAATCGGAGGCGGGGAATCAGATATGGGGTATCAGAGGCGGGGAATTAGAGGCACGGAAAGAGAGGCGGGGAATCAGATATGGGGAATCAGAGGTGGGGAATCAGGGGTGGGGTATCAGAGGTTGTGTATCAGACACGGGGATTCAGAGGCGGGGAATCAGAGGCAGGGAATCAGATGTGCGGAATCAGAGATGGGGAATCAGAGGCAGGGAATCAGATGTGCGGAATCAGAGATGGGGAATCAAAGGCAGGGAATCAGAATCAGAAGCAGGGAATCAGAGGCCGGGAATCAGAGGCCGGAATCAGATGCCGGGAATAAGAGGCCGGGAATCAGAGGTGGGGAATCAGAGTCCGGGAATCAGAGATGGGGATTCAGAGGCGGGGAATGAGATATGGGGAATCAGAGGCGGGGAATCAGAGGCGGGGAAACAGAGGCGGGGAATCAGATATGGCGAATCAGAGGTGGCGAATCAAAGGCGGTGAATCAGAGATGGGGAATCAGAGGCCGGGAATCAGAGGCAGGGAATCAAACACGGGGAATCAGAGGCGGGGAATCAGAGCTGGGGAATCAGAGGCGGGGAATCAGAGTTGGGGAATCAGAGGCGGGGAATCAGAGCTGGGGAATCAGAGGTGGGAATCAGAGGTGGGGAATCAGAGGCAGGGAATCAGAGATGGGGATTCAGAGGCGGGGAATGAGATATGGGGAATCAGAGGCGGGGAATCAGAGGCGGGGAAACAGAGGCGGGGAATCAGATATGGCGAATCAGAGGTGGCGAATCAAAGGCGGTGAATCAGAGATGGGGAATCAGAGGCGGGGAATCAGAGGCAGGGAATCAAACACGGGGAATCAGAGGCGGGGAATCAGAGCTGGGGAATCAGAGGCGGGGAATCAGAGTTGGGGAATCATAGGCGGGGAATCAGAGCTGGGGAATCAGAGGTGGGGATCAGAGTCGGGGAATCAGAGGCAGGGAATCAGATGTGCGGAATCAGAGATGGGGAATCAGAGGTGGGGAATCAGCGGCTGTGAATCAGAGATGGGGAATCAGAGGCGGGGAATCAGAGGCAGGAAATCAGACACGGGGACTCAGAGGCTGGGAATCAGACGGGGGGAATCAAAGGCGGGGAATCAGAGCTGGGGAATCAGAGGCGGGGAATCAGAGTTGGGGAATCAGAAGCGGGGAATCAGATATTGGGAAACAGAGGAGGGGAATCAGAGGCGGGAAAACAAAGGCGGGGAATCTGATATGGGGAATCAGAGGTGGCGAATGAAAGGCGGTGAAACAGAGATGGGGAATCAGAGGCGGGGAATCAGAGGCAGTGAATCAAACACGGGGAATCATAGGTGGGGAATCAGAGCTGGGGAATCAGAGGCGGGGAATCAGAGTTGGGGAATCAGAGGCGGGGAATCAGAGGCGGGGAAATAGATATGGGGAAACAGAGGCGGGGAATTAGAGGCGGGGAAACAGAGGCGGGGAATCAGATATGGGGAATCAGAGTTGGGGAATCAGAGGCAGGGAATCAGACACGGGGAATCATAGGTGGGGAATCAGAGTTGGGGATTCAGAGGCGGGGAATCAGAGCTGGGGAATCAGAGGCGGGGAATCAGAGGCGGGGAAATAGATATGGGGAAACAGAGGCGGGGAATTAGAGGCGGGGAAACAGAGGCGGGGAATCAGATATGGGGAATCAGAGGTGGGGAATCAGAGGCAGGGAATCAGATGTGCGGAATCAGAGATGGGGAATCAGAGGCAGGGATCAGAATCAGAAGCGGGGAATCAGAGGCCGGGATCAGAGGCCGGGAATCAGATGCCGGGAATAAGAGGCCAGGAATCAGAGTCCGGGAATCAGAGATGGGGAATCAGAGGCGGGGAATGAAATATGGGGAATCAGAGGCGGGGTATCAGAGGCGGGGAAACAGAGGCGGGGAATCTGATATGGGGAATCAGGGTGGCGAATGAAAGGCGGTGAATCAGAGATGGTGAATCAGAGGCGGGGAATCAGAGCTGGGGAATCAGAGGCGGGGAATCAGAGTTGGGGAATCAGAGGCGGGGAATCAGATATGGGGAAACAGATGCGGGGAATCAGATATGGGGAATCAGAGGTGGGGAATCAGAGGATCGGAAACAGAGGCAGGGAATCAGAGGCGGGGAGTCAGAGGCGGGGAATCAGAGGCAGGGAATCAGATGTGCAGAATCAGAGATGGGGAATCAGAGGCAGCGAATCAGAGGCGGGGAATCAGAGGCGGCGAATCAGAGGCCGGGAATCAGAGGCCGGGAATCAGAGGCCGGGAATCAGAGGCCGGCAATCAGAGGCCGGGAATCAGAGGCGGGGAATCTGAGGAAGGGAATCAGATGTGGGGAATCAGAGGCGGGGAATCAGAGCTGGGGAATCAGAGGCGGGGAATCAGAGTTTGGGAATCAGAGGCTTGGAATTAGATATGGGGAAACAGAGGCGGGGAATCAGAGGCGGGGAAACAGAGCTGGGGAATCAGAGGCGTGGAAATCAGAGTTGGGGAATCGGAGGCGGGGAATCAGATATGGGGAATCAGAGGCGGGGAATTAGAGGCACGGAAAGAGAGGCGGGGAATCAGATATGGGGAATCAGAGGTGGGGAATCAGGGGTGGGGTATCAGAGGTTGTGTATCAGACACGGGGATTCAGAGGCGGGGAATCAGAGGCAGGGAATCAGATGTGCGGAATCAGAGATGGGGAATCAGAGGCAGGGAATCAGATGTGCGGAATCAGAGATGGGGAATCAAAGGCAGGGAATCAGAATCAGAAGCAGGGAATCAGAGGCCGGGAATCAGAGGCCGGAATCAGATGCCGGGAATAAGAGGCCGGGAATCAGAGGTGGGGAATCAGAGTCCGGGAATCAGAGATGGGGATTCAGAGGCGGGGAATGAGATATGGGGAATCAGAGGCGGGGAATCAGAGGCGGGGAAACAGAGGCGGGGAATCAGATATGGCGAATCAGAGGTGGCGAATCAAAGGCGGTGAATCAGAGATGGGGAATCAGAGGCCGGGAATCAGAGGCAGGGAATCAAACACGGGGAATCAGAGGAGGGGAATCAGAATTAGGGAATCAGAGGCGGGGAATCAGAGGCAGGTTATCAGACACGGGGATTCAGAGGCTGGGAATCAGATGGGGGGAATCAAAGGCGGGGAATGAAGCTGGGGAATCAGAGGCAGGGAATCAGAGTTGGGGAATCAGAGGCGGGGAATCAGAGTTGGGGAATCAGAGGCGGGGAATCAGAGCTGCGGAATCAGAGGTGGGGATCAGAGTCGGGGAATCAGAGGCAGGGGATCAAACACGGGGAATCAGAGGCGGGGAATCAGAGCTGGGGAATCAGAGGCGGGGAATCAGAGTTGGGGAATCAGAGGCGGGGAATCAGAGCTGCGGAATCAGAGGTGGGGATCAGAGTCGTGGAATCAGAGGCTGTGAATCAGAGATGGGGAATCAGAGGCGGGGAATCAGAGGCAAGAAATCAGACACGGGGTTTCAGAGGCTGGGAATCAGACGGGGGAATCAAAGGCGGGGAATCAGAGCTGGGGAATCAGAGGCAGGGAATCAGAGTTGGGGATTCAGAGGCGGGGAATCAGATATGGGGAAACAGAGGCGGGGAATCAGAGGCAGGGAATAGAACGCGGGGAATCAGAGGCAGGGAATCAGAGTTGGGGCATCAGAGGTTGGGAATTAGATATGGGGAAACAGAGGCGGGGAATCAGAGGCGGGGAATCAACCACGGGGAATCAGAGGCGGGGAATCATAGCTGGCGAATCAGAGGCTGGGAATCAGAGGTGGGGAATCAGAGGCGGGGAATCAGATATTGGGAATCAGAGGTGGGGAATCAGAGGCGGGGAAACAGAGGCGGGGAATCAGATATGGGGTATCAGAGGTGGGGAATCAGAGGTTGTGAATCAGAGATGGGGAATCAGAGGCGGGGAATCAGACGCCGGTAATCAGACGCGGGGAATCAGAGGCGGGGAATCAGAGCTGGGAAATTAGAGGCAGGGAATCAGAGTTGGGGATTCAGAGGCGGGGAATCAGATATGGGGAAACAGAGGCGGGGAATCAGATGCGGGCAAATAGAGGCGGGGATCAGATATGGGGAAACAGAGGCGGGGAATCAGAGGCGGAGAAACAGAGGCGGGGAATCAGATATGGGGAATCAGAGGTGGGGAATCAGAGGTTGGGAATCAGAGGCTGGGAATCAGAGGCTGAGAATCAGATGCATGGAATCAGATGCGGGGAATCAGAGGCGGGGAATCAGAGCTGGGGAATCAGAGGTGGGGAATCAAAGTTGGGGAATCAGAGGCGGGGACTTAGATATGGGGAAACAGAGGCGGGGAATCAGAGGCGGGGAAACAGAAGCGGGGAATCAGATATGGGGAATCAGAGGTGGGGAATCAGAGGCAGGGAATTAGATTTGCGGAATCAGAGATGGGGAATCAGAAGCAGGGAATCAGAGGACGGGAATCAGAGGCCGGAATCAGATGCCGGGAATAAGAGGTCGGGAATCAGAGGTGGGGAATCAGAGTCCGGGAATCAGAGATGGGGAATCAGAGGCGGGGAATCAGAGGCAGGTTATCAGACACGGGGATTCAGAGGCTGGGAATCAGATGGGGGGAATCAAAGGCGGGGAATGAAGCTGGGGAATCAGAGGCAGGGAATCAGAGTTGGGGAATCAGAGGCGGGGAATCAGAGTTGGGGAATCAGAGGCGGGGAATCAGAGCTGCGGAATCAGAGGTGGGGATCAGAGTCGGGGAATCAGAGGCAGGGGATCAAACACGGGGAATCAGAGGCGGGGAATCAGAGCTGGGGAATCAGAGGCGGGGAATCAGAGTTGGGGAATCAGAGGCGGGGAATCAGAGCTGCGGAATCAGAGGTGGGGATCAGAGTCGTGGAATCAGAGGCTGTGAATCAGAGATGGGGAATCAGAGGCGGGGAATCAGAGGCAAGAAATCAGACACGGGGTTTCAGAGGCTGGGAATCAGACGGGGGAATCAAAGGCGGGGAATCAGAGCTGGGGAATCAGAGGCAGGGAATCAGAGTTGGGGATTCAGAGGCGGGGAATCAGATATGGGGAAACAGAGGCGGGGAATCAGAGGCAGGGAATAGAACGCGGGGAATCAGAGGCAGGGAATCAGAGTTGGGGCATCAGAGGTTGGGAATTAGATATGGGGAAACAGAGGCGGGGAATCAGAGGCGGGGAATCAACCACGGGGAATCAGAGGCGGGGAATCATAGCTGGCGAATCAGAGGCTGGGAATCAGAGGTGGGGAATCAGAGGCGGGGAATCAGATATTGGGAATCAGAGGTGGGGAATCAGAGGCGGGGAAACAGAGGCGGGGAATCAGATATGGGGTATCAGAGGTGGGGAATCAGAGGTTGTGAATCAGAGATGGGGAATCAGAGGCGGGGAATCAGACGCCGGTAATCAGACGCGGGGAATCAGAGGCGGGGAATCAGAGCTGGGAAATTAGAGGCAGGGAATCAGAGTTGGGGATTCAGAGGCGGGGAATCAGATATGGGGAAACAGAGGCGGGGAATCAGATGCGGGCAAATAGAGGCGGGGATCAGATATGGGGAAACAGAGGCGGGGAATCAGAGGCGGAGAAACAGAGGCGGGGAATCAGATATGGGGAATCAGAGGTGGGGAATCAGAGGTTGGGAATCAGAGGCTGGGAATCAGAGGCTGAGAATCAGATGCATGGAATCAGATGCGGGGAATCAGAGGCGGGGAATCAGAGCTGGGGAATCAGAGGTGGGGAATCAAAGTTGGGGAATCAGAGGCGGGGACTTAGATATGGGGAAACAGAGGCGGGGAATCAGAGGCGGGGAAACAGAAGCGGGGAATCAGATATGGGGAATCAGAGGTGGGGAATCAGAGGCAGGGAATTAGATTTGCGGAATCAGAGATGGGGAATCAGAAGCAGGGAATCAGAGGACGGGAATCAGAGGCCGGAATCAGATGCCGGGAATAAGAGGTCGGGAATCAGAGGTGGGGAATCAGAGTCCGGGAATCAGAGATGGGGAATCAGAGGCGGGGAATGAGATATGGGGAATCAGAGGCGGGGAATCAGAGGCGGGGAAACAGAGGCGAGGAATCAGATATGGGGAATCAGAGGTGGCGAATCAAAGGCGGTGAATCAGAGATGGGGAATCAGAGGCGGGGAATCAGAGGCAGGGAATCAAACACGGGGAATCAGAGGCGGGGAATCAGAGCTGGGGAATCAGAGGCGGGGAATCAGAGTTGGGGAATCAGAGGCGGGGAATCAGAGCTGCGGAATCAGAGGTGGAGATCTGAGTCGGGGAATCAGAGGCAGGGACTTAGATATTGGGAAACAGAAGCGGGGAATCAAAGGTGGGGAAACAGAGGCGGGGAATCAGATATGGGGAATCAGAGGTGGGGAATCAGAGGCAGGGAATTAGATTTGCGGAATCAGAGGCAGGGAATCAGAAACAGACGCAGGGAATCAGAGGCCGTGAATCAGAGGCCGGAATCAGATGCCGGGAATAGGAGGCCGGGAATCAGAGGTGGGGAATCAGAGTCCGGGAATCAGAGATGGGGATTTAGAGGCGGGGAATGAGATATGGGGAATCAGAGGCGGGGAATCAGAGGCGGGGAAACAGAGGCGGGGAATCAGATATGGGGAATCAGAGCTGGGGAATCAGAGGCAGGGGATCAAACACGGGGAATCAGAGGCGGGGAATCACAGCTGGGGAATCAGAGGTGGGGAATCAGAGTTGGGGAATCAGAGGCGGGGAATCAGAGCTGGGGAATCAGAGGTGGGGAATCAGAGTCGGGGAATCAGAGGCAGGGAATCGGATGTGCGGAATCAGAGATGGGGAATCAGAGGTGGGGAATCAGAGGCGGTCTATCTGAGATGGGGAATCAGAGGCGTGGAATCAGAGGCAGGTTTTCAGACACGGGGATTCATAGGCTGGGAATCAGACGGGGGGAATCAAAGGCGGGGAATGAAGCTGGGGAATCAGTGGCAGGGAATCAGAGTTGGGGATTCAGAGGCGGGGACTTAGATATGGGGAAACAGAGGCGGGGAATCAGAGGCGGGGAAACAGAGGCGGGGAATCAGATATGGGGAATCAGAGGTGGGGAATCAGAGGCAGGGAATTAGATTTGCGGAATCAGAGATGGGGAATCAGAAGCAGGGAATCAGAGGCCGGGAATCAGAGGCCGGAATCAGATGCCGGGAATAAGAGGCCGGGAATCAGAGGTGGGGAATCAGAGTCCGGGAATCAGAGATGGGGAATCAGAGGCGGGGAATGAGATATGGGGAATCAGAGGCGGGGAATCAGAGGCGGGGAAACAGAGGCGAGGAATCAGATATGGGGAATCAGAGGTGGCGAATCAAAGGCGGTGAATCAGAGATGGGGAATCAGAGGCGGGGAATCAGAGGCAGGGGATCAAACACGGGGAATCAGAGGCGGGGAATCAGAGCCGAGGAATCAGAGGCGGGGAATCAGAGTTGGGGAATCAGAGGTGGGGAATCAGAGTTGGGGTATCAGAGGCAGGGACTTAGATATTGGGAAACAGAGGCGGGGAATCAAAGGTGGGGAAACAGAGGCGGGGAATCAGATATGGGGAATCAGAGGTGGGGAATCAGAGGCAGGGAATTAGATTTGCGGAATCAGAGGCAGGGAATCAGAAACAGACGCAGGGAATCAGAGGCCGGGAATCAGAGGCCGGAATCAGATGCCGGGAATAAGAGGCCGGGAATCAGAGGTGGGGAATCAGAGTCCGGGAATCAGAGATGGGGAGTCAGAGGCGGGGAATGAGATATGGGGAATCAGAGGCGAGGAATCAGAGGCGGGGAAACAGAGGCGGGGAATCAGATATGGGGAATCAGAGCTGGGGAATCAGAGGCAGGGGATCAAACACGGGGAATCAGAGGCGGGGAATCACAGCTGGGGAATCAGAGGTGGGGAATCAGAGTTGGGGAATCAGAGGCGGGGAATCAGAGCTGGGGAATCAGAGGTGGGGAATCAGAGTCGGGGAATCAGAGGCAGGGAATCGGATGTGCGGAATCAGAGATGGGGAATCAGAGGTGGGGAATCAGAGGCGGTGAATCTGAGATGGGGAATCAGAGGCGTGGAATCAGAGGCAGGTTTTCAGACACGGGGATTCAGAGGCTGGGAATCAGACGGGGGGAATCAAAGGCGGGGAATGAAGCTGGGGAATCAGAGGCAGGGAATCAGAGTTGGGGATTCAGAGGCGGGGAATCAGATATGGGGAAACAGAGGCGGGGAATCAGAGGCAGGCAAACAGAGGCGGGCAATTAGATATGGGGAATCAGTGGTGGGGAATCAGAGGTGGTGAATCAGAGATGGGGAATCACAGGCGGGGAATCAGAGGCAGGGAATAGAACGCGGGGAATCAGAGGCAGGGAATCAGAGCTGGGGAATAAGAGGCGGGGAATCATAGTTGGGAATCAGAGGCGGGGAATCAGATATGGGGAAACAGAGGCGGGGAATCAGGGGCGGGGAAACAGAGGCGGGGAATCAGATATGGGGAATCGGATGTGGGGAATCAGAGGCGGGGAATCAGAGCTGTGGAATCAGAGGCGGGGAATCAGAGTTGGGGCATCAGAGGTGGGGAATTAGATATGGGGAAACAGAGGCGGGGAATCAGAGGCGTGGAAACAGAGGCGGGGAATCAGATATGGGGAATCAGAGGTGGGGAATCAGAGGCAGGTAATCAGATGTGCGGAATCAGAGATGGGGAATCAGAGGCAGGGAATCAGAATCAGAAGCGGGGAGTCAGAGGACGGGAATCAGAGGCCTGGAATCAGATGCTGGGAATAAGAGGCCGGGAATCAGACGTGGGGAATCAGAGTCCGGGAATCAGAGATGGGGAGTCAGAGGCGGGGAATGAGATATGGAGAATCAGAGGCGGGGAATCAGAGGCGGGGAAACAGAGGTGGGGAATCAGATATGGGGAATCAGAGGTGGCGAATCAAAGGCAGTGAATCAGAGATGGGGAATCAGAGGCGGGGAATCAGAGGCAGGGAATCAAACACGGGGAATCAGAGGCGGGGTATCAGAGCTGGGGAATCAGAGGCTGGGAATCAAAGTTGGGGAATCAGAGGCAGGGAATCAGATATGGGGAAACAGGGGCGGGGAATCAGAGGCGGGGAAACAGAGGCAGGGAATCAGATATGGGGAATCAGAGGCGGGGAATTAGAGTTGGGGAATCAGAGGCGGGGAATCAGAGGCGGGGAAACAGAGGCGGGGAATCAAACACGGGGAATCAGAGGTGGGGAATCAGAGGTTGGGAATCAGATGCAGGGAATCAGAGGCGGGGAATCAGAGGCGGGGAATCAGAGGCAGGGAATCAGATGTGCGGAATCGGAGATGGGGAATCAGAGGCAGGGAATCAGAGGCGGGGAATCAGAGGCGGGGAGTCAGAGGCCGGGAATCAGATATGGGGAAACAGAGGCGGGGAAACAGAGGCTGGGGATCAGATATGGGGAATCAGAGGTGGGGAATCAGAGGTTGGGAATCAGAGGCAGGGAATCAGAGGCTTGGAATCAGATGCAGGGAATCAGATGCGGGGAATCAGAGGCGGGGAATCAGAGCTGGGGAATCAGATGCTGGGAATCAAAGTTGGGGAATCAGAGGCAGGGAATCAGATATGGGGTAACAGGGGTGGGGAATCAGAGGCGGGGAAACAGAGGCGGGGAATCAGATATGGGGAATCAGAGGCGGGGAATTAGAGTTGGGGAATCAGAGGCGGGGAATCAGAGGCGGGGAAACAGAGGCGGGGAATCAAACACGGGGAATCAGAGGTGGGGAATCAGAGGTTGGGAATCAGAGGCAGGGAATCAGAGGCGGGGAATCAGAGGCGGGGAATCAGAGGCAGGGAATCAGATGTGCGGAATCGGAGATGGGGAATCAGAGGCAGGGAATCAGAGGCGGGGAATCAGAGGCGGGGAACCAGAGGCCGGGAATCAGATATGGGGAAACAGAGGCGGGGAATCAGAGGCGGGGAAACAGAGGCTGGGAATCAGATATGGGGAATCAGAGGTGGGGAATCAGAGGTTGGGAATCAGAGGCAGGGAATAAGAGGCTTGGAATCAGATGCAGGGAATCAGATGCGGGGAATCAGAGGCGGGGAATCAGAGCTGGGGAATCAGAGGTGGGGAATTAGAGTTGTGGAATCAGAGGCGGGGACTTAGATATTGGGAAACAGAGGCGGGGAATCAGAGGCGGGGAAACAGAAGCGGGGAATCAGATATGGGGAATCAGAGATGGGGAATCAGAGGCAGGGAATCAGATGTGCGGAATCAGAGATGGGGAATCAAAGGCAGGGAATCAGAATCAGTAGCAGGGAATCAGAGGTGGGGAATCAGAGTCCGGGAATCAGAGATGGGGATTCAGAGGCGGGGAATGAGATATGGGGAATCAGAGGCGGGGAATCAGAGGCGGGGAAACAGAGGCGGGGAATCAGATATGGGGAATCAGAGGTGGCGAATCAAAGGCGGTGAATCAGAGTTGGGGAATCAGAGGCCGGGAATCAGAGGCAGGGAATCAAACACGGGGAATCAGAGGCGGGGAATCATAGCTGGCGAATCAGAGGAGGGGAATCAGAGGTGGGGAATCAGAGGCGGGGAATCAGATATTGGGAATCAGAGGTGGGGAATCAGAGGCGGGGAAACAGAGGCGGGGAATCAGATATGGGGTATCAGAGGTGGGGAATCACAGGTTGTGAATCAGAGATGGGGAATCAGAGGCGGGGAATCAGAGGCCGGTAATCAGACGCGGGTAATCAGACGCGGGGTATCAGAGGCGGGGAATCAGAGCTGGGAAATTAGAGGCAGGGAATCAGAGTTGGGGATTCAGAGGCGGGGAATCAGATATGGGGAAACAGAGGCGGGGAATCAGATGCGGGCAAATAGAGGCGGGGATCAGATATGGGGAAACAGAGGCGGGGAATCAGAGGCGGGGAAACAGAGGCGTGGAATCAGATATGGGGAATCAGAGGTGGTTAATCAGAGGCGGGGAATCAGAGGCAGGGAATCAGAGATGGGGATTCAGAGGCGTGGAATGAGATATGGGGAATCAGAGGCGGGGAATCAGAGGCGGGGAAACAGAGGCGGGGAATCAGATATGGGGAATCAGAGGTGGCGAAACAAAGGCGGTGAATCAGAGATGGGGAATCAGAGGCCGGGAATCAGAGGCAGGGAATCAAACACGTGGAATCAGAGGCGGGGAATCATAGCTGGTGAATCAGAGGCGGGGAATCAGAGGTGGGGAATCAGAGGCGGGGAATCAGGTATTGGGAATCAGAGGTGGGGAATCAGAGGCGGGGAAACAGAGGCGGGGAATCAGATATGGGGTATCAGAGGTGGGGAATCAGAGGTTGTGAATCAGAGATGGGGAATCAGAGGCGGGGAATCAGAGGCCGGTAATCAGAATCAGAAGCGGGGAGTCAGAGGACGGGAATCAGAGGCCTGGAATCAGATGCTGGGAATAAGAGGCCGGGAATCAGAGGTGGGGAATCAGAGTCCGGGAATCAGAGATGGGGAGTCAGAGGCGGGGAATGAGATATGGAGAATCAGAGGCGGGGAATCAGAGGCGGGGAAACAGAGGTGGGGAATCAGATATGGGGAATCAGAGGTGGCGAATCAAAGGCAGTGAATCAGAGATGGGGAATCAGAGGCGGGGAATCAGAGGCAGGGAATCAAACACGGGGAATCAGAGGCGGGGAATCAGAGCTGGGGAATCAGAGGCTGGGAATCAAAGTTGGGGAATCAGAGGCAGGGAATCAGATATGGGGAAACAGGGGAGGGGAATCAGAGGCGGGGAAACAGAGGCAGGGAATCAGATATGGGGAATCAGAGGCGGGGAATTAGAGTTGGGGAATCAGAGGCGGGGAATCAGAGGCGGGGAAACAGAGGCGGGGAATCAAACACGGGGAATCAGAGGTGGGGAATCAGAGGTTGGGAATCAGATGCAGGGAATCAGAGGCGGGGAATCAGAGGCGGGGAATCAGAGGCAGGGAATCAGATGTGCGGAATCGGAGATGGGGAATCAGAGGCAGGGAATCAGAGGCGGGGAATCAGAGGCGGGGAATCAGAGGCCGGGAATCAGATATGGGGAAACAGAGGCGGGGAAACAGAGGCTGGGGATCAGATATGGGGAATCAGAGGTGGGGAATCAGAGGTTGGGAATCAGAGGCAGGGAATCAGAGGCTTGGAATCAGATGCAGGGAATCAGATGCGGGGAATCAGAGGCGGGGAATCAGAGCTGGGGAATCAGATGCTGGGAATCAAAGTTGGGGAATCAGAGGCAGGGAATCAGATATGGGGAAACAGGGGTGGGGAATCAGAGGCGGGGAAACAGAGGCGGGGAATCAGATATGGGGAATCAAAGGCGGGGAATTAGAGTTGGGGAATCAGAGGCGGGGAATCAGAGACGGGGAAACAGAGGCGGGGAATCAAACACGGGGAATCAGAGGTGGGGAATCAGAGGTTGGGAATCAGAGGCAGGGAATCAGAGGCGGTGAATCAGAGGCGGGGAATCAGAGGCAGGGAATCAGATGTGCGGAATCGGAGATGGGGAATCAGAGGCAGGGAATCAGAGGCGGGGAATCAGAGGCGGGGAACCAGAGGCCGGGAATCAGATATGGGGAAACAGAGGCGGGGAATCAGAGGCGGGGAAACAGAGGCTGGGAATCAGATATGGGGAATCAGAGGTGGGGAATCAGAGGTTGGGAATCAGAGGCAGGGAATAAGAGGCTTGGAATCAGATGCAGGGAATCAGATGCGGGGAATCAGAGGCGGGGAATCAGAGCTGGGGAATCAGAGGTGGGGAATTAGAGTTGTGGAATCAGAGGCGGGGACTTAGATATTGGGAAACAGAGGCGGGGAATCAGAGGCGGGGAAACAGAAGCGGGGAATCAGATATGGGGAATCAGAGATGGGGAATCAGAGGCAGGGAATCAGATGTGCGGAATCAGAGATGGGGAATCAAAGGCAGGGAATCAGAATCAGTAGCAGGGAATCAGAGGTGGGGAATCAGAGTCCGGGAATCAGAGATGGGGATTCAGAGGCGGGGAATGAGATATGGGGAATCAGAGGCGGGGAATCAGAGGCGGGGAAACAGAGGCGGGGAATCAGATATGGGGAATCAGAGGTGGCGAATCAAAGGCGGTGAATCAGAGTTGGGGAATCAGAGGCCGGGAATCAGAGGCAGGGAATCAAACACGGGGAATCAGAGGCGGGGAATCATAGCTGGCGAATCAGAGGCGGGGAATCAGAGGTGGGGAATCAGAGGCGGTGAATCAGATATTGGGAATCAGAGGTGGGGAATCAGAGGCGGGGAAACAGAGGCGGGGAATCAGATATGGGGTATCAGAGGTGGGGAATCACAGGTTGTTAATCAGAGATGGGGAATCAGAGGCGGGGAATCAGAGGCCGGTAATCAGACGCGGGTAATCAGACGCGGGGTATCAGAGGCGGGGAATCAGAGCTGGGAAATTAGAGGCAGGGAATCAGAGTTGGGGATTCAGAGGCGGGGAATCAGATATGGGGAAACAGAGGCGGGGAATCAGATGCGGGCAAATAGAGGCGGGGATCAGATATGGGGAAACAGAGGCGGGGAATCAGAGGCGGGGAAACAGAGGCGTGGAATCAGATATGGGGAATCAGAGGTGGTTAATCAGAGGCGGGGAATCAGAGGCAGGGAATCAGAGATGGGGATTCAGAGGCGGGGAATGAGATATGGGGAATCAGAGGCGGGGAATCAGAGGCGGGGAAACAGAGGCGGGGAATCAGATATGGGGAATCAGAGGTGGCGAAACAAAGGCGGTGAATCAGAGATGGGGAATCAGAGGCCGGGAATCAGAGGCAGGGAATCAAACACGGGGAATCAGAGGCGGGGAATCATAGCTGGTGAATCAGAGGCGGGGAATCAGAGGTGGGGAATCAGAGGCGGGGAATCAGGTATTGGGAATCAGAGGTGGGGAATCAGAGGCGGGGAAACAGAGGCGGGGAATCAGATATGGGGTATCAGAGGTGGGGAATCAGAGGTTGTGAATCAGAGATGGGGAATCAGAGGCGGGGAATCAGAGGCCGGTAATCAGACGCGGGGAATCAGAGGCGGGGAATCAGAGCTGGGAAATTAGATGCAGGGAATCAGAGTTGGGGATTCAGAGGTGGGGAATCAGATATGGGGAAACAGAGGCGGGGAATCAGATGCGGGCAAATAGAGGCGGGGATCAGATATGGGGAAACAGAGGCGGGGAATCAGAGGCGGGGAAACAGAGGCGTGGAATCAGATATGGGGAATCAGAGGTGGGGAATCAGAGGTTGGGAATCAGAGGCTGGGAATCAGAGGCTGGGAATCAGATGCATGGAATCAGATGCGGGGAATCAGAGGCGGGGAATCAGAGCTGGGGAATCAGAGGTGGGGAATGAAAGTTGGGGAATCAGAGGCGGGGACTTAGATATGGGGAAACAGAGGCGGGGAATCAGAGGCGGGGAAACAGAGGCGGGGAATCAGATATGGGGAATCAGAGGTGGGGAATCAGAGGCAGGGAATTAGATTTGCGGAATCAGAGATGGGGAATCAGAAGCAGGGAATCAGAGGCCGGGAATCAGAGGCCGGAATCAGATGCCGGGAATAAGAGGCCGGGAATCAGAGATGGGGAATCAGAGGCGGGGAATGAGATATGGGGAATCAGAGGCGGGGAATCAGAGGCGGGGAAACAGATGCGAGGAATCAGATATGGGGAATCAGAGGTGGCGAATCAAAGGCGGTGAATCAGAGATGGGGAATCAGAGGCGGGGAATCAGAGGCAGGGGATCAAACACGGGGAATCAGAGGCGGGGAATCAGAGCCGAGGAATCAGAGGTGGGGAATCAGAGTTGGGGAATCAGAGGTGGGGAATCAGAGGCGGGGAAACAGAGGCAGGGAATCAGATATGGGGAATCAGAGGCGGGGAATTAGAGTTGGGGAATCAGAGGCGGGGAATCAGAGGTGGGGAAACAGAGGCGGGGAATCAAACACGGGGAATCAGAGGTGGGGAATCAGAGGTTGGGAATCAGATGCAGGGAATCAGAGGCGGGGAATCAGAGGCGGGGAATCAGAGGCAGGGAATCAGATGTGCGGAATCGGAGATGGGGAATCAGAGGCAGGGAATCAGAGGCGGGGAATCAGAGGCGGGGAATCAGAGGCCGGGAATCAGATATGGGGAAACAGAGGCGGGGAAACAGAGGCTGGGGATCAGATATGGGGAAACAGAGCTGGGGAATCAGAGGCAGGGGATCAAACACGGGGAATCAGAGGCGGGGAATCACAGCTGGGGAATCAGAGGTGGGGAATCAGAGTTGGGGAATCAGAGGCGGGGAATCAGAGCTGGGGAATCAGAGGTGGGGAATCAGAGTCGGGGAATCAGAGGCAGGGAATCGGATGTGCGGAATCAGAGATGGGGAATCAGAGGTGGGGAATCAGAGGCGGTGAATCTGAGATGGGGAATCAGAGGCGTGGAATCAGAGGCAGGTTTTCAGACACGGGGATTCAGAGGCTGGGAATCAGACGGGGGGAATCAAAGGCGGGGAATGAAGCTGGGGAATCAGAGGCAGGGAATCAGAGTTGGGGATTCAGAGGCGGGGAATCAGATATGGGGAAACAGAGGCGGGGAATCAGAGGCAGGCAAACAGAGGCGGGGAATTAGATATGGGGAATCAGTGGTGGGGAATCAGAGGTGGTGAATCAGAGATGGGGAATCACAGGCGGGGAATCAGAGGCAGGGAATAGAACGCGGGGAATCAGAGGCAGGGAATCAGAGCTGGGGAATAAGAGGCGGGGAATCATAGTTGGGAATCAGAGGCGGGGAATCAGATATGGGGAAACAGAGGCGGGGAATCAGGGGCGGGGAAACAGAGGCGGGGAATCAGATATGGGGAATCGGATGTGGGGAATCAGAGGCGGGGAATCAGAGCTGTGGAATCAGAGGCGGGGAATCAGAGTTGGGGCATCAGAGGTGGGGAATTAGATATGGGGAAACAGAGGCGGGGAATCAGAGGCGTGGAAACAGAGGCGGGGAATCAGATATGGGGAATCAGAGGTGGGGAATCAGAGGCAGGTAATCAGATGTGCGGAATCAGAGATGGGGAATCAGAGGCAGGGAATCAGAATCAGAGATGGGGAGTCAGAGGCGGGGAATGAGATATGGAGAATCAGAGGCGGGGAATCAGAGGCGGGGAAACAGAGGTGGGGAATCAGAGCTGGGGAATCAGAGGCTGGGAATCAAAGTTGGGGAATCAGAGGCAGGGAATCAGATATGGGGAAACAGGGGCGGGGAATCAGAAGCGGGGAAACAGAGGCGGGGAATCAGATATGGGGAATCAGAGGCGGGGAATTAGAGTTGGGGAATCAGAGGCGGGGAATCAGAGGCGGGGAAACAGAGGCGGGGAATCAAACACGGGGAATCAGAGGTGGGGAATCAGAGGTTGGGAATCAGTGGCAGGGAATCAGAGGCGGGGAATCAGAGGCGGGGAATCAGAGGCAGGGAATCAGATGTGCGGAATCGGAGATAGGGAATCAGAGGCGGGGAATCAGAGGCGGGGAATCAGAGGCCGGGAATCAGATATGGGGAAACAGAGGCGGGGAATCAGAGGCGGGGAAACAGAGGCTGGGAATCAGATATGGGGAATCAGAGGTGGGGAATCAGAGGTTGGGAATCAGAGGCAGGGAATCAGAGGCTTGGAATCAGATGCAGGGAATCAGATGCGGGGAATCAGAGGCGGGGAATCAGAGCTGGGGAATCAGAGGTGGGGAATCAGAGTTGGGGAATCAGAGGCGGGGACTTAGATATTGGGAAACAGAGGCAGGGAATCAGAGGCGGGGAATCAGATATGGGGAATCAGAGATGGGGAATCAGAGGCAGGGAATCAGATGTGCGGAATCAGAGATGGGGAATCAAAGGCAGGGAATCAGAATCAGAAGCAGGGAATCAGAGGCCGGGAATCAGAGGCCGGAATCAGATGCCGGGAATAAGAGGCCGGAAATCAGAGGTGGGGAATCAGAGTCCGGGAATCAGAGATTGGGATTCAGAGGCGGGGAATGAGATATGGGGAATCAGAGGCGGGGAATCAGAGGCGGGGAAACAGAGGCGGGGAATCAGATATGGCGAATCAGAGGTGGCGAATCAAAGGCGGTGAATCAGAGATGGGGAATCAGAGGCCGGGAATCAGAGGCAGGGAATCAAACACGGGGAATCAGAGGAGGGGAATCAGAATTGGGGAATCAGAGATGGGGAATCAGAGATGGGGAATCAGAGGCAGGGAATCAGACGCGGGGAATCAGAGGTGGTGAATCAGAGATGTGGAATCAGAGGCGGGGAATCAGAGGCAGGGAATCAGACGCGGGGAATAAGAGGCGGGGAATCATAGCTGGCGAATCAGAGGCGGGGAATCAGAGGTGGGGAATCAGAGGTGGGGAATCAGATATTGGGAATCAGAGGTGGGGAATCAGAGGCGGGGAAACAGAGGCGGGGAATCAGAGGCGGGGAAACAGAGGCAGGGAATCAGATATGGGGAATCAGAGGCGGGGAATTAGAGTTGGGGAATCAGAGGCGGGGAATCAGAGGCAGTGAATCAAACACGGGGAATCAGAGGCGGGGAATCAGAGCTGGGGAATCAGAGGCTGGGAATCAAAGTTGGGGAATCAGAGGCAGGGAATCAGATATGGGAAAACAGGGGCGGGGAATCAGAGGCGGGGAAACAGAGGCAGGGAATCAGATATGGGGAATCAGAGGCGGGGAATTAGAGTTGGGGAATCAGAGGCGGGGAATCAGAGGCGGGGAAACAGAGGCGGGGAATCAAACACGGGGAATCAGAGGTGGGGAATCAGAGGTTGGGAATCAGATGCAGGGAATCAGAGGCGGGGAATCAGAGGTGGGGAATCAGAGGCAGGGAATCAGATGTGCGGAATCGGAGATGGGGAATCAGAGGCAGGGAATCAGAGGCGGGGAATCAGAGGTGGGGAATCAGAGGCCGGGAATCAGATATGGGGAAACAGAGGCGGGGAAACAGAGGCTGGGGATCAGATATGGGGAATCAGAGGTGGGGAATCAGAGGTTGGGAATCAGAGGCAGGGAATCAGAGGCTTGGAATCAGATGCAGGGAATCAGATGCGGGGAATCAGAGGTGGGGAATCAGAGTTGGGGAATCAGAGGTGGGGAATCAGAGCTGGGGAATCAGAGGTGGGGAATCAGAGTCGGGGAATCAGAGGCAGGGAATCGGATGTGCGGAATCAGAGATGGGGAATCAGAGGTGGGGAATCAGAGGCGGTGAATCTGAGATGGGGAATCAGAGGCGTGGAATCAGAGGCAGGTTTTCAGACACGGGGATTCAGAGGCTGGGAATCAGACGGGGGGAATCAAAGGCGGGGAATGAAGCTGGGGAATCAGAGGCAGGGAATCAGAGTTGGGGATTCAGAGGCGGGGAATCAGATATGGGGAAACAGAGGCGGGGAATCAGAGGCAGGCAAACAGAGGCGGGGAATTAGATATGGGGAATCAGTGGTGGGGAATCAGAGGTGGTGAATCAGAGATGGGGAATCACAGGCGGGGAATCAGAGGCAGGGAATAGAACGCGGGGAATCAGAGGCAGGGAATCAGAGCTGGGGAATAAGAGGCGGGGAATCATAGTTGGGAATCAGAGGCGGGGAATCAGATATGGGGAAAGAGAGGCGGGGAATCAGGGGCGGGGAAACAGAGGCGGGGAATCAGATATGGGGAATCGGATGTGGGGAATCAGAGGCGGGGAATCAGAGCTGTGGAATCAGAGGCGGGGAATCAGAGTTGGGGCATCAGAGGTGGGGAATTAGATATGGGGAAACAGAGGCGGGGAATCAGAGGCGTGGAAACAGAGGCGGGGAATCAGATATGGGGAATCAGAGGTGGGGAATCAGAGGCAGGTAATCAGATGTGCGGAATCAGAGATGGGGAATCAGAGGCAGGGAATCAGAATCAGAAGCGGGGAGTCAGAGGACGGGAATCAGAGGCCTGGAATCAGATGCTGGGAATAAGAGGCCGGGAATCAGAGGTGGGGAATCAGAGTCCGGGAATCAGAGATGGGGAGTCAGAGGCGGGGAATGAGATATGGAGAATCAGAGGCGGGGTATCAGAGGCGGGGAAACAGAGGTGGGGAATCAGATATGGGGAATCAGAGGTGGCGAATCAAAGGCGGTGAATCAGAGATGGGGAATCAGAGCTGGGGAATCAGAGGCTGGGAATCAATGTTGGGGAATCAGAGGCAGGGAATCAGATATGGGGAAACAGGGGCGGGGAATCAGAGGCGGGGAAACAGAGGCAGGGAATCAGATATGGGGAATCAGAGGCGGGGAATTAGAGTTGGGGAATCAGAGGCGGGGAATCAGAGGTGGGGAAACAGAGGCGGGGAATCAAACACGGGGAATCAGAGGTGGGGAATCAGAGGTTGGGAATCAGATGCAGGGAATCAGAGGCGGGGAATCAGAGGCGGGGAATCAGAGGCAGGGAATCAGATGTGCGGAATCGGAGATGGGGAATCAGAGGCAGGGAATCAGAGGCGGGGAATCAGAGGCGGGGAATCAGAGGCCGGGAATCAGATATGGGGAAACAGAGGCGGGGAAACAGAGGCTGGGGATCAGATATGGGGAAACAGAGGTGGGGAATCAGAGGTTGGGAATCAGAGGCAGGGAATCAGAGGCTTGGAATCAGATGCAGGGAATCAGATGCGGAGAATCAGAGGCGGGGAATCAGAGCTGGGGAATCAGATGCTGGGAATCAAAGTTGGGGAATCAGAGGCAGGGAATCAGATATGGGGAAACAGGGGTGGGGAATCAGAGGCGGGGAAACAGAGGCGGGGAATCAGATATGGGGAATCAGAGGCGGGGAATTAGAGTTGGGGAATCAGAGGCGGGGAATCAGAGGCGGGGAAACAGAGGCGGGGAATCAAACACGGGGAATCAGAGGTGGGGAATCAGAGGTTGGGAATCAGAGGCAGGGAATCAGAGGCGGGGAATCAGAGGCGGGGAATCAGAGGCAGGGAATCAGATGTGCGGAATCGGAGATGGGGAATCAGAGGCAGGGAATCAGAGGCGGGGAATCAGAGGCGGGGAACCAGAGGCCGGGAATCAGATATTGGGAAACAGAGGCGGGGAATCAGAGGCGGGGAAACAGAGGCTGGGAATCAGATATGGGGAATCAGAGGTGGGGAATCAGAGGTTGGGAATCAGAGGCAGGGAATAAGAGGCTTGGAATCAGATGCAGGGAATCAGATGCGGGGAATCAGAGGCGGGGAATCAGAGCTGGGGAATCAGAGGTGGGGAATTAGAGTTGTGGAATCAGAGGCGGGGACTTAGATATTGGGAAACAGAGGCGGGGAATCAGAGGCGGGGAAACAGAAGCGGGGAATCAGATATGGGGAATCAGAGATGGGGAATCAGAGGCAGGGAATCAGATGTGCGGAATCAGAGATGGGGAATCAAAGGCAGGGAATCAGAATCAGTAGCAGGGAATCAGAGGTGGGGAATCAGAGTCCGGGAATCAGAGATGGGGATTCAGAGGCGGGGAATGAGATATGGGGAATCAGAGGCGGGGAATCAGAGGCGGGGAAACAGAGGCGGGGAATCAGATATGGGGAATCAGAGGTGGCGAATCAAAGGCGGTGAATCAGAGTTGGGGAATCAGAGGCCGGGAATCAGAGGCAGGGAATCAAACACGGGGAATCAGAGGCGGGGAATCATAGCTGGCGAATCAGAGGCGGGGAATCAGAGGTGGGGAATCAGAGGCGGGGAATCAGATATTGGGAATCAGAGGTGGGGAATCAGAGGCGGGGAAACAGAGGCGGGGAATCAGATATGGGGTATCAGAGGTGGGGAATCAGAGGTTGTGAATCAGAGATGGGGAATCAGAGGCGGGGAATCAGAGGCCGGTAATCAGACGCGGGGAATCAGAGGCGGGGAATCAGAGCTGGGAAATTAGAGGCAGGGAATCAGAGTTGGGGATTCAGAGGCGGGGAATCAGAGGCAGGGGATCAAACACGGGGAATCAGAGGCGGGGAATCAGAGCCGAGGAATCAGAGGCGGGGAATCAGAGTTGGGGAATCAGAGGTGGGGAATCAGAGTTGGGGTATCAGAGGCAGGGACTTAGATATTGGGAAACAGAGGCGGGGAATCAAAGGTGGGGAAACAGAGGCGGGGAATCAGATATGGGGAATCAGAGGTGGGGAATCAGAGGCAGGGAATTAGATTTGCGGAATCAGAGGCAGGGAATCAGAAACAGACGCAGGGAATCAGAGGCCGGGAATCAGAGGCCGGAATCAGATGCCGGGAATAAGAGGCCGGGAATCAGAGGTGGGGAATCAGAGTCCGGGAATCAGAGATGGGGAGTCAGAGGCGGGGAATGAGATATGGGGAATCAGAGGCGAGGAATCAGAGGCGGGGAAACAGAGGCGGGGAATCAGATATGGGGAATCAGAGCTGGGGAATCAGAGGCAGGGGATCAAACACGGGGAATCAGAGGCGGGGAATCACAGCTGGGGAATCAGAGGTGGGGAATCAGAGTTGGGGAATCAGAGGCGGGGAATCAGAGCTGGGGAATCAGAGGTGGGGAATCAGAGTCGGGGAATCAGAGGCAGGGAATCGGATGTGCGGAATCAGAGATGGGGAATCAGAGGTGGGGAATCAGAGGCGGTGAATCTGAGATGGGGAATCAGAGGCGTGGAATCAGAGGCAGGTTTTCAGACACGGGGATTCAGAGGCTGGGAATCAGACGGGGGGAATCAAAGGCGGGGAATGAAGCTGGGGAATCAGAGGCAGGGAATCAGAGTTGGGGATTCAGAGGCGGGGAATCAGATATGGGGAAACAGAGGCGGGGAATCAGAGGCAGGCAAACAGAGGCGGGCAATTAGATATGGGGAATCAGTGGTGGGGAATCAGAGGTGGTGAATCAGAGATGGGGAATCACAGGCGGGGAATCAGAGGCAGGGAATAGAACGCGGGGAATCAGAGGCAGGGAATCAGAGCTGGGGAATAAGAGGCGGGGAATCATAGTTGGGAATCAGAGGCGGGGAATCAGATATGGGGAAACAGAGGCGGGGAATCAGGGGCGGGGAAACAGAGGCGGGGAATCAGATATGGGGAATCGGATGTGGGGAATCAGAGGCGGGGAATCAGAGCTGTGGAATCAGAGGCGGGGAATCAGAGTTGGGGCATCAGAGGTGGGGAATTAGATATGGGGAAACAGAGGCGGGGAATCAGAGGCGTGGAAACAGAGGCGGGGAATCAGATATGGGGAATCAGAGGTGGGGAATCAGAGGCAGGTAATCAGATGTGCGGAATCAGAGATGGGGAATCAGAGGCAGGGAATCAGAATCAGAAGCGGGGAGTCAGAGGACGGGAATCAGAGGCCTGGAATCAGATGCTGGGAATAAGAGGCCGGGAATCAGACGTGGGGAATCAGAGTCCGGGAATCAGAGATGGGGAGTCAGAGGCGGGGAATGAGATATGGAGAATCAGAGGCGGGGAATCAGAGGCGGGGAAACAGAGGTGGGGAATCAGATATGGGGAATCAGAGGTGGCGAATCAAAGGCAGTGAATCAGAGATGGGGAATCAGAGGCGGGGAATCAGAGGCAGGGAATCAAACACGGGGAATCAGAGGCGGGGTATCAGAGCTGGGGAATCAGAGGCTGGGAATCAAAGTTGGGGAATCAGAGGCAGGGAATCAGATATGGGGAAACAGGGGCGGGGAATCAGAGGCGGGGAAACAGAGGCAGGGAATCAGATATGGGGAATCAGAGGCGGGGAATTAGAGTTGGGGAATCAGAGGCGGGGAATCAGAGGCGGAGAAACAGAGGCGGGGAATCAAACACGGGGAATCAGAGGTGGGGAATCAGAGGTTGGGAATCAGATGCAGGGAATCAGAGGCGGGGAATCAGAGGCGGGGAATCAGAGGCAGGGAATCAGATGTGCGGAATCGGAGATGGGGAATCAGAGGCAGGGAATCAGAGGCGGGGAATCAGAGGCGGGGAGTCAGAGGCCGGGAATCAGATATGGGGAAACAGAGGCGGGGAAACAGAGGCTGGGGATCAGATATGGGGAATCAGAGGTGGGGAATCAGAGGTTGGGAATCAGAGGCAGGGAATCAGAGGCTTGGAATCAGATGCAGGGAATCAGATGCGGGGAATCAGAGGCGGGGAATCAGAGCTGGGGAATCAGATGCTGGGAATCAAAGTTGGGGAATCAGAGGCAGGGAATCAGATATGGGGTAACAGGGGTGGGGAATCAGAGGCGGGGAAACAGAGGCGGGGAATCAGATATGGGGAATCAGAGGCGGGGAATTAGAGTTGGGGAATCAGAGGCGGGGAATCAGAGGCGGGGAAACAGAGGCGGGGAATCAAACACGGGGAATCAGAGGTGGGGAATCAGAGGTTGGGAATCAGAGGCAGGGAATCAGAGGCGGGGAATCAGAGGCGGGGAATCAGAGGCAGGGAATCAGATGTGCGGAATCGGAGATGGGGAATCAGAGGCAGGGAATCAGAGGCGGGGAATCAGAGGCGGGGAACCAGAGGCCGGGAATCAGATATGGGGAAACAGAGGCGGGGAATCAGAGGCGGGGAAACAGAGGCGGGGAATCAGAGGCGGGGAAACAGAGGCTGGGAATCAGATATGGGGAATCAGAGGTGGGGAATCAGAGGTTGGGAATCAGAGGCAGGGAATAAGAGGCTTGGAATCAGATGCAGGGAATCAGATGCGGGGAATCAGAGGCGGGGAATCAGAGCTGGGGAATCAGAGGTGGGGAATTAGAGTTGTGGAATCAGAGGCGGGGACTTAGATATTGGGAAACAGAGGCGGGGAATCAGAGGCGGGGAAACAGAAGCGGGGAATCAGATATGGGGAATCAGAGATGGGGAATCAGAGGCAGGGAATCAGATGTGCGGAATCAGAGATGGGGAATCAAAGGCAGGGAATCAGAATCAGTAGCAGGGAATCAGAGGTGGGGAATCAGAGTCCGGGAATCAGAGATGGGGATTCAGAGGCGGGGAATGAGATATGGGGAATCAGAGGCGGGGAATCAGAGGCGGGGAAACAGAGGCGGGGAATCAGATATGGGGAATCAGAGGTGGCGAATCAAAGGCGGTGAATCAGAGTTGGGGAATCAGAGGCCGGGAATCAGAGGCAGGGAATCAAACACGGGGAATCAGAGGCGGGGAATCATAGCTGGCGAATCAGAGGCGGGGAATCAGAGGTGGGGAATCAGAGGCGGGGAATCAGATATTGGGAATCAGAGGTGGGGAATCAGAGGCGGGGAAACAGAGGCGGGGAATCAGATATGGGGTATCAGAGGTGGGGAATCACAGGTTGTGAATCAGAGATGGGGAATCAGAGGCGGGGAATCAGAGGCCGGTAATCAGACGCGGGTAATCAGACGCGGGGTATCAGAGGCGGGGAATCAGAGCTGGGAAATTAGAGGCAGGGAATCAGAGTTGGGGATTCAGAGGCGGGGAATCAGATATGGGGAAACAGAGGCGGGGAATCAGATGCGGGCAAATAGAGGCGGGGATCAGATATGGGGAAACAGAGGCGGGGAATCAGAGGCGGGGAAACAGAGGCGTGGAATCAGATATGGGGAATCAGAGGTGGTTAATCAGAGGCGGGGAATCAGAGGCAGGGAATCAGAGATGGGGATTCAGAGGCGGGGAATGAGATATGGGGAATCAGAGGCGGGGAATCAGAGGCGGGGAAACAGAGGCGGGGAATCAGATATGGGGAATCAGAGGTGGCGAAACAAAGGCGGTGAATCAGAGATGGGGAATCAGAGGCCGGGAATCAGAGGCAGGGAATCAAACACGTGGAATCAGAGGCGGGGAATCATAGCTGGTGAATCAGAGGCGGGGAATCAGAGGTGGGGAATCAGAGGCGGGGAATCAGGTATTGGGAATCAGAGGTGGGGAATCAGAGGCGGGGAAACAGAGGCGGGGAATCAGATATGGGGTATCAGAGGTGGGGAATCAGAGGTTGTGAATCAGAGATGGGGAATCAGAGGCGGGGAATCAGAGGCCGGTAATCAGAATCAGAAGCGGGGAGTCAGAGGACGGGAATCAGAGGCCTGGAATCAGATGCTGGGAATAAGAGGCCGGGAATCAGAGGTGGGGAATCAGAGTCCGGGAATCAGAGATGGGGAGTCAGAGGCGGGGAATGAGATATGGAGAATCAGAGGCGGGGAATCAGAGGCGGGGAAACAGAGGTGGGGAATCAGATATGGGGAATCAGAGGTGGCGAATCAAAGGCAGTGAATCAGAGATGGGGAATCAGAGGCGGGGAATCAGAGGCAGGGAATCAAACACGGGGAATCAGAGGCGGGGAATCAGAGCTGGGGAATCAGAGGCTGGGAATCAAAGTTGGGGAATCAGAGGCAGGGAATCAGATATGGGGAAACAGGGGAGGGGAATCAGAGGCGGGGAAACAGAGGCAGGGAATCAGATATGGGGAATCAGAGGCGGGGAATTAGAGTTGGGGAATCAGAGGCGGGGAATCAGAGGCGGGGAAACAGAGGCGGGGAATCAAACACGGGGAATCAGAGGTGGGGAATCAGAGGTTGGGAATCAGATGCAGGGAATCAGAGGCGGGGAATCAGAGGCGGGGAATCAGAGGCAGGGAATCAGATGTGCGGAATCGGAGATGGGGAATCAGAGGCAGGGAATCAGAGGCGGGGAATCAGAGGCGGGGAATCAGAGGCCGGGAATCAGATATGGGGAAACAGAGGCGGGGAAACAGAGGCTGGGGATCAGATATGGGGAATCAGAGGTGGGGAATCAGAGGTTGGGAATCAGAGGCAGGGAATCAGAGGCTTGGAATCAGATGCAGGGAATCAGATGCGGGGAATCAGAGGCGGGGAATCAGAGCTGGGGAATCAGATGCTGGGAATCAAAGTTGGGGAATCAGAGGCAGGGAATCAGATATGGGGAAACAGGGGTGGGGAATCAGAGGCGGGGAAACAGAGGCGGGGAATCAGATATGGGGAATCAAAGGCGGGGAATTAGAGTTGGGGAATCAGAGGCGGGGAATCAGAGACGGGGAAACAGAGGCGGGGAATCAAACACGGGGAATCAGAGGTGGGGAATCAGAGGTTGGGAATCAGAGGCAGGGAATCAGAGGCGGTGAATCAGAGGCGGGGAATCAGAGGCAGGGAATCAGATGTGCGGAATCGGAGATGGGGAATCAGAGGCAGGGAATCAGAGGCGGGGAATCAGAGGCGGGGAACCAGAGGCCGGGAATCAGATATGGGGAAACAGAGGCGGGGAATCAGAGGCGGGGAAACAGAGGCTGGGAATCAGATATGGGGAATCAGAGGTGGGGAATCAGAGGTTGGGAATCAGAGGCAGGGAATAAGAGGCTTGGAATCAGATGCAGGGAATCAGATGCGGGGAATCAGAGGCGGGGAATCAGAGCTGGGGAATCAGAGGTGGGGAATTAGAGTTGTGGAATCAGAGGCGGGGACTTAGATATTGGGAAACAGAGGCGGGGAATCAGAGGCGGGGAAACAGAAGCGGGGAATCAGATATGGGGAATCAGAGATGGGGAATCAGAGGCAGGGAATCAGATGTGCGGAATCAGAGATGGGGAATCAAAGGCAGGGAATCAGAATCAGTAGCAGGGAATCAGAGGTGGGGAATCAGAGTCCGGGAATCAGAGATGGGGATTCAGAGGCGGGGAATGAGATATGGGGAATCAGAGGCGGGGAAACAGAGGCGGGGAATCAGATATGGGGAATCAGAGGTGGCGAATCAAAGGCGGTGAATCAGAGTTGGGGAATCAGAGGCCGGGAATCAGAGGCAGGGAATCAAACACGGGGAATCAGAGGCGGGGAATCATAGCTGGCGAATCAGAGGCGGGGAATCAGAGGTGGGGAATCAGAGGCGGTGAATCAGATATTGGGAATCAGAGGTGGGGAATCAGAGGCGGGGAAACAGAGGCGGGGAATCAGATATGGGGTATCAGAGGTGGGGAATCACAGGTTGTTAATCAGAGATGGGGAATCAGAGGCGGGGAATCAGAGGCCGGTAATCAGACGCGGGTAATCAGACGTGGGGTATCAGAGGCGGGGAATCAGAGCTGGGAAATTAGAGGCAGGGAATCAGAGTTGGGGATTCAGAGGCGGGGAATCAGATATGGGGAAACAGAGGCGGGGAATCAGATGCGGGCAAATAGAGGCGGGGATCAGATATGGGGAAACAGAGGCGGGGAATCAGAGGCGGGGAAACAGAGGCGTGGAATCAGATATGGGGAATCAGAGGTGGTTAATCAGAGGCGGGGAATCAGAGGCAGGGAATCAGAGATGGGGATTCAGAGGCGGGGAATGAGATATGGGGAATCAGAGGCGGGGAATCAGAGGCGGGGAAACAGAGGCGGGGAATCAGATATGGGGAATCAGAGGTGGCGAAACAAAGGCGGTGAATCAGAGATGGGGAATCAGAGGCCGGGAATCAGAGGCAGGGAATCAAACACGGGGAATCAGAGGCGGGGAATCATAGCTGGTGAATCAGAGGCGGGGAATCAGAGGTGGGGAATCAGAGGCGGGGAATCAGGTATTGGGAATCAGAGGTGGGGAATCAGAGGCGGGGAAACAGAGGCGGGGAATCAGATATGGGGTATCAGAGGTGGGGAATCAGAGGTTGTGAATCAGAGATGGGGAATCAGAGGCGGGGAATCAGAGGCCGGTAATCAGACGCGGGGAATCAGAGGCGGGGAATCAGAGCTGGGAAATTAGATGCAGGGAATCAGAGTTGGGGATTCAGAGGTGGGGAATCAGATATGGGGAAACAGAGGCGGGGAATCAGATGCGGGCAAATAGAGGCGGGGATCAGATATGGGGAAACAGAGGCGGGGAATCAGAGGCGGGGAAACAGAGGCGTGGAATCAGATATGGGGAATCAGAGGTGGGGAATCAGAGGTTGGGAATCAGAGGCTGGGAATCAGAGGCTGGGAATCAGATGCATGGAATCAGATGCGGGGAATCAGAGGCGGGGAATCAGAGCTGGGGAATCAGAGGTGGGGAATGAAAGTTGGGGAATCAGAGGCGGGGACTTAGATATGGGGAAACAGAGGCGGGGAATCAGAGGCGGGGAAACAGAGGCGGGGAATCAGATATGGGGAATCAGAGGTGGGGAATCAGAGGCAGGGAATTAGATTTGCGGAATCAGAGATGGGGAATCAGAAGCAGGGAATCAGAGGCCGGGAATCAGAGGCCGGAATCAGATGCCGGGAATAAGAGGCCGGGAATCAGAGATGGGGAATCAGAGGCGGGGAATGAGATATGGGGAATCAGAGGCGGGGAATCAGAGGCGGGGAAACAGATGCGAGGAATCAGATATGGGGAATCAGAGGTGGCGAATCAAAGGCGGTGAATCAGAGATGGGGAATCAGAGGCGGGGAATCAGAGGCAGGGGATCAAACACGGGGAATCAGAGGCGGGGAATCAGAGCCGAGGAATCAGAGGCGGGGAATCAGAGTTGGGGAATCAGAGGTGGGGTATCAGAGTTGGGGAATCAGAGGCAGGGACTTAGATATTGGGAAACAGAGGCGGGGAATCAAAGGTGGGGAAACAGAGGCGGGGAATCAGATATGGGGAATCAGAGGTGGGGAATCAGAGGCAGGGAATTAGATTTGCGGAATCAGAGGCAGGGAATCAGAAACAGACGCAGGGAATCAGAGGCCGGGAATCAGAGGCCGGAATCAGATGCCGGGAATAAGAGGCCGGGAATCAGAGGTGGGGAATCAGAGTCCGGGAATCAGAGATGGGGAGTCAGAGGCGGGGAATGAGATATGGGGAATCAGAGGCGAGGAATCAGAGGCGGGGAAACAGAGGCGGGGAATCAGATATGGGGAATCAGAGCTGGGGAATCAGAGGCAGGGGATCAAACACGGGGAAATAGAGGCGGGGAATCACAGCTGGGGAATCAGAGGTGGGGAATCAGAGTTGGGGAATCAGAGGCGGGGAATCAGAGCTGGGGAATCAGAGGTGGGGAATCAGAGTCGGGGAATCAGAGGCAGGGAATCGGATGTGCGGAATCAGAGATGGGGAATCAGAGGTGGGGAATCAGAGGCGGTGAATCTGAGATGGGGAATCAGAGGCGTGGAATCAGAGGCAGGTTTTCAGACACGGGGATTCAGAGGCTGGGAATCAGACGGGGGGAATCAAAGGCGGGGAATGAAGCTGGGGAATCAGAGGCAGGGAATCAGAGTTGGGGATTCAGAGGCGGGGAATCAGATATGGGGAAACAGAGGCGGGGAATCAGAGGCAGGCAAACAGAGGCGGGGAATTAGATATGGGGAATCAGTGGTGGGGAATCAGAGGTGGTGAATCAGAGATGGGGAATCACAGGCGGGGAATCAGAGGCAGGGAATAGAACGCGGGGAATCAGAGGCAGGGAATCAGAGCTGGGGAATAAGAGGCGGGGAATCATAGTTGGGAATCAGAGGCGGGGAATCAGATATGGGGAAACAGAGGCGGGGAATCAGGGGCGGGGAAACAGAGGCGGGGAATCAGATATGGGGAATCGGATGTGGGGAATCAGAGGCGGGGAATCAGAGCTGTGGAATCAGAGGCGGGGAATCAGAGTTGGGGCATCAGAGGTGGGGAATTAGATATGGGGAAACAGAGGCGGGGAATCAGAGGCGTGGAAACAGAGGCGGGGAATCAGATATGGGGAATCAGAGGTGGGGAATCAGAGGCAGGTAATCAGATGTGCGGAATCAGAGATGGGGAATCAGAGGCAGGGAATCAGAATCAGAAGCGGGGAGTCAGAGGACGGGAATCAGAGGCCTGGAATCAGATGCTGGGAATAAGAGGCCGGGAATCAGAGGTGGGGAATCAGAGTCCGGGAATCAGAGATGGGGAGTCAGAGGCGGGGAATGAGATATGGAGAATCAGAGGCGGGGAATCAGAGGCGGGGAAACAGAGGTGGGGAATCAGAGCTGGGGAATCAGAGGCTGGGAATCAAAGTTGGGGAATCAGAGGCAGGGAATCAGATATGGGGAAACAGGGGCGGGGAATCAGAAGCGGGGAAACAGAGGCGGGGAATCAGATATGGGGAATCAGAGGCGGGGAATTAGAGTTGGGGAATCAGAGGCGGGGAATCAGAGGCGGGGAAACAGAGGCGGGGATTCAAACACGGGGAATCAGAGGTGGGGAATCAGAGGTTGGGAATCAGTGGCAGGGAATCAGAGGCGGGGAATCAGAGGCGGGGAATCAGAGGCAGGGAATCAGATGTGCGGAATCGGAGATAGGGAATCAGAGGCGGGGAATCAGAGGCGGGGAATCAGAGGCCGGGAATCAGATATGGGGAAACAGAGGCGGGGAATCAGAGGCGGGGAAACAGAGGCTGGGAATCAGATATGGGGAATCAGAGGTGGGGAATCAGAGGTTGGGAATCAGAGGCAGGGAATCAGAGGCTTGGAATCAGATGCAGGGAATCAGATGCTGGGAATCAGAGGCGGGGAATCAGAGCTGGGGAATCAGAGGTGGGGAATCAGAGTTGGGGAATCAGAGGCGGGGACTTAGATATTGGGAAACAGAGGCAGGGAATCAGAGGCGGGGAATCAGATATGGGGAATCAGAGATGGGGAATCAGAGGCAGGGAATCAGATGTGCGGAATCAGAGATGGGGAATCAAAGGCAGGGAATCAGAATCAGAAGCAGGGAATCAGAGGCCGGGAATCAGAGGCCGGAATCAGATGCCGGGAATAAGAGGCCGGAAATCAGAGGTGGGGAATCAGAGTCCGGGAATCAGAGATTGGGATTCAGAGGCGGGGAATGAGATATGGGGAATCAGAGGCAGGGAATCAGAGGCGGGGAAACAGAGGCGGGGAATCAGATATGGCGAATCAGAGGTGGCGAATCAAAGGCGGTGAATCAGAGATGGGGAATCAGAGGCCGGGAATCAGAGGCAGGGAATCAAACACGGGGAATCAGAGGAGGGGAATCAGATATGGGGTATCAGAGGTGGGGAATCAGAGGTTGTGAATCAGAGATGGGGAATCAGAGGCGGGGAATCAGAGGCCGGTAATCAGACGCGGGGAATCAGAGGCGGGGAATCAGAGCTGGGAAATTAGATGCAGGGAATCAGAGTTGGGGATTCAGAGGTGGGGAATCAGATATGGGGAAACAGAGGCGGGGAATCAGATGCGGGCAAATAGAGGCGGGGATCAGATATGGGGAAACAGAGGCGGGGAATCAGAGGCGGGGAAACAGAGGCGTGGAATCAGATATGGGGAATCAGAGGTGGGGAATCAGAGGTTGGGAATCAGAGGCTGGGAATCAGAGGCTGGGAATCAGATGCATGGAATCAGATGCGGGGAATCAGAGGCGGGGAATCAGAGCTGGGGAATCAGAGGTGGGGAATGAAAGTTGGGGAATCAGAGGCGGGGACTTAGATATGGGGAAACAGAGGCGGGGAATCAGAGGCGGGGAAACAGAGGCGGGGAATCAGATATGGGGAATCAGAGGTGGGGAATCAGAGGCAGGGAATTAGATTTGCGGAATCAGAGATGGGGAATCAGAAGCAGGGAATCAGAGGCCGGGAATCAGAGGCCGGAATCAGATGCCGGGAATAAGAGGCCGGGAATCAGAGATGGGGAATCAGAGGCGGGGAATGAGATATGGGGAATCAGAGGCGGGGAATCAGAGGCGGGGAAACAGATGCGAGGAATCAGATATGGGGAATCAGAGGTGGCGAATCAAAGGCGGTGAATCAGAGATGGGGAATCAGAGGCGGGGAATCAGAGGCAGGGGATCAAACACGGGGAATCAGAGGCGGGGAATCAGAGCCGAGGAATCAGAGGCGGGGAATCAGAGTTGGGGAATCAGAGGTGGGGTATCAGAGTTGGGGAATCAGAGGCAGGGACTTAGATATTGGGAAACAGAGGCGGGGAATCAAAGGTGGGGAAACAGAGGCGGGGAATCAGATATGGGGAATCAGAGGTGGGGAATCAGAGGCAGGGAATTAGATTTGCGGAATCAGAGGCAGGGAATCAGAAACAGACGCAGGGAATCAGAGGCCGGGAATCAGAGGCCGGAATCAGATGCCGGGAATAAGAGGCCGGGAATCAGAGGTGGGGAATCAGAGTCCGGGAATCAGAGATGGGGAGTCAGAGGCGGGGAATGAGATATGGGGAATCAGAGGCGAGGAATCAGAGGCGGGGAAACAGAGGCGGGGAATCAGATATGGGGAATCAGAGCTGGGGAATCAGAGGCAGGGGATCAAACACGGGGAAATAGAGGCGGGGAATCACAGCTGGGGAATCAGAGGTGGGGAATCAGAGTTGGGGAATCAGAGGCGGGGAATCAGAGCTGGGGAATCAGAGGTGGGGAATCAGAGTCGGGGAATCAGAGGCAGGGAATCGGATGTGCGGAATCAGAGATGGGGAATCAGAGGTGGGGAATCAGAGGCGGTGAATCTGAGATGGGGAATCAGAGGCGTGGAATCAGAGGCAGGTTTTCAGACACGGGGATTCAGAGGCTGGGAATCAGACGGGGGGAATCAAAGGCGGGGAATGAAGCTGGGGAATCAGAGGCAGGGAATCAGAGTTGGGGATTCAGAGGCGGGGAATCAGATATGGGGAAACAGAGGCGGGGAATCAGAGGCAGGCAAACAGAGGCGGGGAATTAGATATGGGGAATCAGTGGTGGGGAATCAGAGGTGGTGAATCAGAGATGGGGAATCACAGGCGGGGAATCAGAGGCAGGGAATAGAACGCGGGGAATCAGAGGCAGGGAATCAGAGCTGGGGAATAAGAGGCGGGGAATCATAGTTGGGAATCAGAGGCGGGGAATCAGATATGGGGAAACAGAGGCGGGGAATCAGGGGCGGGGAAACAGAGGCGGGGAATCAGATATGGGGAATCGGATGTGGGGAATCAGAGGCGGGGAATCAGAGCTGTGGAATCAGAGGCGGGGAATCAGAGTTGGGGCATCAGAGGTGGGGAATTAGATATGGGGAAACAGAGGCGGGGAATCAGAGGCGTGGAAACAGAGGCGGGGAATCAGATATGGGGAATCAGAGGTGGGGAATCAGAGGCAGGTAATCAGATGTGCGGAATCAGAGATGGGGAATCAGAGGCAGGGAATCAGAATCAGAAGCGGGGAGTCAGAGGACGGGAATCAGAGGCCTGGAATCAGATGCTGGGAATAAGAGGCCGGGAATCAGAGGTGGGGAATCAGAGTCCGGGAATCAGAGATGGGGAGTCAGAGGCGGGGAATGAGATATGGAGAATCAGAGGCGGGGAATCAGAGGCGGGGAAACAGAGGTGGGGAATCAGAGCTGGGGAATCAGAGGCTGGGAATCAAAGTTGGGGAATCAGAGGCAGGGAATCAGATATGGGGAAACAGGGGCGGGGAATCAGAAGCGGGGAAACAGAGGCGGGGAATCAGATATGGGGAATCAGAGGCGGGGAATTAGAGTTGGGGAATCAGAGGCGGGGAATCAGAGGCGGGGAAACAGAGGCGGGGAATCAAACACGGGGAATCAGAGGTGGGGAATCAGAGGTTGGGAATCAGTGGCAGGGAATCAGAGGCGGGGAATCAGAGGCGGGGAATCAGAGGCAGGGAATCAGATGTGCGGAATCGGAGATAGGGAATCAGAGGCGGGGAATCAGAGGCGGGGAATCAGAGGCCGGGAATCAGATATGGGGAAACAGAGGCGGGGAATCAGAGGCGGGGAAACAGAGGCTGGGAATCAGATATGGGGAATCAGAGGTGGGGAATCAGAGGTTGGGAATCAGAGGCAGGGAATCAGAGGCTTGGAATCAGATGCAGGGAATCAGATGCGGGGAATCAGAGGCGGGGAATCAGAGCTGGGGAATCAGAGGTGGGGAATCAGAGTTGGGGAATCAGAGGCGGGGACTTAGATATTGGGAAACAGAGGCAGGGAATCAGAGGCGGGGAATCAGATATGGGGAATCAGAGATGGGGAATCAGAGGCAGGGAATCAGATGTGCGGAATCAGAGATGGGGAATCAAAGGCAGGGAATCAGAATCAGAAGCAGGGAATCAGAGGCCGGGAATCAGAGGCCGGAATCAGATGCCGGGAATAAGAGGCCGGAAATCAGAGGTGGGGAATCAGAGTCCGGGAATCAGAGATTGGGATTCAGAGGCGGGGAATGAGATATGGGGAATCAGAGGCAGGGAATCAGAGGCGGGGAAACAGAGGCGGGGAATCAGATATGGCGAATCAGAGGTGGCGAATCAAAGGCGGTGAATCAGAGATGGGGAATCAGAGGCCGGGAATCAGAGGCAGGGAATCAAACACGGGGAATCAGAGGAGGGGAATCAGAATTGGGGAATCAGAGATGGGGAATCAGAGATGGGGAATCAGAGGCAGGGAATCAGACGCGGGGAATCAGAGGTGGTGAATCAGAGATGTGGAATCAGAGGCGGGGAATCAGAGGCAGGGAATCAGACGCGGGGAATAAGAGGCGGGGAATCATAGCTGGCGAATCAGAGGCGGGGAATCAGAGGTGGGGAATCAGAGGTGGGGAATCAGATATTGGGAATCAGAGGTGGGGAATCAGAGGCGGGGAAACAGAGGCGGGGAATCAGAGGCGGGGAAACAGAGGCAGGGAATCAGATATGGGGAATCAGAGGCGGGGAATTAGAGTTGGGGAATCAGAGGCGGGGAATCAGAGGCAGTGAATCAAACACGGGGAATCAGAGGCGGGGAATCAGAGCTGGGGAATCAGAGGCTGGGAATCAAAGTTGGGGAATCAGAGGCAGGGAATCAGATATGGGAAAACAGGGGCGGGGAATCAGAGGCGGGGAAACAGAGGCAGGGAATCAGATATGGGGAATCAGAGGCGGGGAATTAGAGTTGGGGAATCAGAGGCGGGGAATCAGAGGCGGGGAAACAGAGGCGGGGAATCAAACACGGGGAATCAGAGGTGGGGAATCAGAGGTTGGGAATCAGATGCAGGGAATCAGAGGCGGGGAATCAGAGGTGGGGAATCAGAGGCAGGGAATCAGATGTGCGGAATCGGAGATGGGGAATCAGAGGCAGGGAATCAGAGGCGGGGAATCAGAGGTGGGGAATCAGAGGCCGGGAATCAGATATGGGGAAACAGAGGCGGGGAAACAGAGGCTGGGGATCAGATATGGGGAATCAGAGGTGGGGAATCAGAGGTTGGGAATCAGAGGCAGGGAATCAGAGGCTTGGAATCAGATGCAGGGAATCAGATGCGGGGAATCAGAGGTGGGGAATCAGAGTTGGGGAATCAGAGGTGGGGAATCAGAGCTGGGGAATCAGAGGTGGGGAATCAGAGTCGGGGAATCAGAGGCAGGGAATCGGATGTGCGGAATCAGAGATGGGGAATCAGAGGTGGGGAATCAGAGGCGGTGAATCTGAGATGGGGAATCAGAGGCGTGGAATCAGAGGCAGGTTTTCAGACACGGGGATTCAGAGGCTGGGAATCAGACGGGGGGAATCAAAGGCGGGGAATGAAGCTGGGGAATCAGAGGCAGGGAATCAGAGTTGGGGATTCAGAGGCGGGGAATCAGATATGGGGAAACAGAGGCGGGGAATCAGAGGCAGGCAAACAGAGGCGGGGAATTAGATATGGGGAATCAGTGGTGGGGAATCAGAGGTGGTGAATCAGAGATGGGGAATCACAGGCGGGGAATCAGAGGCAGGGAATAGAACGCGGGGAATCAGAGGCAGGGAATCAGAGCTGGGGAATAAGAGGCGGGGAATCATAGTTGGGAATCAGAGGCGGGGAATCAGATATGGGGAAAGAGAGGCGGGGAATCAGGGGCGGGGAAACAGAGGCGGGGAATCAGATATGGGGAATCGGATGTGGGGAATCAGAGGCGGGGAATCAGAGCTGTGGAATCAGAGGCGGGGAATCAGAGTTGGGGCATCAGAGGTGGGGAATTAGATATGGGGAAACAGAGGCGGGGAATCAGAGGCGTGGAAACAGAGGCGGGGAATCAGATATGGGGAATCAGAGGTGGGGAATCAGAGGCAGGTAATCAGATGTGCGGAATCAGAGATGGGGAATCAGAGGCAGGGAATCAGAATCAGAAGCGGGGAGTCAGAGGACGGGAATCAGAGGCCTGGAATCAGATGCTGGGAATAAGAGGCCGGGAATCAGAGGTGGGGAATCAGAGTCCGGGAATCAGAGATGGGGAGTCAGAGGCGGGGAATGAGATATGGAGAATCAGAGGCGGGGTATCAGAGGCGGGGAAACAGAGGTGGGGAATCAGATATGGGGAATCAGAGGTGGCGAATCAAAGGCGGTGAATCAGAGATGGGGAATCAGAGCTGGGGAATCAGAGGCTGGGAATCAATGTTGGGGAATCAGAGGCAGGGAATCAGATATGGGGAAACAGGGGCGGGGAATCAGAGGCGGGGAAACAGAGGCAGGGAATCAGATATGGGGAATCAGAGGCGGGGAATTAGAGTTGGGGAATCAGAGGCGGGGAATCAGAGGTGGGGAAACAGAGGCGGGGAATCAAACACGGGGAATCAGAGGTGGGGAATCAGAGGTTGGGAATCAGATGCAGGGAATCAGAGGCGGGGAATCAGAGGCGGGGAATCAGAGGCAGGGAATCAGATGTGCGGAATCGGAGATGGGGAATCAGAGGCAGGGAATCAGAGGCGGGGAATCAGAGGCGGGGAATCAGAGGCCGGGAATCAGATATGGGGAAACAGAGGCGGGGAAACAGAGGCTGGGGATCAGATATGGGGAAACAGAGGTGGGGAATCAGAGGTTGGGAATCAGAGGCAGGGAATCAGAGGCTTGGAATCAGATGCAGGGAATCAGATGCGGAGAATCAGAGGCGGGGAATCAGAGCTGGGGAATCAGATGCTGGGAATCAAAGTTGGGGAATCAGAGGCAGGGAATCAGATATGGGGAAACAGGGGTGGGGAATCAGAGGCGGGGAAACAGAGGCGGGGAATCAGATATGGGGAATCAGAGGCGGGGAATTAGAGTTGGGGAATCAGAGGCGGGGAATCAGAGGCGGGGAAACAGAGGCGGGGAATCAAACACGGGGAATCAGAGGTGGGGAATCAGAGGTTGGGAATCAGAGGCAGGGAATCAGAGGCGGGGAATCAGAGGCGGGGAATCAGAGGCAGGGAATCAGATGTGCGGAATCGGAGATGGGGAATCAGAGGCAGGGAATCAGAGGCGGGGAATCAGAGGCGGGGAACCAGAGGCCGGGAATCAGATATTGGGAAACAGAGGCGGGGAATCAGAGGCGGGGAAACAGAGGCTGGGAATCAGATATGGGGAATCAGAGGTGGGGAATCAGAGGTTGGGAATCAGAGGCAGGGAATAAGAGGCTTGGAATCAGATGCAGGGAATCAGATGCGGGGAATCAGAGGCGGGGAATCAGAGATGGGGATTCAGAGGCGGGGAATGAGATATGGGGAATCAGAGGCGGGGAATCAGAGGCGGGGAAACAGAGGCGGGGAATCAGATATGGGGAATCAGAGGTGGCGAATCAAAGGCGGTGAATCAGAGTTGGGGAATCAGAGGCCGGGAATCAGAGGCAGGGAATCAAACACGGGGAATCAGAGGCGGGGAATCATAGCTGGCGAATCAGAGGCGGGGAATCAGAGGCCGGGAATCAGATATGGGGAAACAGAGGCGGGGAAACAGAGGCTGGGGATCAGATATGGGGAAACAGAGGTGGGGAATCAGAGGTTGGGAATCAGAGGCAGGGAATCAGAGGCTTGGAATCAGATGCAGGGAATCAGATGCGGAGAATCAGAGGCGGGGAATCAGAGCTGGGGAATCAGATGCTGGGAATCAAAGTTGGGGAATCAGAGGCAGGGAATCAGATATGGGGAAACAGGGGTGGGGAATCAGAGGCGGGGAAACAGAGGCGGGGAATCAGATATGGGGAATCAGAGGCGGGGAATTAGAGTTGGGGAATCAGAGGCGGGGAATCAGAGGCGGGGAAACAGAGGCGGGGAATCAAACACGGGGAATCAGAGGTGGGGAATCAGAGGTTGGGAATCAGAGGCAGGGAATCAGAGGCGGGGAATCAGAGGCGGGGAATCAGAGGCAGGGAATCAGATGTGCGGAATCGGAGATGGGGAATCAGAGGCAGGGAATCAGAGGCGGGGAATCAGAGGCGGGGAACCAGAGGCCGGGAATCAGATATTGGGAAACAGAGGCGGGGAATCAGAGGCGGGGAAACAGAGGCTGGGAATCAGATATGGGGAATCAGAGGTGGGGAATCAGAGGTTGGGAATCAGAGGCAGGGAATAAGAGGCTTGGAATCAGATGCAGGGAATCAGATGCGGGGAATCAGAGGCGGGGAATCAGAGATGGGGATTCAGAGGCGGGGAATGAGATATGGGGAATCAGAGGCGGGGAATCAGAGGCGGGGAAACAGAGGCGGGGAATCAGATATGGGGAATCAGAGGTGGCGAATCAAAGGCGGTGAATCAGAGTTGGGGAATCAGAGGCCGGGAATCAGAGGCAGGGAATCAAACACGGGGAATCAGAGGCGGGGAATCATAGCTGGCGAATCAGAGGCGGGGAATCAGAGGTGGGGAATCAGAGGCGGGGAATCAGATATTGGGAATCAGAGGTGGGGAATCAGAGGCGGGGAAACAGAGGCGGGGAATCAGATATGGGGTATCAGAGGTGGGGAATCAGAGGTTGTGAATCAGAGATGGGGAATCAGAGGCGGGGAATCAGAGGCCGGTAATCAGACGCGGGGAATCAGAGGCGGGGAATCAGAGCTGGGAAATTAGAGGCAGGGAATCAGAGTTGGGGATTCAGAGGCGGGGAATCAGATATGGGGAAACAGAGGCGGGGAATCAGATGCGGGCAAATAGAGGCGGGGATCAGATATGGGGAAACAGAGGCGGGGAATCAGAGGCGGGGAAACAGAGGCGTGGAATCAGATATGGGGAATCAGAGGTGGGGAATCAGAGGTTGGGAATCAGAGGCTGGGAATCAGAGGCTGGGAATCAGATGCATGGAATCAGATGCGGGGAATCAGAGGCGGGGAATCAGAGCTGGGGAATCAGAGGTGGGGAATCAAAGTTGGGGAATCAGAGGCGGGGACTTAGATATGGGGAAACAGAGGCTGGGAATCAGAGGCGGGGAACCAGAGGCGGGGAATCAGATATGGGGAATCAGAGGTGGGGAATCAGAGGCAGGGAATTAGATTTGCGGAATCAGAGATGGGGAATCAGAAGCAGGGAATCAGAGACCGGGAATCAGAGGCCGGAATCAGATGCCAGGAATAAGAGGCCGGGAATCAGAGGTGGGGAATCAGAGTCCGGGAATCAGAGATGGGGAATCAGAGGCGGGGAATGAGATATGGGGAATCCGAGGCGGGGAAACAGAGGCGAGGAATCAGATATGGGGAATCAGAGGTGGCGAATCAAAGGCGGTGAATCAGAGATGGGGAATCAGAGGCGGGGAATCAGAGGCAGGGGATCAAACACGGGGAATCAGAGGCGGGGAATCAGAGCTGGGGAATCAGAGGCGGGGAATCAGAGTTGGGGAATCAGAGGTGGGGAATCAGAGTTGGGGAATCAGAGGCGGGGACTTAGATATTGGGAAACAGAGGCGGGGAATCAAAGGTGGGGAAACAGAGGCGGGGAATCAGATATGGGGAATCAGAGGTGGGGAATCAGAGGCAGGGAATCAAACACGGGGAATCAGATGCGGGGAATCAGAGCTGGGGAATCAGAGGCGGGGAATCAGAGTTGGGGAATCAGAGGCGGGGAATCAGACGCAGGGAATCAATATGGGAAATCAGAGGTGGGGAATCAGACGCAGGGAATCAATATGGGAAATCAGAGTTGGGGAATCAGAGGTTGGGAATCAAAGGATGGGAATCAGAGGCGAGGAATCAGAGCTGGGGAATCAGAGGCGGGGAATCAGAATTGGGGAATCAGAGATGGGGAATCAGAGATGGGGAATCAGAGGCGGGGAATCAGACGCGTGGAATCAGAGGTGGTGAATCAGAGATGTGGAATCAGAGGCGGGGAATCAGAGGCAGGGAATCAGACGCGGGGAATCAGAGGCGGGGAATCATAGCTGGCGAATCAGAGGCGGGGAATGAGATATGGGGAATCAGAGGCGGGGAATCAGAGGCGGGGAAACAGTGGCGAGGAATCAGATATGGGGAATCAGAGGTGGCGAATCAAAGGCGGTGAATCAGAGATGGGGAATCAGAGGCGGGGAATCAGAGGCAGGGGATCAAACACGGGGAATCAGAGGCGGGGAATCAGAGCTGTGAATCAGAGGCGGGGAATCAGAGTTGGGGAATCAGAGGCGGGGAATCAGAGCTGGGGAATCAGAGGTGGGGAATCAGAGTCGGGGAATCAGAGGCAGGGATTCGGATGTGCGGAATCAGAGATGGGGAATCAGAGGTGGGGAATCAGAGGCGGTGAATCTGAGATGGGGAATCAGAGGCGGGGAATCAGAGGCAGGTTATCAGACACGGGGATTCAGAGGCTGGGAATCAGACGGGGGGAATCAAAGGCGGGGAATGAAGCTGGGGAATCAGAGGCAGGGAATCAGAGTTGGGGAATCAGAGGCGGGGAATCAGAGTTGGGGAATCAGAGGCGGGGAATCAGAGCTGCGGAATCAGAGGTGGGGATCAGAGTCGGGGAATCAGAGGCAGGGGATCAAACACGGGGAATCTGAGGCGGGGAATCAGAGCTGGAGAATCAGAGGCGGGGAATCAGAGTTGGGGAATCAGAGGCGGGGAATCAGAGCTGCGGAATCAGAGGTGGGGATCAGAGTCGTGGAATCAGAGGCAGGGAATCAGATGTGCGGAATCAGAGATGGGGAATCAGAGGTGGGGAATCAGAGGCTGTGAATCAGAGATGGGGAATCATAGGCGGGGAATCAGAGGCAAGAAATCAGACACGGGGTTTCAGAGGCTGGGAATCAGACGGGGGAATCAAAGGCGGGGAATCAGAGCTGGGGAATCAGAGGCAGGGAATCAGAGTTGGGGATTCAGAGGCGGGGAATCAGATATGGGGAAACAGAGGCGGGGAATCAGAGTCGGGCAAACAGAGGCGGGGAATTAGATATGGGGAATCAGAGGTGGGGAATCAGAGGTGGTGAATCAGAGATGGGGAATCACAGGCGGGGAATCAGAGGCAGGGAATAGAACGCGGGGAATCAGAGGCAGGGAATCAGAGTTGGGGCATCAGAGGTTGGGAATTAGATATGGGGAAACAGAGGCGGGGAATCAGAGGCGGGGAAACAGAGGCGGGAAATAAGATATGGGGAATCAGAGGTGGGGAATCAGAGGCAGGGAATCAGATGTGCAGAATCAGAGATGGGGAATCAGAGGCAGGAATTCAGAATCAGAAGCGGGGAATCAGAGGCCGGGAAACAGAGGTGGGGAATCAGATATGGGGAATCAGAGGTGGGGAATCAGAGGCCGGAATCAGATGCCGGGAATAAGAGGCCGGGAATCAGAGGTGGGGAATCAGAGTCCGGGAATCAGAGATGGGGAATCAGAGGCGGGGAATGAGATATGGGGAATCAGAGGCGGGGAATCAGAGGCGGGGAAACAGAGGTGAGGAATCAGATATGGGGAATCAGAGGTGGCGAATCAAAGGCGATGAATCAGAGATGGGGAATCAGAGGCGTGGAATCAGAGGCAGGGAATCAAACACGGGGAATCAGAGGCGGGGAATCAGAGCTGGGGAATCAGAGGCGGGGAATCAGAGTTGGGGAATCAGAGGCGGGGAATCAGAGCTGGGGAATCAGAGGTGGGGATCAGAGTCGGGGAATCAGAGGCAGGGAATCAGATGTGCGGAATCAGAGATGGGGAATCAGAGGTGGGGAATCAGAGGCTGTGAATCAGAGATGGGGAATCAGAGGCGGGGAATCAGAGGCAAGAAATCAGACACGGGGTTTCAGAGGCTGGGAATCAGATATGGGGAAACAGAGGCGGGGAATCAGAGGCGGGCAAACAGAGGCGGGGAATTAGATATGGGGAATCAGAGGTGGGGAATCAGAGGCGGGCAAACAGAGGCGGGGAATTAGATATGGGGAATCAGTGGTGGGGAATCAGAGGTGGTTTATCAGAGATGGGGAATCACAGGCGGGGAATCAGAGGCAGGGAATAGAACGCTTGGAATCAGAGGCAGGGAATCAGAGCTGGGGAATCAGAGGCGGGGAATCATAGTTGGGAATCAGAGGCGGGGAATCAGGGGCGGGGAAACAGAGGCGGGGAATCAGATATGGGGAATCGGATGCGGGGAATCAGAGGCGGGGAATCAGATATGGGGAATCAGAGGTGGGGAATCAGAGGCAGGTAATCAGATGTGCGGAATCAGAGATGGGGAATCAGAGGCAGGGAAACAGAATCAGAAGCGGGGAGTGAGAGGCCGGGAATCAGAGGCCTGGAATCAGATGCTGGGAATAAGAGGCCGGGAATCAGAGGTGGGGAATCAGAGTCCGGGAATCAGAGATGGGGATTCAGAGGCGGGGAATGAGATATGGAGAATCAGAGGCGGGGAATCAGAGGCGGGAAAACAGAGGTGGGGAATCAGATATGGGGAATCAGAGGTGGCGAATCAAAGGTGGTGAATCAGAGATGGGGAATCAGAGGCGGGGAATCAGAGGCAGGGAATCAAACACGGGGAATCAGAGGCGGGGAATCAGAGCTGGGGAATCAGAGGCTGGGAATCAAAGTTGGGGAATCAGAGGCAGGGAATCAGATATTGGGAAACAGGGGCGGGGAATCAGAGGCGGGGAAACAGAGGCGGGGAATCAGATATGGGGAATCAGAGGCGGGGAATTAGAGTTGGGGAATCAGAGGCGGGGAATCAGAGGCGGGGAAACAGAGGCGGGGAATCAAACACGGGGAATCAGAGTTGGGGAATCAGAGGTTGGGAATCAGAGGCAGGGAATCAGAGGCGGGGAATCAGATATGGGGAAACAGAGGAGGGGAATCAGGGGCGGGGAAACAGAGGCGGGGAATCAGATATGGGGAATCGGATGCGGGGAATCAGAGGCGGGGAATCAGATATGGGGAATCAGAGGTGGGGAATCAGAGGCAGGTAATCAGATGTGCGGAATCAGAGATGGGGAATCAGAGGCAGGGAATCAGAATCAGAAGCGGGGAGTCAGAGGCCGGGAATCAGAGGCCTGGAATCAGATGCTGGGAATAAGAGGCCGGGAATCAGAGGTGGGGAATCAGAGTTCGGGAATCAGAGATGGGGATTCAGAGGCGGGGAATGAGATATGGAGAATCAGAGGCGGGGAATCAGAGGCGGGAAAACAGAGGTGGGGAATCAGATATGGGGAATCAGAGGTGGCGAATCAAAGGTGGTGAATCAGAGATGGGGAATCAGAGGCGGTGAATCAGAGGCAGGGAATCAAACACGGGGAATCAGAGGCGGGGAATCAGAGCTGGAGAATCAGAGGCTGGGAATCAAAGTTGGGGAATCAGAGGCAGGGAATCAGATATGGGGAAACAGGGGCGGGGAATCAGAAGCGGGGAAACAGAGGCGGGGAATCAGATATGGGGAATCAGAGGCGGGGAATTAGAGTTGGGGAATCAGAGGCGGGGAATCAGAGGCGGGGAAACAGAGGCGGGGAATCAAACACGGGGAATCAGAGGTGGGGAATCAGAGGTTGGGAATCAGAGGCAGGGAATCAGAGGCGGGGAAACAGAGGCGGGGAATCAGAGGCAGGGAATCAGATGTGCGGAATCGGAGATAGGGAATCAGAGGCGGGGAATCAGAGGCGGGGAATCAGAGGCCGGGAATCAGATATGGGGAAACAGAGGCGGGGAATCAGAGGCGGGGAAACAGAGGCTGGGAATCAGATATGGGGAATCAGAGGTGGGGAATCAGAGGTTGGGAATCAGAGGCCGGGAATCAGATATGGGGAAACAGAGGCGGGGAAACAGAGGCTGGGGATCAGATATGGGGAATCAGAGGTGGGGAATCAGAGGTTGGGAATCAGAGGCAGGGAATCAGAGGCTTGGAATCAGATGCAGGGAATCAGATGCGGGGAATCAGAGGTGGGGAATCAGAGTTGGGGAATCAGAGGTGGGGAATCAGAGCTGGGGAATCAGAGGTGGGGAATCAGAGTCGGGGAATCAGAGGCAGGGAATCGGATGTGCGGAATCAGAGATGGGGAATCAGAGGTGGGGAATCAGAGGCGGTGAATCTGAGATGGGGAATCAGAGGCGTGGAATCAGAGGCAGGTTTTCAGACACGGGGATTCAGAGGCTGGGAATCAGACGGGGGGAATCAAAGGCGGGGAATGAAGCTGGGGAATCAGAGGCAGGGAATCAGAGTTGGGGATTCAGAGGCGGGGAATCAGATATGGGGAAACAGAGGCGGGGAATCAGAGGCAGGCAAACAGAGGCGGGGAATTAGATATGGGGAATCAGTGGTGGGGAATCAGAGGTGGTGAATCAGAGATGGGGAATCACAGGCGGGGAATCAGAGGCAGGGAATAGAACGCGGGGAATCAGAGGCAGGGAATCAGAGCTGGGGAATAAGAGGCGGGGAATCATAGTTGGGAATCAGAGGCGGGGAATCAGATATGGGGAAACAGAGGCGGGGAATCAGGGGCGGGGAAACAGAGGCGGCGAATCAGATATGGGGAATCGGATGTGGGGAATCAGAGGCGGGGAATCAGAGCTGTGGAATCAGAGGCGGGGAATCAGAGTTGGGGCATCAGAGGTGGGGAATTAGATATGGGGAAACAGAGGCGGGGAATCAGAGGCGTGGAAACAGAGGCGGGGAATCAGATATGGGGAATCAGAGGTGGGGAATCAGAGGTAGGTAATCAGATGTGCGGAATCAGAGATGGGGAATCAGAGGCAGGGAATCAGAATCAGAAGCGGGGAGTCAGAGGACGGGAATCAGAGGCCTGGAATCAGATGCTGGGAATAAGAGGCCGGGAATCAGAGGTGGGGAATCAGAGTCCGGGAATCAGAGATGGGGAGTCAGAGGCGGGGAATGAGATATGGAGAATCAGAGGCGGGGTATCAGAGGCGGGGAAACAGAGGTGGGGAATCAGATATGGGGAATCAGAGGTGGCGAATCAAAGGCGGTGAATCAGAGATGGGGAATCAGAGCTGGGGAATCAGAGGCTGGGAATCAAAGTTGGGGAATCAGAGGCAGGGAATCAGATATGGGGAAACAGGGGCGGGGAATCAGAGGCGGGGAAACAGAGGCAGGGAATCAGATATGGGGAATCAGAGGCGGGGAATTAGAGTTGGGGAATCAGAGGCGGGGAATCAGAGGTGGGGAAACAGAGGCGGGGAATCAAACACGGGGAATCAGAGGTGGGGAATCAGAGGTTGGGAATCAGATGCAGGGAATCAGAGGCGGGGAATCAGAGGCGGGGAATCAGAGGCAGGGAATCAGATGTGCGGAATCGGAGATGGGGAATCAGAGGCAGGGAATCAGAGGCGGGGAATCAGAGGCGGGGAATCAGAGGCCGGGAATCAGATATGGGGAAACAGAGGCGGGGAAACAGAGGCTGGGGATCAGATATGGGGAAACAGAGGTGGGGAATCAGAGGTTGGGAATCAGAGGCAGGGAATCAGAGGCTTGGAATCAGATGCAGGGAATCAGATGCGGAGAATCAGAGGCGGGGAATCAGAGCTGGGGAATCAGATGCTGGGAATCAAAGTTGGGGAATCAGAGGCAGGGAATCAGATATGGGGAAACAGGGGTGGGGAATCAGAGGCGGGGAAACAGAGGCGGGGAATCAGATATGGGGAATCAGAGGCGGGGAATTAGAGTTGGGGAATCAGAGGCGGGGAATCAGAGGCGGGGAAACAGAGGCGGGGAATCAAACACGGGGAATCAGAGGTGGGGAATCAGAGGTTGGGAATCAGAGGCAGGGAATCAGAGGCGGGGAATCAGAGGCGGGGAATCAGAGGCAGGGAATCAGATGTGCGGAATCGGAGATGGGGAATCAGAGGCAGGGAATCAGAGGCGGGGAATCAGAGGCGGGGAACCAGAGGCCGGGAATCAGATATTGGGAAACAGAGGCGGGGAATCAGAGGCGGGGAAACAGAGGCTGGGAATCAGATATGGGGAATCAGAGGTGGGGAATCAGAGGTTGGGAATCAGAGGCAGGGAATAAGAGGCTTGGAATCAGATGCAGGGAATCAGATGCGGGGAATCAGAGGCGGGGAATCAGAGATGGGGATTCAGAGGCGGGGAATGAGATATGGGGAATCAGAGGCGGGGAATCAGAGGCGGGGAAACAGAGGCGGGGAATCAGATATGGGGAATCAGAGGTGGCGAATCAAAGGCGGTGAATCAGAGTTGGGGAATCAGAGGCCGGGAATCAGAGGCAGGGAATCAAACACGGGGAATCAGAGGCGGGGAATCATAGCTGGCGAATCAGAGGCGGGGAATCAGAGGTGGGGAATCAGAGGCGGGGAATCAGATATTGGGAATCAGAGGTGGGGAATCAGAGGCGGGGAAACAGAGGCGGGGAATCAGATATGGGGTATCAGAGGTGGGGAATCAGAGGTTGTGAATCAGAGATGGGGAATCAGAGGCGGGGAATCAGAGGCCGGTAATCAGACGCGGGGAATCAGAGGCGGGGAATCAGAGCTGGGAAATTAGAGGCAGGGAATCAGAGTTGGGGATTCAGAGGCGGGGAATCAGATATGGGGAAACAGAGGCGGGGAATCAGATGCGGGCAAATAGAGGCGGGGATCAGATATGGGGAAACAGAGGCGGGGAATCAGAGGCGGGGAAACAGAGGCGTGGAATCAGATATGGGGAATCAGAGGTGGGGAATCAGAGGTTGGGAATCAGAGGCTGGGAATCAGAGGCTGGGAATCAGATGCATGGAATCAGATGCGGGGAATCAGAGGCGGGGAATCAGAGCTGGGGAATCAGAGGTGGGGAATCAAAGTTGGGGAATCAGAGGCGGGGACTTAGATATGGGGAAACAGAGGCTGGGAATCAGAGGCGGGGAACCAGAGGCGGGGAATCAGATATGGGGAATCAGAGGTGGGGAATCAGAGGCAGGGAATTAGATTTGCGGAATCAGAGATGGGGAATCAGAAGCAGGGAATCAGAGACCGGGAATCAGAGGCCGGAATCAGATGCCAGGAATAAGAGGCCGGGAATCAGAGGTGGGGAATCAGAGTCCGGGAATCAGAGATGGGGAATCAGAGGCGGGGAATGAGATATGGGGAATCCGAGGCGGGGAAACAGAGGCGAGGAATCAGATATGGGGAATCAGAGGTGGCGAATCAAAGGCGGTGAATCAGAGATGGGGAATCAGAGGCGGGGAATCAGAGGCAGGGGATCAAACACGGGGAATCAGAGGCGGGGAATCAGAGCTGGGGAATCAGAGGCGGGGAATCAGAGTTGGGGAATCAGAGGTGGGGAATCAGAGTTGGGGAATCAGAGGCGGGGACTTAGATATTGGGAAACAGAGGCGGGGAATCAAAGGTGGGGAAACAGAGGCGGGGAATCAGATATGGGGAATCAGAGGTGGGGAATCAGAGGCAGGGAATCAAACACGGGGAATCAGATGCGGGGAATCAGAGCTGGGGAATCAGAGGCGGGGAATCAGAGTTGGGGAATCAGAGGCGGGGAATCAGACGCAGGGAATCAATATGGGAAATCAGACGCGGGGAATCAGAGGCGGGGAATCATAGCTGGCGAATCAGAGGCGGGGAATGAGATATGGGGAATCAGAGGCGGGGAATCAGAGGCGGGGAAACAGTGGCGAGGAATCAGATATGGGGAATCAGAGGTGGCGAATCAAAGGCGGTGAATCAGAGATGGGGAATCAGAGGCGGGGAATCAGAGGCAGGGGATCAAACACGGGGAATCAGAGGCGGGGAATCAGAGCTGTGAATCAGAGGCGGGGAATCAGAGTTGGGGAATCAGAGGCGGGGAATCAGAGCTGGGGAATCAGAGGTGGGGAATCAGAGTCGGGGAATCAGAGGCAGGGATTCGGATGTGCGGAATCAGAGATGGGGAATCAGAGGTGGGGAATCAGAGGCGGTGAATCTGAGATGGGGAATCAGAGGCGGGGAATCAGAGGCAGGTTATCAGACACGGGGATTCAGAGGCTGGGAATCAGACGGGGGGAATCAAAGGCGGGGAATGAAGCTGGGGAATCAGAGGCAGGGAATCAGAGTTGGGGAATCAGAGGCGGGGAATCAGAGTTGGGGAATCAGAGGCGGGGAATCAGAGCTGCGGAATCAGAGGTGGGGATCAGAGTCGGGGAATCAGAGGCAGGGGATCAAACACGGGGAATCTGAGGCGGGGAATCAGAGCTGGAGAATCAGAGGCGGGGAATCAGAGTTGGGGAATCAGAGGCGGGGAATCAGAGCTGCGGAATCAGAGGTGGGGATCAGAGTCGTGGAATCAGAGGCAGGGAATCAGATGTGCGGAATCAGAGATGGGGAATCAGAGGTGGGGAATCAGAGGCTGTGAATCAGAGATGGGGAATCATAGGCGGGGAATCAGAGGCAAGAAATCAGACACGGGGTTTCAGAGGCTGGGAATCAGACGGGGGAATCAAAGGCGGGGAATCAGAGCTGGGGAATCAGAGGCAGGGAATCAGAGTTGGGGATTCAGAGGCGGGGAATCAGATATGGGGAAACAGAGGCGGGGAATCAGAGTCGGGCAAACAGAGGCGGGGAATTAGATATGGGGAATCAGAGGTGGGGAATCAGAGGTGGTGAATCAGAGATGGGGAATCACAGGCGGGGAATCAGAGGCAGGGAATAGAACGCGGGGAATCAGAGGCAGGGAATCAGAGTTGGGGCATCAGAGGTTGGGAATTAGATATGGGGAAACAGAGGCGGGGAATCAGAGGCGGGGAAACAGAGGCGGGAAATAAGATATGGGGAATCAGAGGTGGGGAATCAGAGGCAGGGAATCAGATGTGCAGAATCAGAGATGGGGAATCAGAGGCAGGAATTCAGAATCAGAAGCGGGGAATCAGAGGCCGGGAAACAGAGGTGGGGAATCAGATATGGGGAATCAGAGGTGGGGAATCAGAGGCCGGAATCAGATGCCGGGAATAAGAGGCCGGGAATCAGAGGTGGGGAATCAGAGTCCGGGAATCAGAGATGGGGAATCAGAGGCGGGGAATGAGATATGGGGAATCAGAGGCGGGGAATCAGAGGCGGGGAAACAGAGGTGAGGAATCAGATATGGGGAATCAGAGGTGGCGAATCAAAGGCGATGAATCAGAGATGGGGAATCAGAGGCGTGGAATCAGAGGCAGGGAATCAAACACGGGGAATCAGAGGCGGGGAATCAGAGCTGGGGAATCAGAGGCGGGGAATCAGAGTTGGGGAATCAGAGGCGGGGAATCAGAGCTGGGGAATCAGAGGTGGGGATCAGAGTCGGGGAATCAGAGGCAGGGAATCAGATGTGCGGAATCAGAGATGGGGAATCAGAGGTGGGGAATCAGAGGCTGTGAATCAGAGATGGGGAATCAGAGGCGGGGAATCAGAGGCAAGAAATCAGACACGGGGTTTCAGAGGCTGGGAATCAGATATGGGGAAACAGAGGCGGGGAATCAGAGGCGGGCAAACAGAGGCGGGGAATTAGATATGGGGAATCAGAGGTGGGGAATCAGAGGCGGGCAAACAGAGGCGGGGAATTAGATATGGGGAATCAGTGGTGGGGAATCAGAGGTGGTTTATCAGAGATGGGGAATCACAGGCGGGGAATCAGAGGCAGGGAATAGAACGCTTGGAATCAGAGGCAGGGAATCAGAGCTGGGGAATCAGAGGCGGGGAATCATAGTTGGGAATCAGAGGCGGGGAATCAGGGGCGGGGAAACAGAGGCGGGGAATCAGATATGGGGAATCGGATGCGGGGAATCAGAGGCGGGGAATCAGATATGGGGAATCAGAGGTGGGGAATCAGAGGCAGGTAATCAGATGTGCGGAATCAGAGATGGGGAATCAGAGGCAGGGAAACAGAATCAGAAGCGGGGAGTCAGAGGCCGGGAATCAGAGGCCTGGAATCAGATGCTGGGAATAAGAGGCCGGGAATCAGAGGTGGGGAATCAGAGTCCGGGAATCAGAGATGGGGATTCAGAGGCGGGGAATGAGATATGGAGAATCAGAGGCGGGGAATCAGAGGCGGGAAAACAGAGGTGGGGAATCAGATATGGGGAATCAGAGGTGGCGAATCAAAGGTGGTGAATCAGAGATGGGGAATCAGAGGCGGGGAATCAGAGGCAGGGAATCAAACACGGGGAATCAGAGGCGGGGAATCAGAGCTGGGGAATCAGAGGCTGGGAATCAAAGTTGGGGAATCAGAGGCAGGGAATCAGATATTGGGAAACAGGGGCGGGGAATCAGAGGCGGGGAAACAGAGGCGGGGAATCAGATATGGGGAATCAGAGGCGGGGAATTAGAGTTGGGGAATCAGAGGCGGGGAATCAGAGGCGGGGAAACAGAGGCGGGGAATCAAACACGGGGAATCAGAGTTGGGGAATCAGAGGTTGGGAATCAGAGGCAGGGAATCAGAGGCGGGGAATCAGATATGGGGAAACAGAGGCGGGGAATCAGGGGCGGGGAAACAGAGGCGGGGAATCAGATATGGGGAATCGGATGCGGGGAATCAGAGGCGGGGAATCAGATATGGGGAATCAGAGGTGGGGAATCAGAGGCAGGTAATCAGATGTGCGGAATCAGAGATGGGGAATCAGAGGCAGGGAATCAGAATCAGAAGCGGGGAGTCAGAGGCCGGGAATCAGAGGCCTGGAATCAGATGCTGGGAATAAGAGGCCGGGAATCAGAGGTGGGGAATCAGAGTTCGGGAATCAGAGATGGGGATTCAGAGGCGGGGAATGAGATATGGAGAATCAGAGGCGGGGAATCAGAGGCGGGAAAACAGAGGTGGGGAATCAGATATGGGGAATCAGAGGTGGCGAATCAAAGGTGGTGAATCAGAGATGGGGAATCAGAGGCGGTGAATCAGAGGCAGGGAATCAAACACGGGGAATCAGAGGCGGGGAATCAGAGCTGGAGAATCAGAGGCTGGGAATCAAAGTTGGGGAATCAGAGGCAGGGAATCAGATATGGGGAAACAGGGGCGGGGAATCAGAAGCGGGGAAACAGAGGCGGGGAATCAGATATGGGGAATCAGAGGCGGGGAATTAGAGTTGGGGAATCAGAGGCGGGGAATCAGAGGCGGGGAAACAGAGGCGGGGAATCAAACACGGGGAATCAGAGGTGGGGAATCAGAGGTTGGGAATCAGAGGCAGGGAATCAGAGGCGGGGAAACAGAGGCGGGGAATCAGAGGCAGGGAATCAGATGTGCGGAATCGGAGATAGGGAATCAGAGGCGGGGAATCAGAGGCGGGGAATCAGAGGCCGGGAATCAGATATGGGGAAACAGAGGCGGGGAATCAGAGGCGGGGAAACAGAGGCTGGGAATCAGATATGGGGAATCAGAGGTGGGGAATCAGAGGTTGGGAATCAGAGGCCGGGAATCAGATATGGGGAAACAGAGGCGGGGAAACAGAGGCTGGGGATCAGATATGGGGAATCAGAGGTGGGGAATCAGAGGTTGGGAATCAGAGGCAGGGAATCAGAGGCTTGGAATCAGATGCAGGGAATCAGATGCGGGGAATCAGAGGTGGGGAATCAGAGTTGGGGAATCAGAGGTGGGGAATCAGAGCTGGGGAATCAGAGGTGGGGAATCAGAGTCGGGGAATCAGAGGCAGGGAATCGGATGTGCGGAATCAGAGATGGGGAATCAGAGGTGGGGAATCAGAGGCGGTGAATCTGAGATGGGGAATCAGAGGCGTGGAATCAGAGGCAGGTTTTCAGACACGGGGATTCAGAGGCTGGGAATCAGACGGGGGGAATCAAAGGCGGGGAATGAAGCTGGGGAATCAGAGGCAGGGAATCAGAGTTGGGGATTCAGAGGCGGGGAATCAGATATGGGGAAACAGAGGCGGGGAATCAGAGGCAGGCAAACAGAGGCGGGGAATTAGATATGGGGAATCAGTGGTGGGGAATCAGAGGTGGTGAATCAGAGATGGGGAATCACAGGCGGGGAATCAGAGGCAGGGAATAGAACGCGGGGAATCAGAGGCAGGGAATCAGAGCTGGGGAATAAGAGGCGGGGAATCATAGTTGGGAATCAGAGGCGGGGAATCAGATATGGGGAAACAGAGGCGGGGAATCAGGGGCGGGGAAACAGAGGCGGCGAATCAGATATGGGGAATCGGATGTGGGGAATCAGAGGCGGGGAATCAGAGCTGTGGAATCAGAGGCGGGGAATCAGAGTTGGGGCATCAGAGGTGGGGAATTAGATATGGGGAAACAGAGGCGGGGAATCAGAGGCGTGGAAACAGAGGCGGGGAATCAGATATGGGGAATCAGAGGTGGGGAATCAGAGGTAGGTAATCAGATGTGCGGAATCAGAGATGGGGAATCAGAGGCAGGGAATCAGAATCAGAAGCGGGGAGTCAGAGGACGGGAATCAGAGGCCTGGAATCAGATGCTGGGAATAAGAGGCCGGGAATCAGAGGTGGGGAATCAGAGTCCGGGAATCAGAGATGGGGAGTCAGAGGCGGGGAATGAGATATGGAGAATCAGAGGCGGGGTATCAGAGGCGGGGAAACAGAGGTGGGGAATCAGATATGGGGAATCAGAGGTGGCGAATCAAAGGCGGTGAATCAGAGATGGGGAATCAGAGCTGGGGAATCAGAGGCTGGGAATCAAAGTTGGGGAATCAGAGGCAGGGAATCAGATATGGGGAAACAGGGGCGGGGAATCAGAGGCGGGGAAACAGAGGCAGGGAATCAGATATGGGGAATCAGAGGCGGGGAATTAGAGTTGGGGAATCAGAGGCGGGGAATCAGAGGTGGGGAAACAGAGGCGGGGAATCAAACACGGGGAATCAGAGGTGGGGAATCAGAGGTTGGGAATCAGATGCAGGGAATCAGAGGCGGGGAATCAGAGGCGGGGAATCAGAGGCAGGGAATCAGATGTGCGGAATCGGAGATGGGGAATCAGAGGCAGGGAATCAGAGGCGGGGAATCAGAGGCGGGGAATCAGAGGCCGGGAATCAGATATGGGGAAACAGAGGCGGGGAAACAGAGGCTGGGGATCAGATATGGGGAAACAGAGGTGGGGAATCAGAGGTTGGGAATCAGAGGCAGGGAATCAGAGGCTTGGAATCAGATGCAGGGAATCAGATGCGGAGAATCAGAGGCGGGGAATCAGAGCTGGGGAATCAGATGCTGGGAATCAAAGTTGGGGAATCAGAGGCAGGGAATCAGATATGGGGAAACAGGGGTGGGGAATCAGAGGCGGGGAAACAGAGGCGGGGAATCAGATATGGGGAATCAGAGGCGGGGAATTAGAGTTGGGGAATCAGAGGCGGGGAATCAGAGGCGGGGAAACAGAGGCGGGGAATCAAACACGGGGAATCAGAGGTGGGGAATCAGAGGTTGGGAATCAGAGGCAGGGAATCAGAGGCGGGGAATCAGAGGCGGGGAATCAGAGGCAGGGAATCAGATGTGCGGAATCGGAGATGGGGAATCAGAGGCAGGGAATCAGAGGCGGGGAATCAGAGGCGGGGAACCAGAGGCCGGGAATCAGATATTGGGAAACAGAGGCGGGGAATCAGAGGCGGGGAAACAGAGGCTGGGAATCAGATATGGGGAATCAGAGGTGGGGAATCAGAGGTTGGGAATCAGAGGCAGGGAATAAGAGGCTTGGAATCAGATGCAGGGAATCAGATGCGGGGAATCAGAGGCGGGGAATCAGAGCTGGGGAATCAGAGGTGGGGAATTAGAGTTGTGGAATCAGAGGCGGGGACTTAGATATTGGGAAACAGAGGCGGGGAATCAGAGGCGGGGAAACAGAAGCGGGGAATCAGATATGGGGAATCAGAGATGGGGAATCAGAGGCAGGGAATCAGATGTGCGGAATCAGAGATGGGGAATCAAAGGCAGGGAATCAGAATCAGTAGCAGGGAATCAGAGGTGGGGAATCAGAGTCCGGGAATCAGAGATGGGGATTCAGAGGCGGGGAATGAGATATGGGGAATCAGAGGCGGGGAATCAGTGGCGGGGAAACAGAGGCGGGGATTCAGATATGGGGAATCAGAGGTGGCGAATCAAAGGCGGTGAATCAGAGTTGGGGAATCAGAGGCCGGGAATCAGAGGCAGGGAATCAAACACGGGGAATCAGAGGCGGGGAATCATAGCTGGCGAATCAGAGGCGGGGAATCAGAGGTGGGGAATCAGAGGCGGGGAATCAGATATTGGGAATCAGAGGTGGGGAATCAGAGGCGGGGAAACAGAGGCGGGGAATCAGATATGGGGTATCAGAGGTGGGGAATCAGAGGTTGTGAATCAGAGATGGGGAATCAGAGGCGGGGAATCAGAGGCCGGTAATCAGACGCGGGGAATCAGAGGCGGGGAATCAGAGCTGGGAAATTAGAGGCAGGGAATCAGAGTTGGGGATTCAGAGGCGGGGAATCAGATATGGGGAAACAGAGGCGGGGAATCAGATGCGGGCAAATAGAGGCGGGGATCAGATATGGGGAAACAGAGGCGGGGAATCAGAGGCGGGGAAACAGAGGCGTGGAATCAGATATGGGGAATCAGAGGTGGGGAATCAGAGGTTGGGAATCAGAGGCTGGGAATCAGAGGCTGGGAATCAGATGCATGGAATCAGATGCGGGGAATCAGAGGCGGGGAATCAGAGCTGGGGAATCAGAGGTGGGGAATCAAAGTTGGGGAATCAGAGGCGGGGACTTAGATATGGGGAAACAGAGGCTGGGAATCAGAGGCGGGGAACCAGAGGCGGGGAATCAGATATGGGGAATCAGAGGTGGGGAATCAGAGGCAGGGAATTAGATTTGCGGAATCAGAGATGGGGAATCAGAAGCAGGGAATCAGAGACCGGGAATCAGAGGCCGGAATCAGATGCCAGGAATAAGAGGCCGGGAATCAGAGGTGGGGAATCAGAGTCCGGGAATCAGAGATGGGGAATCAGAGGCGGGGAATGAGATATGGGGAATCCGAGGCGGGGAAACAGAGGCGAGGAATCAGATATGGGGAATCAGAGGTGGCGAATCAAAGATGGGGAATCACAGGCGGGGAATCAGAGGCAGGGAATAGAACGCGGGGAATCAGAGGCAGGGAATCAGAGCTGGGGAATAAGAGGCGGGGAATCATAGTTGGGAATCAGAGGCGGGGAATCAGATATGGGGAAAGAGAGGCGGGGAATCAGGGGCGGGGAAACAGAGGCGGGGAATCAGATATGGGGAATCGGATGTGGGGAATCAGAGGCGGGGAATCAGAGCTGTGGAATCAGAGGCGGGGAATCAGAGTTGGGGCATCAGAGGTGGGGAATTAGATATGGGGAAACAGAGGCGGGGAATCAGAGGCGTGGAAACAGAGGCGGGGAATCAGATATGGGGAATCAGAGGTGGGGAATCAGAGGCAGGTAATCAGATGTGCGGAATCAGAGATGGGGAATCAGAGGCAGGGAATCAGAATCAGAAGCGGGGAGTCAGAGGACGGGAATCAGAGGCCTGGAATCAGATGCTGGGAATAAGAGGCCGGGAATCAGAGGTGGGGAATCAGAGTCCGGGAATCAGAGATGGGGAGTCAGAGGCGGGGAATGAGATATGGAGAATCAGAGGCGGGGTATCAGAGGCGGGGAAACAGAGGTGGGGAATCAGATATGGGGAATCAGAGGTGGCGAATCAAAGGCGGTGAATCAGAGATGGGGAATCAGAGCTGGGGAATCAGAGGCTGGGAATCAATGTTGGGGAATCAGAGGCAGGGAATCAGATATGGGGAAACAGGGGCGGGGAATCAGAGGCGGGGAAACAGAGGCAGGGAATCAGATATGGGGAATCAGAGGCGGGGAATTAGAGTTGGGGAATCAGAGGCGGGGAATCAGAGGTGGGGAAACAGAGGCGGGGAATCAAACACGGGGAATCAGAGGTGGGGAATCAGAGGTTGGGAATCAGATGCAGGGAATCAGAGGCGGGGAATCAGAGGCGGGGAATCAGAGGCAGGGAATCAGATGTGCGGAATCGGAGATGGGGAATCAGAGGCAGGGAATCAGAGGCGGGGAATCAGAGGCGGGGAATCAGAGGCCGGGAATCAGATATGGGGAAACAGAGGCGGGGAAACAGAGGCTGGGGATCAGATATGGGGAAACAGAGGTGGGGAATCAGAGGTTGGGAATCAGAGGCAGGGAATCAGAGGCTTGGAATCAGATGCAGGGAATCAGATGCGGAGAATCAGAGGCGGGGAATCAGAGCTGGGGAATCAGATGCTGGGAATCAAAGTTGGGGAATCAGAGGCAGGGAATCAGATATGGGGAAACAGGGGTGGGGAATCAGAGGCGGGGAAACAGAGGCGGGGAATCAGATATGGGGAATCAGAGGCGGGGAATTAGAGTTGGGGAATCAGAGGCGGGGAATCAGAGGCGGGGAAACAGAGGCGGGGAATCAAACACGGGGAATCAGAGGTGGGGAATCAGAGGTTGGGAATCAGAGGCAGGGAATCAGAGGCGGGGAATCAGAGGCGGGGAATCAGAGGCAGGGAATCAGATGTGCGGAATCGGAGATGGGGAATCAGAGGCAGGGAATCAGAGGCGGGGAATCAGAGGCGGGGAACCAGAGGCCGGGAATCAGATATTGGGAAACAGAGGCGGGGAATCAGAGGCGGGGAAACAGAGGCTGGGAATCAGATATGGGGAATCAGAGGTGGGGAATCAGAGGTTGGGAATCAGAGGCAGGGAATAAGAGGCTTGGAATCAGATGCAGGGAATCAGATGCGGGGAATCAGAGGCGGGGAATCAGAGATGGGGATTCAGAGGCGGGGAATGAGATATGGGGAATCAGAGGCGGGGAATCAGAGGCGGGGAAACAGAGGCGGGGAATCAGATATGGGGAATCAGAGGTGGCGAATCAAAGGCGGTGAATCAGAGTTGGGGAATCAGAGGCCGGGAATCAGAGGCAGGGAATCAAACACGGGGAATCAGAGGCGGGGAATCATAGCTGGCGAATCAGAGGCGGGGAATCAGAGGTGGGGAATCAGAGGCGGGGAATCAGATATTGGGAATCAGAGGTGGGGAATCAGAGGCGGGGAAACAGAGGCGGGGAATCAGATATGGGGTATCAGAGGTGGGGAATCAGAGGTTGTGAATCAGAGATGGGGAATCAGAGGCGGGGAATCAGAGGCCGGTAATCAGACGCGGGGAATCAGAGGCGGGGAATCAGAGCTGGGAAATTAGAGGCAGGGAATCAGAGTTGGGGATTCAGAGGCGGGGAATCAGATATGGGGAAACAGAGGCGGGGAATCAGATGCGAGCAAATAGAGGCGGGGATCAGATATGGGGAAACAGAGGCGGGGAATCAGAGGCGGGGAAACAGAGGCGTGGAATCAGATATGGGGAATCAGAGGTGGGGAATCAGAGGTTGGGAATCAGAGGCTGGGAATCAGAGGCTGGGAATCAGATGCATGGAATCAGATGCGGGGAATCAGAGGCGGGGAATCAGAGCTGGGGAATCAGAGGTGGGGAATCAAAGTTGGGGAATCAGAGGCGGGGACTTAGATATGGGGAAACAGAGGCTGGGAATCAGAGGCGGGGAACCAGAGGCGGGGAATCAGATATGGGGAATCAGAGGTGGGGAATCAGAGGCAGGGAATTAGATTTGCGGAATCAGAGATGGGGAATCAGAAGCAGGGAATCAGAGACCGGGAATCAGAGGCCGGAATCAGATGCCAGGAATAAGAGGCCGGGAATCAGAGGTGGGGAATCAGAGTCCGGGAATCAGAGATGGGGAATCAGAGGCGGGGAATGAGATATGGGGAATCCGAGGCGGGGAAACAGAGGCGAGGAATCAGATATGGGGAATCAGAGGTGGCGAATCAAAGGCGGTGAATCAGAGATGGGGAATCAGAGGCGGGGAATCAGAGGCAGGGGATCAAACACGGGGAATCAGAGGCGGGGAATCAGAGCTGGGGAATCAGAGGCGGGGAATCAGAGTTGGGGAATCAGAGGTGGGGAATCAGAGTTGGGGAATCAGAGGCGGGGACTTAGATATTGGGAAACAGAGGCGGGGAATCAAAGGTGGGGAAACAGAGGCGGGGAATCAGATATGGGGAATCAGAGGTGGGGAATCAGAGGCAGGGAATCAAACACGGGGAATCAGATGCGGGGAATCAGAGCTGGGGAATCAGAGGCGGGGAATCAGAGTTGGGGAATCAGAGGCGGGGAATCAGACGCAGGGAATCAATATGGGAAATCAGAGGTGGGGAATCAGACGCAGGGAATCAATATGGGAAATCAGAGTTGGGGAATCAGAGGTTGGGAATCAAAGGAAGGGAATCAGAGGCGAGGAATGGGGAATCAGAGGCGGGGAATCAGAATTGGGGAATCAGAGATGGGGAATCAGAGATGGGGAATCAGAGGCGGGGAATCAGACGCGTGGAATCAGAGGTGGTGAATCAGAGATGTGGAATCAGAGGCGGGGAATCAGAGGCAGGGAATCAGACGCGGGGAATCAGAGGCGGGGAATCATAGCTGGCGAATCAGAGGCGGGGAATGAGATATGGGGAATCAGAGGCGGGGAATCAGAGGCGGGGAAACAGTGGCGAGGAATCAGATATGGGGAATCAGAGGTGGCGAATCAAAGGCGGTGAATCAGAGATGGGGAATCAGAGGCGGGGAATCAGAGGCAGGGGATCAAACACGGGGAATCAGAGGCGGGGAATCAGAGCTGTGAATCAGAGGCGGGGAATCAGAGTTGGGGAATCAGAGGCGGGGAATCAGAGCTGGGGAATCAGAGGTGGGGAATCAGAGTCGGGGAATCAGAGGCAGGGATTCGGATGTGCGGAATCAGAGATGGGGAATCAGAGGTGGGGAATCAGAGGCGGTGAATCTGAGATGGGGAATCAGAGGCGGGGAATCAGAGGCAGGTTATCAGACACGGGGATTCAGAGGCTGGGAATCAGACGGGGGGAATCAAAGGCGGGGAATGAAGCTGGGGAATCAGAGGCAGGGAATCAGAGTTGGGGAATCAGAGGCGGGGAATCAGAGTTGGGGAATCAGAGGCGGGGAATCAGAGCTGCGGAATCAGAGGTGGGGATCAGAGTCGGGGAATCAGAGGCAGGGGATCAAACACGGGGAATCTGAGGCGGGGAATCAGAGCTGGAGAATCAGAGGCGGGGAATCAGAGTTGGGGAATCAGAGGCGGGGAATCAGAGCTGCGGAATCAGAGGTGGGGATCAGAGTCGTGGAATCAGAGGCAGGGAATCAGATGTGCGGAATCAGAGATGGGGAATCAGAGGTGGGGAATCAGAGGCTGTGAATCAGAGATGGGGAATCATAGGCGGGGAATCAGAGGCAAGAAATCAGACACGGGGTTTCAGAGGCTGGGAATCAGACGGGGGAATCAAAGGCGGGGAATCAGAGCTGGGGAATCAGAGGCAGGGAATCAGAGTTGGGGATTCAGAGGCGGGGAATCAGATATGGGGAAACAGAGGCGGGGAATCAGAGTCGGGCAAACAGAGGCGGGGAATTAGATATGGGGAATCAGAGGTGGGGAATCAGAGGTGGTGAATCAGAGATGGGGAATCACAGGCGGGGAATCAGAGGCAGGGAATAGAACGCGGGGAATCAGAGGCAGGGAATCAGAGTTGGGGCATCAGAGGTTGGGAATTAGATATGGGGAAACAGAGGCGGGGAATCAGAGGCGGGGAAACAGAGGCGGGAAATAAGATATGGGGAATCAGAGGTGGGGAATCAGAGGCAGGGAATCAGATGTGCAGAATCAGAGATGGGGAATCAGAGGCAGGAATTCAGAATCAGAAGCGGGGAATCAGAGGCCGGGAAACAGAGGTGGGGAATCAGATATGGGGAATCAGAGGTGGGGAATCAGAGGCCGGAATCAGATGCCGGGAATAAGAGGCCGGGAATCAGAGGTGGGGAATCAGAGTCCGGGAATCAGAGATGGGGAATCAGAGGCGGGGAATGAGATATGGGGAATCAGAGGCGGGGAATCAGAGGCGGGGAAACAGAGGTGAGGAATCAGATATGGGGAATCAGAGGTGGCGAATCAAAGGCGATGAATCAGAGATGGGGAATCAGAGGCGTGGAATCAGAGGCAGGGAATCAAACACGGGGAATCAGAGGCGGGGAATCAGAGCTGGGGAATCAGAGGCGGGGAATCAGAGTTGGGGAATCAGAGGCGGGGAATCAGAGCTGGGGAATCAGAGGTGGGGATCAGAGTCGGGGAATCAGAGGCAGGGAATCAGATGTGCGGAATCAGAGATGGGGAATCAGAGGTGGGGAATCAGAGGCTGTGAATCAGAGATGGGGAATCAGAGGCGGGGAATCAGAGGCAAGAAATCAGACACGGGGTTTCAGAGGCTGGGAATCAGATATGGGGAAACAGAGGCGGGGAATCAGAGGCGGGCAAACAGAGGCGGGGAATTAGATATGGGGAATCAGAGGTGGGGAATCAGAGGCGGGCAAACAGAGGCGGGGAATTAGATATGGGGAATCAGTGGTGGGGAATCAGAGGTGGTTTATCAGAGATGGGGAATCACAGGCGGGGAATCAGAGGCAGGGAATAGAACGCTTGGAATCAGAGGCAGGGAATCAGAGCTGGGGAATCAGAGGCGGGGAATCATAGTTGGGAATCAGAGGCGGGGAATCAGGGGCGGGGAAACAGAGGCGGGGAATCAGATATGGGGAATCGGATGCGGGGAATCAGAGGCGGGGAATCAGATATGGGGAATCAGAGGTGGGGAATCAGAGGCAGGTAATCAGATGTGCGGAATCAGAGATGGGGAATCAGAGGCAGGGAAACAGAATCAGAAGCGGGGAGTCAGAGGCCGGGAATCAGAGGCCTGGAATCAGATGCTGGGAATAAGAGGCCGGGAATCAGAGGTGGGGAATCAGAGTCCGGGAATCAGAGATGGGGATTCAGAGGCGGGGAATGAGATATGGAGAATCAGAGGCGGGGAATCAGAGGCGGGAAAACAGAGGTGGGGAATCAGATATGGGGAATCAGAGGTGGCGAATCAAAGGTGGTGAATCAGAGATGGGGAATCAGAGGCGGGGAATCAGAGGCAGGGAATCAAACACGGGGAATCAGAGGCGGGGAATCAGAGCTGGGGAATCAGAGGCTGGGAATCAAAGTTGGGGAATCAGAGGCAGGGAATCAGATATTGGGAAACAGGGGCGGGGAATCAGAGGCGGGGAAACAGAGGCGGGGAATCAGATATGGGGAATCAGAGGCGGGGAATTAGAGTTGGGGAATCAGAGGCGGGGAATCAGAGGCGGGGAAACAGAGGCGGGGAATCAAACACGGGGAATCAGAGTTGGGGAATCAGAGGTTGGGAATCAGAGGCAGGGAATCAGAGGCGGGGAATCAGATATGGGGAAACAGAGGCGGGGAATCAGGGGCGGGGAAACAGAGGCGGGGAATCAGATATGGGGAATCGGATGCGGGGAATCAGAGGCGGGGAATCAGATATGGGGAATCAGAGGTGGGGAATCAGAGGCAGGTAATCAGATGTGCGGAATCAGAGATGGGGAATCAGAGGCAGGGAATCAGAATCAGAAGCGGGGAGTCAGAGGCCGGGAATCAGAGGCCTGGAATCAGATGCTGGGAATAAGAGGCCGGGAATCAGAGGTGGGGAATCAGAGTTCGGGAATCAGAGATGGGGATTCAGAGGCGGGGAATGAGATATGGAGAATCAGAGGCGGGGAATCAGAGGCGGGAAAACAGAGGTGGGGAATCAGATATGGGGAATCAGAGGTGGCGAATCAAAGGTGGTGAATCAGAGATGGGGAATCAGAGGCGGTGAATCAGAGGCAGGGAATCAAACACGGGGAATCAGAGGCGGGGAATCAGAGCTGGAGAATCAGAGGCTGGGAATCAAAGTTGGGGAATCAGAGGCAGGGAATCAGATATGGGGAAACAGGGGCGGGGAATCAGAAGCGGGGAAACAGAGGCGGGGAATCAGATATGGGGAATCAGAGGCGGGGAATTAGAGTTGGGGAATCAGAGGCGGGGAATCAGAGGCGGGGAAACAGAGGCGGGGAATCAAACACGGGGAATCAGAGGTGGGGAATCAGAGGTTGGGAATCAGAGGCAGGGAATCAGAGGCGGGGAAACAGAGGCGGGGAATCAGAGGCAGGGAATCAGATGTGCGGAATCGGAGATAGGGAATCAGAGGCGGGGAATCAGAGGCGGGGAATCAGAGGCCGGGAATCAGATATGGGGAAACAGAGGCGGGGAATCAGAGGCGGGGAAACAGAGGCTGGGAATCAGATATGGGGAATCAGAGGTGGGGAATCAGAGGTTGGGAATCAGAGGCCGGGAATCAGATATGGGGAAACAGAGGCGGGGAAACAGAGGCTGGGGATCAGATATGGGGAATCAGAGGTGGGGAATCAGAGGTTGGGAATCAGAGGCAGGGAATCAGAGGCTTGGAATCAGATGCAGGGAATCAGATGCGGGGAATCAGAGGTGGGGAATCAGAGTTGGGGAATCAGAGGTGGGGAATCAGAGCTGGGGAATCAGAGGTGGGGAATCAGAGTCGGGGAATCAGAGGCAGGGAATCGGATGTGCGGAATCAGAGATGGGGAATCAGAGGTGGGGAATCAGAGGCGGTGAATCTGAGATGGGGAATCAGAGGCGTGGAATCAGAGGCAGGTTTTCAGACACGGGGATTCAGAGGCTGGGAATCAGACGGGGGGAATCAAAGGCGGGGAATGAAGCTGGGGAATCAGAGGCAGGGAATCAGAGTTGGGGATTCAGAGGCGGGGAATCAGATATGGGGAAACAGAGGCGGGGAATCAGAGGCAGGCAAACAGAGGCGGGGAATTAGATATGGGGAATCAGTGGTGGGGAATCAGAGGTGGTGAATCAGAGATGGGGAATCACAGGCGGGGAATCAGAGGCAGGGAATAGAACGCGGGGAATCAGAGGCAGGGAATCAGAGCTGGGGAATAAGAGGCGGGGAATCATAGTTGGGAATCAGAGGCGGGGAATCAGATATGGGGAAACAGAGGCGGGGAATCAGGGGCGGGGAAACAGAGGCGGGGAATCAGATATGGGGAATCGGATGTGGGGAATCAGAGGCGGGGAATCAGAGCTGTGGAATCAGAGGCGGGGAATCAGAGTTGGGGCATCAGAGGTGGGGAATTAGATATGGGGAAACAGAGGCGGGGAATCAGAGGCGTGGAAACAGAGGCGGGGAATCAGATATGGGGAATCAGAGGTGGGGAATCAGAGGTAGGTAATCAGATGTGCGGAATCAGAGATGGGGAATCAGAGGCAGGGAATCAGAATCAGAAGCGGGGAGTCAGAGGACGGGAATCAGAGGCCTGGAATCAGATGCTGGGAATAAGAGGCCGGGAATCAGAGGTGGGGAATCAGAGTCCGGGAATCAGAGATGGGGAGTCAGAGGCGGGGAATGAGATATGGAGAATCAGAGGCGGGGTATCAGAGGCGGGGAAACAGAGGTGGGGAATCAGATATGGGGAATCAGAGGTGGCGAATCAAAGGCGGTGAATCAGAGATGGGGAATCAGAGCTGGGGAATCAGAGGCTGGGAATCAAAGTTGGGGAATCAGAGGCAGGGAATCAGATATGGGGAAACAGGGGCGGGGAATCAGAGGCGGGGAAACAGAGGCAGGGAATCAGATATGGGGAATCAGAGGCGGGGAATTAGAGTTGGGGAATCAGAGGCGGGGAATCAGAGGTGGGGAAACAGAGGCGGGGAATCAAACACGGGGAATCAGAGGTGGGGAATCAGAGGTTGGGAATCAGATGCAGGGAATCAGAGGCGGGGAATCAGAGGCGAGGAATCAGAGGCAGGGAATCAGATGTGCGGAATCGGAGATGGGGAATCAGAGGCAGGGAATCAGAGGCGGGGAATCAGAGGCGGGGAATCAGAGGCCGGGAATCAGATATGGGGAAACAGAGGCGGGGAAACAGAGGCTGGGGATCAGATATGGGGAAACAGAGGTGGGGAATCAGAGGTTGGGAATCAGAGGCAGGGAATCAGAGGCTTGGAATCAGATGCAGGGAATCAGATGCGGAGAATCAGAGGCGGGGAATCAGAGCTGGGGAATCAGATGCTGGGAATCAAAGTTGGGGAATCAGAGGCAGGGAATCAGATATGGGGAAACAGGGGTGGGGAATCAGAGGCGGGGAAACAGAGGCGGGGAATCAGATATGGGGAATCAGAGGCAGGGAATTAGAGTTGGGGAATCAGAGGCGGGGAATCAGAGGCGGGGAAACAGAGGCGGGGAATCAAACACGGGGAATCAGAGGTGGGGAATCAGAGGTTGGGAATCAGAGGCAGGGAATCAGAGGCGGGGAATCAGAGGCGGGGAATCAGAGGCAGGGAATCAGATGTGCGGAATCGGAGATGGGGAATCAGAGGCAGGGAATCAGAGGCGGGGAATCAGAGGCGGGGAACCAGAGGCCGGGAATCAGATATTGGGAAACAGAGGCGGGGAATCAGAGGCGGGGAAACAGAGGCTGGGAATCAGATATGGGGAATCAGAGGTGGGGAATCAGAGGTTGGGAATCAGAGGCAGGGAATAAGAGGCTTGGAATCAGATGCAGGGAATCAGATGCGGGGAATCAGAGGCGGGGAATCAGAGCTGGGGAATCAGAGGTGGGGAATTAGAGTTGTGGAATCAGAGGCGGGGACTTAGATATTGGGAAACAGAGGCGGGGAATCAGAGGCGGGGAAACAGAAGCGGGGAATCAGATATGGGGAATCAGAGATGGGGAATCAGAGGCAGGGAATCAGATGTGCGGAATCAGAGATGGGGAATCAAAGGCAGGGAATCAGAATCAGTAGCAGGGAATCAGAGGTGGGGAATCAGAGTCCGGGAATCAGAGATGGGGATTCAGAGGCGGGGAATGAGATATGGGGAATCAGAGGCGGGGAATCAGTGGCGGGGAAACAGAGGCGGGGATTCAGATATGGGGAATCAGAGGTGGCGAATCAAAGGCGGTGAATCAGAGTTGGGGAATCAGAGGCCGGGAATCAGAGGCAGGGAATCAAACACGGGGAATCAGAGGCGGGGAATCATAGCTGGCGAATCAGAGGCGGGGAATCAGAGGTGGGGAATCAGAGGCGGGGAATCAGATATTGGGAATCAGAGGTGGGGAATCAGAGGCGGGGAAACAGAGGCGGGGAATCAGATATGGGGTATCAGAGGTGGGGAATCAGAGGTTGTGAATCAGAGATGGGGAATCAGAGGCGGGGAATCAGAGGCCGGTAATCAGACGCGGGGAATCAGAGGCGGGGAATCAGAGCTGGGAAATTAGAGGCAGGGAATCAGAGTTGGGGATTCAGAGGCGGGGAATCAGATATGGGGAAACAGAGGCGGGGAATCAGATGCGGGCAAATAGAGGCGGGGATCAGATATGGGGAAACAGAGGCGGGGAATCAGAGGCGGGGAAACAGAGGCGTGGAATCAGATATGGGGAATCAGAGGTGGGGAATCAGAGGTTGGGAATCAGAGGCTGGGAATCAGAGGCTGGGAATCAGATGCATGGAATCAGATGCGGGGAATCAGAGGCGGGGAATCAGAGCTGGGGAATCAGAGGTGGGGAATCAAAGTTGGGGAATCAGAGGCGGGGACTTAGATATGGGGAAACAGAGGCTGGGAATCAGAGGCGGGGAACCAGAGGCGGGGAATCAGATATGGGGAATCAGAGGTGGGGAATCAGAGGCAGGGAATTAGATTTGCGGAATCAGAGATGGGGAATCAGAAGCAGGGAATCAGAGACCGGGAATCAGAGGCCGGAATCAGATGCCAGGAATAAGAGGCCGGGAATCAGAGGTGGGGAATCAGAGTCCGGGAATCAGAGATGGGGAATCAGAGGCGGGGAATGAGATATGGGGAATCCGAGGCGGGGAAACAGAGGCGAGGAATCAGATATGGGGAATCAGAGGTGGCGAATCAAAGGCGGTGAATCAGAGATGGGGAATCAGAGGTGGGGAATCAGAGGCAGGGGATCAAACACGGGGAATCAGAGGCGGGGAATCAGAGCTGGGGAATCAGAGGCGGGGAATCAGAGTTGGGGAATCAGAGGTGGGGAATCAGAGTTGGGGAATCAGAGGCGGGGACTTAGATATTGGGAAACAGAGGCGGGGAATCAAAGGTGGGGAAACAGAGGCGGGGAATCAGATATGGGGAATCAGAGGTGGGGAATCAGAGGCAGGGAATCAAACACGGGGAATCAGATGCGGGGAATCAGAGCTGGGGAATCAGAGGCGGGGAATCAGAGTTGGGGAATCAGAGGCGGGGAATCAGACGCAGGGAATCAATATGGGAAATCAGAGGTGGGGAATCAGACGCAGGGAATCAATATGGGAAATCAGAGTTGGGGAATCAGAGGTTGGGAATCAAAGGAAGGGAATCAGAGGCGAAGAATCAGAGCTGGGGAATCAGAGGCGGGGAATCAGAATTGGGGAATCAGAGATGGGGAATCAGAGATGGGGAATCAGAGGCGGGGAATCAGACGCGTGGAATCAGAGGTGGTGAATCAGAGATGTGGAATCAGAGGCGGGGAATCAGAGGCAGGGAATCAGACGCGGGGAATCAGAGGCGGGGAATCATAGCTGGCGAATCAGAGGCGGGGAATGAGATATGGGGAATCAGAGGCGGGGAATCAGAGGCGGGGAAACAGTGGCGAGGAATCAGATATGGGGAATCAGAGGTGGCGAATCAAAGGCGGTGAATCAGAGATGGGGAATCAGAGGCGGGGAATCAGAGGCAGGGGATCAAACACGGGGAATCAGAGGCGGGGAATCAGAGCTGTGAATCAGAGGCGGGGAATCAGAGTTGGGGAATCAGAGGCGGGGAATCAGAGCTGGGGAATCAGAGGTGGGGAATCAGAGTCGGGGAATCAGAGGCAGGGATTCGGATGTGCGGAATCAGAGATGGGGAATCAGAGGTGGGGAATCAGAGGCGGTGAATCTGAGATGGGGAATCAGAGGCGGGGAATCAGAGGCAGGTTATCAGACACGGGGATTCAGAGGCTGGGAATCAGACGGGGGGAATCAAAGGCGGGGAATGAAGCTGGGGAATCAGAGGCAGGGAATCAGAGTTGGGGAATCAGAGGCGGGGAATCAGAGTTGGGGAATCAGAGGCGGGGAATCAGAGCTGCGGAATCAGAGGTGGGGATCAGAGTCGGGGAATCAGAGGCAGGGGATCAAACACGGGGAATCTGAGGCGGGGAATCAGAGCTGGGGAATCAGAGGCGGGGAATCAGAGTTGGGGAATCAGAGGCGGGGAATCAGAGCTGCGGAATCAGAGGTGGGGATCAGAGTCGTGGAATCAGAGGCAGGGAATCAGATGTGCGGAATCAGAGATGGGGAATCAGAGGTGGGGAATCAGAGGCTGTGAATCAGAGATGGGGAATCATAGGCGGGGAATCAGAGGCAAGAAATCAGACACGGGGTTTCAGAGGCTGGGAATCAGACGGGGGAATCAAAGGCGGGGAATCAGAGCTGGGGAATCAGAGGCAGGGAATCAGTGTTGGGGATTCAGAGGCGGGGAATCAGATATGGGGAAACAGAGGCGGGGAATCAGAGTCGGGCAAACAGAGGCGGGGAATTAGATATGGGGAATCAGAGGTGGGGAATCAGAGGTGGTGAATCAGAGATGGGGAATCACAGGCGGGGAATCAGAGGCAGGGAATAGAACGCGGGGAATCAGAGGCAGGGAATCAGAGTTGGGGCATCAGAGGTTGGGAATTAGATATGGGGAAACAGAGGCGGGGAATCAGAGGCGGGGAAACAGAGGCGGGAAATAAGATATGGGGAATCAGAGGTGGGGAATCAGAGGCAGGGAATCAGATGTGCAGAATCAGAGATGGGGAATCAGAGGCAGGAATTCAGAATCAGAAGCGGGGAATCAGAGGCCGGGAAACAGAGGTGGGGAATCAGATATGGGGAATCAGAGGTGGGGAATCAGAGGCCGGAATCAGATGCCGGGAATAAGAGGCCGGGAATCAGAGGTGGGGAATCAGAGTCCGGGAATCAGAGATGGGGAATCAGAGGCGGGGAATGAGATATGGGGAATCAGAGGCGGGGAATCAGAGGCGGGGAAACAGAGGCGAGGAATCAGATATGGGGAATCAGAGGTGGCGAATCAAAGGCGATGAATCAGAGATGGGGAATCAGAGGCGTGGAATCAGAGGCAGGGAATCAAACACGGGGAATCAGAGGCGGGGAATCAGAGCTGGGGAATCAGAGGCGGGGAATCAGAGTTGGGGAATCAGAGGCGGGGAATCAGAGCTGGGGAATCAGAGGTGGGGATCAGAGTCGGGGAATCAGAGGCAGGGAATCAGATGTGCGGAATCAGAGATGGGGAATCAGAGGTGGGGAATCAGAGGCTGTGAATCAGAGATGGGGAATCAGAGGCGGGGAATCAGAGGCAAGAAATCAGACACGGGGTTTCAGAGGCTGGGAATCAGATATGGGGAAACAGAGGCGGGGAATCAGAGGCGGGCAAACAGAGGCGGGAATTAGATATGGGGAATCAGAGGTGGGGAATCAGAGGCGGGCAAACAGAGGCGGGGAATTAGATATGGGGAATCAGTGGTGGGGAATCAGAGGTGGTTTATCAGAGATGGGGAATCACAGGCGGGGAATCAGAGGCAGGGAATAGAACGCTTGGAATCAGAGGCAGGGAATCAGAGCTGGGGAATCAGAGGCGGGGAATCATAGTTGGGAATCAGAGGCGGGGAATCAGGGGCGGGGAAACAGAGGCGGGGAATCAGATATGGGGAATCGGATGCGGGGAATCAGAGGCGGGGAATCAGATATGGGGAATCAGAGGTGGGGAATCAGAGGCAGGTAATCAGATGTGCGGAATCAGAGATGGGGAATCAGAGGCAGGGAAACAGAATCAGAAGCGGGGAGTCAGAGGCCGGGAATCAGAGGCCTGGAATCAGATGCTGGGAATAAGAGGCCGGGAATCAGAGGTGGGGAATCAGAGTCCGGGAATCAGAGATGGGGATTCAGAGGCGGGGAATGAGATATGGAGAATCAGAGGCGGGGAATCAGAGGCGGGAAAACAGAGGTGGGGAATCAGATATGGGGAATCAGAGGTGGCGAATCAAAGGTGGTGAATCAGAGATGGGGAATCAGAGGCGGGGAATCAGAGGCAGGGAATCAAACACGGGGAATCAGAGGCGGGGAATCAGAGCTGGTGAATCAGAGGCTGGGAATCAAAGTTGGGGAATCAGAGGCAGGGAATCAGATATTGGGAAACAGGGGCGGGGAATCAGAGGCGGGGAAACAGAGGCGGGGAATCAGATATGGGGAATCAGAGGCGGGGAATTAGAGTTGGGGAATCAGAGGCGGGGAATCAGAGGCGGGGAAACAGAGGCGGGGAATCAAACACGGGGAATCAGAGGTGGGGAATCAGAGGTTGGGAATCAGAGGCAGGGAATCAGAGGCGGGGAATCAGATATGGGGAAACAGAGGCGGGGAATCAGGGGCGGGGAAACAGAGGCGGGGAATCAGATATGAGGAATCGGATGCGGGGAATCAGAGGCGGGGAATCAGATATGGGGAATCAGAGGTGGGGAATCAGAGGCAGGTAATCAGATGTGCGGAATCAGAGATGGGGAATCAGAGGCAGGGAATCAGAATCAGAAGCGGGGAGTCAGAGGCCGGGAATCAGAGGCCTGGAATCAGATGCTGGGAATAAGAGGCCGGGAATCAGAGGTGGGGAATCAGAGTTCGGGAATCAGAGATGGGGATTCAGAGGCGGGGAATGAGATATGGAGAATCAGAGGCGGGGAATCAGAGGCGGGAAAACAGAGGTGGGGAATCAGATATGGGGAATCAGAGGTGGCGAATCAAAGGTGGTGAATCAGAGATGGGGAATCAGAGGCGGGGAATCAGAGGCAGGGAATCAAACACGGGGAATCAGAGGCGGGGAATCAGAGCTGGGGAATCAGAGGCTGGGAATCAAAGTTGGGGAATCAGAGGCAGGGAATCAGATATGGGGAAACAGGGGCGGGGAATCAGAAGCGGGGAAACAGAGGCGGGGAATCAGATATGGGGAATCAGAGGCGGGGAATTAGAGTTGGGGAATCAGAGGCGGGGAATCAGAGGAGGGGAAACAGAGGCGGGGAATCAAACACGGGGAATCAGAGGTGGGGAATCAGAGGTTGGGAATCAGAGGCAGGGAATCAGAGGCGGGGAAACAGAGGCGGGGAATCAGAGGCAGGGAATCAGATGTGCGGAATCGGAGATAGGGAATCAGAGGCGGGGAATCAGAGGCGGGGAATCAGAGGCCGGGAATCAGATATGGGGAAACAGAGGCGGGGAATCAGAGGCGGGGAAACAGAGGCTGGGAAGCAGATATGGGGAATCAGAGGTGGGGAATCAGAGGTTGGGAATCAGAGGCAGGGAATCAGAGGCTTGGAATCAGATGCAGGGAATCAGATGCGGGGAATCAGAGGCGGGGAATCAGAGCTGGGGAATCAGAGGTGGGGAATCAGAGTTGGGGAATCAGAGGCGGGGACTTAGATATTGGGAAACAGAGGCAGGGAATCAGAGGCGGGGAATCAGATATGGGGAATCAGAGATGGGGAATCAGAGGCAGGGAATCAGATGTGCGGAATCAGAGATGGGGAATCAAAGGCAGGGAATCAGAATCAGAAGCAGGGAATCAGAGGCCGGGAATCAGAGGCCGGAATCAGATGCCGGGAATAAGAGGCCGGAAATCAGAGGTGGGGAATCAGAGTCCGGGAATCAGAGATTGGGATTCAGAGGCGGGGAATGAGATATGGGGAATCAGAGGCGGGGAATCAGAGGCGGGGAAACAGAGGCGGGGAATCAGATATGGCGAATCAGAGGTGGCGAATCAAAGGCGGTGAATCAGAGATGGGGAATCAGAGGCCGGGAAGCAGAGGCAGGGAATCAAACACGGGGAATCAGAGGAGGGGAATCAGAATTGGGGAATCAGAGATGGGGAATCAGAGATGGGGAATCAGAGGCAGGGAATCAGACGCGGGGAATCAGAGGTGGTGAATCAGAGATGTGGAATCAGAGGCGGGGAATCAGAGGCAGGGAATCAGACGCGGGGAATAAGAGGCGGGGAATCATAGCTGGCGAATCAGAGGCGGGGAATCAGAGGTGGGGAATCAGAGGCGGGGAATCAGATATTGGGAATCAGAGGTGGGGAATCAGAGGCGGGGAAACAGAGGCGGGGAATCAGAGGCGGGGAATCAGAGGCAGGGAATCAAACACGGGGAATCAGAGGCGGGGAATCAGAGCTGGGGAATCAGAGGCAGGGAATCAAAGTTGGGGAATCAGAGGCAGGGAATCAGATATGGGAAAACAGGGGCGGGGAATCAGAGGCGGGGAAACAGAGGCAGGGAATCAGATATGGGGAATCAGAGGCGGGGAATTAGAGTTGGGGAATCAGAGGCGGGGAATCAGAGGCGGGGAAACAGAGGCGGGGAATCAAACACGGGGAATCAGAGGTGGGGAATCAGAGGTTGGGAATCAGATGCAGGGAATCAGAGGCGGGGAATCAGAGGCGGGGAATCAGAGGCAGGGAATCAGATGTGCGGAATCGGAGATGGGGAATCAGAGGCAGGGAATCAGAGGCGGGGAATCAGAGGTGGGGAATCGGAGGCCGGGAATCAGATATGGGGAAACAGAGGCGGGGAAACAGAGGCTGGGGATCAGATATGGGGAATCAGAGGTGGGGAACCAGAGGTTGGGAATCAGAGGCAGGGAATCAGAGGCTTGGAATCAGATGCAGGGAATCAGATGCGGGGAATCAGAGGCGGGGAATCAGAGCTGGGGAATCAGATGCTGGGAATCAAAGTTGGGGAATCAGAGGCAGGGAATCAGATATGGGGAAACAGGGGTGGGGAGTCAGAGGCGGGGAAACAGAGGCGGGGAATCAGATATGGGGAATCAGAGGCGGGGAATTAGAGTTGGGGAATCAGAGGCGGGGAATCAGAGGCGGGGAAACAGAGGCGGGGAATCAAACACGGGGAATCAGAGGTGGGGAATCAGAGGTTGGGAATCAGAGGCAGGGAATCAGAGGCGGGGAATCAGAGGCGGGGAATCAGAGGCAGGGAATCAGATGTGCGGAATCGGAGATGGGGAATCAGAGGCAGGGAATCAGAGGCGGGGAATCAGAGGCGGGGAACCAGAGGCCGGGAATCAGATATGGGGAAACAGAGGCGGGGAATCAGAGGCGGGGAAACAGAGGCTGAGAATCAGATATGGGGAATCAGAGGTGGGGAATCAGAGGTTGGGAATCAGAGGCAGGGAATAAGAGGCTTGGAATCAGATGCAGGGAATCAGATGCGGGGAAACAGAGGCGGGGAATCAGAGCTGTGGAATCAGAGGTGGGGAATTAGAGTTGTGGAATCAGAGGCGGGGACTTAGATATTGGGAAACAGAGGCGGGGAATCAGAGGCGGGGAAACAGAAGCGGGGAATCAGATATGGGGAATCAGAGATGGGGAATCAGAGGCAGGGAATCAGATGTGCGGAATCAGAGATGGGGAATCAAAGGCAGGGAATCAGAATCAGTAGCAGGGAATCAGAGGTGGGGAATCAGAGTCCGGGAATCAGAGATGGGGATTCAGAGGCGGGGAATGAGATATGGGGAATCAGAGGCGGGGAATCAGAGGCGGGGAAACAGAGGCGGGGAATCAGATATGGGGAATCAGAGGTGGCGAATCAAAGGCGGTGAATCAGAGTTGGGGAATCAGAGGCCGGGAATCAGAGGCAGGGAATCAAACACGGGGAATCAGAGGCGGGGAATCATAGCTGGCGAATCAGAGGCGGGGAATCAGAGGTGGGGAATCAGAGGCGGGGAATCAGATATTGGGAATCAGAGGTGGGGAATCAGAGGCGGGGAAACAGAGGCGGGGAATCAGATATGGGGTATCAGAGGTGGGGAATCAGAGGTTGTGAATCAGAGATGGGGAATCAGAGGCGGGGAATCAGAGGCCGGTAATCAGACGCGGGGAATCAGAGGCGGGGAATCAGAGCTGGGAAATTAGAGGCAGGGAATCAGAGTTGGGGATTCAGAGGCGGGGAATCAGATATGGGGAAACAGAGGCGGGGAATCAGATGCGGGCAAATAGAGGCGGGGATCAGATATGGGGAAACAGAGGCGGGGAATCAGAGGCGGGGAAACAGAGGCGTGGAATCAGATATGGGGAATCAGAGGTGGGGAATCAGAGGTTGGGAATCAGAGGCTGGGAATCAGAGGCTGGGAATCAGATGCATGGAATCAGATGCGGGGAATCAGAGGCGGGGAATCAGAGCTGGGGAATCAGAGGTGGGGAATCAAAGTTGGGGAATCAGAGGCGGGGACTTAGATATGGGGAAACAGAGGGGGGAATCAGAGGCGGGGAAACAGAGGCGGGGAATCAAATATGGGGAATCAGAGGTGGGGAATCAGAGGCAGGGAATTAGATTTGCGGAATCAGAGATGGGGAATCAGAAGCAGGGAATCAGAGGCCGGGAATCAGAGGCCGGAATCAGATGCCGGGAATAAGAGGCCGGGAATCAGAGGTGGGGAATCAGAGTCCGGGAATCAGAGATGGGGAATCAGAGGCGGGGAATGAGATATGGGGAATCAGAGGCGGGGAATCAGAGGCGGGGAAACAGAGGCGAGGAATCAGATATGGGGAATCAGAGGTGGCGAATCAAAGGCGGTGAATCAGAGATGGGGAATCAGAGGCGGGGAATCAGAGGCAGGGGATCAAATACGGGGAATCAGAGGCGGGGAATGAGAGCTGGGGAATCAGAGGCGGGGAATCAGAGTTGGGGAATCAGAGGTGGGGAATCAGAGTTGGGGAATCAGAGGCGGGGACTTAGATATTGGGAAACAGAGCGGGGAATCAAAGGTGGGGAAACAGAGGCGGGGAATCAGATATGGGGAATCAGAGGTGGGGAATCAGAGGCAGGGAATCAAACACGGGGAATCAGATGCGGGGAATCAGAGCTGGGGAATCAGAGGCGGGGAATCAGAGTTGGGGAATCAGAGGCGGGGAATCAGACGCAGGGAATCAATGTGGGAAATCAGAGGTGGGGAATCAGACGCAGGGAATCAATATGGGAAATCAGAGTTGGGGAATCAGAGGTTGGGAATCAAAGGAAGGGAATCAGAGGCGAGGAATCAGAGCTGGGGAATCAGAGGCGGGGAATCAGTATTGGGGAATCAGAGATTGGGAATCAGAGATGGGGAATCAGAGGCGGGGAATCAGACGCGTGGAATCAGAGGTGGTGAATCAGAGATGTGGAATCAGAGGTGGGGAATCAGAGGCAGGGAATCAGACGCGGGGAATCAGAGGCGGGGAATCATAGCTGGCGAATCAGAGGCGGGGAATGAGATATGGGGAATCAGAGGCGGGGAATCAGAGGCGGGGAAACAGTGGCGAGGAATCAGATATGGGGAATCAGAGGTGGCGAATCAAAGGCGGTGAATCAGAGATGGGGAATCAGAGGCGGGGAATCAGAGGCAGTGGATCAAACACGGGGAATCAGAGGCGGGGAATCAGAGCTGTGGAATCAGAGGCGGGGAATCAGAGTTGGGGAATCAGAGGCGGGGAATCAGAGCTGGGGAATCAGAGGTGGGGAATCAGAGTCGGGGAATCAGAGGCAGGGAGTCGGATGTGCGGAATCAGAGATGGGGAATCAGAGGTGGGGAATCAGAGGCGGTGAATCTGAGATGGGGAATCAGAGGCGGGGAATCAGAGGCAGGTTATCAGACACGGGGAATCAGAGGCGGGGAATCAGAGCTGGGGAATCAGAGGCGGGGAATCAGAGTTGGGGAATCAGAGGTGGGGAATCAGAGTTGGGGAATCAGAGGCGGGGACTTAGATATTGGGAAACAGAGGCGGGGAATCAAAGGTGGGGAAACAGAGGGGGGAATCAGATATGGGGAATCAGAGGTGGGGAATCAGAGGCAGGGAATCAAACACGGGGAATCAGATGCGGGGAATCAGAGCTGGGGAATCAGAGGCGGGGAATCAGAGTTGGGGAATCAGAGGCGGGGAATCAGACGCAGGGAATCAATGTGGGAAATCAGAGGTGGGGAATCAGAGGTTGGGAATCAAAGGAAGGGAATCAGAGGCGAGGAATCAGAGCTGGGGAATCAGAGGCGGGGAATCAGAATTGGGGAATCAGAGATTGGGAATCAGAGATGGGGAATCAGAGGCGGGGAATCAGACGCGTGGAATCAGAGGTGGTGAATCAGAGATGTGGAATCAGAGGCGGGGAATCAGAGGCAGGGAATCAGACGCGGGGAATCAGAGGCGGGGAATCATAGCTGGCGAATCAGAGGCGGGGAATGAGATATGGGGAATCAGAGGCGGGGAATCAGAGGCGGGGAAACAGTTGCGAGGAATCAGATATGGGGAATCAGAGGTGGCGAATCAAAGGCGGTGAATCAGAGATGGGGAATCAGAGGCGGGGAATCAAAGGCAGTGGATCAAACACGGGGAATCAGAGGCGGGGAATCAGAGCTGTGGAATCAGAGGCGGGGAATCAGAGTTGGGGAATCAGAGGCGGGGAATCAGAGCTGGGGAATCAGAGGTGGGGAATCAGAGTCGGGGAATCAGAGGCAGGGAGTCGGATGTGCGGAATCAGAGATGGGGTATCAGAGGTGGGGAATCAGAGGCGGTGAATCTGAGATGGGGAATCAGAGGCGGGGAATCAGAGGCAGGTTATCAGACACGGGGATTCAGAGGCTGGGAATCAGACGGGGAAAATCAAAGGCGGGGAATGAAGCTGGGGAATCAGAGGCAGGGAATCAGAGTTGGGGAATCAGAGACGGGGAATCAGAGTTGGGGAATCAGAGGCGGGGAATCAGAGCTGCGGAATCAGAGGTGGGGATCAGAGTCGGGGAATCAGAGGCAGGGGATCAGAGGCGGGGAGTCAGATATGGGGAATCAGAGGTGGGGAATCAGGGGCGGGGTATCAGAGGCTGGGTATCAGACACGGGGATTCAATTGCGGGGAATCAGAGATGGGGTATCAGAGGCGGGAAATCAGAGGCAGGGAATCAGATGCGGGGAATCAGAGGCGGGGAATCAGAGCTGGGTAATCAGAGGCGGGGAATCAGAGTTGGGGAATCAGAGGAGGGGAATCAGATATGGGGAAACAGAGGCGGGGAATCAGAGGCGGGGAAACAGAGGCGGGGAATCTGATATGGGGACTCAGAGGTGGCGAATGAAAGGCGGTGAATCAGAGATGGGGAATCAGAGGCGGGGAATCAGAGGCAGGGAATCAAACACGGGGAATCAGAGGTGGGGAATCAGAGCTGAGGTATCAGAGGCGGGGAATCAGAGTTGGGGAATCAGAGGCGGGGAATCAGATATGGGGAAACAGAGGCGGGGAATCAGAGGAAGGGAAACAGAGGTGGGGAATCAGATATGGGGAATCAGAGGTGGGGAATCAGAGGTTTGGAAACAGAGGCAGGAAATCAGAGGCGGGGAGTCAGAGGCGGGGAATCAGAGGCAGGGAATCAGATGTGCGGAATCAGAGGTGGGGAATCAGAGCTGGGGAATCAGAGGTGGGGAATCAGAGGTTGTGAATCAGAGATGGGGAATCAGAGGCGGGGAATCAGAGGCCGGTAATCAGACGTGGGGAATCAGAGGCGGGGAATCAGAGCTGGGAAATTAGAGGCAGGGAATCAGAGTTGGGGATTCAGAGGCGGGGAATCAGATATGGGGAAACAGAGTCGGGGAATCAGATGCGGGCAAATAGAGGCGGGGATCAGATATGGGGAAACAGAGGCGGGGAATCAGAGGCGGGGAAACAGAGGCGTGGAATCAGATATGGGGAATCAGAGGTGGGGAATCAGAGGTTGGGAATCAGAGGCTGGGAATCAGAGGCTGGGAATCAGATGCATGGAATCAGATGCGGGGAATCAGAGGCGGGGAATCAGAGCTGGGGAATCAGAGGTGGGGAATCAAAGTTGGGGAATCAGAGGCGGGGACTTAGATATGGGGAAACAGAGGCGGGGAATCAGAGGCGGGGAAACAGAGGCGGGGAATCAGATATGGGGAATCAGAGGTGGGGAATCAGAGGCAGGGAATTAGATTTGCGGAATCAGAGATGGGGAATCAGAAGCAGGGAATCAGAGGCCGGGAATCAGAGGCCGGAATCAGATGCCGGGAATAAGAGGCCGGGAATCAGAGGTGGGGAATCAGAGTCCGGGAATCAGAGATGGGGAATCAGAGGCGGGGAATGAGATATGGGGAATCAGAGGCGGGGAATCAGAGGCGGGGAAACAGAGGCGAGGAATCAGATATGGGGAATCAGAGGTGGCGAATCAAAGGCGGTGAATCAGAGATGGGGAATCAGAGGCGGGGAATCAGAGGCAGGGGATCAAACACGGGGAATCAGAGGCGGGGAATCAGAGCTGGGGAATCAGAGGCGGGGAATCAGAGTTGGGGAATCAGAGGTGGGGAATCAGAGTTGGGGAATCAGAGGCGGGGACTTAGATATTGGGAAACAGAGGCGGGGAATCAAAGGTGGGGAAACAGAGGCGGGAAATCAGATATGGGGAATCAGCGGTGGGGAATCAGACGCAGGGAATCAAACACGGGGAATCAGATGCGGGGAATCAGAGCTGGGGAATCAGAGGCGGGGAATCAGAGTTGGGGAATCAGAGGCGGGGAATCAGACGCAGGGAATCAATGTGGGAAATCAGAGGTGGGGAATCAGACGCAGGGAATCAATATGGGAAATCAGAGTTGGGGAATCAGACGTTGGGAATCAAAGGAAGGGAATCAGAGGCGAGGAATCAGAGCTGGGGAATCAGAGGCGGGGAATCAGAATTGGGGAATCAGAGATGGGGAATCAGAGATGGGGAATCAGAGGCGGGGAATCAGACGCGTGGAATCAGAGGTGGTGAATCAGAGATGTGGAATCAGAGGCGGGGAATCAGAGGCAGGGAATCAGACGCGGGGAATCAGAGGCGGGGAATCATAGCTGGCGAATCTGAGACGGGGAATGAGATATGGGGAATCAGAGGCGGGGAATCAGAGGCGGGGAAACAGTGGCGAGGAATCAGATATGGGGAATCAGAGGTGGCGAATCAAAGGCGGTGAATCAGAGATGGGGAATCAGAGGCGGGGAATCAGAGGCAGGTTATCAGACACGGGGATTCAGAGGCTGGGAATCAGACGGGGGGAATCAAAGGCGGGGAATGAAGCTGGGGAATCAGAGGCAGGGAATCAGAGATGGGGAATCAGAGGCGGGGAATCAGAGTTGGGGAATCAGAGGCGGGGAATCAGAGCTGCGGAATCAGAGGTGGGGATCAGAGTCTGGGAATCAGAGGCAGGGGATCAAACACGGGGAATCAGAGGCGAGGAATCAGAGCTGGGGAATCAGAGGCGGGGAATCAGAGTTGGGGAATCAGAGGCGGGGAATCAGAGCTGCGGAATCAGAGGTGGGGATCAGAGTCGTGGAATCAGAGGCAGGGAATCAGATGTGCGGAATCAGAGATGGGGAATCAAAGGCAGGGAATCAGAATCAGTAGCAGGGAATCAGAGGTGGGGAATCAGAGTCCGGGAATCAGAGATGGGGATTCAGAGGCGGGGAATGAGATATGGGGAATCAGAGGCGGGGAATCAGAGGCGGGGAAACAGAGGCGGGGAATCAGATATGGGGAATCAGAGGTGGCGAATCAAAGGCGGTGAATCAGAGTTGGGGAATCAGAGGCCGGGAATCAGAGGCAGGGAATCAAACACGGGGAATCAGAGGCGGGGAATCATAGCTGGCGAATCAGAGGCGGGGAATCAGAGGTGGGGAATCAGAGGCGGGGAATCAGATATTGGGAATCAGAGGTGGGGAATCAGAGGCGGGGAAACAGAGGCGGGGAATCAGATATGGGGTATCAGAGGTGGGGAATCAGAGGTTGTGAATCAGAGATGGGGAATCAGAGGCGGGGAATCAGAGGCCGGTAATCAGACGCGGGGAATCAGAGGCGGGGAATCAGAGCTGGGAAATTAGAGGCAGGGAATCAGAGTTGGGGATTCAGAGGCGGGGAATCAGATATGGGGAAACAGAGGCGGGGAATCAGAGGCGGGGAAACAGAGGCGTGGAATCAGATATGGGGAATCAGAGGTGGGGAATCAGAGGTTGGGAATCAGAGGCTGGGAATCAGAGGCTGGGAATCAGATGCATGGAATCAGATGCGGGGAATCAGAGGCGGGGAATCAGAGCTGGGGAATCAGAGGTGGGGAATCAAAGTTGGGGAATCAGAGGCGGGGACTTAGATATGGGGAAACAGAGGCTGGGAATCAGAGGCGGGGAACCAGAGGCGGGGAATCAGATATGGGGAATCAGAGGTGGGGAATCAGAGGCAGGGAATTAGATTTGCGGAATCAGAGATGGGGAATCAGAAGCAGGGAATCAGAGACCGGGAATCAGAGGCCGGAATCAGATGCCAGGAATAAGAGGCCGGGAATCAGAGGTGGGGAATCAGAGTCCGGGAATCAGAGATGGGGAATCAGAGGCGGGGAATGAGATATGGGGAATCCGAGGCGGGGAAACAGAGGCGAGGAATCAGATATGGGGAATCAGAGGTGGCGAATCAAAGGCGGTGAATCAGAGATGGGGAATCAGAGGCGGGGAATCAGAGGCAGGGGATCAAACACGGGGAATCAGAGGCGGGGAATCAGAGCTGGGGAATCAGAGGCGGGGAATCAGAGTTGGGGAATCAGAGGTGGGGAATCAGAGTTGGGGAATCAGAGGCGGGGACTTAGATATTGGGAAACAGAGGCGGGGAATCAAAGGTGGGGAAACAGAGGCGGGGAATCAGATATGGGGAATCAGAGGTGGGGAATCAGAGGCAGGGAATCAAACACGGGGAATCAGATGCGGGGAATCAGAGCTGGGGAATCAGAGGCGGGGAATCAGAGTTGGGGAATCAGAGGCGGGGAATCAGACGCAGGGAATCAATATGGGAAATCAGAGGTGGGGAATCAGACGCAGGGAATCAATATGGGAAATCAGAGTTGGGGAATCAGAGGTTGGGAATCAAAGGAAGGGAATCAGAGGCGAGGAATCAGAGCTGGGGAATCAGAGGCGGGGAATCAGAATTGGGGAATCAGAGATGGGGAATCAGAGATGGGGAATCAGAGGCGGGGAATCAGACGCGTGGAATCAGAGGTGGTGAATCAGAGATGTGGAATCAGAGGCGGGGAATCAGAGGCAGGGAATCAGACGCGGGGAATCAGAGGCGGGGAATCATAGCTGGCGAATCAGAGGCGGGGAATGAGATATGGGGAATCAGAGGCGGGGAATCAGAGGCGGGGAAACAGTGGCGAGGAATCAGATATGGGGAATCAGAGGTGGCGAATCAAAGGCGGTGAATCAGAGATGGGGAATCAGAGGCGGGGAATCAGAGGCAGGGGATCAAACACGGGGAATCAGAGGCGGGGAATCAGAGCTGTGAATCAGAGGCGGGGAATCAGAGTTGGGGAATCAGAGGCGGGGAATCAGAGCTGGGGAATCAGAGGTGGGGAATCAGAGTCGGGGAATCAGAGGCAGGGATTCGGATGTGCGGAATCAGAGATGGGGAATCAGAGGTGGGGAATCAGAGGCGGTGAATCTGAGATGGGGAATCAGAGGCGGGGAATCAGAGGCAGGTTATCAGACACGGGGATTCAGAGGCTGGGAATCAGACGGGGGGAATCAAAGGCGGGGAATGAAGCTGGGGAATCAGAGGCAGGGAATCAGAGTTGGGGAATCAGAGGCGGGGAATCAGAGTTGGGGAATCAGAGGCGGGGAATCAGAGCTGCGGAATCAGAGGTGGGGATCAGAGTCGGGGAATCAGAGGCAGGGGATCAAACACGGGGAATCTGAGGCGGGGAATCAGAGCTGGGGAATCAGAGGCGGGGAATCAGAGTTGGGGAATCAGAGGCGGGGAATCAGAGCTGCGGAATCAGAGGTGGGGATCAGAGTCGTGGAATCAGAGGCAGGGAATCAGATGTGCGGAATCAGAGATGGGGAATCAGAGGTGGGGAATCAGAGGCTGTGAATCAGAGATGGGGAATCATAGGCGGGGAATCAGAGGCAAGAAATCAGACACGGGGTTTCAGAGGCTGGGAATCAGACGGGGGAATCAAAGGCGGGGAATCAGAGCTGGGGAATCAGAGGCAGGGAATCAGAGTTGGGGATTCAGAGGCGGGGAATCAGATATGGGGAAACAGAGGCGGGGAATCAGAGTCGGGCAAACAGAGGCGGGGAATTAGATATGGGGAATCAGAGGTGGGGAATCAGAGGTGGTGAATCAGAGATGGGGAATCACAGGCGGGGAATCAGAGGCAGGGAATAGAACGCGGGGAATCAGAGGCAGGGAATCAGAGTTGGGGCATCAGAGGTTGGGAATTAGATATGGGGAAACAGAGGCGGGGAATCAGAGGCGGGGAAACAGAGGCGGGAAATAAGATATGGGGAATCAGAGGTGGGGAATCAGAGGCAGGGAATCAGATGTGCAGAATCAGAGATGGGGAATCAGAGGCAGGAATTCAGAATCAGAAGCGGGGAATCAGAGGCCGGGAAACAGAGGTGGGGAATCAGATATGGGGAATCAGAGGTGGGGAATCAGAGGCCGGAATCAGATGCCGGGAATAAGAGGCCGGGAATCAGAGGTGGGGAATCAGAGTCCGGGAATCAGAGATGGGGAATCAGAGGCGGGGAATGAGATATGGGGAATCAGAGGCGGGGAATCAGAGGCGGGGAAACAGAGGCGAGGAATCAGATATGGGGAATCAGAGGTGGCGAATCAAAGGCGATGAATCAGAGATGGGGAATCAGAGGCGTGGAATCAGAGGCAGGGAATCAAACACGGGGAATCAGAGGCGGGGAATCAGAGCTGGGGAATCAGAGGCGGGGAATCAGAGTTGGGGAATCAGAGGCGGGGAATCAGAGCTGGGGAATCAGAGGTGGGGATCAGAGTCGGGGAATCAGAGGCAGGGAATCAGATGTGCGGAATCAGAGATGGGGAATCAGAGGTGGGGAATCAGAGGCTGTGAATCAGAGATGGGGAATCAGAGGAGGGGAATCAGAGGCAAGAAATCAGACACGGGGTTTCAGAGGCTGGGAATCAGATATGGGGAAACAGAGGCGGGGAATCAGAGGCGGGCAAACAGAGGCGGGGAATTAGATATGGGGAATCAGAGGTGGGGAATCAGAGGCGGGCAAACAGAGGCGGGGAATTAGATATGGGGAATCAGTGGTGGGGAATCAGAGGTGGTTTATCAGAGATGGGGAATCACAGGCGGGGAATCAGAGGCAGGGAATAGAACGCTTGGAATCAGAGGCAGGGAATCAGAGCTGGGGAATCAGAGGCGGGGAATCATAGTTGGGAATCAGAGGCGGGGAATCAGGGGCGGGGAAACAGAGGCGGGGAATCAGATATGGGGAATCGGATGCGGGGAATCAGAGGCGGGGAATCAGATATGGGGAATCAGAGGTGGGGAATCAGAGGCAGGTAATCAGATGTGCGGAATCAGAGATGGGGAATCAGAGGCAGGGAAACAGAATCAGAAGCGGGGAGTCAGAGGCCGGGAATCAGAGGCCTGGAATCAGATGCTGGGAATAAGAGGCCGGGAATCAGAGGTGGGGAATCAGAGTCCGGGAATCAGAGATGGGGATTCAGAGGCGGGGAATGAGATATGGAGAATCAGAGGCGGGGAATCAGAGGCGGGAAAACAGAGGTGGGGAATCAGATATGGGGAATCAGAGGTGGCGAATCAAAGGTGGTGAATCAGAGATGGGGAATCAGAGGCGGGGAATCAGAGGCAGGGAATCAAACACGGGGAATCAGAGGCGGGGAATCAGAGCTGGGGAATCAGAGGCTGGGAATCAAAGTTGGGGAATCAGAGGCAGGGAATCAGATATTGGGAAACAGGGGCGGGGAATCAGAGACGGGGAAACAGAGGCGGGGAATCAGATATGGGGAATCAGAGGCGGGGAATTAGAGTTGGGGAATCAGAGGCGGGGAATCAGAGGCGGGGAAACAGAGGCGGGGAATCAAACACGGGGAATCAGAGGTGGGGAATCAGAGGTTGGGAATCAGAGGCAGGGAATCAGAGGCGGGGAATCAGATATGGGGAAACAGAGGCGGGGAATCAGGGGCGGGGAAACAGAGGCGGGGAATCAGATATGGGGAATCGGATGCGGGGAATCAGAGGCGGGGAATCAGATATGGGGAATCAGAGGTGGGGAATCAGAGGCAGGTAATCAGATGTGCGGAATCAGAGATGGGGAATCAGAGGCAGGGAATCAGAATCAGAAGCGGGGAGTCAGAGGCCGGGAATCAGAGGCCTGGAATCAGATGCTGAGAATAAGAGGCCGGGAATCAGAGGTGGGGAATCAGAGTTCGGGAATCAGAGATGGGGATTCAGAGGCGGGGAATGAGATATGGAGAATCAGAGGCGGGGAATCAGAGGCGGGAAAACAGAGGTGGGGAATCAGATATGGGGAATCAGAGGTGGAGAATCAAAGGTGGTGAATCAGAGATGGGGAATCAGAGGCGGGGAATCAGAGGCAGGGAATCAAACACGGGGAATCAGAGGCGGGGAATCAGAGCTGGGGAATCAGAGGCTGGGAATCAAAGTTGGGGAATCAGAGGCAGGGAATCAGATATGGGGAAACAGGGGCGGGGAATCAGAAGCGGGGAAACAGAGGCGGGGAATCAGATATGGGGAATCAGAGGCGGGGAATTAGAGTTGGGGAATCAGAGGCGGGGAATCAGAGACGGGGAAACAGAGGCGGGGAATCAAACACGGGGAATCAGAGGTGGGGAATCAGAGGTTGGGAATCAGAGGCAGGGAATCAGAGGCGGGGAAACAGAGGCGGGGAATCAGAGGCAGGGAATCAGATGTGCGGAATCGGAGATAGGGAATCAGAGGCGGGGAATCAGAGGCGGGGAATCAGAGGCCGGGAATCAGATATGGGGAAACAGAGGCGGGGAATCAGAGGCGGGGAAACAGAGGCTGGGAATCAGATATGGGGAATCAGAGGTGGGGAATCAGAGGTTGGGAATCAGAGGCAGGGAATCAGAGGCTTGGAATCAGATGCAGGGAATCAGATGCGGGGAATCAGAGGCGGGGAATCAGAGCTGGGGAATCAGAGGTGGGGAATCAGAGTTGGGGAATCAGAGGCGGGGACTTAGATATTGGGAAACAGAGGCAGGGAATCAGAGGCGGGGAATCAGATATGGGGAATCAGAGATGGGGAATCAGAGGCAGGGAATCAGATGTGCGGAATCAGAGATGGGGAATCAAAGGCAGGGAATCAGAATCAGAAGCAGGGAATCAGAGGCTGGGAATCAGAGGCCGGAATCAGATGCCGGGAATAAGAGGCCGGAAATCAGAGGTGGGGAATCAGAGTCCGGGAATCAGAGATTGGGATTCAGAGGCGGGGAATGAGATATGGGGAATCAGAGGCGGGGAATCAGAGGCGGGGAAACAGAGGCGGGGAATCAGATATGGCGAATCAGAGGTGGCGAATCAAAGGCGGTGAATCAGAGATGGGGAATCAGAGGCCGGGAATCAGAGGCAGGGAATCAAACACGGGGAATCAGAGGAGGGGAATCAGAATTGGGGAATCAGAGATGGGGAATCAGAGATGGGGAATCAGAGGCAGGGAATCAGACGCGGGGAATCAGAGGTGGTGAATCAGAGATGTGGAATCAGAGGCGGGGAATCAGAGGCAGGGAATCAGACGCGGGGAATAAGAGGCGGGGAATCATAGCTGGCGAATCAGAGGCGGGGAATCAGAGGTGGGGAATCAGAGGCGGGGAATCAGATATTGGGAATCAGAGGTGGGGAATCAGAGGCGGGGAAACAGAGGCGGGGAATCAGAGGCGGGGAATCAGAGGCAGGGAATCAAACACGGGGAATCAGAGGCGGGGAATCAGAGCTGGGGAATCAGAGGCAGGGAATCAAAGTTGGGGAATCAGAGGCAGGGAATCAGATATGGGAAAACAGGGGCGGGGAATCAGAGGCGGGGAAACAGAGGCAGGGAATCAGATATGGGGAATCAGAGGCGGGGAATTAGAGTTGGGGAATCAGAGGCGGGGAATCAGAGGCGGGGAAACAGAGGCGGGGAATCAAACACGGGGAATCAGAGGTGGGGAATCAGAGGTTGGGAATCAGATGCAGGGAATCAGAGGCGGGGAATCAGAGGCGGGGAATCAGAGGCAGGGAATCAGATGTGCGGAATCGGAGATGGGGAATCAGAGGCAGGGAATCAGAGGCGGGGAATCAGAGGTGGGGAATCGGAGGCCGGGAATCAGATATGGGGAAACAGAGGCGGGGAAACAGAGGCTGGGGATCAGATATGGGGAATCAGAGGTGGGGAATCAGAGGTTGGGAATCAGAGGCAGGGAATCAGAGGCTTGGAATCAGATGCAGGGAATCAGATGCGGGGAATCAGAGGCGGGGAATCAGAGCTGGGGAATCAGATGCTGGGAATCAAAGTTGGGGAATCAGAGGCAGGGAATCAGATATGGGGAAACAGGGGTGGGGAATCAGAGGCGGGGAAACAGAGGCGGGGAATCAGATATGGGGAATCAGAGGCGGGGAATTAGAGTTGGGGAATCAGAGGCGGGGAATCAGAGGCGGGGAAACAGAGGCGGGGAATCAAACACGGGGAATCAGAGGTGGGGAATCAGAGGTTGGGAATCAGAGGCAGGGAATCAGAGGCGGGGAATCAGAGGCGGGGAATCAGAGGCAGGGAATCAGATGTGCGGAATCGGAGATGGGGAATCAGAGGCAGGGAATCAGAGGCGGGGAATCAGAGGCGGGGAACCAGAGGCCGGGAATCAGATATGGGGAAACAGAGGCGGGGAATCAGAGGCGGGGAAACAGAGGCTGAGAATCAGATATGGGGAATCAGAGGTGGGGAATCAGAGGTTGGGAATCAGAGGCAGGGAATAAGAGGCTTGGAATCAGATGCAGGGAATCAGATGCGGGGAAACAGAGGCGGGGAATCAGAGCTGTGGAATCAGAGGTGGGGAATTAGAGTTGTGGAATCAGAGGCGGGGACTTAGATATTGGGAAACAGAGGCGGGGAATCAGAGGCGGGGAAACAGAAGCGGGGAATCAGATATGGGGAATCAGAGATGGGGAATCAGAGGCAGGGAATCAGATGTGCGGAATCAGAGATGGGGAATCAAAGGCAGGGAATCAGAATCAGTAGCAGGGAATCAGAGGTGGGGAATCAGAGTCCGGGAATCAGAGATGGGGATTCAGAGGCGGGGAATGAGATATGGGGAATCAGAGGCGGGGAATCAGAGGCGGGGAAACAGAGGCGGGGAATCAGATATGGGGAATCAGAGGTGGCGAATCAAAGGCGGTGAATCAGAGTTGGGGAATCAGAGGCCGGGAATCAGAGGCAGGGAATCAAACACGGGGAATCAGAGGCGGGGAATCATAGCTGGCGAATCAGAGACGGGGAATCAGAGGTGGGGAATCAGAGGCGGGGAATCAGATATTGGGAATCAGAGGTGGGGAATCAGAGGCGGGGAAACAGAGGCGGGGAATCAGATATGGGGTATCAGAGGTGGGGAATCAGAGGTTGTGAATCAGAGATGGGGAATCAGAGGCGGGGAATCAGAGGCCGGTAATCAGACGCGGGGAATCAGAGGCGGGGAATCAGAGCTGGGAAATTAGAGGCAGGGAATCAGAGTTGGGGATTCAGAGGCGGGGAATCAGATATGGGGAAACAGAGGCGGGGAATCAGATGCGGGCAAATAGAGGCGGGGATCAGATATGGGGAAACAGAGGCGGGGAATCAGAGGCGGGGAAACAGAGGCGTGGAATCAGATATGGGGAATCAGAGGTGGGGAATCAGAGGTTGGGAATCAGAGGCTGGGAATCAGAGGCTGGGAATCAGATGCATGGAATCAGATGCGGGGAATCAGAGGCGGGGAATCAGAGCTGGGGAATCAGAGGTGGGGAATCAAAGTTGGGGAATCAGAGGCGGGGACTTAGATATGGGGAAACAGAGGGGGGAATCAGAGGCGGGGAAACAGAGGCGGGGAATCAAATATGGGGAATCAGAGGTGGGGAATCAGAGGCAGGGAATTAGATTTGCGGAATCAGAGATGGGGAATCAGAAGCAGGGAATCAGAGGCCGGGAATCAGAGGCCGGAATCAGATGCCGGGAATAAGAGGCCGGGAATCAGAGGTGGGGAATCAGAGTCCGGGAATCAGAGATGGGGAATCAGAGGCGGGGAATGAGATATGGGGAATCAGAGGCGGGGAATCAGAGGCGGGGAAACAGAGGCGAGGAATCAGATATGGGGAATCAGAGGTGGCGAATCAAAGGCGGTGAATCAGAGATGGGGAATCAGAGGCGGGGAATCAGAGGCAGGGGATCAAATACGGGGAATCAGAGGCGGGGAATGAGAGCTGGGGAATCAGAGGCGGGGAATCAGAGTTGGGGAATCAGAGGTGGGGAATCAGCGTTGGGGAATCAGAGGCGGGGACTTAGATATTGGGAAACAGAGGCGGGGAATCAAAGGTGGGGAAACAGAGGCGGGGAATCAGATATGGGGAATCAGAGGTGGGGAATCAGAGGCAGGGAATCAAACACGGGGAATCAGATGCGGGTAATCAGAGCTGGGGAATCAGAGGCGGGGAATCAGAGTTGGGGAATCAGAGGCGGGGAATAAGACGCAGGGAATCAATGTGGGAAATCAGAGGTGGGGAATCAGACGCAGGGAATCAATATGGGAAATCAGAGTTGGGGAATCAGAGGTTGGGAATCAAAGGAAGGGAATCAGAGGCGAGGAATCAGAGCTGGGGAATCAGAGGCGGGGAATCAGAATTGGGGAATCAGAGATTGGGAATCAGAGATGGGGAATCAGAGGCGGGGAATCAGACGCGTGGAATCAGAGGTGGTGAATCAGAGATGTGGAATCAGAGGTGGGGAATCAGAGGCAGGGAATCAGACGCGGGGAATCAGAGGCGGGGAATCATAGCTGGCGAATCAGAGGCGGGGAATGAGATATGGGGAATCAGAGGCGGGGAATCAGAGGCGGGGAAACAGTGGCGAGGAATCAGATATGGGGAATCAGAGGTGGCGAATCAAAGGCGGTGAATCAGAGATGGGGAATCAGAGGCGGGGAATCAGAGGCAGTGGATCAAACACGGGGAATCAGAGGCGGGGAATCAGAGCTGTGGAATCAGAGGCGGGGAATCAGAGTTGGGGAATCAGAGGCGGGGAATCAGAGCTGGGGAATCAGAGGTGGGGAATCAGAGTCGGGGAATCAGAGGCAGGGAGTCGGATGTGCGGAATCAGAGATGGGGAATCAGAGGTGGGGAATCAGAGGCGGTGAATCTGAGATGGGGAATCAGAGGCGGGGAATCAGAGGCAGGTTATCAGACACGGGGAATCAGAGGCGGGGAATCAGAGCTGGGGAATCAGAGGCGGGGAATCAGAGTTGGGGAATCAGAGGTGGGGAATCAGAGTTGGGGAATCAGAGGCGGGGACTTAGATATTGGGAAACAGAGGCGGGGAATCAAAGGTGGGGAAACAGAGGCGGGGAATCAGATATGGGGAATCAGAGGTGGGGAATCAGAGGCAGGGAATCAAACACGGGGAATCAGATGCGGGGAATCAGAGCTGGGGAATCAGAGGCGGGGAATCAGAGTTGGGGAATCAGAGGCGGGGAATCAGACGCAGGGAATCAATGTGGGAAATCAGAGGTGGGGAATCAGACGCAGGGAATCAATATGGGAAATCAGAGTTGGGGAATCAGAGGTTGGGAATCAAAGGAAGGGAATCAGAGGCGAGGAATCAGAGCTGGGGAATCAGAGGCGGGGAATCAGAATTGGGGAATCAGAGATTGGGAATCAGAGATGGGGAATCAGAGGCGGGGAATCAGACGCGTGGAATCAGAGGTGGTGAATCAGAGATGTGGAATCAGAGGCGGGGAATCAGAGGCAGGGAATCAGACGCGGGGAATCAGAGGCGGGGAATCATAGCTGGCGAATCAGAGGCGGGGAATGAGATATGGGGAATCAGAGGCGGGGAATCAGAGGCGGGGAAACAGTGGCGAGGAATCAGATATGGGGAATCAGAGGTGGCGAATCAAAGGCGGTGAATCAGAGATGGGGAATCAGAGGCGGGGAATCAGAGGCAGTGGATCAAACACGGGGAATCAGAGGCGGGGAATCAGAGCTGTGGAATCAGAGGCGGGGAATCAGAGTTGGGGAATCAGAGGCGGGGAATCAGAGCTGGGGAATCAGAGGTGGGGAATCAGAGTCGGGGAATCAGAGGCAGGGAGTCGGATGTGCGGAATCAGAGATGGGGAATCAGAGGTGGGGAATCAGAGGCGGTGAATCTGAGATGGGGAATCAGAGGCGGGGAATCAGAGGCAGGTTATCAGACACGGGGATTCAGAGGCTGGGAATCAGACGGGGAAAATCAAAGGCGGGGAATGAAGCTGGGGAATCAGAGGCAGGGAATCAGAGTTGGGGAATCAGAGGCGGGGAATCAGAGTTGGGGAATCAGAGGCGGGGAATCAGAGCTGCTGAATCAGAGGTGGGGATCAGAGTCGGGGAATCAGAGGCAGGGGATCAGAGGCGGGGAGTCAGATATGGGGAATCAGAGGTGGGGAATCAGGGGCGGGGTATCAGAGGCTGGGTATCAGACACGGGGATTCAATTGCGGGGAATCAGAGATGGGGTATCAGAGGCGGGGAATCAGAGGCAGGGAATCAGATGCGGGGAATCAGAGGCGGGGAATCAGAGCTGGGTAATCAGAGGCGGGGAATCAGAGTTGGGGAATCAGAGGAGGGGAATCAGATATGGGGAAACAGAGGCGGGGAATCAGAGGCGGGGAAACAGAGGCGGGGAATCTGATATGGGGACTCAGAGGTGGCGAATGAAAGGCGGTGAATCAGAGATGGGGAATCAGAGGCGGGGAATCAGAGGCAGGGAATCAAACACGGGGAATCAGAGGTGGGGAATCAGAGCTGAGGTATCAGAGGCGGGGAATCAGAGTTGGGGAATCAGAGGCGGGGAATCAGATATGGGGAAACAGAGGCGGGGAATCAGAGGAAGGGAAACAGAGGTGGGGAATCAGATATGGGGAATCAGAGGTGGGGAATCAGAGGTTTGGAAACAGAGGCAGGAAATCAGAGGCGGGGAGTCAGAGGCGGGGAATCAGAGGCAGGGAATCAGATGTGCGGAATCAGAGGTGGGGAATCAGAGCTGGGGAATCAGAGGTGGGGAATCAGAGGTTGTGAATCAGAGATGGGGAATCAGAGGCGGGGAATCAGAGGCCGGTAATCAGACGTGGGGAATCAGAGGCGGGGAATCAGAGCTGGGAAATTAGAGGCAGGGAATCAGAGTTGGGGATTCAGAGGCGGGGAATCAGATATGGGGAAACAGAGTCGGGGAATCAGATGCGGGCAAATAGAGGCGGGGATCAGATATGGGGAAACAGAGGCGGGGAATCAGAGGCGGGGAAACAGAGGCGGGGAATCAGATATGGGGAATCAGAGGTGGGGAATCAGAGGCAGGGAATTAGATTTGCGGAATCAGAGATGGGGAATCAGAAGCAGGGAATCAGAGGCCGGGAATCAGAGGCCGGAATCAGATGCCGGGAATAAGAGGCCGGGAATCAGAGGTGGGGAATCAGAGTCCGGGAATCAGAGATGGGGAATCAGAGGCGGGGAATGAGATATGGGGAATCAGAGGCGGGGAATCAGAGGCGGGGAAACAGAGGCGAGGAATCAGATATTGGGAATCAGAGGTGGCGAATCAAAGGCGGTGAATCAGAGATGGGGAATCAGAGGCGGGGAATCAGAGGCAGGGGATCAAACACGGGGAATCAGAGGCGGGGAATCAGAGCTGGGGAATCAGAGGCGGGGAATCAGAGTTGGGGAATCAGAGGTGGGGAATCAGAGTTGGGGAATCAGAGGCGGGGACTTAGATATTGGGAAACAGAGGCGGGGAATCAAAGGTGGGGAAACAGAGGCGGGAAATCAGATATGGGGAATCAGCGGTGGGGAATCAGACGCAGGGAATCAAACACGGGGAATCAGATGCGGGGAATCAGAGCTGGGGAATCAGAGGCGGGGAATCAGAGTTGGGGAATCAGAGGCGGGGCATCAGACGCAGGGAATCAATGTGGGAAATCAGAGGTGGGGAATCAGACGCAGGGAATCAATATGGGAAATCAGAGTTGGGGAATCAGACGTTGGGAATCAAAGGAAGGGAATCAGAGGCGAGGAATCAGAGCTGGGGAATCAGAGGCGGGGAATCAGAATTGGGGAATCAGAGATGGGGAATCAGAGATGGGGAATCAGAGGCGGGGAATCAGACGCGTGGAATCAGAGGTGGTGAATCAGAGATGTGGAATCAGAGGCGGGGAATCAGAGGCAGGGAATCAGACGCGGGGAATCAGAGGCGGGGAATCATAGCTGGCGAATCAGAGGCGGGGAATGAGATATGGGGAATCAGAGGCGGGGAATCAGAGGCGGGGAAACAGTGGCGAGGAATCAGATATGGGGAATCAGAGGTGGCGAATCAAAGGCGGTGAATCAGAGATGGGGAATCAGAGGCGGGGAATCAGAGGCAGGTTATCAGACACGGGGATTCAGAGGCTGGGTATCAGACGGGGGGAATCAAAGGCGGGGAATGAAGCTGGGGAATCAGAGGCAGGGAATCAGAGTTGGGGAATCAGAGGCGGGGAATCAGAGTTGGGGAATCAGAGGCGGGGAATCAGAGCTGCGGAATCAGAGGTGGGGATCAGAGTCTGGGAATCAGAGGCAGGGGATCAAACACGGGGAATCAGAGGCGAGGAATCAGAGCTGGGGAATCAGAGGCGGGGAATCAGAGTTGGGGAATCAGAGGCGGGGAATCAGAGCTGCGGAATCAGAGGTGGGGATCAGAGTCGTGGAATCAGAGGCAGGGAATCAGATGTGCGGAATCAGAGATGGGGAATCAGAGGTGGGGAATCAGAGGCTGTGAATCAGAGATGGGGAATCAGAGGTGGGGAATCTGAGGCAAGAAATCAGACACGGGGTTTCAGAGGCTGGGAATCAGATGGGGGAATCAAAGGCGGGGAATCAGAGCTGGGGAATCAGAGGCAGGGAATCAGAGTTGGGGATTCAGAGGCGGGGAATCAGATATGGGGAAACAGAGGCGGGGAATCAGAGTCGGGCAAACAGAGGCGGGGAATTAGATATGGGGAATCAGAGGTGGGGAATCAGAGGTGGTGAATCAGAGATGGGGAATCACAGGCGGGGAATCAGAGGCAGGGAATAGAACGCGGGGAATCAGAGGCAGGGAATCAGAGTTGGGGCATCAGAGGTTGGGAATTAGATATGGGGAAACAGAGGCGGGGAATCAGAGGCGGGGAAACAGAGGCGGGAAATCAGATATGGGGAATCAGAGGTGGGGAATCAGAGGCAGGGAATCAGATGTGCGGAATCAGAGATGGGGAATCAGAGGCAGGGATTCAGAATCAGAAGCGGGGAATCAGAGGCCGGGAAACAGAGGTGGGGAATCAGATATGGGGAATCAGAGGTGGGGAATCAAAGGCGATGAATCAGAGATGGGGAATCAGAGGCGTGGAATCAGAGGCAGGGAATCAAACACGGGGAATCAGAGGCGGGGAATCAGAGCTGGGGAATCAGAGGCGGGGAATCAGAGTTGGGGAATCAGAGGCGGGGAATCAGAGCTGGGGAATCAGAGGTGGGGATTAGAGTCGGGGAATCAGAGGCAGGGAATCAGATGTGCGGAATCAGAGATGGGGAATCAGAGGTGGGGAATCAGAGGCTGTGAATCAGAGATGGGGAATCAGAGGCGGGGAATCAGAGGCAAGAAATCAGACACGGGGTTTCAGAGGCTGGGTATCAGACGGGGGAATCAAAGGCGGGGAATCAGAGCTGGGGAATCAGAGGCAGGGAATCAGAGTTGGGGATTCAGAGGCGGGGAATCAGATATGGGGAAACAGAGGCGGGGAATCAGAGGCGGGCAAACAGAGGCGGGGAATTAGATATGGGGAATCAGAGGTGGGGAATCAGAGGCGGGCAAACAGAGGCGGGGAATTAGATATGGGGAATCAGTGGTGGGGAATCAGAGGTGGGGAATCAAAGGCGATGAATCAGAGATGGGGAATCAGAGGCGTGGAATCAGAGGCAGGGAATAGAACGCGGGGAATCAGAGGCAGGGAATCAGAGCTGGGGAATCAGAGGCGGGGAATCATAGTTGGGAATCAGAGGCGGGGAATCAGATATGGGGAAACAGAGGCGGGGAATCAGGGGCGGGGAAACAGAGGCGGGGAATCAGATATGGGGAATCGGATGCGGGGAATCAGAGGCGGGGAATCAGATATGGGGTATCAGAGGTGGGGAATCAGAGGCAGGTAATCAGATGTGCGGAATCAGAGATGGGGAATCAGAGGCAGGGAATCAGAATCAGAAGCGGGGAGTCAGAGGCCGGGAATCAGAGGCCTGGAATCAGATGCTGGGAATAAGAGGCCGTGAATCAGACGTGGGGAATCAGAGTCCGGGAATCAGAGATGGGGATTCAGAGGCGGGGAATGAGATATGGAGAATCAGAGGCGGGGAATCAGAGGCGGGAAAACAGAGGTGGGGAATCAGATATGGGGAATCAGAGGTGGCGAATCAAAGGTGGTGAATCAGAGATGGGGAATCAGAGGCGGGGAATCAGAGGCAGGGAATCAAACACGGGGAATCAGAGGCGGGGAATCAGAGCTGGGGAATCAGAGGCTGGGAATCAAAGTTGGGGAATCAGAGGCAGGGAATCAGATATGGGGAAACAGGGGCGGGGAATCAGAGGCGGGGAAACAGAGGCGGGGAATCAGATATGGGGAATCAGAGGCGGGGAATTAGAGTTGGGGAATCAGAGGCGGGGAATCAGAGGCGGGGAAACAGAGGCGGGGAATCAAACACGGGGAATCAGAGGTGGGGAATCAGAGGTTGGGAATCAGAGGCAGGGAATCAGAGGCGGGGAATCAGAGGCGGGGAATCAGAGGCAGGGAATCAGATGTGCGGAATCGGAGATAGGGAATCAGAGGCGGGGAATCAGAGGCGGGGAATCAGAGGCCGGGAATCAGATATGGGGAAACAGAGGCGGGGAATCAGAGGCGGGGAAACAGAGGCTGGGAATCAGATATGGGGAATCAGAGGTGGGGAATCAGAGGTTGGGAATCAGAGGCAGGGAATCAGAGGCTTGGAATCAGATGCAGGGAAACAGATGCGGGGAATCAGAGGTGGGGAATCAGAGCTGGGGAATCAGAGGTGGGGAATCAGAGTTGGGGAATCAGAGGCGGGGACTTAGATATTGGGAAACAGAGGCAGGGAATCAGAGGCGGGGAATCAGATATGGGGAATCAGAGATGGGGAATCAGAGGCAGGGAATCAGATGTGCGGAATCAGAGATGGGGAATCAAAGGCAGGGAATCAGAATCAGAAGCAGGAAATCAGAGGCCGGGAATCAGAGGCCGGAATCAGATGCCGGGAATAAGAGGCCGGAAATCAGCGGTGGGGAATCAGAGTCCGGGAATCAGAGATTGGGATTCAGAGGCGGGGAATGAGATATGGGGAATCAGAGGCGGGGAATCAGAGGCGGGGAAACAGAGGCGGGGAATCAGATATGGCGAATCAGAGGTGGCGAATCAAAGGCGGTGAATCAGAGATGGGGAATCAGAGGCCGGGAATCAGAGGCAGGGAATCAAACACGGGGAATCAGAGGAGGGGAATCAGAATTGGGGCATCAGAGATGGGGAATCAGAGATGGGGAATCAGAGGCAGGGAATCAGACGCGGGGAATCAGAGGTGGTGAATCAGAGATGTGGAATCAGAGGCGGGGAATCAGACGCAGGGAATCAGACGCGGGGAATAAGAGGCGGGGAATCATAGCTGGCGAATCAGAGGCGGGGAATCAGAGGTGGGGAATCAGAGGCGGGGAATCAGATATTGGGAATCAGAGGTGGGGAATCAGAGGCGGGGAAACAGAGGCGGGGAATCAGATATGGGGTATCAGAGGTGGGGAATCAGAGGTTGTGAATCAGAGATGGGGAATCAGAGGCGGGGAATCAGAGGCCGGTAATCAGACGCGGGGAATCAGAGGCGTGGAATCAGAGCTGGGAAATTAGAGGCAGGGAATCAGAGTTGGGGATTCAGAGGCGGGGAATCAGATATGGGGAAACAGAGGCGGGGAATCAGAGGCGGGCAAATAGAGGCGGGGTTCAGATATGGGGAAACAGAGGCGGGGAATCAGAGGCGGGGAAACAGAGGCGGGGAATCAGATATGGGGATCAGAGGTGGGGAATCAGTTGGGAATCAGAGGCTGGGAATCAGAGGCTGGGAATCAGATGCATGGAATCAGATGCGGGGAATCAGAGGCGGGGAATCAGAGCTGGGGAATCAGAGGTGGGGAATCAAAGTTGGGGAATCAGAGGCGGGGACTTAGATATGGGGAAACAGAGGCGGGGAATCAGAGGCGGGGAAACAGAGGCGGGGAATCAGATATGGGGAATCAGAGGTGGGGAATCAGAGGCAGGGAATTAGATTTGCGGAATCAGAGATGGGGAATCAGAAGCAGGGAATCAGAGGCCGGGAATCAGAGGCCGGAATCAGATGCCGGGAATAAGAGGCCGGGAATCAGAGGTGGGGAATCAGAGTCCGGGAATCAGAGCTGGGGAATCAGAGGCGGGGAATGAGATATGGGGAATCAGAGGCGGGGAATCAGAGCTGGGGAATCAGAGGTGGGGATCAGAGTCGGGGAATCAGAGGCAGGGAATCAGATGTGCGGAATCAGAGATGGGGAATCAGAGTTGGGGAATCAGCGGCTGTGAATCAGAGATGGGGAATCAGAGGCGGGGAATCAGAGGCAGGAAATCAGACACGGGGACTCAGAGGCTGGGAATCAGACGGGGGGAATCAAAGGCGGGGAATCAGAGCTGGGGAATCAGAGGCGGGGAATCAGAGTTGGGGTATCAGAGGCGGGGAATCAGACGCAGGGAATCAATGTGGGAAATCAGAGGTGGGGAATCAGACGCAGGGAATCAATATGGGAAATCAGAGTTGGGGAATCAGACGTTGGGAATCAAAGGAAGGGAATCAGAGGCGAGGAATCAGAGCTGGGGAATCAGAGGCGGGGAATCAGAATTGGGGAATCAGAGATGGGGAATCAGAGATGGGGAATCAGAGGCGGGGAATCAGACGCGTGGAATCAGAGGTGGTGAATCAGAGATGTGGAATCAGAGGCGGGGAATCAGAGGCAGGGAATCAGACGCGGGGAATCAGAGGCGGGGAATCATAGCTGGCGAATCAGAGGCGGGGAATGAGATATGGGGAATCAGAGGCGGGGAATCAGAGGCGGGGAAACAGTGGCGAGGAATCAGATATGGGGAATCAGAGGTGGCGAATCAAAGGCGGTGAATCAGAGATGGGGAATCAGAGGCGGGGAATCAGAGGCAGGGGATCAAACACGGGGAATCAGAGGCGGGGAATCAGAGCTGTGGAATCAGAGGCGGGGAATCAGAGTTGGGGAATTAGAGGCGGGGAATCAGAGCTGGGGAATCAGAGGTGGGGAATCAGAGTCGGGGAATCAGAGGCAGGGAGTCGGATGTGCGGAATCAGAGATGGGGAATCAGAGGTGGGGAATCAGAGGCGGTGAATCTGAGATGGGGAATCAGAGGCGGGGAATCAGAGGCAGGTTATCAGACACGGGGATTCAGAGGCTGGGAATCAGACGGGGGGAATCAAAGGCGGGGAATGAAGCTGGGGAATCAGAGGCAGGGAATCAGAGTTGGGGAATCAGAGGCGGGGATTCAGAGTTGGGGAATCAGAGGCGGGGAATCAGAGCTGCGGAATCAGAGGTGGGGATCAGAGTCGGGGAATCAGAGGCAGGGGATCAAACACGGGGAATCAGAGGCGAGGAATCAGAGCTGGGGAATCAGAGGCGGGGAATCAGAGTTGGGGAATCAGAGGCGGGGAATCAGAGCTGCGGAATCAGAGGTGGGGATCAGAGTCGTGGAATCAGAGGCAGGGAATCAGATGTGCGGAATCAGAGATGGGGAATCAGAGGTGGGGAATCAGAGGCTGTGAATCAGAGATGGGGAATCAGAGGTGGGGAATCAGAGGCAAGAAATCAGACACGGGGTTTCAGAGGCTGGGAATCAGATGGGGGAATCAAAGGCGGGGAATCAGAGCTGGGGAATCAGAGGCAGGGAATCAGAGTTGGGGATTCAGAGGCGGGGAATCAGATATGGGGAAACAGAGGCGGGGAATCAGAGTCGGGCAAACAGAGGCGGGGAATTAGATATGGGGAATCAGAGGTGGGGAATCAGAGGTGGTGAATCAGAGATGGGGAATCACAGGCGGGGAATCAGAGGCAGGGAATAGAACGCGGGGAATCAGAGGCAGGGAATCAGAGTTGGGGCATCAGAGGTTGGGAATTAGATATGGGGAAACAGAGGCGGGGAATCAGAGGCGGGGAAACAGAGGCGGGAAATCAGATATGGGGAATCAGAGGTGGGGAATCAGAGGCAGGGAATCAGATGTGCGGAATCAGAGATGGGGAATCAGAGGCAGGGATTCAGAATCAGAAGCGGGAAATCAGAGGCCGGGAAACAGAGGTGGGGAATCAGATATGGGGAATCAGAGGTGGGGAATCAAAGGCGATGAATCAGAGATGGGGAATCAGAGGCGTGGAATCAGAGGCAGGGAATCAAACACGGGGAATCAGAGGCGGGGAATCAGAGCTGGGGAATCAGAGGCGGGGAATCAGAGTTGGGGAATCAGAGGCGGGGAATCAGAGCTGGGGAATCAGAGGTGGGGATTAGAGTCGGGGAATCAGAGGCAGGGAATCAGATGTGCGGAATCAGAGATGGGGAATCAGAGGTGGGGAATCAGAGGCTGTGAATCAGAGATGGGGAATCAGAGGCGGGGAATCAGAGGCAAGAAATCAGACACGGGGTTTCAGAGGCTGGGTATCAGACGGGGGAATCAAAGGCGGGGAATCAGAGCTGGGGAATCAGAGGCAGGGAATCAGAGTTGGGGATTCAGAGGCGGGGAATCAGATATGGGGAAACAGAGGCGGGGAATCAGAGGCGGGCAAACAGAGGCGGGGAATTAGATATGGGGAATCAGAGGTGGGGAATCAGAGGCGGGCAAACAGAGGCGGGGAATTAGATATGGGGAATCAGTGGTGGGGAATCAGAGGTTGGGAATCAAAGGCGATGAATCAGAGATGGGGAATCAGAGGCGTGGAATCAGAGGCAGGGAATAGAACGCGGGGAATCAGAGGCAGGGAATCAGAGCTGGGGAATCAGAGGCGGGGAATCATAGTTGGGAATCAGAGGCGGGGAATCAGATATGGGGAAACAGAGGCGGGGAATCAGGGGCGGGGAAACAGAGGCGGGGAATCAGATATGGGGAATCGGATGCGGGGAATCAGAGGCGGGGAATCAGATATGGGGTATCAGAGGCGGGGAATGAGATATGGGGAATCAGAGGCGGGGAATCAGAGCTGGGGAATCAGAGGTGGGGATCAGAGTCGGGGAATCAGAGTCAGGGAATCAGATGTGCGGAATCAGAGATGGGGAATCAGAGGTGGGGAATCAGCGGCTGTGAATCAGAGATGGGGAATCAGAGGCGGGGAATCAGAGGCAGGAAATCAGACACGGGGACTCAGAGGCTGGGAATCAGACGGGGGGAATCAAAGGCGGGGAATCAGAGCTGGGGAATCAGAGGCGGGGAATCAGAGTTGGGGAATCAGAGGCGGGGAATCAGACGCAGGGAATCAATGTGGGAAATCAGAGGTGGGGAATCAGACGCAGGGAATCAATATGGGAAATCAGAGTTGGGGAATCAGACGTTGGGAATCAAAGGAAGGGAATCAGAGGCGAGGAATCAGAGCTGGGGAATCAGAGGCGGGGAATCAGAATTGGGGAATCAGAGATGGGGAATCAGAGATGGGGAATCAGAGGCGGGGAATCAGACGCGTGGAATCAGAGGTGGTGAATCAGAGATGTGGAATCAGAGGCGGGGAATCAGAGGCAGGGAATCAGACGCGGGGAATCAGAGGCGGGGAATCATAGCTGGCGAATCAGAGGCGGGGAATGAGATATGGGGAATCAGAGGCGGGGAATCAGAGGCGGGGAAACAGTGGCGAGGAATCAGATATGGGGAATCAGAGGTGGCGAATCAAAGGCGGTGAATCAGAGATGGGGAATCAGAGGCGGGGAATCAGAGGCAGGGGATCAAACACGGCGAATCAGAGGCGGGGAATCAGAGCTGTGGAATCAGAGGCGGGGAATCAGAGTTGGGGAATTAGAGGCGGGGAATCAGAGCTGGGGAATCAGAGGTGGGGAATCAGAGTCGGGAAATCAGAGGCAGGGAGTCGGATGTGCGGAATCAGAGATGGGGAATCAGAGGTGGGGAATCAGAGGCGGTGAATCTGAGATGGGGAATCAGAGGCGGGGAATCAGAGGCAGGTTATCAGACACGGGGATTCAGAGGCTGGGAATCAGACGGGGGGAATCAAAGGCGGGGAATGAAGCTGGGGAATCAGAGGCAGGGAATCAGAGTTGGGGAATCAGAGGCGGGGAATCAGAGTTGGGGAATCAGAGGCGGGGAATCAGAGCTGCGGAATCAGAGGTGGGGATCAGAGTCGGGGAATCAGAGGCAGGGGATCAAACACGGGGAATCAGAGGCGAGGAATCAGAGCTGGGGAATCAGAGGCGGGGAATCAGAGTTGGGGAATCAGAGGCGGGGAATCAGAGCTGCGGAATCAGAGGTGGGGATCAGAGTCGTGGAATCAGAGGCAGGGAATCAGATGTGCGGAATCAGAGATGGGGAATCAGAGGTGGGGAATCAGAGGCTGTGAATCAGAGATGGGGAATCAGAGGTGGGGAATCAGAGGCAAGAAATCAGACACGGGGTTTCAGAGGCTGGGAATCAGATGGGGGAATCAAAGGCGGGGAATCAGAGCTGGGGAATCAGAGGCAGGGAATCAGAGTTGGGGATTCAGAGGCGGGGAATCAGATATGGGGAAACAGAGGCGGGGAATCAGAGTCGGGCAAACAGAGGCGGGGAATTATATATGGGGAATCAGAGGTGGGGAATCAGAGGTGGTGAATCAGAGATGGGGAATCACAGGCGGGGAATCAGAGGCAGGGAATAGAACGCGGGGAATCAGAGGCAGGGAATCAGAGTTGGGGCATCAGAGGTTGGGAATTAGATATGGGGAAACAGAGGCGGGGAATCAGAGGCGGGGAAACAGAGGCGGGAAATCAGATATGGGGAATCAGAGGTGGGGAATCAGAGGCAGGGAATCAGATGTGCGGAATCAGAGATGGGGAATCAGAGGCAGGGATTCAGAATCAGAAGCGGGGAATCAGAGGCCGGGAAACAGAGGTGGGGAATCAGATATGGGGAATCAGAGGTGGGGAATCAAAGGCGATGAATCAGAGATGGGGAATCAGAGGCGTGGAATCAGAGGCAGGGAATCAAACACGGGGAATCAGAGGCGGGGAATCAGAGCTGGGGAATCAGAGGCGGGGAATCAGAGTTGGGGAATCAGAGGCGGGGAATCAGAGCTGGGGAATCAGAGGTGGGGATTAGAGTCGGGGAATCAGAGGCAGGGAATCAGATGTGCGGAATCAGAGATGGGGAATCAGAGGTGGGGAATCAGAGGCTGTGAATCAGAGATGGGGAATCAGAGGCGTGGAATCAGAGGCAAGAAATCAGACACGGGGTTTCAGAGGCTGGGTATCAGACGGGGGAATCAAAGGCGGGGAATCAGAGCTGGGGAATCAGAGGCAGGGAATCAGAGTTGGGGATTCAGAGGCGGGGAATCAGATATGGGGAAACAGAGGCGGGGAATCAGAGGCGGGCAAACAGAGGCGGGGAATTAGATATGGGGAATCAGAGGTGGGGAATCAGAGGCGGGCAAACAGAGGCGGGGAATTAGATATGGGGAATCAGTGGTGGGGAATCAGAGGTGGGGAATCAAAGGCGATGAATCAGAGATGGGGAATCAGAGGCGTGGAATCAGAGGCAGGGAATAGAACGCGGGGAATCTGAGGCAGGGAATCAGAGCTGGGGAATCAGAGGCGGGGAATCATAGTTGGGAATCAGAGGCGGGGAATCAGATATGGGGAAACAGAGGCGGGGAATCAGGGGCGGGGAAACAGAGGCGGGGAATCAGATATGGGGAATCGGATGCGGGGAATCAGAGGCGGGGAATCAGATATGGGGTATCAGAGGTGGGGAATCAGAGGCAGGTAATCAGATATGCGGAATCAGAGATGGGGAATCAGAGGCAGGGAATCAGAATCAGAAGCGGGGAGTCAGAGGCCGGGAATCAGAGGCCTGGAATCAGATGCTGGGAAAAAGAGGCCGGGAATCAGACGTGGGGAATCAGAGTCCGGGAATCAGAGATGGGGATTCAGAGGCGGGGAATGAGATATGGAGAATCAGAGGCGGGGAATCAGAGGCGGGAAAACAGAGGTGGGGAATCAGATATGGGGAATCAGAGGTGGCGAATCAAAGGTGGTGAATCAGAGATGGGGAATCAGAGGCGGGGAATCAGAGGCAGGGAATCAAACACGGGGAATCAGAGGCGGGGAATCAGAGCTGGGGAATCAGAGGCTGGGAATCAAAGTTGGGGAATCAGAGGCAGGGAATCAGATATGGGGAAACAGGGGCGGGGAATCAGAGGCGGGGAAACAGAGGCGGGGAATCAGATATGGGGAATCAGAGGCGGGGAATTAGAGTTGGGGAATCAGAGGCGGGGAATCAGAGGCAGGGAAACAGAGGCGGGGAATCAAACACGGGGAATCAGAGGTGGGGAATCAGAGGTTGGGAATCAGAGGCAGGGAATCAGAGGCGGGGAATCAGAGGCGGGGAATCAGAGGCAGGGAATCAGATGTGCGGAATCGGAGATAGGGAATCAGAGGCGGGGAATCAGAGGCGGGGAATCAGAGGCCGGGAATCAGATATGGGGAAACAGAGGCGGGGAATCAGAGGCGGGGAAACAGAGGCTGGGAATCAGATATGGGGAATCAGAGGTGGGGAATCAGAGGTTGGGAATCAGAGGCAGGGAATCAGAGGCTTGGAATCAGATGCAGGGAAACAGATGCGGGGAATCAGAGGCGGGGAATCAGAGCTGGGGAATCAGAGGTGGGGAATCAGAGTTGGGGAATCAGAGGCGGGGACTTAGATATTGGGAAACAGAGGCAGGGAATCAGAGGCGGGGAATCAGATATGGGGAATCAGAGATGGGGAATCAGAGGCAGGGAATCAGATGTGCGGAATCAGAGATGGGGAATCAAAGGCAGGGAATCAGAATCAGAAGCAGGGAATCAGAGGCCGGGAATCAGAGGCCGGAATCAGATGCCGGGAATAAGAGGCCGGAAATCAGAGGTGGGGAATCAGAGTCCGGGAATCAGAGATTGGGATTCAGAGGCGGGGAATGAGATATGGGGAATCAGAGGCGGGGAATCAGAGGCGGGGAAACAGAGGCGGGGAATCAGATATGGCGAATCAGAGGTGGCGAATCAAAGGCGGTGAATCAGAGATGGGGAATCAGAGGCCGGGAATCAGAGGCAGGGAATCAAACACGGGGAATCAGAGGAGGGGAATCAGAGGCGGGGAAACAGAGGCGGGGAATCAGATATGGGGATCAGAGGTGGGGAATCAGAGGTTGGGAATCAGAGGCTGGGAATCAGAGGCTGGGAATCAGATGCATGGAATCAGATGCGGGGAATCAGAGGCAGGGAATCAGAGCTGGGGAATCAGAGGTGGGGAATCAAAGTTGGGGAATCAGAGGCGGGGACTTAGATATGGGGAAACAGAGGCGGGGAATCAGAGGCGGGGAAACAGAGGCGGGGAATCAGATATGGGGAATCAGAGGTGGGGAATCAGAGGCAGGGAATTAGATTTGCGGAATCAGAGATGGGGAATCAGAAGCAGGGAATCAGAGGCCGGGAATCAGAGGCCGGAATCAGATGCCGGGAATAAGAGGCCGGGAATCAGAGGTGGGGAATCAGAGTCCGGGAATCAGAGCTGGGGAATCAGAGGCAGGGAATGAGATATGGGGAATCAGAGGCGGGGAATCAGAGCTGGGGAATCAGAGGTGGGGATCAGAGTCGGGGAATCAGAGGCAGGGAATCAGATGTGCGGAATCAGAGATGGGGAATCAGAGGTGGGGAATCAGCGGCTGTGAATCAGAGATGGGGAATCAGAGGCGGGGAATCAGAGGCAGGAAATCAGACACGGGGACTCAGAGGCTGGGAATCAGACGGGGGGAATCAAAGGCGGGGAATCAGAGCTGGGGAATCAGAGGCGGGGAATCAGAGTTGGGGAATCAGAGGCGGGGAATCAGATATGGGGAAACAGAGGAGGGGATTCAGAGGCGGGGAAACAGAGGCGGGGAATCTGATATGGGGAATAAGAGGTGGCGAATGAAAGGCGGTGAATCAGAGATGGGGAATCAGAGGCGGGGAATCAGAGGCAGTGAATCAAACACGGGGATTCATAGGTGGGGAATCAGAGCTGGGGAATCAGAGGCGGGGAATCAGAGTTGGGGAATCAGAGGCGGGGAATCAGATATGGGGAAACAGAGGCTGGGAATCAGAGGCAGGGAAACAGAGGTGGGGAATCATATATGGGGAATCAGAGGTGGGGAATCAGAGGTTGCGAAACAGAGGCAGGGAATCAGAGCTGGGGAATCAGAGGCGGGGAATCAGAGTTGGGGAATCAGAGGCGGGGAATCAGAGCTGCGGAATCAGAGGTGGGGATCAGAGTCGTGGAATCAGAGGCAGGGAATCAGATGTGCGGAATCAGAGATGGGGAATCAGAGGTGGGTAATCAGAGGCTGTGAATCAGAGATGGGGAATCAGAGGCGGGGAATCAGAGGCAAGAAATCAGACACGGGGTTTCAGAGGCTGGGAATCAGACGGGGGAATCAAAGGCGGGGAATCAGAGCTGGGGAATCAGAGGCAGGGAATCAGAGTTGGGGATTCAGAGGTGGGGAATCAGATATGGGGAAACAGAGGCGGGGAATCAGAGTCGGGCAAACAGAGGCGGGGAATTAGATATGGGGAATCAGAGGTGGGGAATCAGAGGTGGTGAATCAGAGATGGGGAATCACAGGCGGGGAATCAGAGGCAGGGAATAGAACGCGGGGAATCAGAGGCAGGGAATCAGAGTTGGGGCATCAGAGGTTGGGAATTAGATATGGGGAAACAGAGGCGGGGAATCAGAGGCGGGGAAACAGAGGCGGGAAATCAGATATGGGGAATCAGAGGTGGGGAATCAGAGGCAGGGAATCAGATGTGCGGAATCAGAGATGGGGAATCAGAGGCAGGGATTCAGAATCAGAAGCGGGGAATCAGAGGCCGGGAAACAGAGGTGGGGAATCAGATATGGGGAATCAGAGGTGGGGAATCAGAGGCCGGAATCAGATGCCGGGAATAAGAGGCCGGGAATCAGAGGTGGGGAATCAGAGTCCGGGAATCAGAGATGGGGAATCAGAGGCGGGGAATGAGATATGGGGAATCAGAGGCGGGGAATCAGAGGCGGGGAAACAGAGGCGAGGAATCAGATATGGGGAATCAGAGGTGGCGAATCAAAGGCGATGAATCAGAGATGGGGAATCAGAGGCGTGGAATCAGAGGCAGGGAATCAAACACGGGGAATCAGAGGCGGGGAATCAGAGCTGGGGAATCAGAGGCGGGGAATCAGAGTTGGGGAATCAGAGGCGGGGAATCAGAGCTGGGGAATCAGAGGTGGGGATTAGAGTCGGGGAATCAGAGGCAGGGAATCAGATGTGCGGAATCAGAGATGGGGAATCAGAGGTGGGGAATCAGAGGCTGTGAATCAGAGATGGGGAATCAGAGGCGGGGAATCAGAGGCAAGAAATCAGACACGGGGATTCAGAGGCTGGGTATCAGACGGGGAATCAAAGGCGGGGAATCAGAGCTGGGGAATCAGAGGCAGGGAATCAGAGTTGGGGATTCAGAGGCGGGGAATCAGATTTGGGGAAACAGAGGTGGGGAATCAGAGGCGGGCAAACAGAGGCGGGGAATTAGATATGGGGAATCAGAGGTGGGGAATCAGAGGCGGGCAAACAGAGGCGGGGAATTGGATATGGGGAATCAGTGGTGGGGAATCAGAGGTGGTTTATCAGAGATGGGGAATCACAGGCGGGGAATCAGAGGCAGGGAATAGAACGCGGGGAATCAGAGGCAGGGAATCAGAGCTGGGGAATCAGAGGCGGGTATCATAGTTGGGAATCAGAGGCGGGGAATCAGATATGGGGAAACAGAGGCGGGGAATCAGGGGCGGGGAAACAGAGGCGGGGAATCAGATATGGGGAATCGGATGCGGGGAATCAGAGGCGGGGAATCAGATATGGGGTATCAGAGGTGGGGAATCAGAGGCAGGTAATCAGATGTGCGGAATCAGAGATGGGGAATCAGAGGCAGGGAATCAGAATCAGAAGCGGGGAGTCAGAGGCCGGGAATCAGAGGCCTGGAATCAGATGCTGGGAATAAGAGGCCGGGAATCAGACGTGGGGAATCAGAGTCCGGGAATCAGAGATGGGGATTCAGAGGCGGGGAATGAGATATGGAGAATCAGAGGCGGGGAATCAGAGGCGGGAAAACAGAGGTGGGGAATCAGATATGGGGAATCAGAGGTGGCGAATCAAAGGTGGTGAATCAGAGATGGGGAATCAGAGGCGGGGAATCAGAGGCAGGGAATCAAACACGGGGAATCAGAGGCGGGGAATCAGAGCTGGGGAATCAGAGGCTGGGAATCAAAGTTGGGGAATCAGAGGCAGGGAATCAGATATGGGGAAACAGGGGCGGGGAATCAGAGGCGGGGAAACAGAGGCGGGGAATCAGATATGGGGAATCAGAGGCGGGGAATTAGAGTTGGGGAATCAGAGGCGGGGAATCAGAGGCGGGGAAACAGAGGCGGGGAATCAAACACGGGGAATCAGAGGTGGGGAATCAGAGGTTGGGAATCAGAGGCAGGGAATCAGAGGCGGGGAATCAGAGGCGGGGAATCAGAGGCAGGGAATCAGATGTGCGGAATCGGAGATAGGGAATCAGAGGCGGGGAATCAGAGGCGGGGAATCAGAGGCCGGGAATCAGATATTGGGAAACAGAGGCGGGGAATCAGAGGCGGGGAAACAGAGGCTGGGAATCAGATATGGGGAATCAGAGGTGGGGAATCAGAGGTTGGGAATCAGAGGCAGGGAATCAGAGGCTTGGAATCAGATGCAGGGAATCAGATGCGGGGAATCAGAGGCGGGGAATCAGAGCAGGGGAATCAGAGGTGGGGAATCAGAGTTGGGGAATCAGAGGCGGGGACTTAGATATTGGGAAACAGAGGCAGGGAATCAGAGGCGGGGAATCAGATATGGGGAATCAGAGATGGGGAATCAGAGGCAGGGAATCAGATGTGCGGAATCAGAGATGGGGAATCAAAGGCAGGGAATCAGAATCAGAAGCAGGGAATCAGAGGCCGGGAATCAGAGGCCGGAATCAGATGCCGGGAATAAGAGGCCGGAAATCAGAGGTGGGGAATCAGAGTCCGGGAATCAGAGATTGGGATTCAGAGGCGGGGAATGAGATATGGGGAATCAGAGGCGGGGAATCAGAGGCGGGGAAACAGAGGCGGGGAATCAGATATGGCGAATCAGAGGTGGCGAATCAAAGGCGGTGAATCAGAGATGGGGAATCAGAGGCCGGGAATCAGAGGCAGGGAATCAAACACGGGGAATCAGAGGAGGGGAATCAGAATTGGGGAATCAGAGATGGGGAATCAGAGATGGGGAATCAGAGGCAGGGAATCAGACGCGGGGAATCAGAGGTGGTGAATCAGAGATGTGGAATCAGAGGCGGGGAATCAGAGGCAGGGAATCAGACGCGGGGAATAAGAGGCGGGGAATCATAGCTGGCGAATCAGAGGCGGGGAATCAGAGGTGGGGAATCAGAGGCGGGGAATCAGATATTGGGAATCAGAGGTGGGGAATCAGAGGCGGGGAAACAGAGGCGGGGAATCAGATATGGGGTATCAGAGGTGGGGAATCAGAGGTTGTGAATCAGAGATGGGGAATCAGAGGCGGGGAATCAGAGGCCGGTAATCAGACGCGGGGAATCAGAGGCGGGGAATCAGAGCTGGGAAATTAGAGGCAGGGAATCAGAGTTGGGGATTCAGAGGCGGGGAATCAGATATGGGGAAACAGAGGCGGGGAATCAGAGGCGGGCAAATAGAGGCGGGGTTCAGATATGGGGAATCAGAGGCGGGGAATCAGAGGCGGGGAAACAGAGGCGGGGAATCAGATATGGGGATCAGAGGTGGGGAATCAGAGGTTGGGAATCAGAGGCTGGGAATCAGAGGCTGGGAATCAGATGCATGGAATCAGATGCGGGGAATCAGAGGTGGGGAATCAGAGCTGGGGAATCAGAGGTGGGGAATCAAAGTTGGGGAATCAGAGGCGGGGACTTAGATATGGGGAAACAGAGGCGGGGAATCAGAGACGGGGAAACAGAGGCGGGGAATCAGATATGGGAAATCAGAGGTGGGGAATCAGAGGCAGGGAATTAGATTTGCGGAATCAGAGATGGGGAATCAGAAGCAGGGAATCAGAGGCCGGGAATCAGAGGCCGGAATCAGATGCCGGGAATAAGAGGCCGGGAATCAGAGGTGGGGAATCAGAGTCCGGGAATCAGAGCTGGGGAATCAGAGGCGGGGAATGAGATATGGGGAATCAGAGGCGGGGAATCAGAGCTGGGGATTCAGAGGCGGGGAATCAGAGTTGGGGAATCAGAGGCGGGGAATCAGATATGGGGAATCAGAGGAGGGGAATCAGAGGCGGGGAAACAGAGGCGGGGAATCTGATATGGGGAATCAGAGGTGGCGAATGAAAGGCGGTGAATCAGAGATGGGGAATCAGAGGTGGGGAATCAGAGGCAGTGAATCAAACACGGGGAATCATAGGTGGGGAATCAGAGCTGGGGAATCAGAGGCGGGGAATCAGAGTTGGGGAATCAGAGGCGGGGAATCAGATATGGGGAAACAGAGGCTGGGAATCAGAGGCAGGGAAACAGAGGTGGGGAATCATATATGGGGAATCAGAGGTGGGGAATCAGAGGTTGCGAAACAGAGGCAGGGAATCAGAGCTGGGGAATCAGAGGCGGGGAATCAGAGCTGGGGAATCAGAGGCAGGGTATCAGAGTTGGGGATTCAGAGGCGGGGAATCAGAGCTGGGGAATCAGAGGCGGGGAATCAGAGGCGGGGAAATAGATATGGGGAAACAGAGGCGGGGAATTAGAGGCGGGGAAACAGAGGCGGGGAATCAGATATGGGGAATCAGAGGTGGGGAATCAGAGGCAGGGAATCAGATGTGCGGAATCAGAGATGGGGAATCAGAGGCAGGGATCAGAATCAGAAGCGGGGAATCAGAGGCCGGGTACAGAGGCCGGGAATCAGATGCCGGGAATAAGAGGCCAGGAATCAGAGTCCGGGAATCAGAGATGGGGAATCAGAGGCGGGGAATGAAATATGGGGAATCAGAGGCGGGGTATCAGAGGCGGGGAAACAGAGGCGGGGAATCTGATATGGGGAATCAGGGTGGCGAATGAAAGGCGGGGAATCAGAGGCAGGGAATCAAACACGGGGAATCAGAGGCGGGGAATCAGAGCTGGGGAATCAGAGGCGGGGAATCAGAGTTGGGGAATCAGAGGCGGGGAATCAGATATGGGGAAACAGAGGCGGGGAATCAGATATGGGGAATCAGAGGTGGGGAATCAGAGGATGGGAAACAGAGGCAGGGAATCAGAGGCGGGGAGTCAGAGGCGGGGAATCAGAGGCAGTGAATCAGATGTGCAGAATCACAGATGGGGAATCAGAGGCAGCGAATCAGAGGCGGGGAATCAGAGGCGGGGAATCAGAGGCCGGGAATCAGAGGCCGGGAATCAGAGGCCGGGAATCAGAGGCCGGCAATCAGAGGCCGGGAATCAGAGATGGGGATTCAGAGGCGGGGAATCAAACACGGGGAATCAGAGCTGGGGAATCAGAGGCAGGGAATCAGAGGCGGGGAATCAGAGGAAGGGAATCAGATGTGGGGAATCAGAGGCGGGGAATCAGAGCTGGGGAATCAGAGGCGGGGAATCAGAGTTTGGGAATCAGAGGCGTGGAATTAGATATGGGGAAACAGAGGCGGGGAATCAGAGGCGGGGAAACAGAGCTGGGGAATCAGAGGCGGGGAAATCAGAGTTGGGGAATCGGAGGCGGGGAATCAGATATGGGGAATCGGAGGCGGGGAATTAGAGGCACGGAAAGAGAGGCGGGGAATCAGATATGGGGAATCAGAGGTGGGGAATCAGGGGTGGGGCATCAGAGGCTGGGTATCAGACACGGGGATTCAGAGGCGGGGAATCAGAGGCAGGGAATCAGATGTGCGGAATCAGAGATGGGGAATCAGAGGCAGGGAATCAGATGTGCGGAATCAGAGATGGGGAATCAAAGGCAGGGAATCAGAATCAGAAGCAGGGAATCAGAGGCCGGGAATCAGAGGCCGGAATCAGATGCCGGGAATAAGAGGCCGGAAATCAGAGGTGGGGAATCAGAGTCCGGGAATCAGAGATGGGGATTCAGAGGCGGGGAATGAGATATGGGGAATCAGAGGCGGGGAATCAGAGGCGGGGAAACAGAGGCGGGGAATCAGATATGGTGAATCAGAGGTGGCGAATCAAAGGCGGTGAATCAGAGATGGGGAATCAGAGGCCGGGAATCAGAGGCAGGGAATCAGACGCGGGGAATCAGAGGTGGTGAATCAGAGATGTGGAATCAGAGGCGGGGAATCAGAGGCAGGGAATCAGACGCGGGGAATAAGAGGCGGGGAATCATAGCTGGCGAATCAGAGGTGGGGAATCAGAGGTGGGGAATCAGAGGCGGGGAATCAGATATTGGGAATCAGATCTGGGGAATCAGAGATGGGGAATCAGAGGCAGGGATCAGAATCAGAAGCGGGGAATCAGAGGCCGGGTACAGAGGCCGGGAATCAGATGCCGGGAATAAGAGGCCAGGAATCAGAGTCCGGGAATCAGAGATGGGGAATCAGAGGCGGGGAATGAAATATGGGGAATCAGAGGCGGGGTATCAGAGGCGGGGAAACAGAGGCGGGGAATCTGATATGGGGAATCAGGGTGGCGAATGAAAGGCGGGGAATCAGAGGCAGGGAATCAAACACGGGGAATCAGAGGCGGGGAATCAGAGCTGGGGAATCAGAGGCGGGGAATCAGAGTTGGGGAATCAGAGGCGGGGAATCAGATATGGGGAAACAGAGGCGGGGAATCAGATATGGGGAATCAGAGGTGGGGAATCAGAGGATGGGAAACAGAGGCAGGGAATCAGAGGCGGGGAGTCAGAGGCGGGGAATCAGAGGCAGTGAATCAGATGTGCAGAATCACAGATGGGGAATCAGAGGCAGCGAATCAGAGGCGGGGAATCAGAGGTGGGGAATCAGAGGCCGGGAATCAGAGGCCGGGAATCAGAGGCCGGGAATCAGAGGCCGGCAATCAGAGGCCGGGAATCAGAGATGGGGATTCAGAGGCGGGGAATCAAACACGGGGAATCAGAGCTGGGGAATCAGAGGCAGGGAATCAGAGGCGGGGAATCAGAGGAAGGGAATCAGATGTGGGGAATCAGAGGCGGGGAATCAGAGCTGGGGAATCAGAGGCGGGGAATCAGAGTTTGGGAATCAGAGGCGTGGAATTAGATATGGGGAAACAGAGGCGGGGAATCAGAGGCGGGGAAACAGAGCTGGGGAATCAGAGGCGGGGAAATCAGAGTTGGGGAATCGGAGGCGGGGAATCAGATATGGGGAATCAGAGGCGGGGAATCAGGGGTGGGGTATCAGAGGCTGGGTATCAGACACGGGGATTCAGAGGCGGGGAATCAGAGGCAGGGAATCAGATGTGCGGAATCAGAGATGGGGAATCAGAGGCAGGGAATCAGATGTGCGGAATCAGAGATGGGGAATCAAAGGCAGGGAATCAGAATCAGAAGCAGGGAATCAGAGGCCGGGAATCAGAGGCCGGAATCAGATGCCGGGAATAAGAGGCCGGAAATCAGAGGTGGGGAATCAGAGTCCGGGAATCAGAGATGGGGATTCAGAGGCGGGGAATGAGATATGGGGAATCAGAGGCGGGGAATCAGAGGCGGGGAAACAGAGGCGGGGAATCAGGGGTGGGGTATCAGAGGCTGGGTATCAGACACGGGGATTCAGAGGCGGGGAATCAGAGGCAGGGAATCAGATGTGCGGAATCAGAGATGGGGAATCAGAGGCAGGGAATCAGATGTGCGGAATCAGAGATGGGGAATCAAAGGCAGGGAATCAGAATCAGAAGCAGGGAATCAGAGGCCGTGAATCAGAGGCCGGAATCAGATGCCGGGAATAAGAGGCCGGAAATCAGAGGTGGGGAATCAGAGTCCGGGAATCAGAGATGGGGATTCAGAGGCGGGGAATGAGATATGGGGAATCAGAGGCGGGGAATCAGAGGCGGGGAAACAGAGGCGGGGATACAGATATGGTGAATCAGAGGTGGCGAATCAAAGGCGGTGAATCAGAGATGGGGAATCAGAGTCCGGGAATCAGAGGCAGGGAATCAGACGCGGGGAATCAGAGGTGGTGAATCAGAGATGTGGAATCAGAGGCGGGGAATCAGAGGCAGGGAATCAGACGCGGGGAATAAGAGGCGGGGAATCATAGCTGGCGAATCAGAGGCGGGGAATCAGAGGTGGGGAATCAGAGGCGGGGAATCAGATATTGGGAATCAGAGGTGGCGAATCAGAGACGGGGAAACAGAGGCGGGGAATCAGATATGGGGTATCAGAGGTGGGGAATCAGAGGTTGTGAATCAGAGATGGGGAATCAGAGGCGGGGAATCAGAGGCCGGTAATCAGACGCGGGGAATCAGAGGAGGGGAATCAGAGCTGGGAAATTAGAGGCAGGGAATCAGAGTTGGGGATTCAGAGGCGGGGAATCAGATATGGGGAAACAGAGGCGGGGAATCAGAGGCGGGCAAATAGAGGCGGGGTTCAGATATGGGGAAACAGAGGCGGGGAATCAGATATGGCGAATCAGAGGTGGCGAATCAAAGGCGGTGAATCAGAGATGGGGAATCAGAGGCCGGGAATCAGAGGCAGGGAATCAAACACGGGGAATCAGAGGAGGGGAATCAGAATTAGGGAATCAGAGATGGGGAATCAGATGTGCGGAATCAGAGATGGGGAATCAGAGGTGGGGAATCAGAGGCTGTGAATCAGAGATGGGGAATCAGAGGCGGGGAATCAGAGGCAAGAAATCAGACACGGGGTTTCAGAGGCTGGGAATCAGATGGGGGAATCAAAGGCGGGGAATCAGAGCTGTGGAATCAGAGGCAGGGAATCAGAGTTGGGGATTCAGAGGCGGGGAATCAGATATGGGGAAACAGAGGCGGGGAATCAGAGTCGGGCAAACAGAGGCGGGGAATTAGATATGGGGAATCAGAGGTGGGGAATCAGAGGTGGTGAATCAGAGATGGGGAATCACAGGCGGGGAATCAGAGGCAGGGAATAGAACGCGGGGAATCAGAGGCAGGGAATCAGAGTTGGGGCATCAGAGGTTGGGAATTAGATATGGGGAAACAGAGGCGGGGAATCAGAGGCGGGGAAACAGAGGCGGGAAATCAGATATGGGGAATCAGAGGTGGGGAATCAGAGGCAGGGAATCAGATGTGCGGAATCAGAGATGGGGAATCAGAGGCAGGGAATCAGAATCAGAAGCGGGGAATCAGAGGCCGGGAAACAGAGGTGGGGAATCAGATAAGGGGAATCAGAGGTGGGGAATCTGAGGCAGGGAATTAGATTTGCGGAATCAGAGATGGGGAATCAGAAGCAGGGAATCAGAGGCAGGGAATCAAACACGGGGAATCAGAGGCGGGGAATCAGAGCTGGGGAATCAGAGGCTGGGAATCAAAGTTGGGGAAACAGAGGCAGGGAATCAGATATGGGGAAACAGGGGCGGGGAATCAGAGGCGGGGAAACAGAGGCTGGGAATCAGATATGGGGAATCAGAGGTGGGGAATCAGAGGCGGGGAATCAGAGCTGGGGAATCAGAGGTGGGGAATCAAAGTTGGGGAATCAGAGGCGGGGACTTAGATATGGGGAAACAGAGGCGGGGAATCAGAGACGGGGAAACAGAGGCGGGGATTCAGATATGGGGAATCAGAGGTGGGGAATCAGAGGCAGGGAATTAGATGTGCGGAATCAGAAATGGGGAATCAGAGGCAGGGAATCAGAATCAGAAGCAGGGAATCAGAGGCCGGGAATCACAGGCCGGAATCAGATGCCGGGAATAAGAGGTCGGGAATCAGAGGTGGGGAATCAGAGTCCGGGAATCAGAGATGGGGAATCAGAGGCGGGGAATGAGATATGGGGAATCAGAGGCGGGGAATCAGAGGCGGGGAAACAGTGGCGAGGAATCAGATATGGGGAAACAGAGGTGGCGAATCAAAGGCGGTGAATCAGAGATGGGGAATCAGAGCTGGGGAATCAGAGGCAGGGGATCAAACACGGGGAATCAGAGGCGGGGAATCACAGCTGGGGAATCAGAGGTGGGGAATCAGAGTTGGGGAATCAGAGGCGGGGAATCAGAGCTGGGGAATCAGAGGTGGGGAATCAGAGTCGGGGAATCAGAGGCAGGGAATCGGATGTGCGGAATCAGAGATGGGGAATCAGAGGTGGGGAATCAGAGGCGGTGAATCTGAGATGGGGAATCAGAGGCGGGGAATCAGAGGCAGGTTTTCAGACACGGGGATTCAGAGGCTGGGAATCAGACGGGGGGAATCAAAGGCGGGGAATGAAGCTGGGGAATCAGAGGCAGGGAATCAGAGTTGGGGATTCAGAGGCGGGGAATCAGATATGGGGAAACAGAGGCGGGGAATCAGAGGCGGGCAAACAGTGGCGGGGAATTAGATACGGGGAATCAGTGGTGGGGAATCAGAGGTGGTGAATCAGAGATGGGGAATCACAGGCGGGGAATCAGAGGCAGGGAGTAGAACGCGGGGAATCAGAGGCAGGGAATCAGAGCTGGGGAATAAGAGGCGGGGAATCATAGTTGGGAATCAGAGGCAGGGAATCAGATATGGGGAAACAGAGGCGGGGAATCAGGGGCGGGGAAACAGAGGCGGGGAATCAGATATGGGGAATCGGATGTGGGGAATCAGAGGCGGGGAATCAGAGCTGTGGAATCAGAGGCGGGGAATCAGAGTTGGGGCATCAGAGGTGGGGAATTAGATATGGGGAAACAGAGGCGGGGAATCAGAGGCGTGGAAACAGAGGCGGGGAATCAGATATGGGGAATCAGAGGTGGGGAATCAGAGGCAGATAATCAGATGTGCGGAATCAGAGATGGGGAATCAGAGGCAGGGAATCAGATGCTGGGAATAAGAGGCCGGGAATCAGAGGTGGGGAATCAGAGTCCGGGAATCAGAGATGGGGAGTCAGAGGCGGGGAATGAGGTATGGAGAATCAGAGGCGGGGAATCAGAGGCGGGGAAACAGAGGTGGGGAATCAGATATGGGGAATCAGAGGTGGCGAATCAAAGGCGGTGAATCAGAGATGGGGAATCAGAGGCGGGGAATCAGAGGCAGGGAATCAAACACGGGGAATCAGAGGCGGGGAATCAGAGCTGGGGAATCAGAGGCTGGGAATCAAAGTTGGGGAATCAGAGGCAGGGAATCAGATATGGGGAAACAGGGGCGGGGAATCAGAGGCGGGGAAACAGAGGCAGGGAATCAGATATGGGGAATAAGAGGCGGGGAATTAGAGTTGGGGAATCAGAGGCGGGGAATCAGAGGCGGGGAAACAGAGGCGGGGAATCAAACGGGGAATCAGAGGTGGGGAATCAGAGGTTGGGAATCAGATGCAGGGAATCAGAGGCGGGGAATCAGAGGCGGGGAATCAGAGGCAGGGAATCAGATGTGCGGAATCGGAGATGGGGAATCAGAGGCAGGGAATCAGAGGCGGGGAATCAGAGGCGGGGAATCAGAGGCCGGGAATCAGATATGGGGAAACAGAGGCGGGGAAACAGAGGCTGGGGATCAGATATGGGGAATCAGAGGTGGGGAATCAGAGGTTGGGAATCAGAGGCAGGGAATCAGAGGCTTGGAATCAGATGCAGGGAATCAGATGCGGGGAATCAGAGGCGGGGAATCAGAGCTGGGGAATCAGATGCTGGGAATCAAAGTTGGGGAATCAGAGGCAGGGAATCAGATATGGGGAAACAGGGGTGGGGAATCAGAGGCGGGGAAACAGAGGCGGGGAATCAGATATGGGGAATCAGAGGCGGGGAATTAGAGTTGGGGAATCAGAGGCGGGGAATCAGAGGCGGGGAAACAGAGGCGGGGAATCAAACACGGGGAATCAGAGGTGGGGAATCAGAGGTTGGGAATCAGAGGCAGGGAATCAGAGGCGGGGAATCAGAGGCGGGGAATCAGAGGCAGGGAATCAGATGTGCGGAATCGGAGATGGGGAATCAGAGGCAGGGAATCAGAGGCGGGGAATCAGAGGCGGGGAACCAGAGGCCGGGAATCAGATATGGGGAAACAGAGGCGGGGAATCAGAGGCGGGGAAACAGAGGCTGGGAATCAGATATGGGGAATCAGAGGTGGGGAATCAGAGGTTGGGAATCAGAGGCAGGGAATAAGAGGCTTGGAATCAGATGCAGGGAATCAGATGCGGGGAATCAGAGGCGGGGAATCAGAGCTGGGGAATCAGAGGTGGGGAATTAGAGTTGTGGAATCAGAGGCGGGGACTTAGATATTGGGAAACAGAGGCGGGGAATCAGAGGCGGGGAAACAGAAGCGGGGAATCAGATATGGGGAATAAGAGATGGGGAATCAGAGGCAGGGAATCAGATGTGCGGAATCAGAGATGGGGAATCAAAGGCAGGGAATCAGAATCAGTAGCAGGGAATCAGAGGTGGGGAATCAGAGTCCGGGAATCAGAGATGGGGATTCAGAGGCGGGGAATGAGATATGGGGAATCAGAGGCGGGGAATCAGAGGCGGGGAAACAGAGGCGGGGAATCAGATATGGGGAATCAGAGGTGGCGAATCAAAGGCGGTGAATCAGAGATGGGGAATCAGAGGCCGGGAATCAGAGGCTGGGAATCAAACACGGGGAATCAGAGGAGGGGAATCAGAATTGGGGAATCAGAGATGGGGAATCAGAGATGGGGAATCAGAGGCAGGGAATCAGACGCGGGGAATCAGAGGTGGTGAATCAGAGATGTGGAATCAGAGGCGGGGAATCAGAGGCAGGGAATCAGACGCGGGGAATAGGAGGCGGGGAATCATAGCTGGCGAATCAGAGGTGGGGAATCAGAGGTGGGGAATCAGAGGCGGGGAATCAGATATTGGGAATCAGAGGTGGGGAATCAGAGGCGGGGAAACAGAGGCGGGGAATCAGATATGGTGTATCAGAGGTGGGGAATCAGAGGTTGTGAATCAGAGATGGGGAATCAGAGGCGGGGAATCAGAGGCCGGTAATCAGACGCGGGGAATCAGAGGCGGGGAATCAGAGCTGGGAAATTAGAGGCAGGGAATCAGAGTTGGGGATTCAGAGGCGGGGAATCAGATATGGGGAAACAGAGGCGGGGAATCAGATGCGGGCAAATAGAGGCGGGGATCAGATATGGGGAAACAGAGGCGGGGAATCAGAGGCGGGGAAACAGAGGCGTGGAATCAGATATGGGGAATCAGAGGTGGGGAATCAGAGGTTGGGAATCAGAGGCTGGGAATCAGAGGCTGGGAATCAGATGCATGGAATCAGATGCGGGGAATCAGAGGCGGGGAATCAGAGCTGGGGAATCAGAGGTGGGGAATCAAAGTTGGGGAATCAGAGGCGGGGACTTAGATATGGGGAAACAGAGGCGGGGAATCAGAGGCGGGGAAACAGAGGCGGGGAATCAGATATGGGGAATCAGAGGTGGGGAATCAGAGGCAGGGAATTAGATTTGCGGAATCAGAGATGGGGAATCAGAAGCAGGGAATCAGAGGCCGGGAATCAGAGGCCGGAATCAGATGCCGGGAATAAGAGGCCGGGAATCAGAGGTGGGGAATCAGAGTCCGGGAATCAGAGATGGGGAATCAGAGGCGGGGAATGAGATATGGGGAATCAGAGGCGGGGAATCAGAGGCGGGGAAACAGAGGCGAGGAATCAGATATGGGGAATCAGAGGTGGCGAATCAAAGGCGGTGAATCAGAGATGGGGAATCAGAGGCGGGGAATCAGAGGCAGGGGATCAAACACGGGGAATCAGAGGCGGGGAATCAGAGCCGAGGAATCAGAGGCGGGGAATCAGAGTTGGGGAATCAGAGGTGGGGAATCAGAGTTGGGGAATCAGAGGCAGGGACTTAGATATTGGGAAACAGAGGCGGGGAATCAAAGGAGGGGAAACAGAGGCGGGGAATCAGATATGGGGAATCAGAGGTGGGGAATCGGAGGCAGAGAATTAGATTTGCGGAATCAGAGGCAGGGAATCAGAAACAGACGCAGGGAATCAGAGGCCGGGAATCAGAGGCCGGAATCAGATGCCGGGAATAAGAGGCCGGGAATCAGAGGTGGGGAATCAGAGTCCGGGAATCAGAGATGGGGATTTAGAGGCGGGGAATGAGATATGGGGAATCAGAGGCGGGGAATCAGAGGCGGGGAAACAGAGGCGGGGAATCAGATATGGGGAATCAGAGCTGGGGAATCAGAGGCAGGGGATCAAACACGGGGAATCAGAGGCGGGGAATCACAGCTGGGGAATCAGAGGTGGGGAATCAGAGTTGGGGAATCAGAGGCGGGGAATCAGAGCTGGGGAATCAGAGGTGGGGAATCAGAGTCGGGGAATCAGAGGCAGGGAATCGGATGTGCGGAATCAGAGATGGGGAATCAGAGGTGGGGAATCAGAGGCGGTGAATCTGAGATGGGGAATCAGAGGCGTGGAATCAGAGGCAGGTTTTCAGACACGGGGATTCAGAGGCTGGGAATCAGACGGGGGGAATCAAAGGCGGGGAATGAAGCTGGGGAATCAGAGGCAGGGAATCAGAGTTGGGGATTCAGAGGCGGGGAATCAGATATGGGGAAACAGAGGCGGGGAATCAGAGGCGGGCAAACAGAGGCGGGGAATTAGATATGGGGAATCAGTGGTGGGGAATCAGAGGTGGTGAATCAGAGATGGGGAATCACAGGCGGGGAATCAGAGGCAGGGAATAGAACGCGGGGAATCAGAGGCAGGGAATCAGAGCTGGGGAATAAGAGGCGGGGAATCATAGTTGGGAATCAGAGGCGGGGAATCAGATATGGGGAAACAGAGGCGGGGAATCAGGGGCGGGGAAACAGAGGCGGGGAATCAGATATGGGGAATCGGATGTGGGGAATCAGAGGCGGGGAATCAGAGCTGTGGAATCAGAGGCGGGGAATCAGAGTTGGGGCATCAGAGGTGGGGAATTAGATATGGGGAAACAGAGGCGGGGAATCAGAGGCGTGGAAACAGAGGCGGGGAATCAGATATGTGGGAATCAGAGGTGGGGAATCAGAGGCAGGTAATCAGATGTGCGGAATCAGAGATGGGGAATCAGAGGCTGGGAATCAGAATCAGAAGCGGGGAGTCAGAGGACGGGAATCAGAGGCCTGGAATCAGATGCTGGGAATAAGAGGCCGGGAATCAGAGGTGGGGAATCAGAGTCCGGGAATCAGAGATTGGGAGTCAGAGGCGGGGAATGAGATATGGAGAATCAGAGGCGGGGAATCAGAGGCGGGGAAACAGAGGTGGGGAATCAGATATGGGGAATCAGAGGTGGCGAATCAAAGGCGGTGAATCAGAGATGGGGAATCAGAGGCGGGGAATCAGAGGCAGGGAATCAAACACGGGGAATCAGAGGCGGGGAATCAGAGCTGGGGAATCAGAGGCTGGGAATCAAAGTTGGGGAATCAGAGGCAGGGAATCAGATATGGGGAAACAGGGGCGCGGAATCAGAGGCGGGGAAACAGAGGCAGGGAATCAGATATGGGGAATCAGAGGCGGGGAATTAGTGTTGGGGAATCAGAGGCGGGGAATCAGAGGCGGGGAAACAGAGGCGGGGAATCAAACACGGGGAATCAGAGGTGGGGAATCAGAGGTTGGGAATCAGATGCAGGGAATCAGAGGCGGGGAATCAGAGGCGGGGAATCAGAGGCAGGGAATCAGATGTGCGGAATCGGAGATGGGGAATCAGAGGCAGGGAATCAGAGGCGGGGAATCAGAGGCGGGGAATCAGAGGCCGGGAATCAGATATGGGGAAACAGAGGCGGGGAAACAGAGGCTGGGGATCAGATATGGGGAATCAGAGGTGGGGAATCAGAGGTAGGGAATCAGAGGCAGGGAATCAGAGGCTTGGAATCAGATGCAGGGAATCAGATGCGGGGAATCAGAGGCGGGAAATCAGAGCTGGGGAATCAGATGCTGGGAATCAAAGTTGGGGAATCAGAGGCAGGGAATCAGATATGGGGAAACAGGGGTGGGGAATCAGAGGCGGGGAAACAGAGGCGGGGAATCAGATATGGGGAATCAGCGGCGGGGAATTAGAGTTGGGGAATCAGAGGCGGGGAATCAGAGGCGGAGAAACAGAGGCGGGGAATCAAACACGGGGAATCAGAGGTGGGGAATCAGAGGTTGGGAATCAGAGGCAGGGAATCAGAGGCGGGGAATCAGAGGCGGGGAATCAGAGGCAGGGAATCAGATGTGCGGAATCGGAGATGGGGAATCAGAGGCAGGGAATCAGAGGCGGGGAATCAGAGGCGGGGAACCAGAGGCCGGGAATCAGATATGGGGAAACAGAGGCGGGGAATCAGAGGCGGGGAAACAGAGGCTGGGAATCAGATATGGGGAATCAGAGGTGGGGAATCAGAGGTTGGGAATCAGAGGCAGGGAATAAGAGGCTTGGAATCAGATGCAGGGAATCAGATGCGGGGAATCAGAGGCGGGGAATCAGAGCTGGGGAATCAGAGGTGGGGAATTAGAGTTGTGGAATCAGAGGCGGGGACTTAGATATTGGGAAACAGAGGCGGGGAATCAGAGGCGGGGAAACAGAAGCGGGGAATCAGATATGGGGAATCAGAGATGGGGAATCAGAGGCAGGGAATCAGATGTGCGGAATCAGAGATGGGGAATCAAAGGCAGGGAATCAGAATCAGTAGCAGGGAATCAGAGGTGGGGAATCAGAGTCCGGGAATCAGAGATGGGGATTCAGAGGCGGGGAATGAGATATGGGGAATCAGAGGCGGGGAATCAGAGGCGGGGAAACAGAGGCGGGGAATCAGATATGGGGAATCAGAGGTGGCGAATCAAAGGCGGTGAATCAGAGTTGGGGAATCAGTGGCCGGGAATCAGAGGCAGGGAATCAAACACGGGGAATCAGAGGCGGGGAATCATAGCTGGCGAATCAGAGGCGGGGAATCAGAGGTGGGGAATCAGAGGCGGGGAATCAGATATTGGGAATCAGAGGTGGGGAATCAGAGGCGGGGAAACAGAGGCGGGGAATCAGATATGGGGTATCAGAGGTGGGGAATCAGAGGTTGTGAATCAGAGATGGGGAATCAGAGGCGGGGAATCAGAGGCCGGTAATCAGACGCGGGGAATCAGAGGCGGGGAATCAGAGCTGGGAAATTAGAGGCAGGGAATCAGAGTTGGGGATTCAGAGGCGGGGAATCAGATATGGGGAAACAGAGGCGGGGAATCAGATGCGGGCAAATAGAGGCGGGGATCAGATATGGGGAAACAGAGGCGGGGAATCAGAGGCGGGGAAACAGAGGCGTGGAATCAGATATGGGGAATCAGAGGTGGGGAATCAGAGGTTGGGAATCAGAGTCTGGGAATCAGAGGCTGGGAATCAGATGCATGGAATCAGATGCGGGGAATCAGAGGCGGGGAATCAGAGCTGGGGAATCAGAGGTGGGGAATCAAAGTTGGGGAATCAGAGGCGGGGACTTAGATATGGGGAAACAGAGGCGGGGAATCAGAGGCGGGGAAACAGAGGCGGGGAATCAGATATGGGGAATCAGAGGTGGGGAATCAGAGGCAGGGAATTAGATTTGCGGAATCAGAGATGGGGAATCAGAAGCAGGGAATCAGAGGCCGGAAATCAGAGGCCGGAATCAGATGCCGGGAATAAGAGGCCGGGAATCAGAGGTGGGGAATCAGAGTCCGGGAATCAGAGATGGGGAATCAGAGGCGGGGAATGAGATATGGGGAATCAGAGGCGGGGAAACAGAGGCGAGGAATCAGATATGGGGAATCAGAGGTGGCGAATCAAAGGCGGTGAATCAGAGATGGGGAATCAGAGGCGGGGAATCAGAGGCAGGGGATCAAAGACGGGGAATCAGAGGCGGGGAATCAGAGCTGGGGAATCAGAGGCGGGGAATCAGAGTTGGGGAGTCAGAGGTGGGGATTCAGATATGGGGAATCAGAGGTGGGGAATCAGAGGCAGGGAATCAAACACGGGGAATCAGATGCGGGGAATCAGAGCTGGGGAATCAGAGGCGGGGAATCAGAGTTGGGGAATCAGAGGCGGGGAATCAGACGCAGGGAATCAATATGTGAAATCAGAGGTGGGGAATCAGACGCAGGGAATCAATATGGGAAATCAGAGTTGGGGAATCAGAGGTTGGGAATCAAAGGAAGGGAATCAGAGGCGAGGAATCAGAGCTGGGGAATCAGAGGCGGGGAATCAGAATTGGGGAATCAGAGATGGGGAATCAGAGATGGGGAATCTGAGGCGGGGAATCAGACGCGTGGAATCAGAGGTGGTGAATCAGTGATGTGGAATCAGAGGCGGGGAATCAGAGGCAGGGAATCAGACGCGGGGAATCAGAGGTGGGGAATCATAGCTGGCGAATCAGAGGCGGGGAATGAGATATGGGGAATCAGAGGCGGGGAATCAGAGGCGGGGAAACAGTGGCGAGGAATCAGATATGGGGAATCAGAGGTGGCGAATCAAAGGCGGTGAATCAGAGATGGGGAATCAGAGGCGGGGAATCAGAGGCAGGGGATCAAACACGGGGAATCAGAGGCGGGGAATCAGAGCTGTGGAATCAGAGGCGGGGAATCAGAGTTGGGGAATCAGAGGCGGGGAATCAGAGCTGGGGAATCAGAGGTGGGGAATCAGAGTCGGGGAATCAGAGGCAGGGAGTCGGATGTGCGGAATCAGAGATGGGTAATCAGAGGTGGGGAATCAGAGGCGGTGAATCTGAGATGGGGAATCAGAGACGGGGAATCAGTGGCAGGTTATCAGACACGGGGATTCAGAGGCTGGGAATCAGACGGGGGGAATCAAAGGCGGGGAATGAAGCTGGGGAATCAGAGGCAGGGAATCAGAGTTGGGGAATCAGAGGCGGGGAATCAGAGTTGGGGAATCAGAGGCGGGGAATCAGAGCTGCGGAATCAGAGGTGGGGATCAGAGTCGGGGAATCAGAGGCAGGGGATCAAACACGGGGAATCAGAGGCGGGGAATCAGAGCTGGGGAATCAGAGGCGGGGAATCAGAGTTGGGGAATCAGAGGCGGGGAATCAGAGCTGCGGAATCAGAGGTGGGGATCAGAGTCGTGGAATCAGAGGCAGGGAATCAGATGTGCGGAATCAGAGATGGGGAATCAGAGGTGGGGAATCAGAGGCTGTGAATCAGAGATGGGGAATCAGAGGCGGGGAATCAGAGGCAAGAAATCAGACACGGGGTTTCAGAGGCTGGGAATCAGACGGGGGAATCAAAGGCGGGGAATCAGAGCTGGGGAATCAGAGGCAGGGAATCAGAGTTGGGGATTCAGAGGCGGGGAATCAGATATGGGGAAACAGAGGCGGGGAATCAGAGTCGGGCAAACAGAGGCGGGGAATTAGATATGGGGAATCAGAGGTGGGGAATCAGAGGTGGTGAATCAGAGATGGGGAATCACAGGCGGGGAATCAGAGGCAGGGAATAGAACGCGGGGAATCAGAGGCAGGGAATCAGAGTTGGGGCATCAGAGGTTTGGAATTAGATATGGGGAAACTGAGGCGGGGAATCAGAGGCGGGGAAACAGAGGCGGGAAATCAGATATGGGGAATCAGAGGTGGGGAATCAGAGGCAGGGAATCAGATGTGCGGAATCAGAGATGGGGAATCAGAGGCAGGGATTCAGAATCAGAAGCGGGGAATCAGAGGCCGGGAAACAGAGGTGGGGAATCAGATATGGGGAATCAGAGGCGGGGAATCAGAGCTGGGGAATCAGAGGCGGGGAATCAGAGTTGGGGAATCAGAGGCGGGGAATCAGAGCTGGGGAATCAGAGGTGGGGATCAGAGTCGGGGAATCAGAGGCAGGGAATCAGATGTGCGGAATCAGGGATGGGGAATCAGAGGTGGGGAATCAGCGGCTGTGAATCAGAGATGGGGAATCAGAGGCGGGGAATCAGAGGGAGGAAATCAGACACGGGGACTCAGAGGCTGGGAATCAGACGGGGGGAATCAAAGGCGGGGAATCAGAGCTGGGGAATCAGAGGCGGGGAATCAGAGTTGGGGAATCAGAAGCGGGGAATCAGATATGGGGAAACAGAGGAGGGGAATCAGAGGCGGGGAAACAGAGGCGGGGAATCTGATATGGGGAATCAGAGGTGGCGAATGAAAGGCGGTGAATCAGAGATGGGGAATCAGAGGCGGGGAATCAGAGGCAGTTAATCAAACACGGGGAATCATAGGTGGGGAATCAGAGCTGGGGAATCAGAGGCGGGGAATCAGAGTTGGGGAATCAGAGGCGGGGAATCAGATATGGGGAAACAGAGGCTGGGAATCAGAGGCAGGGAAACAGAGGTGGGGAATCATATATGGGGAATCAGAGGTGGGGAATCAGAGGTTGCGAAACAGAGGCAGGGAATCAGAGCTGGGGAATCAGAGGCGGGGAATCAGAGCTGCGGAATATGAGGCAGGGAATCAGAGTTGGGGATTCAGAGGCGGGGAATCAGAGCTGGGGAATCAGAGGCGGGGAATCAGAGGCGGGGAAATAGATATGGGGAAACAGAGGCGGGGAATTAGAGGCGGGGAAACAGAGGCGGGGAATCAGATATGGGGAATCAGAGGTGGGGAATCAGAGGCAGGGAATCAGATGTGCGGAATCAGAGATGGGGAATCAGAGGCAGGGATCAGAATCAGAAGCGGGGAATCAGAGGCCGGGATCAGTGGCCGGGAATCAGATGCCGGGAATAAGAGGCCAGGAATCAGAGTCCGGGAATCAGAGATGGGGAATCAGAGGCGGGGAATGAAATATGGGGAATCAGAGGCGGGGTATCAGAGGCGGGGAAACAGAGGCGGTGAATCTGATATGGGGAATCAGGGTGGCGAATGAAAGGCGGTGAATCAGAGATGGTGAATCAGAGGCGGGGAATCAGAGGCAGGGAATCAAACACGGGGAATCAGAGGCGGGGAATCAGAGCTGGGGAATCAGAGGCGGGGAATCAGAGTTGGGGATTCAGAGGCGGGGAATCAGATATGGGGAAACAGGCGGGGAATCAGAGGCGGGCAAACAGAGGCGGGGAATTAGATATGGGGAATCAGAGGTGGGGAATCAGAGGCGGGCAAACAGAGGAGGGGAATTAGATATGGGGAATCAGTGGTGGGGAATCAGAGGTGGTTTATCAGAGATGGGGAATCACAGGCGGGGAATCAGAGGCAGGGAATAGAACGCGGGGAATCAGAGGCAGGGAATCAGAGCTGGGGAATCAGAGGCGGGGAATCATAGTTGGGAATCAGAGGCGGGGAATAAGATATGGGGAAACAGAGGCGGGGAATCAGGGGCGGGGAAACAGAGGCGGGGAATCAGATATGGGGAATCGGATGCGGGGAATCAGAGGCGGGGAATCAGATATGGGGAATCAGAGGTGGGGAATCAGAGGCAGGTAATCAGATGTGCGGAATCAGAGATGGGGAATCAGAGGCAGGGAATCAGAATCAGAAGCGGGGAGTCAGAGGCCGGGAATCAGAGGCCTGGAATCAGATGCTGGGAATAAGAGGCCGGGAATCAGAGGTGGGGAATCAGAGTCCGGGAATCAGAGATGGGGATACAGAGGCGGGGAATGAGATATGGAGAATCAGAGGCGGGGAATCAGAGGCGGGAAAACAGAGGTGGGGAATCAGATATGGGGAATCAGAGGTGGCGAATCAAAGGTGGTGAATCAGAGATGGGTAATCAGAGGCGGGGAATCAGAGGCAGGGAATCAAACACGGGGAATCAGAGGCGGGGAATCAGAGCTGGGGAATCAGAGGCTGGGAATCAAAGTTGGGGAATCAGAGGCAGGGAATCAGATATGGGGAAACAGGGGCGGGGAATCAGAGGCGGGGAAACAGAGGCGGGGAATCAGATATGGGGAATCAGAGGCTGGGAATTAGAGTTGGGGAATCAGAGGCGGGGAATCAGAGGCGGGGAAACAGAGGCGGGGAATCAAACACGGGGAATCAGAGGTGGGGAATCAGAGGTTGGGAATCAGAGGCAGTGAATCAGAGGCGGGGAATCAGAGGCGGGGAATCAGAGGCAGGGAATCAGATGTGCGGAATCGGAGATAGGGAATCAGAGGCGGGGAATCAGAGGCGGGGAATCAGAGGCGGGGAATCAGATATGGGGAAACAGAGGCGGGGAATCAGAGGCGGGGAAACAGAGGCTGGGAATCAGATATGGGGAATCAGAGGTGGGGAATCAGAGGTTGGGAATCAGAGGCAGGGAATCAGAGGCTTGGAATCAGATGCAGGGAATCAGATGCGGGGAATCAGAGGCGGGGAATCAGAGCTGGGGAATCAGAGGTGGGGAATCAGAGTTGGGGAATCAGAGGCGGGGAATCAGATATGGGGAATCAGAGATGGGGAATCAGAGGCAGGGAATCAGATGTGCGGAATCAGAGATGGGGAATCACAGGCGGGGAATCAGAGGCACGGAATAGAACGCGGGGAATCAGAGGCAGGGAATCAGAGTTGGGGCATCAGAGGTTTGGAATTAGATATGGGGAAACTGAGGCGGGGAATCAGAGGCGGGGAAACAGAGGCGGGAAATCAGATATGGGGAATCAGAGGTGGGGAATCAGAGGCAGGGAATCAGATGTGCGGAATCAGAGATGGGGAATCAGAGGCAGGGATTCAGAATCAGAAGCGGGGAATCAGAGGCCGGGAAACAGAGGTGGGGAATCAGATATGGGGAATCAGAGGTGGGGAATCAGAGGCCGGAATCAGATGCCGGGAATAAGAGGCCGGGAATCAGAGGTGGGGAATCAGAGTCCGGGAATCAGAGATGGGGAATCAGAGGCGGGAATGAGATATGGGGAATCAGAGGCGGGGAATCAGAGGCGGGGAAACAGAGGCGAGGAATCAGATATGGGGAATCAGAGGTGGCGAATCAAAGGCGATGAATCAGAGATGGGGAATCAGAGGCGTGGAATCAGAGGCAGGGAATCAAACACGGGGAATCAGAGGCGGGGAATCAGAGCTGGGGAATCAGAGGCGGGGAATCAGAGTTGGGGAATCAGAGGCGGGGAATCAGAGCTGGGGAATCAGAGGTGGGGATCAGAGTCGGGGAATCAGAGGCAGGGAATCAGATGTGCGGAATCAGAGATGGGGAATCAGAGGTGGGGAATCAGAGGCTGTGAATCAGAGATGGGGAATCAGAGGCGGGGAATCAGAGGCAAGAAATCAGACACGGGGTTTCAGAGGCTGGGAATCAGACGGGGGAATCAAAGGCGGGGAATCAGAGCTGGGGAATCAGAGGCAGGGAATCAGAGTTGGGGATTCAGAGGCGGGGAATCAGATATGGGGAAACAGAGGCGGGGAATCAGAGGCGGGCAAACAGAGGCGGGGAATTAGATATGGGGAATCAGAGGTGGGGAATCAGAGGCGGGCAAACAGAGGAGGGGAATTAGATATGGGGAATCAGTGGTGGGGAATCAGAGGTGGTTTATCAGAGATGGGGAATCACAGGCGGGGAATCAGAGGCAGGGAATAGAACGCGGGGAATCAGAGGCAGGGAATCAGAGCTGGGGAATCAGAGGCGGGGAATCATAGTTGGGAATCAGAGGCGGGGAATCAGATATGGGGAAACAGAGGCGGGGAATCAGGGGCGGGGAAACAGAGGCGGGGAATCAGATATGGGGAATCGGATGCGGGGAATCAGAGGCGGGGAATCAGATATGGGGAATCAGAGGTGGGGAATCAGAGGCAGGTAATCAGATGTGCGGAATCAGAGATGGGGAATCAGAGGCAGGGAATCAGAATCAGAAGCGGGGAGTCAGAGGCCGGGAATCAGAGGCCTGGAATCAGATGCTGGGAATAAGAGGCCGGGAATCAGAGGTGGGGAATCAGAGTCCGGGAATCAGAGATGGGGATTCAGAGGCGGGGAATGAGATATGGAGAATCAGAGGCGGGGAATCAGAGGCGGGAAAACAGAGGTGGGGAATCAGATATGGGGAATCAGAGGTGGCGAATCAAAGGTGGTGAATCAGAGATGGGTAATCAGAGGCGGGGAATCAGAGGCAGGGAATCAAACACGGGGAATCAGAGGCGGGGAATCAGAGCTGGGGAATCAGAGGCTGGGAATCAAAGTTGGGGAATCAGAGGCAGGGAATCAGATATGGGGAAACAGGGGCGGGGAATCAGAGGCGGGGAAACAGAGGCGGGGAATCAGATATGGGGAATCAGAGGCAGGGAATTAGAGTTGGGGAATCAGAGGCGGGGAATCAGAGGCGGGGAAACAGAGGCGGGGAATCAAACACGGGGAATCAGAGGTGGGGAATCAGAGGTTGGGAATCAGAGGCAGGGAATCAGAGGCGGGGAATCAGAGGCGGGGAATCAGAGGCAGGGAATCAGATGTGCGGAATCGGAGATAGGGAATCAGAGGCGGGGAATCAGAGGCGGGGAATCAGAGGCCGGGAATCAGATATGGGGAAACAGAGGCGGGGAATCAGAGGCGGGGAAACAGAGGCTGGGAATCAGATATGGGGAATCAGAGGTGGGGAATCAGAGGTTGGGAATCAGAGGCAGGGAATCAGAGGCTTGGAATCAGATGCAGGGAATCAGATGCGGGGAATCAGAGGCGGGGAATCAGAGCTGGGGAATCAGAGGTGGGGAATCAGAGTTGGGGAATCAGAGGCGGGGACTTAGATATGGGGAAACAGACGCGGGGAATCAGAGGCGGGGAAACAGAGGCGGGGAATCAGATATGGGGAATCAGAGGTGGGGAATCAGAGGCAGGGAATTAGATTTGCGGAATCAGAGATGGGGAATCAGAAGCAGGGAATCAGAGGCCGGAAATCAGAGGCCGGAATCAGATGCCGGGAATAAGAGGCCGGGAATCAGAGGTGGGGAATCAGAGTCCGGGAATCAGAGATGGGGAATCAGAGGCGGGGAATGAGATATGGGGAATCAGAGGCGGGGAAACAGAGGCGAGGAATCAGATATGGGGAATCAGAGGTGGCGAATCAAAGGCGGTGAATCAGAGATGGGGAATCAGAGGCGGGGAATCAGAGGCAGGGGATCAAAGACGGGGAATCAGAGGCGGGGAATCAGAGCTGGGGAATCAGAGGCGGGGAATCAGAGTTGGGGAGTCAGAGGTGGGGATTCAGATATGGGGAATCAGAGGTGGGGAATCAGAGGCAGGGAATCAAACACGGGGAATCAGATGCAGGGAATCAGAGCTGGGGAATCAGAGGCGGGGAATCAGAGTTGGGGAATCAGAGGCGGGGAATCAGACGCAGGGAATCAATATGTGAAATCAGAGGTGGGGAATCAGACGCAGGGAATCAATATGGGAAATCAGAGTTGGGGAATCAGAGGTTGGGAATCAAAGGAAGGGAATCAGAGGCGAGGAATCAGAGCTGGGGAATCAGAGGCGGGGAATCAGAATTGGGGAATCAGAGATGGGGAATCAGAGATGGGGAATCTGAGGCGGGGAATCAGACGCGTGGAATCAGAGGTGGTGAATCAGTGATGTGGAATCAGAGGCGGGGAATCAGAGGCAGGGAATCAGACGCGGGGAATCAGAGGTGGGGAATCATAGCTGGCGAATCAGAGGCGGGGAATGAGATATGGGGAATCAGAGGCGGGGAATCAGAGGCGGGGAAACAGTGGCGAGGAATCAGATATGGGGAATCAGAGGTGGCGAATCAAAGGCGGTGAATCAGAGATGGGGAATCAGAGGCGGGGAATCAGAGGCAGGGGATCAAACACGGGGAATCAGAGGCGGGGAATCAGAGCTGTGGAATCAGAGGCGGGGAATCAGAGTTGGGGAATCAGAGGCGGGGAATCAGAGCTGGGGAATCAGAGGTGGGGAATCAGAGTCGGGGAATCAGAGGCAGGGAGTCGGATGTGCGGAATCAGAGATGGGTAATCAGAGGTGGGGAATCAGAGGCGGTGAATCTGAGATGGGGAATCAGAGACGGGGAATCAGTGGCAGGTTATCAGACACGGGGATTCAGAGGCTGGGAATCAGACGGGGGGAATCAAAGGCGGGGAATGAAGCTGGGGAATCAGAGGCAGGGAATCAGAGTTGGGGAATCAGAGGCGGGGAATCAGAGTTGGGGAATCAGAGGCGGGGAATCAGAGCTGCGGAATCAGAGGTGGGGATCAGAGTCGGGGAATCAGAGGCAGGGGATCAAACACGGGGAATCAGAGGCGGGGAATCAGAGCTGGGGAATCAGAGGCGGGGAATCAGAGTTGGGGAATCAGAGGCGGGGAATCAGAGCTGCGGAATCAGAGGTGGGGATCAGAGTCGTGGAATCAGAGGCAGGGAATCAGATGTGCGGAATCAGAGATGGGGAATCAGAGGTGGGGAATCAGAGGCTGTGAATCAGAGATGGGGAATCAGAGGCGGGGAATCAGAGGCAAGAAATCAGACACGGGGTTTCAGAGGCTGGGAATCAGACGGGGGAATCAAAGGCGGGGAATCAGAGCTGGGGAATCAGAGGCAGGGAATCAGAGTTGGGGATTCAGAGGCGGGGAATCAGATATGGGGAAACAGAGGCGGGGAATCAGAGTCGGGCAAACAGAGGCGGGGAATTAGATATGGGGAATCAGAGGTGGGGAATCAGAGGTGGTGAATCAGAGATGGGGAATCACAGGCGGGGAATCAGAGGCAGGGAATAGAACGCGGGGAATCAGAGGCAGGGAATCAGAGTTGGGGCATCAGAGGTTTGGAATTAGATATGGGGAAACTGAGGCGGGGAATCAGAGGCGGGGAAACAGAGGCGGGAAATCAGATATGGGGAATCAGAGGTGGGGAATCAGAGGCAGGGAATCAGATGTGCGGAATCAGAGATGGGGAATCAGAGGCAGGGATTCAGAATCAGAAGCGGGGAATCAGAGGCCGGGAAACAGAGGTGGGGAATCAGATATGGGGAATCAGAGGCGGGGAATCAGAGCTGGGGAATCAGAGGCGGGGAATCAGAGTTGGGGAATCAGAGGCGGGGAATCAGAGCTGGGGAATCAGAGGTGGGGATCAGAGTCGGGGAATCAGAGGCAGGGAATCAGATGTGCGGAATCAGGGATGGGGAATCAGAGGTGGGGAATCAGCGGCTGTGAATCAGAGATGGGGAATCAGAGGCGGGGAATCAGAGGGAGGAAATCAGACACGGGGACTCAGAGGCTGGGAATCAGACGGGGGGAATCAAAGGCGGGGAATCAGAGCTGGGGAATCAGAGGCGGGGAATCAGAGTTGGGGAATCAGAAGCGGGGAATCAGATATGGGGAAACAGAGGAGGGGAATCAGAGGCGGGGAAACAGAGGCGGGGAATCTGATATGGGGAATCAGAGGTGGCGAATGAAAGGCGGTGAATCAGAGATGGGGAATCAGAGGCGGGGAATCAGAGGCAGTTAATCAAACACGGGGAATCATAGGTGGGGAATCAGAGCTGGGGAATCAGAGGCGGGGAATCAGAGTTGGGGAATCAGAGGCGGGGAATCAGATATGGGGAAACAGAGGCTGGGAATCAGAGGCAGGGAAACAGAGGTGGGGAATCATATATGGGGAATCAGAGGTGGGGAATCAGAGGTTGCGAAACAGAGGCAGGGAATCAGAGCTGGGGAATCAGAGGCGGGGAATCAGAGCTGCGGAATATGAGGCAGGGAATCAGAGTTGGGGATTCAGAGGCGGGGAATCAGAGCTGGGGAATCAGAGGCGGGGAATCAGAGGCGGGGAAATAGATATGGGGAAACAGAGGCGGGGAATTAGAGGCGGGGAAACAGAGGCGGGGAATCAGATATGGGGAATCAGAGGTGGGGAATCAGAGGCAGGGAATCAGATGTGCGGAATCAGAGATGGGGAATCAGAGGCAGGGATCAGAATCAGAAGCGGGGAATCAGAGGCCGGGATCAGTGGCCGGGAATCAGATGCCGGGAATAAGAGGCCAGGAATCAGAGTCCGGGAATCAGAGATGGGGAATCAGAGGCGGGGAATGAAATATGGGGAATCAGAGGCGGGGTATCAGAGGCGGGGAAACAGAGGCGGTGAATCTGATATGGGGAATCAGGGTGGCGAATGAAAGGCGGTGAATCAGAGATGGTGAATCAGAGGCGGGGAATCAGAGGCAGGGAATCAAACACGGGGAATCAGAGGCGGGGAATCAGAGCTGGGGAATCAGAGGCGGGGAATCAGAGTTGGGGATTCAGAGGCGGGGAATCAGATATGGGGAAACAGGCGGGGAATCAGAGGCGGGCAAACAGAGGCGGGGAATTAGATATGGGGAATCAGAGGTGGGGAATCAGAGGCGGGCAAACAGAGGAGGGGAATTAGATATGGGGAATCAGTGGTGGGGAATCAGAGGTGGTTTATCAGAGATGGGGAATCACAGGCGGGGAATCAGAGGCAGGGAATAGAACGCGGGGAATCAGAGGCAGGGAATCAGAGCTGGGGAATCAGAGGCGGGGAATCATAGTTGGGAATCAGAGGCGGGGAATAAGATATGGGGAAACAGAGGCGGGGAATCAGGGGCGGGGAAACAGAGGCGGGGAATCAGATATGGGGAATCGGATGCGGGGAATCAGAGGCGGGGAATCAGATATGGGGAATCAGAGGTGGGGAATCAGAGGCAGGTAATCAGATGTGCGGAATCAGAGATGGGGAATCAGAGGCAGGGAATCAGAATCAGAAGCGGGGAGTCAGAGGCCGGGAATCAGAGGCCTGGAATCAGATGCTGGGAATAAGAGGCCGGGAATCAGAGGTGGGGAATCAGAGTCCGGGAATCAGAGATGGGGATACAGAGGCGGGGAATGAGATATGGAGAATCAGAGGCGGGGAATCAGAGGCGGGAAAACAGAGGTGGGGAATCAGATATGGGGAATCAGAGGTGGCGAATCAAAGGTGGTGAATCAGAGATGGGTAATCAGAGGCGGGGAATCAGAGGCAGGGAATCAAACACGGGGAATCAGAGGCGGGGAATCAGAGCTGGGGAATCAGAGGCTGGGAATCAAAGTTGGGGAATCAGAGGCAGGGAATCAGATATGGGGAAACAGGGGCGGGGAATCAGAGGCGGGGAAACAGAGGCGGGGAATCAGATATGGGGAATCAGAGGCTGGGAATTAGAGTTGGGGAATCAGAGGCGGGGAATCAGAGGCGGGGAAACAGAGGCGGGGAATCAAACACGGGGAATCAGAGGTGGGGAATCAGAGGTTGGGAATCAGAGGCAGTGAATCAGAGGCGGGGAATCAGAGGCGGGGAATCAGAGGCAGGGAATCAGATGTGCGGAATCGGAGATAGGGAATCAGAGGCGGGGAATCAGAGGCGGGGAATCAGAGGCGGGGAATCAGATATGGGGAAACAGAGGCGGGGAATCAGAGGCGGGGAAACAGAGGCTGGGAATCAGATATGGGGAATCAGAGGTGGGGAATCAGAGGTTGGGAATCAGAGGCAGGGAATCAGAGGCTTGGAATCAGATGCAGGGAATCAGATGCGGGGAATCAGAGGCGGGGAATCAGAGCTGGGGAATCAGAGGTGGGGAATCAGAGTTGGGGAATCAGAGGCGGGGAATCAGATATGGGGAATCAGAGATGGGGAATCAGAGGCAGGGAATCAGATGTGCGGAATCAGAGATGGGGAATCACAGGCGGGGAATCAGAGGCACGGAATAGAACGCGGGGAATCAGAGGCAGGGAATCAGAGTTGGGGCATCAGAGGTTTGGAATTAGATATGGGGAAACTGAGGCGGGGAATCAGAGGCGGGGAAACAGAGGCGGGAAATCAGATATGGGGAATCAGAGGTGGGGAATCAGAGGCAGGGAATCAGATGTGCGGAATCAGAGATGGGGAATCAGAGGCAGGGATTCAGAATCAGAAGCGGGGAATCAGAGGCCGGGAAACAGAGGTGGGGAATCAGATATGGGGAATCAGAGGTGGGGAATCAGAGGCCGGAATCAGATGCCGGGAATAAGAGGCCGGGAATCAGAGGTGGGGAATCAGAGTCCGGGAATCAGAGATGGGGAATCAGAGGCGGGAATGAGATATGGGGAATCAGAGGCGGGGAATCAGAGGCGGGGAAACAGAGGCGAGGAATCAGATATGGGGAATCAGAGGTGGCGAATCAAAGGCGATGAATCAGAGATGGGGAATCAGAGGCGTGGAATCAGAGGCAGGGAATCAAACACGGGGAATCAGAGGCGGGGAATCAGAGCTGGGGAATCAGAGGCGGGGAATCAGAGTTGGGGAATCAGAGGCGGGGAATCAGAGCTGGGGAATCAGAGGTGGGGATCAGAGTCGGGGAATCAGAGGCAGGGAATCAGATGTGCGGAATCAGAGATGGGGAATCAGAGGTGGGGAATCAGAGGCTGTGAATCAGAGATGGGGAATCAGAGGCGGGGAATCAGAGGCAAGAAATCAGACACGGGGTTTCAGAGGCTGGGAATCAGACGGGGGAATCAAAGGCGGGGAATCAGAGCTGGGGAATCAGAGGCAGGGAATCAGAGTTGGGGATTCAGAGGCGGGGAATCAGATATGGGGAAACAGAGGCGGGGAATCAGAGGCGGGCAAACAGAGGCGGGGAATTAGATATGGGGAATCAGAGGTGGGGAATCAGAGGCGGGCAAACAGAGGAGGGGAATTAGATATGGGGAATCAGTGGTGGGGAATCAGAGGTGGTTTATCAGAGATGGGGAATCACAGGCGGGGAATCAGAGGCAGGGAATAGAACGCGGGGAATCAGAGGCAGGGAATCAGAGCTGGGGAATCAGAGGCGGGGAATCATAGTTGGGAATCAGAGGCGGGGAATCAGATATGGGGAAACAGAGGCGGGGAATCAGGGGCGGGGAAACAGAGGCGGGGAATCAGATATGGGGAATCGGATGCGGGGAATCAGAGGCGGGGAATCAGATATGGGGAATCAGAGGTGGGGAATCAGAGGCAGGTAATCAGATGTGCGGAATCAGAGATGGGGAATCAGAGGCAGGGAATCAGAATCAGAAGCGGGGAGTCAGAGGCCGGGAATCAGAGGCCTGGAATCAGATGCTGGGAATAAGAGGCCGGGAATCAGAGGTGGGGAATCAGAGTCCGGGAATCAGAGATGGGGATTCAGAGGCGGGGAATGAGATATGGAGAATCAGAGGCGGGGAATCAGAGGCGGGAAAACAGAGGTGGGGAATCAGATATGGGGAATCAGAGGTGGCGAATCAAAGGTGGTGAATCAGAGATGGGTAATCAGAGGCGGGGAATCAGAGGCAGGGAATCAAACACGGGGAATCAGAGGCGGGGAATCAGAGCTGGGGAATCAGAGGCTGGGAATCAAAGTTGGGGAATCAGAGGCAGGGAATCAGATATGGGGAAACAGGGGCGGGGAATCAGAGGCGGGGAAACAGAGGCGGGGAATCAGATATGGGGAATCAGAGGCAGGGAATTAGAGTTGGGGAATCAGAGGCGGGGAATCAGAGGCGGGGAAACAGAGGCGGGGAATCAAACACGGGGAATCAGAGGTGGGGAATCAGAGGTTGGGAATCAGAGGCAGGGAATCAGAGGCGGGGAATCAGAGGCGGGGAATCAGAGGCAGGGAATCAGATGTGCGGAATCGGAGATAGGGAATCAGAGGCGGGGAATCAGAGGCGGGGAATCAGAGGCCGGGAATCAGATATGGGGAAACAGAGGCGGGGAATCAGAGGCGGGGAAACAGAGGCTGGGAATCAGATATGGGGAATCAGAGGTGGGGAATCAGAGGTTGGGAATCAGAGGCAGGGAATCAGAGGCTTGGAATCAGATGCAGGGAATCAGATGCGGGGAATCAGAGGCGGGGAATCAGAGCTGGGGAATCAGAGGTGGGGAATCAGAGTTGGGGAATCAGAGGCGGGGACTTAGATATTGGGAAACAGAGGCAGGGAATCAGAGGCGGGGAATCAGATATGGGGAATCAGAGATGGGGAATCAGAGGCAGGGAATCAGATGTGCGGAATCAGAGATGGGGAATCAAAGGCAGGGAATCAGAATCAGAAGCAGGGAATCAGAGGCCGGGAATCAGAGGCCGGAATCAGATGCCGGGAATAAGAGGCCGGAAATCAGAGGTGGGGAATCAGAGTCCGGGAATCAGAGATGGGGATTCAGAGGCGGGGAATAAGATATGGGGAATCAGAGGCGGGGAATCAGAGGCGGGGAAACAGAGGCGGGGAATCAGATATGGCGAATCAGAGGTGGCGAATCAAAGGCGGTGAATCAGAGATGGGGAATCAGAGGCCGGGAATCAGAGGCTGGGAATCAAACACGGGGAATCAGAGGAGGGGAATCAGAATTGGGGAATCAGAGATGGGGAATCAGAGATGGGGAATCAGAGGCAGGGAATCAGACGCGGGGAATCAGAGGTGGTGAATCAGAGATGTGGAATCAGAGGCGGGGAATCAGAGGCAGGGAATCAGACGCGGGGAATAGGAGGCGGGGAATCATAGCTGGCGAATCAGAGGTGGGGAATCAGAGGTGGGGAATCAGAGGCGGGGAATCAGATATTGGGAATCAGAGGTGGGGAATCAGAGGCGGGGAAACAGAGGCGGGGAATCAGAGGCGGGGAAACAGAGGCAGGGAATCAGATATGGGGAATCAGAGGCGGGGAATTAGAGTTGGGGAATCAGAGGCGGGGAATCAGAGGCAGGGAATCAAACACGGGGAATCAGAGGCGGGGAATCAGAGCTGGGGAATCAGAGGCTGGGAATCAAAGTTGGGGAATCAGAGGCAGGGAATCAGATATGGGGAAACAGGGGCGGGGAATCAGAGGCGGGGAAACAGAGGCAGGGAATCAGATATGGGGAATCAGAGGCGGGGAATTAGAGTTGGGGAATCAGAGGCGGGGAATCAGAGGCGGGGAAACAGAGGCGGGGAATCAAACACGGGGAATCAGAGGTGGGGAATCAGAGGTTGGGAATCAGATGCAGGGAATCAGAGGCGGGGAATCAGAGGCGGGGAATCAGAGGCAGGGAATCAGATGTGCGGAATCGGAGATGGGGAATCAGAGGCAGGGAATCAGAGGCGGGGAATCAGAGGCGGGGAATCATAGGCCGGGAATCAGATATGGGGAAACAGAGGCGGGGAAACAGAGGCTGGGGATCAGATATGGGGAATCAGAGGTGGGGAATCAGAGGTTGGGAATCAGAGGCAGGGAATCAGAGGCTTGGAATCAGATGCAGGGAATCAGATGCGGGGAATCAGAGGCGGGGAATCAGAGCTGGGGAATCAGATGCTGGGAATCAAAGTTGGGGAATCAGAGGCAGGGAATCAGATATGGGGAAACAGGGGTGGGGAATCAGAGGCGGGGAAACAGAGGCGGGGAATCAGATATGGGGAATCAGAGGCGGGGAATTAGAGTTGGGGAATCAGAGGCGGGGAATCAGAGGCGGGGAAACAGAGGCGGGGAATCAAACACGGGGAATCAGAGGTGGGGAATCAGAGGTTGGGAATCAGAGGCAGGGAATCAGAGGCGGGGAATCAGAGGCGGGGAATCAGAGGCAGGGAATCAGATGTGCGGAATCGGAGATGGGGAATCAGAGGCAGGGAATCAGAGGCGGGGAATCATGGGCGGGGAACCAGAGGCCGGGAATCAGATATGGGGAAACAGAGGCGGGGAATCAGAGGCGGGGAAACAGAGGCTGGGAATCAGATATGGGGAATCAGAGGTGGGGAATCAGAGGTTGGGAATCAGAGGCAGGGAATAAGAGGCTTGGAATCAGATGCAGGGAATCAGATGCGGGGAATCAGAGGCGGGGAATCAGAGCTGGGGAATCAGAGGTGGGGAATTAGAGTTGTGGAATCAGAGGCGGGGACTTAGATATTGGGAAACAGAGGCGGGGAATCAGAGGCGGGGAAACAGAAGCGGGGAATCAGATATGGGGAATCAGAGATGGGGAATCAGAGGCAGGGAATCAGATGTGCGGAATCAGAGATGGGGAATCACAGGCGGGGAATCAGAGGCAGGGAATAGAACGCGGGGAATCAGAGGCAGGGAATCAGAGCTGGGGAATCAGAGGCGGGGAATCATAGTTGGGAATCAGAGGCGGGGAATCAGATATGGGGAAACAGAGGCGGGGAATCAGGGGCGGGGAAACAGAGGCGGGGAATCAGATATGGGGAATCGGATGCGGGGAATCAGAGGCGGGGAATCAGATATGGGGAATCAGAGGTGGGGAATCAGAGGCAGGTAATCAGATGTGCGGAATCAGAGATGGGGAATCAGAGGCAGGGAATCAGAATCAGAAGCGGGGAGTCAGAGGCCGGGAATCAGAGGCCTGGAATCAGATGCTGGGAATAAGAGGCCGGGAATCAGAGGTGGGGAATCAGAGTCCGGGAATCAGAGATGGGGATTCAGAGGCGGGGAATGAGATATGGAGAATCAGAGGCGGGGAATCAGAGGCGGGAATACAGAGGTGGGGAATCAGATATGGGGAATCAGAGGTGGCGAATCAAAGGTGGTGAATCAGAGATGGGTAATCAGAGGCGGGGAATCAGAGGCAGGGAATCAAACACGGGGAATCAGAGGCGGGGAATCAGAGCTGGGGAATCAAAGGCTGGGAATCAAAGTTGGGGAATCAGAGGCAGGGAATCAGATATGGGGAAACAGGGGCGGGGAATCAGAGGCGGGGAAACAGAGGCGGGGAATCAGATATGGGGAATCAGAGGCTGGGAATTAGAGTTGGGGAATCAGAGGCGGGGAATCAGAGGCGGGGAAACAGAGGCGGGGAATCAAACACGGGGAATCAGAGGTGGGGAATCAGAGGTTGGGAATCAGAGGCAGGGAATCAGAGGCGGGGAATCAGAGGCGGGGAATCAGAGGCAGGGAATCAGATGTGCGGAATCGGAGATAGGGAATCAGAGGCGGGGAATCAGAGGCGGGGAATCAGAGGCCGGGAATCAGATATGGGGAAACAGAGGCGGGGAATCAGAGGCGGGGAAACAGAGGCTGGGAATCAGATATGGGGAATCAGAGGTGGGGAATCAGAGGTTGGGAATCAGAGGCAGGGAATCAGAGGCTTGGAATCAGATGCAGGGAATCAGATGCGGGGAATCAGAGGCGGGGAATCAGAGCTGGGGAATCAGAGGTGGGGAATCAGAGTTGGGGAATCAGAGGCGGGGACTTAGATATTGGGAAACAGAGGCAGGGAATCAGAGGCGGGGAATCAGATATGGGGAATCAGAGATGGGGAATCAGAGGCAGGGAATCAGATGTGCGGAATCAGAGATGGGGAATCACAGGCGGGGAATCAGAGGCAGGGAATAGAACGCGGGGAATCAGAGGCAGGGAATCAGAGTTGGGGCATCAGAGGTTTGGAATTAGATATGGGGAAACTGAGGCGGGGAATCAGAGGTGGGGAAACAGAGGCGGGAAATCAGATATGGGGAATCAGAGGTGGGGAATCAGAGGCAGGGAATCAGATGTGCGGAATCAGAGATGGGGAATCAGAGGCAGGGATTCAGAATCAGAAGCGGGGAATCAGAGGCCGGGAAACAGAGGTGGGGAATCAGATATGGGGAATCAGAGGTGGGGAATCAGAGGCCGGAATCAGATGCCGGGAATAAGAGGCCGGGAATCAGAGGTGGGGAATCAGAGTCCGGGAATCAGAGATGGGGAATCAGAGGCGGGGAATGAGATATGGGGAATCAGAGGCGGGGAATCAGAGGCGGGGAAACAGAGGCGAGGAATCAGATATGGGGAATCAGAGGTGGCGAATCAAAGGCGATGAATCAGAGATGGGGAATCAGAGGCGTGGAATCAGAGGCAGGGAATCAAACACGGGGAATCAGAGGCGGGGAATCAGAGCTGGGGAATCAGAGGCGGGGAATCAGAGTTGGGGAATCAGAGGCGGGGAATCAGAGCTGGGGAATCAGAGGTGGGGATCAGAGTCGGGGAATCAGAGGCAGGGAATCAGATGTGCGGAATCAGAGATGGGGAATCAGAGGTGGGGAATCAGAGTCTGTGAATCAGAGATGGGGAATCAGAGGCGGGGAATCAGAGGCAAGAAATCAGACACGTGGTTTCAGAGGCTGGGAATCAGACGGGGGAATCAAAGGCGGGGAATCAGAGCTGGGGAATCAGAGGCAGGGAATCAGAGTTGGGGATTCAGAGGCGGGGAATCAGATATGGGGAAACAGAGGCGGGGAATCAGAGGCGGGCAAACAGAGGCGGGGAATTAGATATGGGGAATCAGAGGTGGGGAATCAGAGGCGGGCAAACAGAGGAGGGGAATTAGATATGGGGAATCAGTGGTGGGGAATCAGAGGTGGTTTATCAGAGATGGGGAATCACAAGCGGGGAATCAGAGGCAGGGAATAGAACGCGGGGAATCAGAGGCAGGGAATCAGAGCTGGGGAATCAGAGGCGGGGAATCATAGTTTGGAATCAGAGGCGGGGAATCAGATATGGGGAAACAGAGGCGGGGAATCAGGGGCGGGGAAACAGAGGCGGGGAATCAGATATGGGGAATCGGATGCGGGGAATCAGAGGCGGGGAATCAGATATGGGGAATCAGAGGTGGGGAATCAGAGGCAGGTAATCAGATGTGCGGAATCAGAGATGGGGAATCAGAGGCAGGGAATCAGAATCAGAAGCGGGGAGTCAGAGGCCGGGAATCAGAGGCCTGGAATCAGATGCTGGGAATAAGAGGCCGGGAATCAGAGGTGGGGAATCAGAGTCCGGGAATCAGAGATGGGGATTCAGAGGCGGGGAATGAGATATGGAGAATCAGAGGCGGGGAATCAGAGGCGGGAAAACAGAGGTGGGGAATCAGATATGGGGAATCAGAGGTGGCGAATCAAAGGTGGTGAATCAGAGATGGGTAATCAGAGGCGGGGAATCAGAGGCAGGGAATCAAACACGGGGAATCAGAGGCGGGGAATCAGAGCTGGGGAATCAGAGGCTGGGAATCAAAGTTGGGGAATCAGAGGCAGGGAATCAGATATGGGGAAACAGGGGCGGGGAATCAGAGGCGGGGAAACAGAGGCGGGGAATCAGATATGGGGAATCAGAGGCGGGGAATTACAGTTGGGGAATCAGAGGCGGGGAATCAGAGGCGGGGAAACAGAGGCGGGGAATCAAACACGGGGAATCAGAGGTGGGGAATCAGAGGTTGGGAATCAGAGGCAGGGAATCAGAGGCGGGGAATCAGAGGCGGGGAATCAGAGGCAGGGAATCAGATGTGCGGAATCGGAGATAAGGAATCAGAGGCGGGGAATCAGAGGCGGGGAATCAGAGGCCGGGAATCAGATATGGGGAAACAGAGGCGGGGAATCAGAGGCGGGGAAACAGAGGCTGGGAATCAGATATGGGGAATCAGAGGTTGGGAATCAGAGGCAGGGAATATGAGGCTTGGAATCAGATGCAGGGAATCAGATGCGGGGAATCAGAGGCGGGGAATCAGAGCTGGGGAATCAGAGGTGGGGAATCAGAGTTGGGGAATCAGAGGCGGGGACTTAGATATTGGGAAACAGAGGCAGGGAATCAGAGGCGGGGAATCAGATATGGGGAATCAGAGATGGGGAATCAGAGGCAGGGAATCAGATGTGCGGAATCAGAGATGGGGAATCAAAGGCAGGGAATCAGAATCAGAAGCAGGGAATCAGAGGCCGGGAATCAGAGGCCGGAATCAGATGCCGGGAATAAGAGGCCGGAAATCAGAGGTGGGGATTCAGAGGCGGGGAATGAGATATGGGGAATCAGAGGCGGGGAATCAGAGGCGGGGAAACAGAGGCGGGGAATCAGATATGGCGAATCAGAGGTGGCGAATCAAAGGCGGTGAATCAGAGATGGGGAATCAGAGGCCGGGAATCAGAGGCTGGGAATCAAACACGGGGAATCAGAGGAGGGGAATCAGAATTGGGGAATCAGAGATGGGGAATCAGAGATGTGGAATCAGAGGCGGGGAATCAGAGGCAGGGAATCAGATGCGGGGAATAGGAGGCGGGGAATCATAGCTGGCGAATCAGAGGTGGGGATCAGAGGTGGGGAATCAGAGGCGGGGAATCAGATATTGGGAATCAGAGGTGGGGAATCAGAGGCGGGGAAACAGAGGCGGGGAATCAGAGGCGGGGAAACAGAGGCAGGGAATCAGATATGGGGAATCAGAGGCGGGGAATTAGAGTTGGGGAATCAGAGGCGGGGAATCAGAGGCAGGGAATCAAACACGGGGAATCAGAGGCGGGGAATCAGAGCTGGGGAATCAGAGGCTGGGAATCAAAGTTGGGGAATCAGAGGCAGGGAATCAGATATGGGGAAACAGGGGCGGGGAATCAGAGGCGGGGAAACAGAGGCAGGGAATCAGATATGGGGAATCAGAGGCGGGGAATTAGAGTTGGGGTATCAGAGGCGGGGAATCAGAGGCGGGGAAACAGAGGCGGGGAATCAAACACGGGGAATCAGAGGTGGGGAATCAGAGGTTGGGAATCAGATGCAGGGAATCAGAGGCGGGGAATCAGAGGCAGGGAATCAGATGTGCGGAATCGGAGATGGGGAATCAGAGGCGGGGAATCAGAGGCCGGGAATCAGATATGGGGAAACAGAGGCGGGGAAACAGAGGCTGGGGATCAGATATGGGGAATCAGAGGTGGGGAATCAGAGGTTGGGAATCAGAGGCAGGGAATCAGAGGCTTGGAATCAGATGCAGGGAATCAGATGCGGGGAATCAGAGGCGGGGAATCAGAGCTGGGGAATCAGATGCTGGGAATCAAAGTTGGGGAATCAGAGGCAGGGAATCAGATATGGGGAAACAGGGGTGGGGAATCAGAGGCGGGGAAACAGAGGCGGGGAATCAGATATGGGGAATCAGAGGCGGGGAATTAGAGTTGGGGAATCAGAGGCGGGGAATCAGAGGCGGGGAAACAGAGGCGGGGAATCAAACACGGGGAATCAGATATGGGGAAACAGAGGCGGGGAAACAGAGGCTGGGGATCAGATATGGGGAATCGGAGGTGGGGAATCAGAGGTTGGGAATCAGAGGCAGGGAATCAGAGGCTTGGAATCAGATGCAGGGAATCAGATGCGGGGAATCAGAGGCGGGGAATCAGAGCTGGGGAATCAGATGCTGGGAATCAAAGTTGGGGAATCAGAGGCAGGGAATCAGATATGGGGAAACAGGGGTGGGGAATCAGAGGCGGGGAAACAGAGGCGGGGAATCAGATATGGGGAATCAGAGGCGGGGAATTAGAGTTGGGGAATCAGAGGCGGGGAATCAGAGGCGGGGAAACAGTGGCAGGGAATCAAACACGGGGAATCAGAGGTGGGGAATCAGAGGTTGGGAATCAGAGGCAGGGAATCAGAGGCGGGGAATCAGAGGCGGGGAATCAGAGGCAGGGAATCAGATGTGCGGAATCGGAGATGGGGAATCAGAGGCAGGGAATCAGAGGCGGGGAATCATGGGCGGGGAACCAGAGGCCGGGAATCAGATATGGGGAAACAGAGGCGGGGAATCAGAGGCGGGGAAACAGAGGCTGGGAATCAGATATGGGGAATCAGAGGTGGGGAATCAGAGGTTGGGAATCAGAGGCAGGGAATAAGAGGCTTGGAATCAGATGCAGGGAATCAGATGCGGGGAATCAGAGGCGGGGAATCAGAGCTGGGGAATCAGAGGTGGGGAATTAGAGTTGTGGAATCAGAGGCGGGGACTTAGATATTGGGAAACAGAGGCGGGGAATCAGAGGCGGGGAAACAGAAGCGGGGAATCAGATATGGGGAATCAGAGATGGGGAATCAGAGGCAGGGAATCAGATGTGCGGAATCAGAGATGGGGAATCACAGGCGGGGAATCAGAGGCAGGGAATAGAACGCGGGGAATCAGAGGCAGGGAATCAGAGCTGGGGAATCAGAGGCGGGGAATCATAGTTGGGAATCAGAGGCGGGGAATCAGATATGGGGAAACAGAGGCGGGGAATCAGGGGCGGGGAAACAGAGGCGGGGAATCAGATATGGGGAATCGGATGCGGGGAATCAGAGGCGGGGAATCAGATATGGGGAATCAGAGGTGGGGAATCAGAGGCAGGTAATCAGATGTGCGGAATCAGAGATGGGGAATCAGAGGCAGGGAATCAGAATCAGAAGCGGGGAGTCAGAGGCCGGGAATCAGAGGCCTGGAATCAGATGCTGGGAATAAGAGGCCGGGAATCAGAGGTGGGGAATCAGAGTCCGGGAATCAGAGATGGGGATTCAGAGGCGGGGAATGAGATATGGAGAATCAGAGGCGGGGAATCAGAGGCGGGAATACAGAGGTGGGGAATCAGATATGGGGAATCAGAGGTGGCGAATCAAAGGTGGTGAATCAGAGATGGGTAATCAGAGGCGGGGAATCAGAGGCAGGGAATCAAACACGGGGAATCAGAGGCGGGGAATCAGAGCTGGGGAATCAGAGGCTGGGAATCAAAGTTGGGGAATCAGAGGCAGGGAATCAGATATGGGGAAACAGGGGCGGGGAATCAGAGGCGGGGAAACAGAGGCGGGGAATCAGATATGGGGAATCAGAGGCTGGGAATTAGAGTTGGGGAATCAGAGGCGGGGAATCAGAGGCGGGGAAACAGAGGCGGGGAATCAAACACGGGGAATCAGAGGTGGGGAATCAGAGGTTGGGAATCAGAGGCAGGGAATCAGAGGCGGGGAATCAGAGGCGGGGAATCAGAGGCAGGGAATCAGATGTGCGGAATCGGAGATAGGGAATCAGAGGCGGGGAATCAGAGGCGGGGAATCAGAGGCCGGGAATCAGATATGGGGAAACAGAGGCGGGGAATCAGAGGCGGGGAAACAGAGGCTGGGAATCAGATATGGGGAATCAGAGGTGGGGAATCAGAGGTTGGGAATCAGAGGCAGGGAATCAGAGGCTTGGAATCAGATGCAGGGAATCAGATGCGGGGAATCAGAGGCGGGGAATCAGAGTTGGGGAATCAGAGGCGGGGACTTAGATATTGGGAAACAGAGGCAGGGAATCAGAGGCGGGGAATCAGATATGGGGAATCAGAGATGGGGAATCAGAGGCAGGGAATCAGATGTGCGGAATCAGAGATGGGGAATCACAGGCGGGGAATCAGAGGCAGGGAATAGAACGCGGGGAATCAGAGGCAGGGAATCAGAGTTGGGGCATCAGAGGTTTGGAATTAGATATGGGGAAACTGAGGCGGGGAATCAGAGGCGGGGAAACAGAGGCGGGAAATCAGATATGGGGAATCAGAGGTGGGGAATCAGAGGCAGGGAATCAGATGAGCGGAATCAGAGATGGGGAATCAGAGGCAGGGATTCAGAATCAGAAGCGGGGAATCAGAGGCCGGGAAACAGAGGTGGGGAATCAGATATGGGGAATAAGAGGTGGGGAATCAGAGGCCGGAATCAGATGCCGGGAATAAGAGGCCGGGAATCAGAGGTGGGGAATCAGAGTCCGGGAATCAGAGATGGGGAATCAGAGGCGGGGAATGAGATATGGGGAATCAGAGGCGGGGAATCAGAGGCGGGGAAACAGAGGCGAGGAATCAGATATGGGGAATCAGAGGTGGCGAATCAAAGGCGATGAATCAGAGATGGGGAATCAGAGGCGTGGAATCAGAGGCAGGGAATCAAACACGGGGAATCAGAGGCGGGGAATCAGAGCTGGGGAATCAGAGGCGGGGAATCAGAGTTGGGGAATCAGAGGCGGGGAATCAGAGCTGGGGAATCAGAGGTGGGGATCAGAGTCGGGGAATCAGAGGCAGGGAATCAGATGTGCGGAATCAGAGATGGGGAATCAGAGGTGGGGAATCAGAGGCTGTGAATCAGAGATGGGGAATCAGAGGCGGGGAATCAGAGGCAAGAAATCAGACACGGGGTTTCAGAGGCTGGGAATCAGACGGGGGAATCAAAGGCGGGGAATCAGAGCTGGGGAATCAGAGGCAGGGAATCAGAGTTGGGGATTCAGAGGCGGGGAATCAGATATGGGGAAACAGAGGCGGGGAATCAGAGGCGGGCAAACAGAGGCGGGGAATTAGATATGGGGAATCAGAGGTGGGGAATCAGAGGCGGGCAAACAGAGGAGGGGAATTAGATATGGGGAATCAGTGGTGGGGAATCAGAGGTGGTTTATCAGAGATGGGGAATCACAAGCGGGGAATCAGAGGCAGGGAATAGAACGCGGGGAATCAGAGGCAGGGAATCAGAGCTGGGGAATCAGAGGCGGGGAATCATAGTTGGGAATCAGAGGCGGGGAATCAGATATGGGGAAACAGAGGCGGGGAATCAGGGGCGGGGAAACAGAGGCGGGGAATCAGATATGGGGAATCGGATGCGGGGAATCAGAGGCGGGGAATCAGATATGGGGAATCAGAGGTGGGGAATCAGAGGCAGGTAATCAGATGTGCGGAATCAGAGATGGGGAATCAGAGGTTGGGAATCAGAGGCAGGGAATCAGAGGCGGGGAATCAGAGGCGGGGAATCAGAGGCAGGGAATCAGATGTGCGGAATCGGAGATGGGGAATCAGAGGCAGGGAATCAGAGGCGGGGAATCATGGGCGGGGAACCAGAGGCCGGGAATCAGATATGGGGAAACAGAGGCGGGGAATCAGAGGCGGGGAAACAGAGGCTGGGAATCAGATATGGGGAATCAGAGGTGGGGAATCAGAGGTTGGGAATCAGAGGCAGGGAATAAGAGGCTTGGAATCAGATGCAGGGAATCAGATGCGGGGAATCAGAGGCGGGGAATCAGAGCTGGGGAATCAGAGGTGGGGAATTAGAGTTGTGGAATCAGAGGCGGGGACTTAGATATTGGGAAACAGAGGCGGGGAATCAGAGGCGGGGAAACAGAAGCGGGGAATCAGATATGGGGAATCAGAGATGGGGAATCAGAGGCAGGGAATCAGATGTGCGGAATCAGAGATGGGGAATCACAGGCGGGGAATCAGAGGCAGGGAATAGAACGCGGGGAATCAGAGGCAGGGAATCAGAGCTGGGGAATCAGAGGCGGGGAATCATAGTTGGGAATCAGAGGCGGGGAATCAGATATGGGGAAACAGAGGCGGGGAATCAGGGGCGGGGAAACAGAGGCGGGGAATCAGATATGGGGAATCGGATGCGGGGAATCAGAGGCGGGGAATCAGATATGGGGAATCAGAGGTGGGGAATCAGAGGCAGGTAATCAGATGTGCGGAATCAGAGATGGGGAATCAGAGGCAGGGAATCAGAATCAGAAGCGGGGAGTCAGAGGCCGGGAATCAGAGGCCTGGAATCAGATGCTGGGAATAAGAGGCCGGGAATCAGAGGTGGGGAATCAGAGTCCGGGAATCAGAGATGGGGATTCAGAGGCGGGGAATGAGATATGGAGAATCAGAGGCGGGGAATCAGAGGCGGGAATACAGAGGTGGGGAATCAGATATGGGGAATCAGAGGTGGCGAATCAAAGGTGGTGAATCAGAGATGGGTAATCAGAGGCGGGGAATCAGAGGCAGGGAATCAAACACGGGGAATCAGAGGCGGGGAATCAGAGCTGGGGAATCAGAGGCTGGGAATCAAAGTTGGGGAATCAGAGGCAGGGAATCAGATATGGGGAACAGGGGCGGGGAATCAGAGGCGGGGAAACAGAGGCGGGGAATCAGATATGGGGAATCAGAGGCTGGGAATTAGAGTTGGGGAATCAGAGGCGGGGAATCAGAGGCGGGGAAACAGAGGCGGGGAATCAAACACGGGGAATCAGAGGTGGGGAATCAGAGGTTGGGAATCAGAGGCAGGGAATCAGAGGCGGGGAATCAGAGGCGGGGAATCAGAGGCAGGGAATCAGATGTGCGGAATCGGAGATAGGGAATCAGAGGCGGGGAATCAGAGGCGGGGAATCAGAGGCCGGGAATCAGATATGGGGAAACAGAGGCGGGGAATCAGAGGCGGGGAAACAGAGGCTGGGAATCAGATATGGGGAATCAGAGGTGGGGAATCAGAGGTTGGGAATCAGAGGCAGGGAATCAGAGGCTTGGAATCAGATGCAGGGAATCAGATGCGGGGAATCAGAGGCGGGGAATCAGAGCTGGGGAATCAGAGGTGGGGAATCAGAGTTGGGGAATCAGAGGCGGGGACTTAGATATTGGGAAACAGAGGCAGGGAATCAGAGGCGGGGAATCAGATATGGGGAATCAGAGATGGGGAATCAGAGGCAGGGAATCAGATGTGCGGAATCAGAGATGGGGAATCACAGGCGGGGAATCAGAGGCAGGGAATAGAACGCGGGGAATCAGAGGCAGGGAATCAGAGTTGGGGCATCAGAGGTTTGGAATTAGATATGGGGAAACTGAGGCGGGGAATCAGAGGCGGGGAAACAGAGGCGGGAAATCAGATATGGGGAATCAGAGGTGGGGAATCAGAGGCAGGGAATCAGATGTGCGGAATCAGAGATGGGGAATCAGAGGCAGGGATTCAGAATCAGAAGCGGGGAATCAGAGGCCGGGAAACAGAGGTGGGGAATCAGATATGGGGAATAAGAGGTGGGGAATCAGAGGCCGGAATCAGATGCCGGGAATAAGAGGCCGGGAATCAGAGGTGGGGAATCAGAGTCCGGGAATCAGAGATGGGGAATCAGAGGCGGGGAATGAGATATGGGGAATCAGAGGCGGGGAATCAGAGGCGGGGAAACAGAGGCGAGGAATCAGATATGGGGAATCAGAGGTGGCGAATCAAAGGCGATGAATCAGAGATGGGGAATCAGAGGCGTGGAATCAGAGGCAGGGAATCAAACACGGGGAATCAGAGGCGGGGAATCAGAGCTGGGGAATCAGAGGCGGGGAATCAGAGTTGGGGAATCAGAGGCGGGGAATCAGAGCTGGGGAATCAGAGGTGGGGATCAGAGTCGGGGAATCAGAGGCAGGGAATCAGATGTGCGGAATCAGAGATGGGGAATCAGAGGTGGGGAATCAGAGGCTGTGAATCAGAGATGGGGAATCAGAGGCGGGGAATCAGAGGCAAGAAATCAGACACGGGGTTTCAGAGGCTGGGAATCAGACGGGGGAATCAAAGGCGGGGAATCAGAGCTGGGGAATCAGAGGCAGGGAATCAGAGTTGGGGATTCAGAGGCGGGGAATCAGATATGGGGAAACAGAGGCGGGGAATCAGAGGCGGGCAAACAGAGGCGGGGAATTAGATATGGGGAATCAGAGGTGGGGAATCAGAGGCGGGCAAACAGAGGAGGGGAATTAGATATGGGGAATCAGTGGTGGGGAATCAGAGGTGGTTTATCAGAGATGGGGAATCACAAGCGGGGAATCAGAGGCAGGGAATAGAACGCGGGGAATCAGAGGCAGGGAATCAGAGCTGGGGAATCAGAGGCGGGGAATCATAGTTGGGAATCAGAGGCGGGGAATCAGATATGGGGAAAGAGAGGCGGGGAATCAGGGGCGGGGAAACAGAGGCGGGGAATCAGATATGGGGAATCGGATGTGGGGAATCAGAGGCGGGGAATCAGATATGGGGAATCAGAGGTGGGGAATCAGAGGCAGGTAATCAGATGTGCGGAATCAGAGATGGGGAATCAGAGGCAGGGAATCAGAATCAGAAGCGGGGAGTCAGAGGCCGGGAATCAGAGGCCTGGAATCAGATGCTGGGAATAAGAGGCCGGGAATCAGAGGTGGGGAATCAGAGTCCGGGAATCAGAGATGGGGATTCAGAGGCGGGGAATGAGATATGGAGAATCAGAGGCGGGGAATCAGAGGCGGGAAAACAGAGGTGGGGAATCAGATATGGGGAATCAGAGGTGGCGAATCAAAGGTGGTGAATCAGAGATGGGTAATCAGAGGCGGGGAATCAGAGGCAGGGAATCAAACACGGGGAATCAGAGGCGGGGAATCAGAGCTGGGGAATCAGAGGCTGGGAATCAAAGTTGGGGAATCAGAGGCAGGGAATCAGATATGGGGAAACAGGGGCGGGGAATCAGAGGCGGGGAAACAGAGGCGGGGAATCAGATATGGGGAATCAGAGGCGGGGAATTACAGTTGGGGAATCAGAGGCGGGGAATCAGAGGCGGGGAAACAGAGGCGGGGAATCAAACACGGGGAATCAGAGGTGGGGAATCAGAGGTTGGGAATCAGAGGCAGGGAATCAGAGGCGGGGAATCAGAGGCGGGGAATCAGAGGCAGGGAATCAGATGTGCGGAATCGGAGATAAGGAATCAGAGGCGGGGAATCAGAGGCGGGGAATCAGAGGCCGGGAATCAGATATGGGGAAACAGAGGCGGGGAATCAGAGGCGGGGAAACAGAGGCTGGGAATCAGATATGGGGAATCAGAGGTTGGGAATCAGAGGCAGGGAATCAGAGGCTTGGAATCAGATGCAGGGAATCAGATGCGGGGAATCAGAGGCGGGGAATCAGAGCTGGGGAATCAGAGGTGGGGAATCAGAGTTGGGGAATCAGAGGCGGGGACTTAGATATTGGGAAACAGAGGCAGGGAATCAGAGGCGGGGAATCAGATATGGGGAATCAGAGATGGGGAATCAGAGGCAGGGAATCAGATGTGCGGAATCAGAGATGGGGAATCAAAGGCAGGGAATCAGAATCAGAAGCAGGGAATCAGAGGCCGGGAATCAGAGGCCGGAATCAGATGCCGGGAATAAGAGGCCGGAAATCAGAGGTGGGGATTCAGAGGCGGGGAATGAGATATGGGGAATCAGAGGCGGGGAATCAGAGGCGGGGAAACAGAGGCGGGGAATCAGATATGGCGAATCAGAGGTGGCGAATCAAAGGCGGTGAATCAGAGATGGGGAATCAGAGGCCGGGAATCAGAGGCTGGGAATCAAACACGGGGAATCAGAGGAGGGGAATCAGAATTGGGGAATCAGAGATGGGGAATCAGAGATGGGGAATCAGAGGCAGGGAATCAGACGCGGGGAATCAGAGGTGGTGAATCAGAGATGTGGAATCAGAGGCGGGGAATCAGAGGCAGGGAATCAGATGCGGGGAATAGGAGTCGGGGAATCGTAGCTGGCGAATCAGAGGTGGGGAATCAGAGGTGGGGAATCAGAGGCGGGGAATCAGATATTGGGAATCAGAGGTGGGGAATCAGAGGCGGGGAAACAGAGGCGGGGAATCAGAGGCGGGGAAACAGAGGCAGGGAATCAGATATGGGGAATCAGAGGCGGGGAATTAGAGTTGGGGAATCAGAGGCGGGGAATCAGAGGCAGGGAATCAAACACGGGGAATCAGAGGCGGGGAATCAGAGCTGGGGAATCAGAGGCTGGGAATCAAAGTTGGGGAATCAGAGGCAGGGAATCAGATATGGGGAAACAGGGGCGGGGAATCAGAGGCGGGGAAACAGAGGCAGGGAATCAGATATGGGGAATCAGAGGCGGGGAATTAGAGTTGGGGAATCAGAGGCGGGGAATCAGAGGCGGGGAAACAGAGGCGGGGAATCAAACACGGGGAATCAGAGGTGGGGAATCAGAGGTTGGGAATCAGATGCAGGGAATCAGAGGCGGGGAATCAGAGGCGGGGAATCAGAGGCAGGGAATCAGATGTGCGGAATCGGAGATGGGGAATCAGAGGCAGGGAATCAGAGGCGGGGAATCAGAGGCGGGGAATCAGAGGCGGGGAATCAGAGGCCGGGAATCAGATATGGGGAAACAGAGGCGGGGAAACAGAGGCTGGGGATCAGATATGGGGAATCAGAGGTGGGGAATCAGAGGTTGGGAAACAGGGGTGGGGAATCAGAGGCGGGGAAACAGAGGCGGGGAATCAGATATGGGGAATCAGAGGCGGGGAATTAGAGTTGGGGAATCAGAGGCGGGGAATCAGAGGCGCGGAAACAGAGGCGGGGAATCAAACACGGGGAATCAGAGGTGGGGAATCAGAGGTTGGGAATCAGAGGCAGGGAATCAGAGGCGGGGAATCAGAGGCGGGGAATCAGAGGCAGGGAATCAGATGTGCGGAATCGGAGATGGGGAATCAGAGGCCGGGAATCAGAGGCGGGGAATCAGAGGCGGGGAATCAGAGGCAGGGGATCAAACACGGGGAATCAGAGGCGGGGAATCAGAGGCGGGGAATCAGAGGTGGGGAATCAGAGTTGGGGAATCAGAGGCAGGGACTTAGATATTGGGAAACAGAGGCGGGGAATCAAAGGAGGGGAAACAGAGGCGGGGAATCAGATATGGGGAATCAGAGGTGGGGAATCGGAGGCAGGGAATTAGATTTGCGGAATCAGAGGCAGGGAATCAGAAACAGACGCAGGGAATCAGAGGCCGGGAATCAGAGGCCGGAATCAGATGCCGGGAATAAGAGGCCGGGAATCAGAGGTGAGGAATCAGAGTCCGGGAATCAGAGATGGGGATTTAGAGGCGGGGAATGAGATATGGGGAATCAGAGGCGGGGAATCAGAGGCGGGGAAACAGAGGCGGGGAATCAGATATGGGGAATCAGAGCTGGGGAATCAGAGGCAGGGGATCAAACACGGGAAATCAGAGGCGGGGAATCACAGCTGGGGAATCAGAGGTGGTGATCAGAGTTGGGGAATCAGAGGCGGGGAATCAGAGCTGGGGAATCAGAGGTGGGGAATCAGAGTCGGGGAATCAGAGGCAGGGAATCGGATGTGCGGAATCAGAGATGGGGAATCAGAGGTGGGGAATCAGAGGCGGTGAATCTGAGATGGGGAATCAGAGGCGTGGAATCAGAGGCAGGTTTTCAGACACGGGGATTCAGAGGCTGGGAATCAGACGGGGGGAATCAAAGGCGGGGAATGAAGCTGGGGAATCAGAGGCAGGGAATCAGAGTTGGGGATTCAGAGGCGGGGAATCAGATATGGGGAAACAGAGGCGGGGAATCAGAGGCGGGCAAACAGAGGCGGGGAATTAGATATGGGGAATCAGTGGTGGGGAATCAGAGGTGGTGAATCAGAGATGGGGAATCACAGGCGGGGAATCAGAGGCAGGGAATAGAACGCGGGGAATCAGAGGCAGGGAATCAGAGCTGGGGAATAAGAGGCGGGGAATCATAGTTGGGAATCAGAGGCGGGGAATCAGATATGGGGAAACAGAGGCGGGGAATCAGGGGCGGGGAAACAGAGGCGGGGAATCAGATATGGGGAATCGGATGTGGGGAATCAGAGGCGGGGAATCAGAGCTGTGGAATCAGAGGCGGGGAATCAGAGTTGGGGCATCAGAGGTGGGGAATTAGATATGGGGAAACAGAGGCGGGGAATCAGAGGCGTAGAAACAGAGGCGGGGAATCAGATATGGGGAATCAGAGGTGGGGAATCAGAGGCAGGTAATCAGATGTGCGGAATCAGAGATGGGGAATCAGAGGCAGGGAATCAGAATCAGAAGCGGGGAGTCAGAGGACGGGAATCAGAGGCCTGGAATCAGATGCTGGGAATAAGAGGCCGGGAATCAGAGGTGGGGAATCAGAGTCCGGGAATCAGAGATGGGGAGTCAGAGGCGGGGAATGAGATATGGAGAATCAGAGGCGGGAAATCAGAGGCGGGGAAACAGAGGTGGGGAATCAGATATGGGGAATCAGAGGTGGCGAATCAAAGGCGGTGAATCAGAGATGGGGAATCAGAGGCGGGGAATCAGAGGCAGGGAATGAAACACGGGGAATCAGAGGCGGGGAATCAGAGCTGGGGAATCAGAGGCTGGGAATCAAAGTTGGGGAATCAGAGGCAGGGAATCAGATATGGGGAAACAGGGGCGGGGAATCAGAGGCGGGGAAACAGAGGCAGGGAATCAGATATGGGGAATCAGAGGCGGGGAATTAGAGTTGGGGAATCAGAGGCGGGGAATCAGAGGCGGGGAAACAGAGGCGGGGAATCAAACACGGGGAATCAGAGGTGGGGAATCAGAGGTTGGGAATCAGATGCAGGGAATCAGAGGCGGGGAATCAGAGGCGGGGAATCAGAGGCAGGGAATCAGATGTGCGGAATCGGAGATGGGGAATCAGAGGCAGGGAATCAGAGGCGGGGAATCAGAGGCGGGGAATCAGAGGCAGGGAATCAGAGGCGGGGAATCAGAGGCGGGGAACCAGAGGCCGGGAATCAGATATGGGGAAACAGAGGCGGGGAATCAGAGGCGGGGAAACAGAGGCTGGGAATCAGATATGGGGAATCAGAGGTGGGGAATCAGAGGTTGGGAATCAGAGGCAGGGAATAAGAGGCTTGGAATCAGATGCAGGGAATCAGATGCGGGGAATCAGAGGCGGGGAATCAGAGCTGGGGAAACAGAGGTGGGGAATTAGAGTTGTGGAATCAGAGGCGGGGACTTAGATATTGGGAAACAGAGGCGGGGAATCAGAGGCGGGGAAACAGAAGCGGGGAATCAGATATGGGGAATCAGAGATGGGGAATCAGAGGCAGGGAATCAGATGTGCGGAATCAGAGATGGGGAATCAAAGGCAGGGAATCAGAATCAGTAGCAGGGAATCAGAGGTGGGGAATCAGAGTCCGGGAATCAGAGATGGGGATTCAGAGGCGGGGAATGAGATATGGGGAATCAGAGGCGGGGAATCAGAGGCGGGGAAACAGAGGCGGGGAATCAGATATGGGGAATCAGAGGTGGCGAATCAAAGGCGGTGAATCAGAGTTGGGGAATCAGTGGCCGGGAATCAGAGGCAGGGAATCAAACACGGGGAATCAGAGGCGGGGAATCATAGCTGGCGAATCAGAGGCGGGGAATCAGAGGTGGGGAATCAGAGGCGGGGAATCAGATATTGGGAATCAGAGGTGGGGAATCAGAGGCGGGGAAACAGAGGCGGGGAATCAGATATGGGGTATCAGAGGTGGGGAATCAGAGGTTGTGAATCAGAGATGGGGAATCAGAGGCGGGGAATCAGAGGCCGGTAATCAGACGCGGGGAATCAGAGGCGGGGAATCAGAGCTGGGAAATTAGAGGCAGGGAATCAGAGATGGGGATTCAGAGGCGGGGAATCAGATATGGGGAAACAGAGGCGGGGAATCAGATGCGGGCAAATAGAGGCGGGGATCAGATATGGGGAAACAGAGGCGGGGAATCAGAGGCGGGGAAACAGAGGCGTGGAATCAGATATGGGGAATCAGAGGTGGGGAATCAGAGGTTGGGAATCAGAGTCTGGGAATCAGAGGCTGGGAATCAGATGCATGGAATCAGATGCGGGGAATCAGAGGCGGGGAATCAGAGCTGGGGAATCAGAGGTGGGGAATCAAAGTTGGGGAATCAGAGGCGGGGACTTAGATATGGGGAAACAGAGGCGGGGAATCAGAGGCGGGGAAACAGAGGCGGGGAATCAGATATGGGGAATCAGAGGTGGGGAATCAGAGGCAGGGAATTAGATTTGCGGAATCAGAGATGGGGAATCAGAAGCAGGGAATCAGAGGCCGGAAATCAGAGGCCGGAATCAGATGCCGGGAATAAGAGGCCGGGAATCAGAGGTGGGGAATCAGAGTCCGGGAATCAGAGATGGGGAATCAGAGGCGGGGAATGAGATATGGGGAATCAGAGGCGGGGAAACAGAGGCGAGGAATCAGATATGGGGAATCAGAGGTGGCGAATCAAAGGCGGTGAATCAGAGATGGGGAATCAGAGGCGGGGAATCAGAGGCAGGGGATCAAAGACGGGGAATCAGAGGCGGGGAATCAGAGCTGGGGAATCAGAGGCGGGGAATCAGAGTTGGGGAATCAGAGGTGGGGAATCAGAGTTGGGGAATCAGAGGCGGGGACTTAGATATTGGGAAACAGAGGCGGGGAATCAAAGGTGGGGAAACAGAGGCGGGGAATCAGATATGGGGAATCAGAGGTGGGGAATCAGAGGCAGGGAATCAAACACGGGGAATCAGATGCGGGGAATCAGAGCTGGGGAATCAGATGCCGGGAATCAGAGTTGGGGAATCAGAGGCGGGGAATCAGACGCAGGGAATCAATATGTGAAATCAGAGGTGGGGAATCAGACACAGGGAATCAATATGGGAAATCAGAGTTGGGGAATCAGAGGTTGGGAATCAAAGGAAGGGAATCAGAGGCGAGGAATCAGAGCTGGGGAATCAGAGGCGGGGAATCAGAATTGGGGAATCAGAGATGGGGAATCAGAGATGGGGAATCAGAGGCGGGGAATCAGACGCGTGGAATCAGAGGTGGTGAATCAGAGATGTGGAATCAGAGGCGGGGAATCAGAGGCAGGGAATCAGATGCGGGGAATCAGAGGTGGGGAATCATAGCTGGCGAATCAGAGGCGGGGAATGAGATATGGGGAATCAGAGGCGGGGAATCAGAGGCGGGGAAACAGTGGCGAGGAATCAGATATGGGGAATCAGAGGTGGCGAATCAAAGGCGGTGAATCAGAGATGGGGAATCAGAGGCGGGGAATCAGAGGCAGGGGATCAAACACGGGGAATCAGAGGCGGGGAATCAGAGCTGTGGAATCAGAGGCGGGGAATCAGAGTTGGGGAATCAGAGGCGGGGAATCAGAGCTGGGGAATCAGAGGTGGGGAATCAGAGTCGGGGAATCAGAGGCAGGGAGTCGGATGTGCGGAATCAGAGATGGGGAATCAGAGGTGGGGAATCAGAGGCGGTGAATCTGAGATGGGGAATCAGAGACGGGGAATCAGTGGCAGGTTATCAGACACGGGGATTCAGAGGCTGGGAATCAGACGGGGGGAATCAAAGGCGGGGAATGAAGCTGGGGAATCAGAGGCAGGGAATCAGAGTTGGGGAATCAGAGGCGGGGAATCAGAGTTGGGGAATCAGAGGCGGGGAATCAGAGCTGCGGAATCAGAGGTGGGGATCAGAGTCGGGGAATCAGAGGCAGGGGATCAAACACGGGGAATCAGAGGCGGGGAATCAGAGCTGGGGAATCAGAGGCGGGGAATCAGAGTTGGGGAATCAGAGGCGGGGAATCAGAGCTGCGGAATCAGAGGTGGGGATCAGAGTCGTGGAATCAGAGGCAGGGAATCAGATGTGCGGAATCAGTGATGGGGAATCAGAGGTGGGGAATCAGAGGCTGTGAATCAGAGATGGGGAATCAGAGGCGGGGAATCAGAGGCAAGAAATCAGACACGGGGTTTCAGAGGCTGGGAATCAGACGGGGGAATCAAAGGCGGGGAATCAGAGCTGGGGAATCAGAGGCAGGGAATCAGAGTTGGGGATTCAGAGGCGGGGAATCAGATATGGGGAAACAGAGGCGGGGAATCAGAGTCGGGCAAACAGAGGCGGGGAATTAGATATGGGGAATCAGAGGTGGGGAATCAGAGGTGGTGAATCAGAGATGGGGAATCACAGGCGGGGAATCAGAGGCAGGGAATAGAACGCGGGGAATCAGAGGCAGGGAATCAGAGTTGGGGCATCAGAGGTTTGGAATTAGATATGGGGAAACTGAGGCGGGGAATCAGAGGCGGGGAAACAGAGGCGGGAAATCAGATATGGGGAATCAGAGGTGGGGAATCAGAGGCAGGGAATCAGATGTGCGGAATCAGAGATGGGGAATCAGAGGCAGGGATTCAGAATCAGAAGCGGGGAATCAGAGGCCGGGAAACAGAGGTGGGGAATCAGATATGGGGAATCAGAGGCGGGGAATCAGAGCTGGGGAATCAGAGGCGGGGAATCAGAGTTGGGGAATCAGAGGCGGGGAATCAGAGCTGGGGAATCAGAGGTGGGGATCAGAGTCGTGGAATCAGAGGCAGGGAATCAGATGTGCGGAATCAGAGATGGGGAATCAGAGGTGGGGAATCAGCGGCTGTGAATCAGAGATGGGGAATCAGAGGCGGGGAATCAGAGGCAGGAAATCAGACACGGGGACTCAGAGGCTGGGAATCAGACGGGGGGAATCAAAGGCGGGGAATCAGAGCTGGGGAATCAGAGGCGGGGAATCAGAGTTGGGGAATCAGAAGCGGGGAATCAGATATGGGGAAACAGAGGAGGGGAATCAGAGGCGGGGAAACAGAGGCGGGGAATCTGATATGGGGAATCAGAGGTGGCGAATGAAAGGCGGTGAATCAGAGATGGTTAATCAGAGGCGGGGAATCAGAGGCAGTGAATCAAACACGGGGAATCATAGGTGGGGAATCAGAGCTGGGGAATCAGAGGCGGGGAATCAGAGTTGGGGAATCAGAGGCGGGGAATCAGATATGGGGAAACAGAGGCTGGGAATCAGAGGCAGGGAAACAGAGGTGGGGAATCATATATGGGGAATCAGAGGTGGGGAATCAGAGGTTGCGAAACAGAGGCAGGGAATCAGAGCTGGGGAATCAGAGGCGGGGAATCAGAGCTGCGGAATATGAGGCAGGGAATCAGAGTTGGGGATTCAGAGGCGGGGAATCAGAGCTGGGGAATCAGAGGCGGGGAATCAGAGGCGGGGAAATAGATATGGGGAAACAGAGGCGGGGAATTAGAGGCGGGGAAACAGAGGCGGGGAATCAGATATGGGGAATCAGAGGTGGGGAATCAGAGGCAGGGAATCAGATGTGCGGAATCAGAGATGGGGAATCAGAGGCAGGGATCAGAATCAGAAGCGGGGAATCAGAGGCCGGGATCAGAGGCCGGGAATCAGATGCCGGGAATAAGAGGCCAGGAATCAGAGTCCGGGAATCAGAGATGGGGAATCAGAGGCGGGGAATGAAATATGGGGAATCAGAGGCGGGGTATCAGAGGCGGGGAAACAGAGGCGGTGAATCTGATATGGGGAATCAGGGTGGCGAATGAAAGGCGGTGAATCAGAGATGGTGAATCAGAGGCGGGGAATCAGAGGCAGGGAATCAAACACGGGGAATCAGAGGCGGGGAATCAGAGCTGGGGAATCAGAGGCGGGGAATCAGAGTTGGGGATTCAGAGGCGGGGAATCAGATATGGGGAAACAGAGGCGGGGAATCAGAGGCGGGCAAACAGAGGCGGGGAATTAGATATGGGGAATCAGAGGTGGGGAATCAGAGGCGGGCAAACAGAGGAGGGGAATTAGATATGGGGAATCAGTGGTGGGGAATCAGAGGTGGTTTATCAGAGATGGGGAATCACAGGCGGGGAATCAGAGGCAGGGAATAGAACGCAGGGAATCAGAGGCAGGGAATCAGATATGGGGAAACAGAGGCGGGGAATCAGGGGCGGGGAAACAGAGGCGGGGAATCAGATATGGGGAATCGGATGCGGGGAATCAGAGGCGGGGAATCAGATATGGGGAATCAGAGGTGGGGAATCAGAGGCAGGTAATCAGATGTGCGGAATCAGAGATGGGGAATCAGAGGCAGGGAATCAGAATCAGAAGCGGGGAGTCAGAGGCCGGGAATCAGAGGCCTGGAATCAGATGCTGGGAATAAGAGGCCGGGAATCAGAGGTGGGGAATCAGAGTCCGGGAATCAGAGATGGGGATTCAGAGGCGGGGAATGAGATATGGAGAATCAGAGGCGGGGAATCAGAGGCGGGAAAACAGAGGTGGGGAATCAGATATGGGGAATCAGAGGTGGCGAATCAAAGGTGGTGAATCAGAGATGGGTAATCAGAGGCGGGGAATCAGAGGCAGGGAATCAAACACGGGGAATCAGAGGCGGGGAATCAGAGCTGGGGAATCAGAGGCTGGGAATCAAAGTTGGGGAATCAGAGGCAGGGAATCAGATATGGGGAAACAGGGGCGGGGAATCAGAGGCGGGGAAACAGAGGCGGGGAATCAGATATGGGGAATCAGAGGCAGGGAATTAGAGTTGGGGAATCAGAGGCGGGGAATCAGAGGCGGGGAAACAGAGGCGGGGAATCAAACACGGGGAATCAGAGGTGGGGAATCAGAGGTTGGGAATCAGAGGCAGGGAATCAGAGGCGGGGAATCAGAGGCGGGGAATCAGAGGCAGGGAATCAGATGTGCGGAATCGGAGATAGGGAATCAGAGGCGGGGAATCAGAGGCGGGGAATCAGAGGCCGGGAATCAGATATGGGGAAACAGAGGCGGGGAATCAGAGGCGGGGAAACAGAGGCTGGGAATCAGATATGGGGAATCAGAGGTGGGGAATCAGAGGTTGGGGATCAGAGGCAGGGAATCAGAGGCTTGGAATCAGATGCAGGGAATCAGATGCGGGGAATCAGAGGCGGGGAATCAGAGCTGGGGAATCAGAGGTGGGGAATCAGAGTTGGGGAATCAGAGGCGGGGACTTAGATATTGGGAAACAGAGGCAGGGAATCAGAGGCGGGGAATCAGATATGGGGAATCAGAGATGGGGAATCAGAGGCAGGGAATCAGATGTGCGGAATCAGAGATGGGGAATCAAAGGCAGGGAATCAGAATCAGAAGCAGGGAATCAGAGGCCGGGAATCAGAGGCCGGAATCAGATGCCGGGAATAAGAGGCCGGAAATCAGAGGTGGGGAATCAGAGTCCGGGAATCAGAGATGGGGATTCAGAGGCGGGGAATGAGATATGGGGAATCAGAGGCGGGGAATCATCGGCGGGGAAACAGAGGCGGGGAATCAGATATGGCGAATCAGAGGTGGCGAATCAAAGGCGGTGAATCAGAGATGGGGAATCAGAGGCCGGGAATCAGAGGCTGGGAATCAAACACGGGGAATCAGAGGAGGGGAATCAGAATTGGGGAATCAGAGATGGGGAATCAGAGATGGGGAATCAGAGGCAGGGAATCAGACGCGGGGAATCAGAGGTGGTGAATCAGAGATGTGGAATCAGAGGCGGGGAATCAGAGGCAGGGAATCAGACGCGGGGAATAGGAGGCGGGGAATCATAGCTGGCGAATCAGAGGTGGGGAATCAGAGGTGGGGAATCAGAGGCGGGGAATCAGATATTGGGAATCAGAGGTGGGGAATCAGAGGCGGGGAAACAGAGGCGGGGAATCAGAGGCGGGCAAACAGAGGCGGGGAATTAGATATGGGGAATCAGTGGTGGGGAATCAGAGGTGGTGAATCAGAGATGGGGAATCACAGGCGGGGAATCAGAGGCAGGGAATAGAACGCGGGGAATCAGAGGCAGGGAATCAGAGCTGGGGAATAAGAGGCGGGGAATCATAGTTGGGAATCAGAGGCGGGGAATCAGATATGGGGAAACAGAGGCGGGGAATCAGGGGCGGGGAAACAGAGGCGGGGAATCAGATATGGGGAATCGGATGTGGGGAATCAGAGGCGGGGAATCAGAGCTGTGGAATCAGAGGCGGGGAATCAGAGTTGGGGCATCAGAGGTGGGGAATTAGATATGGGGAAACAGAGGCGGGGAATCAGAGGCGTGGAAACAGAGGCGGGGAATCAGATATGGGGAATCAGAGGTGGGGAATCAGAGGCAGGTAATCAGATGTGCGGAATCAGAGATGGGGAATCAGAGGCAGGGAATCAGAATCAGAAGCGGGGAGTCAGAGGACGGGAATCAGAGGCCTGGAATCAGATGCTGGGAATAAGAGGCCGGGAATCAGACGTGGGGAATCAGAGTCCGGGAATCAGAGATGGGGAGTCAGAGGCGGGGAATGAGATATGGAGAATCAGAGGCGGGGAATCAGAGGCGGGGAAACAGAGGTGGGGAATCAGATATGGGGAATCAGAGGTGGCGAATCAAAGGCGGTGAATCAGAGATGGGGAATCAGAGGCGGGGAATCAGAGGCAGGGAATCAAACACGGGGAATCAGAGGCGGGGAATCAGAGCTGGGGAATCAGAGGCTGGGAATCAGAGTTGGGGATTCAGAGGCGGGGAATCAGATATGGGGAAACAGAGGCGGGGAATCAGAGGCGGGCAAACAGAGGCGGGGAATTAGATATGGGGAATCAGAGGTGGGGAATCAGAGGCGGGCAAACAGAGGAGGGGAATTAGATATGGGGAATCAGTGGTGGGGAATCAGAGGTGGTTTATCAGAGATGGGGAATCACAAGCGGGGAATCAGAGGCAGGGAATAGAACGCGGGGAATCAGAGGCAGGGAATCAGAGCTGGGGAATCAGAGGCGGGGAATCATAGTTGGGAATCAGAGGCGGGGAATCAGATATGGGGAAACAGAGGCGGGGAATCAGGGGCGGGGAAACAGAGGCGGGGAATCAGATATGGGGAATCGGATGCGGGGAATCAGAGGCGGGGAATCAGATATGGGGAATCAGAGGTGGGGAATCAGAGGCAGGTAATCAGATGTGCGGAATCAGAGATGGGGAATCAGAGGTTGGGAATCAGAGGCAGGGAATCAGAGGCGGGGAATCAGAGGCGGGGAATCAGAGGCAGGGAATCAGATGTGCGGAATCGGAGATGGGGAATCAGAGGCAGGGAATCAGAGGCGGGGAATCATGGGCGGGGAACCAGAGGCCGGGAATCAGATATGGGGAAACAGAGGCGGGGAATCAGAGGCGGGGAAACAGAGGCTGGGAATCAGATATGGGGAATCAGAGGTGGGGAATCAGAGGTTGGGAATCAGAGGCAGGGAATAAGAGGCTTGGAATCAGATGCAGGGAATCAGATGCGGGGAATCAGAGGCGGGGAATCAGAGCTGGGGAATCAGAGGTGGGGAATTAGAGTTGTGGAATCAGAGGCGGGGACTTAGATATTGGGAAACAGAGGCGGGGAATCAGAGGCGGGGAAACAGAAGCGGGGAATCAGATATGGGGAATCAGAGATGGGGAATCAGAGGCAGGGAATCAGATGTGCGGAATCAGAGATGGGGAATCACAGGCGGGGAATCAGAGGCAGGGAATAGAACGCGGGGAATCAGAGGCAGGGAATCAGAGCTGGGGAATCAGAGGCGGGGAATCATAGTTGGGAATCAGAGGCGGGGAATCAGATATGGGGAAACAGAGGCGGGGAATCAGGGGCGGGGAAACAGAGGCGGGGAATCAGATATGGGGAATCGGATGCGGGGAATCAGAGGCGGGGAATCAGATATGGGGAATCAGAGGTGGGGAATCAGAGGCAGGTAATCAGATGTGCGGAATCAGAGATGGGGAATCAGAGGTGGGGAATCAGAGGCAGGTAATCAGATGTGCGGAATCAGAGTTGGGGATTCAGAGGCGGGGAATCAGATATGGGGAAACAGAGGCTGGGAATCAGAGGCAGGGAAACAGAGGTGGGGAATCATATATGGGGAATCAGAGGTGGGGAATCAGAGGTTGCGAAACAGAGGCAGGGAATCAGAGCTGGGGAATCAGAGGCGGGGAATCAGAGCTGCGGAATATGAGGCAGGGAATCAGAGTTGGGGATTCAGAGGCGGGGAATCAGAGCTGGGGAATCAGAGGCGGGGAATCAGAGGCGGGGAAATAGATATGGGGAAACAGAGGCGGGGAATTAGAGGCGGGGAAACAGAGGCGGGGAATCAGATATGGGGAATCAGAGGTGGGGAATCAGAGGCAGGGAATCAGATGTGCGGAATCAGAGATGGGGAATCAGAGGCAGGGATCAGAATCAGAAGCGGGGAATCAGAGGCCGGGATCAGTGGCCGGGAATCAGATGCCGGGAATAAGAGGCCAGGAATCAGAGTCCGGGAATCAGAGATGGGGAATCAGAGGCGGGGAATGAAATATGGGGAATCAGAGGCGGGGTATCAGAGGCGGGGAAACAGAGGCGGTGAATCTGATATGGGGAATCAGGGTGGCGAATGAAAGGCGGTGAATCAGAGATGGTGAATCAGAGGCGGGGAATCAGAGGCAGGGAATCAAACACGGGGAATCAGAGGCGGGGAATCAGAGCTGGGGAATCAGAGGCGGGGAATCAGAGTTGGGGATTCAGAGGCGGGGAATCAGATATGGGGAAACAGGCGGGGAATCAGAGGCGGGCAAACAGAGGCGGGGAATTAGATATGGGGAATCAGAGGTGGGGAATCAGAGGCGGGCAAACAGAGGAGGGGAATTAGATATGGGGAATCAGTGGTGGGGAATCAGAGGTGGTTTATCAGAGATGGGGAATCACAGGCGGGGAATCAGAGGCAGGGAATAGAACGCGGGGAATCAGAGGCAGGGAATCAGAGCTGGGGAATCAGAGGCGGGGAATCATAGTTGGGAATCAGAGGCGGGGAATAAGATATGGGGAAACAGAGGCGGGGAATCAGGGGCGGGGAAACAGAGGCGGGGAATCAGATATGGGGAATCGGATGCGGGGAATCAGAGGCGGGGAATCAGATATGGGGAATCAGAGGTGGGGAATCAGAGGCAGGTAATCAGATGTGCGGAATCAGAGATGGGGAATCAGAGGCAGGGAATCAGAATCAGAAGCGGGGAGTCAGAGGCCGGGAATCAGAGGCCTGGAATCAGATGCTGGGAATAAGAGGCCGGGAATCAGAGGTGGGGAATCAGAGTCCGGGAATCAGAGATGGGGATACAGAGGCGGGGAATGAGATATGGAGAATCAGAGGCGGGGAATCAGAGGCGGGAAAACAGAGGTGGGGAATCAGATATGGGGAATCAGAGGTGGCGAATCAAAGGTGGTGAATCAGAGATGGGTAATCAGAGGCGGGGAATCAGAGGCAGGGAATCAAACACGGGGAATCAGAGGCGGGGAATCAGAGCTGGGGAATCAGAGGCTGGGAATCAAAGTTGGGGAATCAGAGGCAGGGAATCAGATATGGGGAAACAGGGGCGGGGAATCAGAGGCGGGGAAACAGAGGCGGGGAATCAGATATGGGGAATCAGAGGCTGGGAATTAGAGTTGGGGAATCAGAGGCGGGGAATCAGAGGCGGGGAAACAGAGGCGGGGAATCAAACACGGGGAATCAGAGGTGGGGAATCAGAGGTTGGGAATCAGAGGCAGTGAATCAGAGGCGGGGAATCAGAGGCGGGGAATCAGAGGCAGGGAATCAGATGTGCGGAATCGGAGATAGGGAATCAGAGGCGGGGAATCAGAGGCGGGGAATCAGAGGCGGGGAATCAGATATGGGGAAACAGAGGCGGGGAATCAGAGGCGGGGAAACAGAGGCTGGGAATCAGATATGGGGAATCAGAGGTGGGGAATCAGAGGTTGGGAATCAGAGGCAGGGAATCAGAGGCTTGGAATCAGATGCAGGGAATCAGATGCGGGGAATCAGAGGCGGGGAATCAGAGCTGGGGAATCAGAGGTGGGGAATCAGAGTTGGGGAATCAGAGGCGGGGAATCAGATATGGGGAATCAGAGATGGGGAATCAGAGGCAGGGAATCAGATGTGCGGAATCAGAGATGGGGAATCACAGGCGGGGAATCAGAGGCACGGAATAGAACGCGGGGAATCAGAGGCAGGGAATCAGAGTTGGGGCATCAGAGGTTTGGAATTAGATATGGGGAAACTGAGGCGGGGAATCAGAGGCGGGGAAACAGAGGCGGGAAATCAGATATGGGGAATCAGAGGTGGGGAATCAGAGGCAGGGAATCAGATGTGCGGAATCAGAGATGGGGAATCAGAGGCAGGGATTCAGAATCAGAAGCGGGGAATCAGAGGCCGGGAAACAGAGGTGGGGAATCAGATATGGGGAATCAGAGGTGGGGAATCAGAGGCCGGAATCAGATGCCGGGAATAAGAGGCCGGGAATCAGAGGTGGGGAATCAGAGTCCGGGAATCAGAGATGGGGAATCAGAGGCGGGAATGAGATATGGGGAATCAGAGGCGGGGAATCAGAGGCGGGGAAACAGAGGCGAGGAATCAGATATGGGGAATCAGAGGTGGCGAATCAAAGGCGATGAATCAGAGATGGGGAATCAGAGGCGTGGAATCAGAGGCAGGGAATCAAACACGGGGAATCAGAGGCGGGGAATCAGAGCTGGGGAATCAGAGGCGGGGAATCAGAGTTGGGGAATCAGAGGCGGGGAATCAGAGCTGGGGAATCAGAGGTGGGGATCAGAGTCGGGGAATCAGAGGCAGGGAATCAGATGTGCGGAATCAGAGATGGGGAATCAGAGGTGGGGAATCAGAGGCTGTGAATCAGAGATGGGGAATCAGAGGCGGGGAATCAGAGGCAAGAAATCAGACACGGGGTTTCAGAGGCTGGGAATCAGACGGGGGAATCAAAGGCGGGGAATCAGAGCTGGGGAATCAGAGGCAGGGAATCAGAGTTGGGGATTCAGAGGCGGGGAATCAGATATGGGGAAACAGAGGCGGGGAATCAGAGGCGGGCAAACAGAGGCGGGGAATTAGATATGGGGAATCAGAGGTGGGGAATCAGAGGCGGGCAAACAGAGGAGGGGAATTAGATATGGGGAATCAGTGGTGGGGAATCAGAGGTGGTTTATCAGAGATGGGGAATCACAGGCGGGGAATCAGAGGCAGGGAATAGAACGCGGGGAATCAGAGGCAGGGAATCAGAGCTGGGGAATCAGAGGCGGGGAATCATAGTTGGGAATCAGAGGCGGGGAATCAGATATGGGGAAACAGAGGCGGGGAATCAGGGGCGGGGAAACAGAGGCGGGGAATCAGATATGGGGAATCGGATGCGGGGAATCAGAGGCGGGGAATCAGATATGGGGAATCAGAGGTGGGGAATCAGAGGCAGGTAATCAGATGTGCGGAATCAGAGATGGGGAATCAGAGGCAGGGAATCAGAATCAGAAGCGGGGAGTCAGAGGCCGGGAATCAGAGGCCTGGAATCAGATGCTGGGAATAAGAGGCCGGGAATCAGAGGTGGGGAATCAGAGTCCGGGAATCAGAGATGGGGATTCAGAGGCGGGGAATGAGATATGGAGAATCAGAGGCGGGGAATCAGAGGCGGGAAAACAGAGGTGGGGAATCAGATATGGGGAATCAGAGGTGGCGAATCAAAGGTGGTGAATCAGAGATGGGTAATCAGAGGCGGGGAATCAGAGGCAGGGAATCAAACACGGGGAATCAGAGGCGGGGAATCAGAGCTGGGGAATCAGAGGCTGGGAATCAAAGTTGGGGAATCAGAGGCAGGGAATCAGATATGGGGAAACAGGGGCGGGGAATCAGAGGCGGGGAAACAGAGGCGGGGAATCAGATATGGGGAATCAGAGGCAGGGAATTAGAGTTGGGGAATCAGAGGCGGGGAATCAGAGGCGGGGAAACAGAGGCGGGGAATCAAACACGGGGAATCAGAGGTGGGGAATCAGAGGTTGGGAATCAGAGGCAGGGAATCAGAGGCGGGGAATCAGAGGCGGGGAATCAGAGGCAGGGAATCAGATGTGCGGAATCGGAGATAGGGAATCAGAGGCGGGGAATCAGAGGCGGGGAATCAGAGGCCGGGAATCAGATATGGGGAAACAGAGGCGGGGAATCAGAGGCGGGGAAACAGAGGCTGGGAATCAGATATGGGGAATCAGAGGTGGGGAATCAGAGGTTGGGAATCAGAGGCAGGGAATCAGAGGCTTGGAATCAGATGCAGGGAATCAGATGCGGGGAATCAGAGGCGGGGAATCAGAGCTGGGGAATCAGAGGTGGGGAATCAGAGTTGGGGAATCAGAGGCGGGGACTTAGATATTGGGAAACAGAGGCAGGGAATCAGAGGCGGGGAATCAGATATGGGGAATCAGAGATGGGGAATCAGAGGCAGGGAATCAGATGTGCGGAATCAGAGATGGGGAATCAAAGGCAGGGAATCAGAATCAGAAGCAGGGAATCAGAGGCCGGGAATCAGAGGCCGGAATCAGATGCCGGGAATAAGAGGCCGGAAATCAGAGGTGGGGAATCAGAGTCCGGGAATCAGAGATGGGGATTCAGAGGCGGGGAATAAGATATGGGGAATCAGAGGCGGGGAATCAGAGGCGGGGAAACAGAGGCGGGGAATCAGATATGGCGAATCAGAGGTGGCGAATCAAAGGCGGTGAATCAGAGATGGGGAATCAGAGGCCGGGAATCAGAGGCTGGGAATCAAACACGGGGAATCAGAGGAGGGGAATCAGAATTGGGGAATCAGAGATGGGGAATCAGAGATGGGGAATCAGAGGCAGGGAATCAGACGCGGGGAATCAGAGGTGGTGAATCAGAGATGTGGAATCAGAGGCGGGGAATCAGAGGCAGGGAATCAGACGCGGGGAATAGGAGGCGGGGAATCATAGCTGGCGAATCAGAGGTGGGGAATCAGAGGTGGGGAATCAGAGGCGGGGAATCAGATATTGGGAATCAGAGGTGGGGAATCAGAGGCGGGGAAACAGAGGCGGGGAATCAGAGGCGGGGAAACAGAGGCAGGGAATCAGATATGGGGAATCAGAGGCGGGGAATTAGAGTTGGGGAATCAGAGGCGGGGAATCAGAGGCAGGGAATCAAACACGGGGAATCAGAGGCGGGGAATCAGAGCTGGGGAATCAGAGGCTGGGAATCAAAGTTGGGGAATCAGAGGCAGGGAATCAGATATGGGGAAACAGGGGCGGGGAATCAGAGGCGGGGAAACAGAGGCAGGGAATCAGATATGGGGAATCAGAGGCGGGGAATTAGAGTTGGGGAATCAGAGGCGGGGAATCAGAGGCGGGGAAACAGAGGCGGGGAATCAAACACGGGGAATCAGAGGTGGGGAATCAGAGGTTGGGAATCAGATGCAGGGAATCAGAGGCGGGGAATCAGAGGCGGGGAATCAGAGGCAGGGAATCAGATGTGCGGAATCGGAGATGGGGAATCAGAGGCAGGGAATCAGAGGCGGGGAATCAGAGGCGGGGAATCATAGGCCGGGAATCAGATATGGGGAAACAGAGGCGGGGAAACAGAGGCTGGGGATCAGATATGGGGAATCAGAGGTGGGGAATCAGAGGTTGGGAATCAGAGGCAGGGAATCAGAGGCTTGGAATCAGATGCAGGGAATCAGATGCGGGGAATCAGAGGCGGGGAATCAGAGCTGGGGAATCAGATGCTGGGAATCAAAGTTGGGGAATCAGAGGCAGGGAATCAGATATGGGGAAACAGGGGTGGGGAATCAGAGGCGGGGAAACAGAGGCGGGGAATCAGATATGGGGAATCAGAGGCGGGGAATTAGAGTTGGGGAATCAGAGGCGGGGAATCAGAGGCGGGGAAACAGAGGCGGGGAATCAAACACGGGGAATCAGAGGTGGGGAATCAGAGGTTGGGAATCAGAGGCAGGGAATCAGAGGCGGGGAATCAGAGGCGGGGAATCAGAGGCAGGGAATCAGATGTGCGGAATCGGAGATGGGGAATCAGAGGCAGGGAATCAGAGGCGGGGAATCATGGGCGGGGAACCAGAGGCCGGGAATCAGATATGGGGAAACAGAGGCGGGGAATCAGAGGCGGGGAAACAGAGGCTGGGAATCAGATATGGGGAATCAGAGGTGGGGAATCAGAGGTTGGGAATCAGAGGCAGGGAATAAGAGGCTTGGAATCAGATGCAGGGAATCAGATGCGGGGAATCAGAGGCGGGGAATCAGAGCTGGGGAATCAGAGGTGGGGAATTAGAGTTGTGGAATCAGAGGCGGGGACTTAGATATTGGGAAACAGAGGCGGGGAATCAGAGGCGGGGAAACAGAAGCGGGGAATCAGATATGGGGAATCAGAGATGGGGAATCAGAGGCAGGGAATCAGATGTGCGGAATCAGAGATGGGGAATCACAGGCGGGGAATCAGAGGCAGGGAATAGAACGCGGGGAATCAGAGGCAGGGAATCAGAGCTGGGGAATCAGAGGCGGGGAATCATAGTTGGGAATCAGAGGCGGGGAATCAGATATGGGGAAACAGAGGCGGGGAATCAGGGGCGGGGAAACAGAGGCGGGGAATCAGATATGGGGAATCGGATGCGGGGAATCAGAGGCGGGGAATCAGATATGGGGAATCAGAGGTGGGGAATCAGAGGCAGGTAATCAGATGTGCGGAATCAGAGATGGGGAATCAGAGGCAGGGAATCAGAATCAGAAGCGGGGAGTCAGAGGCCGGGAATCAGAGGCCTGGAATCAGATGCTGGGAATAAGAGGCCGGGAATCAGAGGTGGGGAATCAGAGTCCGGGAATCAGAGATGGGGATTCAGAGGCGGGGAATGAGATATGGAGAATCAGAGGCGGGGAATCAGAGGCGGGAATACAGAGGTGGGGAATCAGATATGGGGAATCAGAGGTGGCGAATCAAAGGTGGTGAATCAGAGATGGGTAATCAGAGGCGGGGAATCAGAGGCAGGGAATCAAACACGGGGAATCAGAGGCGGGGAATCAGAGCTGGGGAATCAAAGGCTGGGAATCAAAGTTGGGGAATCAGAGGCAGGGAATCAGATATGGGGAAACAGGGGCGGGGAATCAGAGGCGGGGAAACAGAGGCGGGGAATCAGATATGGGGAATCAGAGGCTGGGAATTAGAGTTGGGGAATCAGAGGCGGGGAATCAGAGGCGGGGAAACAGAGGCGGGGAATCAAACACGGGGAATCAGAGGTGGGGAATCAGAGGTTGGGAATCAGAGGCAGGGAATCAGAGGCGGGGAATCAGAGGCGGGGAATCAGAGGCAGGGAATCAGATGTGCGGAATCGGAGATAGGGAATCAGAGGCGGGGAATCAGAGGCGGGGAATCAGAGGCCGGGAATCAGATATGGGGAAACAGAGGCGGGGAATCAGAGGCGGGGAAACAGAGGCTGGGAATCAGATATGGGGAATCAGAGGTGGGGAATCAGAGGTTGGGAATCAGAGGCAGGGAATCAGAGGCTTGGAATCAGATGCAGGGAATCAGATGCGGGGAATCAGAGGCGGGGAATCAGAGCTGGGGAATCAGAGGTGGGGAATCAGAGTTGGGGAATCAGAGGCGGGGACTTAGATATTGGGAAACAGAGGCAGGGAATCAGAGGCGGGGAATCAGATATGGGGAATCAGAGATGGGGAATCAGAGGCAGGGAATCAGATGTGCGGAATCAGAGATGGGGAATCACAGGCGGGGAATCAGAGGCAGGGAATAGAACGCGGGGAATCAGAGGCAGGGAATCAGAGTTGGGGCATCAGAGGTTTGGAATTAGATATGGGGAAACTGAGGCGGGGAATCAGAGGTGGGGAAACAGAGGCGGGAAATCAGATATGGGGAATCAGAGGTGGGGAATCAGAGGCAGGGAATCAGATGTGCGGAATCAGAGATGGGGAATCAGAGGCAGGGATTCAGAATCAGAAGCGGGGAATCAGAGGCCGGGAAACAGAGGTGGGGAATCAGATATGGGGAATCAGAGGTGGGGAATCAGAGGCCGGAATCAGATGCCGGGAATAAGAGGCCGGGAATCAGAGGTGGGGAATCAGAGTCCGGGAATCAGAGATGGGGAATCAGAGGCGGGGAATGAGATATGGGGAATCAGAGGCGGGGAATCAGAGGCGGGGAAACAGAGGCGAGGAATCAGATATGGGGAATCAGAGGTGGCGAATCAAAGGCGATGAATCAGAGATGGGGAATCAGAGGCGTGGAATCAGAGGCAGGGAATCAAACACGGGGAATCAGAGGCGGGGAATCAGAGCTGGGGAATCAGAGGCGGGGAATCAGAGTTGGGGAATCAGAGGCGGGGAATCAGAGCTGGGGAATCAGAGGTGGGGATCAGAGTCGGGGAATCAGAGGCAGGGAATCAGATGTGCGGAATCAGAGATGGGGAATCAGAGGTGGGGAATCAGAGTCTGTGAATCAGAGATGGGGAATCAGAGGCGGGGAATCAGAGGCAAGAAATCAGACACGTGGTTTCAGAGGCTGGGAATCAGACGGGGGAATCAAAGGCGGGGAATCAGAGCTGGGGAATCAGAGGCAGGGAATCAGAGTTGGGGATTCAGAGGCGGGGAATCAGATATGGGGAAACAGAGGCGGGGAATCAGAGGCGGGCAAACAGAGGCGGGGAATTAGATATGGGGAATCAGAGGTGGGGAATCAGAGGCGGGCAAACAGAGGAGGGGAATTAGATATGGGGAATCAGTGGTGGGGAATCAGAGGTGGTTTATCAGAGATGGGGAATCACAAGCGGGGAATCAGAGGCAGGGAATAGAACGCGGGGAATCAGAGGCAGGGAATCAGAGCTGGGGAATCAGAGGCGGGGAATCATAGTTTGGAATCAGAGGCGGGGAATCAGATATGGGGAAACAGAGGCGGGGAATCAGGGGCGGGGAAACAGAGGCGGGGAATCAGATATGGGGAATCGGATGCGGGGAATCAGAGGCGGGGAATCAGATATGGGGAATCAGAGGTGGGGAATCAGAGGCAGGTAATCAGATGTGCGGAATCAGAGATGGGGAATCAGAGGCAGGGAATCAGAATCAGAAGCGGGGAGTCAGAGGCCGGGAATCAGAGGCCTGGAATCAGATGCTGGGAATAAGAGGCCGGGAATCAGAGGTGGGGAATCAGAGTCCGGGAATCAGAGATGGGGATTCAGAGGCGGGGAATGAGATATGGAGAATCAGAGGCGGGGAATCAGAGGCGGGAAAACAGAGGTGGGGAATCAGATATGGGGAATCAGAGGTGGCGAATCAAAGGTGGTGAATCAGAGATGGGTAATCAGAGGCGGGGAATCAGAGGCAGGGAATCAAACACGGGGAATCAGAGGCGGGGAATCAGAGCTGGGGAATCAGAGGCTGGGAATCAAAGTTGGGGAATCAGAGGCAGGGAATCAGATATGGGGAAACAGGGGCGGGGAATCAGAGGCGGGGAAACAGAGGCGGGGAATCAGATATGGGGAATCAGAGGCGGGGAATTACAGTTGGGGAATCAGAGGCGGGGAATCAGAGGCGGGGAAACAGAGGCGGGGAATCAAACACGGGGAATCAGAGGTGGGGAATCAGAGGTTGGGAATCAGAGGCAGGGAATCAGAGGCGGGGAATCAGAGGCGGGGAATCAGAGGCAGGGAATCAGATGTGCGGAATCGGAGATAAGGAATCAGAGGCGGGGAATCAGAGGCGGGGAATCAGAGGCCGGGAATCAGATATGGGGAAACAGAGGCGGGGAATCAGAGGCGGGGAAACAGAGGCTGGGAATCAGATATGGGGAATCAGAGGTTGGGAATCAGAGGCAGGGAATATGAGGCTTGGAATCAGATGCAGGGAATCAGATGCGGGGAATCAGAGGCGGGGAATCAGAGCTGGGGAATCAGAGGTGGGGAATCAGAGTTGGGGAATCAGAGGCGGGGACTTAGATATTGGGAAACAGAGGCAGGGAATCAGAGGCGGGGAATCAGATATGGGGAATCAGAGATGGGGAATCAGAGGCAGGGAATCAGATGTGCGGAATCAGAGATGGGGAATCAAAGGCAGGGAATCAGAATCAGAAGCAGGGAATCAGAGGCCGGGAATCAGAGGCCGGAATCAGATGCCGGGAATAAGAGGCCGGAAATCAGAGGTGGGGATTCAGAGGCGGGGAATGAGATATGGGGAATCAGAGGCGGGGAATCAGAGGCGGGGAAACAGAGGCGGGGAATCAGATATGGCGAATCAGAGGTGGCGAATCAAAGGCGGTGAATCAGAGATGGGGAATCAGAGGCCGGGAATCAGAGGCTGGGAATCAAACACGGGGAATCAGAGGAGGGGAATCAGAATTGGGGAATCAGAGATGGGGAATCAGAGATGTGGAATCAGAGGCGGGGAATCAGAGGCAGGGAATCAGATGCGGGGAATAGGAGGCGGGGAATCATAGCTGGCGAATCAGAGGTGGGGATCAGAGGTGGGGAATCAGAGGCGGGGAATCAGATATTGGGAATCAGAGGTGGGGAATCAGAGGCGGGGAAACAGAGGCGGGGAATCAGAGGCGGGGAAACAGAGGCAGGGAATCAGATATGGGGAATCAGAGGCGGGGAATTAGAGTTGGGGAATCAGAGGCGGGGAATCAGAGGCAGGGAATCAAACACGGGGAATCAGAGGCGGGGAATCAGAGCTGGGGAATCAGAGGCTGGGAATCAAAGTTGGGGAATCAGAGGCAGGGAATCAGATATGGGGAAACAGGGGCGGGGAATCAGAGGCGGGGAAACAGAGGCAGGGAATCAGATATGGGGAATCAGAGGCGGGGAATTAGAGTTGGGGTATCAGAGGCGGGGAATCAGAGGCGGGGAAACAGAGGCGGGGAATCAAACACGGGGAATCAGAGGTGGGGAATCAGAGGTTGGGAATCAGATGCAGGGAATCAGAGGCGGGGAATCAGAGGCAGGGAATCAGATGTGCGGAATCGGAGATGGGGAATCAGAGGCGGGGAATCAGAGGCCGGGAATCAGATATGGGGAAACAGAGGCGGGGAAACAGAGGCTGGGGATCAGATATGGGGAATCAGAGGTGGGGAATCAGAGGTTGGGAATCAGAGGCAGGGAATCAGAGGCTTGGAATCAGATGCAGGGAATCAGATGCGGGGAATCAGAGGCGGGGAATCAGAGCTGGGGAATCAGATGCTGGGAATCAAAGTTGGGGAATCAGAGGCAGGGAATCAGATATGGGGAAACAGGGGTGGGGAATCAGAGGCGGGGAAACAGAGGCGGGGAATCAGATATGGGGAATCAGAGGCGGGGAATTAGAGTTGGGGAATCAGAGGCGGGGAATCAGAGGCGGGGAAACAGAGGCGGGGAATCAAACACGGGGAATCAGATATGGGGAAACAGAGGCGGGGAAACAGAGGCTGGGGATCAGATATGGGGAATCGGAGGTGGGGAATCAGAGGTTGGGAATCAGAGGCAGGGAATCAGAGGCTTGGAATCAGATGCAGGGAATCAGATGCGGGGAATCAGAGGCGGGGAATCAGAGCTGGGGAATCAGATGCTGGGAATCAAAGTTGGGGAATCAGAGGCAGGGAATCAGATATGGGGAAACAGGGGTGGGGAATCAGAGGCGGGGAAACAGAGGCGGGGAATCAGATATGGGGAATCAGAGGCGGGGAATTAGAGTTGGGGAATCAGAGGCGGGGAATCAGAGGCGGGGAAACAGTGGCAGGGAATCAAACACGGGGAATCAGAGGTGGGGAATCAGAGGTTGGGAATCAGAGGCAGGGAATCAGAGGCGGGGAATCAGAGGCGGGGAATCAGAGGCAGGGAATCAGATGTGCGGAATCGGAGATGGGGAATCAGAGGCAGGGAATCAGAGGCGGGGAATCATGGGCGGGGAACCAGAGGCCGGGAATCAGATATGGGGAAACAGAGGCGGGGAATCAGAGGCGGGGAAACAGAGGCTGGGAATCAGATATGGGGAATCAGAGGTGGGGAATCAGAGGTTGGGAATCAGAGGCAGGGAATAAGAGGCTTGGAATCAGATGCAGGGAATCAGATGCGGGGAATCAGAGGCGGGGAATCAGAGCTGGGGAATCAGAGGTGGGGAATTAGAGTTGTGGAATCAGAGGCGGGGACTTAGATATTGGGAAACAGAGGCGGGGAATCAGAGGCGGGGAAACAGAAGCGGGGAATCAGATATGGGGAATCAGAGATGGGGAATCAGAGGCAGGGAATCAGATGTGCGGAATCAGAGATGGGGAATCACAGGCGGGGAATCAGAGGCAGGGAATAGAACGCGGGGAATCAGAGGCAGGGAATCAGAGCTGGGGAATCAGAGGCGGGGAATCATAGTTGGGAATCAGAGGCGGGGAATCAGATATGGGGAAACAGAGGCGGGGAATCAGGGGCGGGGAAACAGAGGCGGGGAATCAGATATGGGGAATCGGATGCGGGGAATCAGAGGCGGGGAATCAGATATGGGGAATCAGAGGTGGGGAATCAGAGGCAGGTAATCAGATGTGCGGAATCAGAGATGGGGAATCAGAGGCAGGGAATCAGAATCAGAAGCGGGGAGTCAGAGGCCGGGAATCAGAGGCCTGGAATCAGATGCTGGGAATAAGAGGCCGGGAATCAGAGGTGGGGAATCAGAGTCCGGGAATCAGAGATGGGGATTCAGAGGCGGGGAATGAGATATGGAGAATCAGAGGCGGGGAATCAGAGGCGGGAATACAGAGGTGGGGAATCAGATATGGGGAATCAGAGGTGGCGAATCAAAGGTGGTGAATCAGAGATGGGTAATCAGAGGCGGGGAATCAGAGGCAGGGAATCAAACACGGGGAATCAGAGGCGGGGAATCAGAGCTGGGGAATCAGAGGCTGGGAATCAAAGTTGGGGAATCAGAGGCAGGGAATCAGATATGGGGAAACAGGGGCGGGGAATCAGAGGCGGGGAAACAGAGGCGGGGAATCAGATATGGGGAATCAGAGGCTGGGAATTAGAGTTGGGGAATCAGAGGCGGGGAATCAGAGGCGGGGAAACAGAGGCGGGGAATCAAACACGGGGAATCAGAGGTGGGGAATCAGAGGTTGGGAATCAGAGGCAGGGAATCAGAGGCGGGGAATCAGAGGCGGGGAATCAGAGGCAGGGAATCAGATGTGCGGAATCGGAGATAGGGAATCAGAGGCGGGGAATCAGAGGCGGGGAATCAGAGGCCGGGAATCAGATATGGGGAAACAGAGGCGGGGAATCAGAGGCGGGGAAACAGAGGCTGGGAATCAGATATGGGGAATCAGAGGTGGGGAATCAGAGGTTGGGAATCAGAGGCAGGGAATCAGAGGCTTGGAATCAGATGCAGGGAATCAGATGCGGGGAATCAGAGGCGGGGAATCAGAGTTGGGGAATCAGAGGCGGGGACTTAGATATTGGGAAACAGAGGCAGGGAATCAGAGGCGGGGAATCAGATATGGGGAATCAGAGATGGGGAATCAGAGGCAGGGAATCAGATGTGCGGAATCAGAGATGGGGAATCACAGGCGGGGAATCAGAGGCAGGGAATAGAACGCGGGGAATCAGAGGCAGGGAATCAGAGTTGGGGCATCAGAGGTTTGGAATTAGATATGGGGAAACTGAGGCGGGGAATCAGAGGCGGGGAAACAGAGGCGGGAAATCAGATATGGGGAATCAGAGGTGGGGAATCAGAGGCAGGGAATCAGATGAGCGGAATCAGAGATGGGGAATCAGAGGCAGGGATTCAGAATCAGAAGCGGGGAATCAGAGGCCGGGAAACAGAGGTGGGGAATCAGATATGGGGAATAAGAGGTGGGGAATCAGAGGCCGGAATCAGATGCCGGGAATAAGAGGCCGGGAATCAGAGGTGGGGAATCAGAGTCCGGGAATCAGAGATGGGGAATCAGAGGCGGGGAATGAGATATGGGGAATCAGAGGCGGGGAATCAGAGGCGGGGAAACAGAGGCGAGGAATCAGATATGGGGAATCAGAGGTGGCGAATCAAAGGCGATGAATCAGAGATGGGGAATCAGAGGCGTGGAATCAGAGGCAGGGAATCAAACACGGGGAATCAGAGGCGGGGAATCAGAGCTGGGGAATCAGAGGCGGGGAATCAGAGTTGGGGAATCAGAGGCGGGGAATCAGAGCTGGGGAATCAGAGGTGGGGATCAGAGTCGGGGAATCAGAGGCAGGGAATCAGATGTGCGGAATCAGAGATGGGGAATCAGAGGTGGGGAATCAGAGGCTGTGAATCAGAGATGGGGAATCAGAGGCGGGGAATCAGAGGCAAGAAATCAGACACGGGGTTTCAGAGGCTGGGAATCAGACGGGGGAATCAAAGGCGGGGAATCAGAGCTGGGGAATCAGAGGCAGGGAATCAGAGTTGGGGATTCAGAGGCGGGGAATCAGATATGGGGAAACAGAGGCGGGGAATCAGAGGCGGGCAAACAGAGGCGGGGAATTAGATATGGGGAATCAGAGGTGGGGAATCAGAGGCGGGCAAACAGAGGAGGGGAATTAGATATGGGGAATCAGTGGTGGGGAATCAGAGGTGGTTTATCAGAGATGGGGAATCACAAGCGGGGAATCAGAGGCAGGGAATAGAACGCGGGGAATCAGAGGCAGGGAATCAGAGCTGGGGAATCAGAGGCGGGGAATCATAGTTGGGAATCAGAGGCGGGGAATCAGATATGGGGAAACAGAGGCGGGGAATCAGGGGCGGGGAAACAGAGGCGGGGAATCAGATATGGGGAATCGGATGCGGGGAATCAGAGGCGGGGAATCAGATATGGGGAATCAGAGGTGGGGAATCAGAGGCAGGTAATCAGATGTGCGGAATCAGAGATGGGGAATCAGAGGTTGGGAATCAGAGGCAGGGAATCAGAGGCGGGGAATCAGAGGCGGGGAATCAGAGGCAGGGAATCAGATGTGCGGAATCGGAGATGGGGAATCAGAGGCAGGGAATCAGAGGCGGGGAATCATGGGCGGGGAACCAGAGGCCGGGAATCAGATATGGGGAAACAGAGGCGGGGAATCAGAGGCGGGGAAACAGAGGCTGGGAATCAGATATGGGGAATCAGAGGTGGGGAATCAGAGGTTGGGAATCAGAGGCAGGGAATAAGAGGCTTGGAATCAGATGCAGGGAATCAGATGCGGGGAATCAGAGGCGGGGAATCAGAGCTGGGGAATCAGAGGTGGGGAATTAGAGTTGTGGAATCAGAGGCGGGGACTTAGATATTGGGAAACAGAGGCGGGGAATCAGAGGCGGGGAAACAGAAGCGGGGAATCAGATATGGGGAATCAGAGATGGGGAATCAGAGGCAGGGAATCAGATGTGCGGAATCAGAGATGGGGAATCACAGGCGGGGAATCAGAGGCAGGGAATAGAACGCGGGGAATCAGAGGCAGGGAATCAGAGCTGGGGAATCAGAGGCGGGGAATCATAGTTGGGAATCAGAGGCGGGGAATCAGATATGGGGAAACAGAGGCGGGGAATCAGGGGCGGGGAAACAGAGGCGGGGAATCAGATATGGGGAATCGGATGCGGGGAATCAGAGGCGGGGAATCAGATATGGGGAATCAGAGGTGGGGAATCAGAGGCAGGTAATCAGATGTGCGGAATCAGAGATGGGGAATCAGAGGCAGGGAATCAGAATCAGAAGCGGGGAGTCAGAGGCCGGGAATCAGAGGCCTGGAATCAGATGCTGGGAATAAGAGGCCGGGAATCAGAGGTGGGGAATCAGAGTCCGGGAATCAGAGATGGGGATTCAGAGGCGGGGAATGAGATATGGAGAATCAGAGGCGGGGAATCAGAGGCGGGAATACAGAGGTGGGGAATCAGATATGGGGAATCAGAGGTGGCGAATCAAAGGTGGTGAATCAGAGATGGGTAATCAGAGGCGGGGAATCAGAGGCAGGGAATCAAACACGGGGAATCAGAGGCGGGGAATCAGAGCTGGGGAATCAGAGGCTGGGAATCAAAGTTGGGGAATCAGAGGCAGGGAATCAGATATGGGGAACAGGGGCGGGGAATCAGAGGCGGGGAAACAGAGGCGGGGAATCAGATATGGGGAATCAGAGGCTGGGAATTAGAGTTGGGGAATCAGAGGCGGGGAATCAGAGGCGGGGAAACAGAGGCGGGGAATCAAACACGGGGAATCAGAGGTGGGGAATCAGAGGTTGGGAATCAGAGGCAGGGAATCAGAGGCGGGGAATCAGAGGCGGGGAATCAGAGGCAGGGAATCAGATGTGCGGAATCGGAGATAGGGAATCAGAGGCGGGGAATCAGAGGCGGGGAATCAGAGGCCGGGAATCAGATATGGGGAAACAGAGGCGGGGAATCAGAGGCGGGGAAACAGAGGCTGGGAATCAGATATGGGGAATCAGAGGTGGGGAATCAGAGGTTGGGAATCAGAGGCAGGGAATCAGAGGCTTGGAATCAGATGCAGGGAATCAGATGCGGGGAATCAGAGGCGGGGAATCAGAGCTGGGGAATCAGAGGTGGGGAATCAGAGTTGGGGAATCAGAGGCGGGGACTTAGATATTGGGAAACAGAGGCAGGGAATCAGAGGCGGGGAATCAGATATGGGGAATCAGAGATGGGGAATCAGAGGCAGGGAATCAGATGTGCGGAATCAGAGATGGGGAATCACAGGCGGGGAATCAGAGGCAGGGAATAGAACGCGGGGAATCAGAGGCAGGGAATCAGAGTTGGGGCATCAGAGGTTTGGAATTAGATATGGGGAAACTGAGGCGGGGAATCAGAGGCGGGGAAACAGAGGCGGGAAATCAGATATGGGGAATCAGAGGTGGGGAATCAGAGGCAGGGAATCAGATGTGCGGAATCAGAGATGGGGAATCAGAGGCAGGGATTCAGAATCAGAAGCGGGGAATCAGAGGCCGGGAAACAGAGGTGGGGAATCAGATATGGGGAATAAGAGGTGGGGAATCAGAGGCCGGAATCAGATGCCGGGAATAAGAGGCCGGGAATCAGAGGTGGGGAATCAGAGTCCGGGAATCAGAGATGGGGAATCAGAGGCGGGGAATGAGATATGGGGAATCAGAGGCGGGGAATCAGAGGCGGGGAAACAGAGGCGAGGAATCAGATATGGGGAATCAGAGGTGGCGAATCAAAGGCGATGAATCAGAGATGGGGAATCAGAGGCGTGGAATCAGAGGCAGGGAATCAAACACGGGGAATCAGAGGCGGGGAATCAGAGCTGGGGAATCAGAGGCGGGGAATCAGAGTTGGGGAATCAGAGGCGGGGAATCAGAGCTGGGGAATCAGAGGTGGGGATCAGAGTCGGGGAATCAGAGGCAGGGAATCAGATGTGCGGAATCAGAGATGGGGAATCAGAGGTGGGGAATCAGAGGCTGTGAATCAGAGATGGGGAATCAGAGGCGGGGAATCAGAGGCAAGAAATCAGACACGGGGTTTCAGAGGCTGGGAATCAGACGGGGGAATCAAAGGCGGGGAATCAGAGCTGGGGAATCAGAGGCAGGGAATCAGAGTTGGGGATTCAGAGGCGGGGAATCAGATATGGGGAAACAGAGGCGGGGAATCAGAGGCGGGCAAACAGAGGCGGGGAATTAGATATGGGGAATCAGAGGTGGGGAATCAGAGGCGGGCAAACAGAGGAGGGGAATTAGATATGGGGAATCAGTGGTGGGGAATCAGAGGTGGTTTATCAGAGATGGGGAATCACAAGCGGGGAATCAGAGGCAGGGAATAGAACGCGGGGAATCAGAGGCAGGGAATCAGAGCTGGGGAATCAGAGGCGGGGAATCATAGTTGGGAATCAGAGGCGGGGAATCAGATATGGGGAAAGAGAGGCGGGGAATCAGGGGCGGGGAAACAGAGGCGGGGAATCAGATATGGGGAATCGGATGTGGGGAATCAGAGGCGGGGAATCAGATATGGGGAATCAGAGGTGGGGAATCAGAGGCAGGTAATCAGATGTGCGGAATCAGAGATGGGGAATCAGAGGCAGGGAATCAGAATCAGAAGCGGGGAGTCAGAGGCCGGGAATCAGAGGCCTGGAATCAGATGCTGGGAATAAGAGGCCGGGAATCAGAGGTGGGGAATCAGAGTCCGGGAATCAGAGATGGGGATTCAGAGGCGGGGAATGAGATATGGAGAATCAGAGGCGGGGAATCAGAGGCGGGAAAACAGAGGTGGGGAATCAGATATGGGGAATCAGAGGTGGCGAATCAAAGGTGGTGAATCAGAGATGGGTAATCAGAGGCGGGGAATCAGAGGCAGGGAATCAAACACGGGGAATCAGAGGCGGGGAATCAGAGCTGGGGAATCAGAGGCTGGGAATCAAAGTTGGGGAATCAGAGGCAGGGAATCAGATATGGGGAAACAGGGGCGGGGAATCAGAGGCGGGGAAACAGAGGCGGGGAATCAGATATGGGGAATCAGAGGCGGGGAATTACAGTTGGGGAATCAGAGGCGGGGAATCAGAGGCGGGGAAACAGAGGCGGGGAATCAAACACGGGGAATCAGAGGTGGGGAATCAGAGGTTGGGAATCAGAGGCAGGGAATCAGAGGCGGGGAATCAGAGGCGGGGAATCAGAGGCAGGGAATCAGATGTGCGGAATCGGAGATAAGGAATCAGAGGCGGGGAATCAGAGGCGGGGAATCAGAGGCCGGGAATCAGATATGGGGAAACAGAGGCGGGGAATCAGAGGCGGGGAAACAGAGGCTGGGAATCAGATATGGGGAATCAGAGGTTGGGAATCAGAGGCAGGGAATCAGAGGCTTGGAATCAGATGCAGGGAATCAGATGCGGGGAATCAGAGGCGGGGAATCAGAGCTGGGGAATCAGAGGTGGGGAATCAGAGTTGGGGAATCAGAGGCGGGGACTTAGATATTGGGAAACAGAGGCAGGGAATCAGAGGCGGGGAATCAGATATGGGGAATCAGAGATGGGGAATCAGAGGCAGGGAATCAGATGTGCGGAATCAGAGATGGGGAATCAAAGGCAGGGAATCAGAATCAGAAGCAGGGAATCAGAGGCCGGGAATCAGAGGCCGGAATCAGATGCCGGGAATAAGAGGCCGGAAATCAGAGGTGGGGATTCAGAGGCGGGGAATGAGATATGGGGAATCAGAGGCGGGGAATCAGAGGCGGGGAAACAGAGGCGGGGAATCAGATATGGCGAATCAGAGGTGGCGAATCAAAGGCGGTGAATCAGAGATGGGGAATCAGAGGCCGGGAATCAGAGGCTGGGAATCAAACACGGGGAATCAGAGGAGGGGAATCAGAATTGGGGAATCAGAGATGGGGAATCAGAGATGGGGAATCAGAGGCAGGGAATCAGACGCGGGGAATCAGAGGTGGTGAATCAGAGATGTGGAATCAGAGGCGGGGAATCAGAGGCAGGGAATCAGATGCGGGGAATAGGAGTCGGGGAATCGTAGCTGGCGAATCAGAGGTGGGGAATCAGAGGTGGGGAATCAGAGGCGGGGAATCAGATATTGGGAATCAGAGGTGGGGAATCAGAGGCGGGGAAACAGAGGCGGGGAATCAGAGGCGGGGAAACAGAGGCAGGGAATCAGATATGGGGAATCAGAGGCGGGGAATTAGAGTTGGGGAATCAGAGGCGGGGAATCAGAGGCAGGGAATCAAACACGGGGAATCAGAGGCGGGGAATCAGAGCTGGGGAATCAGAGGCTGGGAATCAAAGTTGGGGAATCAGAGGCAGGGAATCAGATATGGGGAAACAGGGGCGGGGAATCAGAGGCGGGGAAACAGAGGCAGGGAATCAGATATGGGGAATCAGAGGCGGGGAATTAGAGTTGGGGAATCAGAGGCGGGGAATCAGAGGCGGGGAAACAGAGGCGGGGAATCAAACACGGGGAATCAGAGGTGGGGAATCAGAGGTTGGGAATCAGATGCAGGGAATCAGAGGCGGGGAATCAGAGGCGGGGAATCAGAGGCAGGGAATCAGATGTGCGGAATCGGAGATGGGGAATCAGAGGCAGGGAATCAGAGGCGGGGAATCAGAGGCGGGGAATCAGAGGCGGGGAATCAGAGGCCGGGAATCAGATATGGGGAAACAGAGGCGGGGAAACAGAGGCTGGGGATCAGATATGGGGAATCAGAGGTGGGGAATCAGAGGTTGGGAAACAGGGGTGGGGAATCAGAGGCGGGGAAACAGAGGCGGGGAATCAGATATGGGGAATCAGAGGCGGGGAATTAGAGTTGGGGAATCAGAGGCGGGGAATCAGAGGCGGGGAAACAGAGGCGGGGAATCAAACACGGGGAATCAGAGGTGGGGAATCAGAGGTTGGGAATCAGAGGCAGGGAATCAGAGGCGGGGAATCAGAGGCGGGGAATCAGAGGCAGGGAATCAGATGTGCGGAATCGGAGATGGGGAATCAGAGGCCGGGAATCAGAGGCGGGGAATCAGAGGCGGGGAATCAGAGGCAGGGGATCAAACACGGGGAATCAGAGGCGGGGAATCAGAGGCGGGGAATCAGAGGTGGGGAATCAGAGTTGGGGAATCAGAGGCAGGGACTTAGATATTGGGAAACAGAGGCGGGGAATCAAAGGAGGGGAAACAGAGGCGGGGAATCAGATATGGGGAATCAGAGGTGGGGAATCGGAGGCAGGGAATTAGATTTGCGGAATCAGAGGCAGGGAATCAGAAACAGACGCAGGGAATCAGAGGCCGGGAATCAGAGGCCGGAATCAGATGCCGGGAATAAGAGGCCGGGAATCAGAGGTGAGGAATCAGAGTCCGGGAATCAGAGATGGGGATTTAGAGGCGGGGAATGAGATATGGGGAATCAGAGGCGGGGAATCAGAGGCGGGGAAACAGAGGCGGGGAATCAGATATGGGGAATCAGAGCTGGGGAATCAGAGGCAGGGGATCAAACACGGGGAATCAGAGGCGGGGAATCACAGCTGGGGAATCAGAGGTGGTGATCAGAGTTGGGGAATCAGAGGCGGGGAATCAGAGCTGGGGAATCAGAGGTGGGGAATCAGAGTCGGGGAATCAGAGGCAGGGAATCGGATGTGCGGAATCAGAGATGGGGAATCAGAGGTGGGGAATCAGAGGCGGTGAATCTGAGATGGGGAATCAGAGGCGTGGAATCAGAGGCAGGTTTTCAGACACGGGGATTCAGAGGCTGGGAATCAGACGGGGGGAATCAAAGGCGGGGAATGAAGCTGGGGAATCAGAGGCAGGGAATCAGAGTTGGGGATTCAGAGGCGGGGAATCAGATATGGGGAAACAGAGGCGGGGAATCAGAGGCGGGCAAACAGAGGCGGGGAATTAGATATGGGGAATCAGTGGTGGGGAATCAGAGGTGGTGAATCAGAGATGGGGAATCACAGGCGGGGAATCAGAGGCAGGGAATAGAACGCGGGGAATCAGAGGCAGGGAATCAGAGCTGGGGAATAAGAGGCGGGGAATCATAGTTGGGAATCAGAGGCGGGGAATCAGATATGGGGAAACAGAGGCGGGGAATCAGGGGCGGGGAAACAGAGGCGGGGAATCAGATATGGGGAATCGGATGTGGGGAATCAGAGGCGGGGAATCAGAGCTGTGGAATCAGAGGCGGGGAATCAGAGTTGGGGCATCAGAGGTGGGGAATTAGATATGGGGAAACAGAGGCGGGGAATCAGAGGCGTAGAAACAGAGGCGGGGAATCAGATATGGGGAATCAGAGGTGGGGAATCAGAGGCAGGTAATCAGATGTGCGGAATCAGAGATGGGGAATCAGAGGCAGGGAATCAGAATCAGAAGCGGGGAGTCAGAGGACGGGAATCAGAGGCCTGGAATCAGATGCTGGGAATAAGAGGCCGGGAATCAGAGGTGGGGAATCAGAGTCCGGGAATCAGAGATGGGGAGTCAGAGGCGGGGAATGAGATATGGAGAATCAGAGGCGGGAAATCAGAGGCGGGGAAACAGAGGTGGGGAATCAGATATGGGGAATCAGAGGTGGCGAATCAAAGGCGGTGAATCAGAGATGGGGAATCAGAGGCGGGGAATCAGAGGCAGGGAATGAAACACGGGGAATCAGAGGCGGGGAATCAGAGCTGGGGAATCAGAGGCTGGGAATCAAAGTTGGGGAATCAGAGGCAGGGAATCAGATATGGGGAAACAGGGGCGGGGAATCAGAGGCGGGGAAACAGAGGCAGGGAATCAGATATGGGGAATCAGAGGCGGGGAATTAGAGTTGGGGAATCAGAGGCGGGGAATCAGAGGCGGGGAAACAGAGGCGGGGAATCAAACACGGGGAATCAGAGGTGGGGAATCAGAGGTTGGGAATCAGATGCAGGGAATCAGAGGCGGGGAATCAGAGGCGGGGAATCAGAGGCAGGGAATCAGATGTGCGGAATCGGAGATGGGGAATCAGAGGCAGGGAATCAGAGGCGGGGAATCAGAGGCGGGGAATCAGAGGCAGGGAATCAGAGGCGGGGAATCAGAGGCGGGGAACCAGAGGCCGGGAATCAGATATGGGGAAACAGAGGCGGGGAATCAGAGGCGGGGAAACAGAGGCTGGGAATCAGATATGGGGAATCAGAGGTGGGGAATCAGAGGTTGGGAATCAGAGGCAGGGAATAAGAGGCTTGGAATCAGATGCAGGGAATCAGATGCGGGGAATCAGAGGCGGGGAATCAGAGCTGGGGAAACAGAGGTGGGGAATTAGAGTTGTGGAATCAGAGGCGGGGACTTAGATATTGGGAAACAGAGGCGGGGAATCAGAGGCGGGGAAACAGAAGCGGGGAATCAGATATGGGGAATCAGAGATGGGGAATCAGAGGCAGGGAATCAGATGTGCGGAATCAGAGATGGGGAATCAAAGGCAGGGAATCAGAATCAGTAGCAGGGAATCAGAGGTGGGGAATCAGAGTCCGGGAATCAGAGATGGGGATTCAGAGGCGGGGAATGAGATATGGGGAATCAGAGGCGGGGAATCAGAGGCGGGGAAACAGAGGCGGGGAATCAGATATGGGGAATCAGAGGTGGCGAATCAAAGGCGGTGAATCAGAGTTGGGGAATCAGTGGCCGGGAATCAGAGGCAGGGAATCAAACACGGGGAATCAGAGGCGGGGAATCATAGCTGGCGAATCAGAGGCGGGGAATCAGAGGTGGGGAATCAGAGGCGGGGAATCAGATATTGGGAATCAGAGGTGGGGAATCAGAGGCGGGGAAACAGAGGCGGGGAATCAGATATGGGGTATCAGAGGTGGGGAATCAGAGGTTGTGAATCAGAGATGGGGAATCAGAGGCGGGGAATCAGAGGCCGGTAATCAGACGCGGGGAATCAGAGGCGGGGAATCAGAGCTGGGAAATTAGAGGCAGGGAATCAGAGATGGGGATTCAGAGGCGGGGAATCAGATATGGGGAAACAGAGGCGGGGAATCAGATGCGGGCAAATAGAGGCGGGGATCAGATATGGGGAAACAGAGGCGGGGAATCAGAGGCGGGGAAACAGAGGCGTGGAATCAGATATGGGGAATCAGAGGTGGGGAATCAGAGGTTGGGAATCAGAGTCTGGGAATCAGAGGCTGGGAATCAGATGCATGGAATCAGATGCGGGGAATCAGAGGCGGGGAATCAGAGCTGGGGAATCAGAGGTGGGGAATCAAAGTTGGGGAATCAGAGGCGGGGACTTAGATATGGGGAAACAGAGGCGGGGAATCAGAGGCGGGGAAACAGAGGCGGGGAATCAGATATGGGGAATCAGAGGTGGGGAATCAGAGGCAGGGAATTAGATTTGCGGAATCAGAGATGGGGAATCAGAAGCAGGGAATCAGAGGCCGGAAATCAGAGGCCGGAATCAGATGCCGGGAATAAGAGGCCGGGAATCAGAGGTGGGGAATCAGAGTCCGGGAATCAGAGATGGGGAATCAGAGGCGGGGAATGAGATATGGGGAATCAGAGGCGGGGAAACAGAGGCGAGGAATCAGATATGGGGAATCAGAGGTGGCGAATCAAAGGCGGTGAATCAGAGATGGGGAATCAGAGGCGGGGAATCAGAGGCAGGGGATCAAAGACGGGGAATCAGAGGCGGGGAATCAGAGCTGGGGAATCAGAGGCGGGGAATCAGAGTTGGGGAATCAGAGGTGGGGAATCAGAGTTGGGGAATCAGAGGCGGGGACTTAGATATTGGGAAACAGAGGCGGGGAATCAAAGGTGGGGAAACAGAGGCGGGGAATCAGATATGGGGAATCAGAGGTGGGGAATCAGAGGCAGGGAATCAAACACGGGGAATCAGATGCGGGGAATCAGAGCTGGGGAATCAGATGCCGGGAATCAGAGTTGGGGAATCAGAGGCGGGGAATCAGACGCAGGGAATCAATATGTGAAATCAGAGGTGGGGAATCAGACACAGGGAATCAATATGGGAAATCAGAGTTGGGGAATCAGAGGTTGGGAATCAAAGGAAGGGAATCAGAGGCGAGGAATCAGAGCTGGGGAATCAGAGGCGGGGAATCAGAATTGGGGAATCAGAGATGGGGAATCAGAGATGGGGAATCAGAGGCGGGGAATCAGACGCGTGGAATCAGAGGTGGTGAATCAGAGATGTGGAATCAGAGGCGGGGAATCAGAGGCAGGGAATCAGATGCGGGGAATCAGAGGTGGGGAATCATAGCTGGCGAATCAGAGGCGGGGAATGAGATATGGGGAATCAGAGGCGGGGAATCAGAGGCGGGGAAACAGTGGCGAGGAATCAGATATGGGGAATCAGAGGTGGCGAATCAAAGGCGGTGAATCAGAGATGGGGAATCAGAGGCGGGGAATCAGAGGCAGGGGATCAAACACGGGGAATCAGAGGCGGGGAATCAGAGCTGTGGAATCAGAGGCGGGGAATCAGAGTTGGGGAATCAGAGGCGGGGAATCAGAGCTGGGGAATCAGAGGTGGGGAATCAGAGTCGGGGAATCAGAGGCAGGGAGTCGGATGTGCGGAATCAGAGATGGGGAATCAGAGGTGGGGAATCAGAGGCGGTGAATCTGAGATGGGGAATCAGAGACGGGGAATCAGTGGCAGGTTATCAGACACGGGGATTCAGAGGCTGGGAATCAGACGGGGGGAATCAAAGGCGGGGAATGAAGCTGGGGAATCAGAGGCAGGGAATCAGAGTTGGGGAATCAGAGGCGGGGAATCAGAGTTGGGGAATCAGAGGCGGGGAATCAGAGCTGCGGAATCAGAGGTGGGGATCAGAGTCGGGGAATCAGAGGCAGGGGATCAAACACGGGGAATCAGAGGCGGGGAATCAGAGCTGGGGAATCAGAGGCGGGGAATCAGAGTTGGGGAATCAGAGGCGGGGAATCAGAGCTGCGGAATCAGAGGTGGGGATCAGAGTCGTGGAATCAGAGGCAGGGAATCAGATGTGCGGAATCAGTGATGGGGAATCAGAGGTGGGGAATCAGAGGCTGTGAATCAGAGATGGGGAATCAGAGGCGGGGAATCAGAGGCAAGAAATCAGACACGGGGTTTCAGAGGCTGGGAATCAGACGGGGGAATCAAAGGCGGGGAATCAGAGCTGGGGAATCAGAGGCAGGGAATCAGAGTTGGGGATTCAGAGGCGGGGAATCAGATATGGGGAAACAGAGGCGGGGAATCAGAGTCGGGCAAACAGAGGCGGGGAATTAGATATGGGGAATCAGAGGTGGGGAATCAGAGGTGGTGAATCAGAGATGGGGAATCACAGGCGGGGAATCAGAGGCAGGGAATAGAACGCGGGGAATCAGAGGCAGGGAATCAGAGTTGGGGCATCAGAGGTTTGGAATTAGATATGGGGAAACTGAGGCGGGGAATCAGAGGCGGGGAAACAGAGGCGGGAAATCAGATATGGGGAATCAGAGGTGGGGAATCAGAGGCAGGGAATCAGATGTGCGGAATCAGAGATGGGGAATCAGAGGCAGGGATTCAGAATCAGAAGCGGGGAATCAGAGGCCGGGAAACAGAGGTGGGGAATCAGATATGGGGAATCAGAGGCGGGGAATCAGAGCTGGGGAATCAGAGGCGGGGAATCAGAGTTGGGGAATCAGAGGCGGGGAATCAGAGCTGGGGAATCAGAGGTGGGGATCAGAGTCGTGGAATCAGAGGCAGGGAATCAGATGTGCGGAATCAGAGATGGGGAATCAGAGGTGGGGAATCAGCGGCTGTGAATCAGAGATGGGGAATCAGAGGCGGGGAATCAGAGGCAGGAAATCAGACACGGGGACTCAGAGGCTGGGAATCAGACGGGGGGAATCAAAGGCGGGGAATCAGAGCTGGGGAATCAGAGGCGGGGAATCAGAGTTGGGGAATCAGAAGCGGGGAATCAGATATGGGGAAACAGAGGAGGGGAATCAGAGGCGGGGAAACAGAGGCGGGGAATCTGATATGGGGAATCAGAGGTGGCGAATGAAAGGCGGTGAATCAGAGATGGTTAATCAGAGGCGGGGAATCAGAGGCAGTGAATCAAACACGGGGAATCATAGGTGGGGAATCAGAGCTGGGGAATCAGAGGCGGGGAATCAGAGTTGGGGAATCAGAGGCGGGGAATCAGATATGGGGAAACAGAGGCTGGGAATCAGAGGCAGGGAAACAGAGGTGGGGAATCATATATGGGGAATCAGAGGTGGGGAATCAGAGGTTGCGAAACAGAGGCAGGGAATCAGAGCTGGGGAATCAGAGGCGGGGAATCAGAGCTGCGGAATATGAGGCAGGGAATCAGAGTTGGGGATTCAGAGGCGGGGAATCAGAGCTGGGGAATCAGAGGCGGGGAATCAGAGGCGGGGAAATAGATATGGGGAAACAGAGGCGGGGAATTAGAGGCGGGGAAACAGAGGCGGGGAATCAGATATGGGGAATCAGAGGTGGGGAATCAGAGGCAGGGAATCAGATGTGCGGAATCAGAGATGGGGAATCAGAGGCAGGGATCAGAATCAGAAGCGGGGAATCAGAGGCCGGGATCAGAGGCCGGGAATCAGATGCCGGGAATAAGAGGCCAGGAATCAGAGTCCGGGAATCAGAGATGGGGAATCAGAGGCGGGGAATGAAATATGGGGAATCAGAGGCGGGGTATCAGAGGCGGGGAAACAGAGGCGGTGAATCTGATATGGGGAATCAGGGTGGCGAATGAAAGGCGGTGAATCAGAGATGGTGAATCAGAGGCGGGGAATCAGAGGCAGGGAATCAAACACGGGGAATCAGAGGCGGGGAATCAGAGCTGGGGAATCAGAGGCGGGGAATCAGAGTTGGGGATTCAGAGGCGGGGAATCAGATATGGGGAAACAGAGGCGGGGAATCAGAGGCGGGCAAACAGAGGCGGGGAATTAGATATGGGGAATCAGAGGTGGGGAATCAGAGGCGGGCAAACAGAGGAGGGGAATTAGATATGGGGAATCAGTGGTGGGGAATCAGAGGTGGTTTATCAGAGATGGGGAATCACAGGCGGGGAATCAGAGGCAGGGAATAGAACGCAGGGAATCAGAGGCAGGGAATCAGATATGGGGAAACAGAGGCGGGGAATCAGGGGCGGGGAAACAGAGGCGGGGAATCAGATATGGGGAATCGGATGCGGGGAATCAGAGGCGGGGAATCAGATATGGGGAATCAGAGGTGGGGAATCAGAGGCAGGTAATCAGATGTGCGGAATCAGAGATGGGGAATCAGAGGCAGGGAATCAGAATCAGAAGCGGGGAGTCAGAGGCCGGGAATCAGAGGCCTGGAATCAGATGCTGGGAATAAGAGGCCGGGAATCAGAGGTGGGGAATCAGAGTCCGGGAATCAGAGATGGGGATTCAGAGGCGGGGAATGAGATATGGAGAATCAGAGGCGGGGAATCAGAGGCGGGAAAACAGAGGTGGGGAATCAGATATGGGGAATCAGAGGTGGCGAATCAAAGGTGGTGAATCAGAGATGGGTAATCAGAGGCGGGGAATCAGAGGCAGGGAATCAAACACGGGGAATCAGAGGCGGGGAATCAGAGCTGGGGAATCAGAGGCTGGGAATCAAAGTTGGGGAATCAGAGGCAGGGAATCAGATATGGGGAAACAGGGGCGGGGAATCAGAGGCGGGGAAACAGAGGCGGGGAATCAGATATGGGGAATCAGAGGCAGGGAATTAGAGTTGGGGAATCAGAGGCGGGGAATCAGAGGCGGGGAAACAGAGGCGGGGAATCAAACACGGGGAATCAGAGGTGGGGAATCAGAGGTTGGGAATCAGAGGCAGGGAATCAGAGGCGGGGAATCAGAGGCGGGGAATCAGAGGCAGGGAATCAGATGTGCGGAATCGGAGATAGGGAATCAGAGGCGGGGAATCAGAGGCGGGGAATCAGAGGCCGGGAATCAGATATGGGGAAACAGAGGCGGGGAATCAGAGGCGGGGAAACAGAGGCTGGGAATCAGATATGGGGAATCAGAGGTGGGGAATCAGAGGTTGGGGATCAGAGGCAGGGAATCAGAGGCTTGGAATCAGATGCAGGGAATCAGATGCGGGGAATCAGAGGCGGGGAATCAGAGCTGGGGAATCAGAGGTGGGGAATCAGAGTTGGGGAATCAGAGGCGGGGACTTAGATATTGGGAAACAGAGGCAGGGAATCAGAGGCGGGGAATCAGATATGGGGAATCAGAGATGGGGAATCAGAGGCAGGGAATCAGATGTGCGGAATCAGAGATGGGGAATCAAAGGCAGGGAATCAGAATCAGAAGCAGGGAATCAGAGGCCGGGAATCAGAGGCCGGAATCAGATGCCGGGAATAAGAGGCCGGAAATCAGAGGTGGGGAATCAGAGTCCGGGAATCAGAGATGGGGATTCAGAGGCGGGGAATGAGATATGGGGAATCAGAGGCGGGGAATCATCGGCGGGGAAACAGAGGCGGGGAATCAGATATGGCGAATCAGAGGTGGCGAATCAAAGGCGGTGAATCAGAGATGGGGAATCAGAGGCCGGGAATCAGAGGCTGGGAATCAAACACGGGGAATCAGAGGAGGGGAATCAGAATTGGGGAATCAGAGATGGGGAATCAGAGATGGGGAATCAGAGGCAGGGAATCAGACGCGGGGAATCAGAGGTGGTGAATCAGAGATGTGGAATCAGAGGCGGGGAATCAGAGGCAGGGAATCAGACGCGGGGAATAGGAGGCGGGGAATCATAGCTGGCGAATCAGAGGTGGGGAATCAGAGGTGGGGAATCAGAGGCGGGGAATCAGATATTGGGAATCAGAGGTGGGGAATCAGAGGCGGGGAAACAGAGGCGGGGAATCAGAGGCGGGCAAACAGAGGCGGGGAATTAGATATGGGGAATCAGTGGTGGGGAATCAGAGGTGGTGAATCAGAGATGGGGAATCACAGGCGGGGAATCAGAGGCAGGGAATAGAACGCGGGGAATCAGAGGCAGGGAATCAGAGCTGGGGAATAAGAGGCGGGGAATCATAGTTGGGAATCAGAGGCGGGGAATCAGATATGGGGAAACAGAGGCGGGGAATCAGGGGCGGGGAAACAGAGGCGGGGAATCAGATATGGGGAATCGGATGTGGGGAATCAGAGGCGGGGAATCAGAGCTGTGGAATCAGAGGCGGGGAATCAGAGTTGGGGCATCAGAGGTGGGGAATTAGATATGGGGAAACAGAGGCGGGGAATCAGAGGCGTGGAAACAGAGGCGGGGAATCAGATATGGGGAATCAGAGGTGGGGAATCAGAGGCAGGTAATCAGATGTGCGGAATCAGAGATGGGGAATCAGAGGCAGGGAATCAGAATCAGAAGCGGGGAGTCAGAGGACGGGAATCAGAGGCCTGGAATCAGATGCTGGGAATAAGAGGCCGGGAATCAGACGTGGGGAATCAGAGTCCGGGAATCAGAGATGGGGAGTCAGAGGCGGGGAATGAGATATGGAGAATCAGAGGCGGGGAATCAGAGGCGGGGAAACAGAGGTGGGGAATCAGATATGGGGAATCAGAGGTGGCGAATCAAAGGCGGTGAATCAGAGATGGGGAATCAGAGGCGGGGAATCAGAGGCAGGGAATCAAACACGGGGAATCAGAGGCGGGGAATCAGAGCTGGGGAATCAGAGGCTGGGAATCAGAGTTGGGGATTCAGAGGCGGGGAATCAGATATGGGGAAACAGAGGCGGGGAATCAGAGGCGGGCAAACAGAGGCGGGGAATTAGATATGGGGAATCAGAGGTGGGGAATCAGAGGCGGGCAAACAGAGGAGGGGAATTAGATATGGGGAATCAGTGGTGGGGAATCAGAGGTGGTTTATCAGAGATGGGGAATCACAAGCGGGGAATCAGAGGCAGGGAATAGAACGCGGGGAATCAGAGGCAGGGAATCAGAGCTGGGGAATCAGAGGCGGGGAATCATAGTTGGGAATCAGAGGCGGGGAATCAGATATGGGGAAACAGAGGCGGGGAATCAGGGGCGGGGAAACAGAGGCGGGGAATCAGATATGGGGAATCGGATGCGGGGAATCAGAGGCGGGGAATCAGATATGGGGAATCAGAGGTGGGGAATCAGAGGCAGGTAATCAGATGTGCGGAATCAGAGATGGGGAATCAGAGGTTGGGAATCAGAGGCAGGGAATCAGAGGCGGGGAATCAGAGGCGGGGAATCAGAGGCAGGGAATCAGATGTGCGGAATCGGAGATGGGGAATCAGAGGCAGGGAATCAGAGGCGGGGAATCATGGGCGGGGAACCAGAGGCCGGGAATCAGATATGGGGAAACAGAGGCGGGGAATCAGAGGCGGGGAAACAGAGGCTGGGAATCAGATATGGGGAATCAGAGGTGGGGAATCAGAGGTTGGGAATCAGAGGCAGGGAATAAGAGGCTTGGAATCAGATGCAGGGAATCAGATGCGGGGAATCAGAGGCGGGGAATCAGAGCTGGGGAATCAGAGGTGGGGAATTAGAGTTGTGGAATCAGAGGCGGGGACTTAGATATTGGGAAACAGAGGCGGGGAATCAGAGGCGGGGAAACAGAAGCGGGGAATCAGATATGGGGAATCAGAGATGGGGAATCAGAGGCAGGGAATCAGATGTGCGGAATCAGAGATGGGGAATCACAGGCGGGGAATCAGAGGCAGGGAATAGAACGCGGGGAATCAGAGGCAGGGAATCAGAGCTGGGGAATCAGAGGCGGGGAATCATAGTTGGGAATCAGAGGCGGGGAATCAGATATGGGGAAACAGAGGCGGGGAATCAGGGGCGGGGAAACAGAGGCGGGGAATCAGATATGGGGAATCGGATGCGGGGAATCAGAGGCGGGGAATCAGATATGGGGAATCAGAGGTGGGGAATCAGAGGCAGGTAATCAGATGTGCGGAATCAGAGATGGGGAATCAGAGGCAGGGAATCAGAATCAGAAGCGGGGAGTCAGAGGCCGGGAATCAGAGGCCTGGAATCAGATGCTGGGAATAAGAGGCCGGGAATCAGAGGTGGGGAATCAGAGTCCGGGAATCAGAGATGGGGATTCAGAGGCGGGGAATGAGATATGGAGAATCAGAGGCGGGGAATCAGAGGCGGGAATACAGAGGTGGGGAATCAGATATGGGGAATCAGAGGTGGCGAATCAAAGGTGGTGAATCAGAGATGGGTAATCAGAGGCGGGGAATCAGAGGCAGGGAATCAAACACGGGGAATCAGAGGCGGGGAATCAGAGCTGGGGAATCAGAGGCTGGGAAACAAAGTTGGGGAATCAGAGGCAGGGAATCAGATATGGGGAACAGGGGCGGGGAATCAGAGGCGGGGAAACAGAGGCGGGGAATCAGATATGGGGAATCAGAGGCTGGGAATTAGAGTTGGGGAATCAGAGGCGGGGAATCAGAGGCGGGGAAACAGAGGCGGGGAATCAAACACGGGGAATCAGAGGTGGGGAATCAGAGGTTGGGAATCAGAGGCAGGGAATCAGAGGCGGGGAATCAGAGGCGGGGAATCAGAGGCAGGGAATCAGATGTGCGGAATCGGAGATAGGGAATCAGAGGCGGGGAATCAGAGGCGGGGAATCAGAGGCCGGGAATCAGATATGGGGAAACAGAGGCGGGGAATCAGAGGCGGGGAAACAGAGGCTGGGAATCAGATATGGGGAATCAGAGGTGGGGAATCAGAGGTTGGGAATCAGAGGCAGGGAATCAGAGGCTTGGAATCAGATGCAGGGAATCAGATGCGGGGAATCAGAGGCGGGGAATCAGAGCTGGGGAATCAGAGGTGGGGAATCAGAGTTGGGGAATCAGAGGCGGGGACTTAGATATTGGGAAACAGAGGCAGGGAATCAGAGGCGGGGAATCAGATATGGGGAATCAGAGATGGGGAATCAGAGGCAGGGAATCAGATGTGCGGAATCAGAGATGGGGAATCACAGGCGGGGAATCAGAGGCAGGGAATAGAACGCGGGGAATCAGAGGCAGGGAATCAGAGTTGGGGCATCAGAGGTTTGGAATTAGATATGGGGAAACTGAGGCGGGGAATCAGAGGCGGGGAAACAGAGGCGGGAAATCAGATATGGGGAATCAGAGGTGGGGAATCAGAGGCAGGGAATCAGATGTGCGGAATCAGAGATGGGGAATCAGAGGCAGGGATTCAGAATCAGAAGCGGGGAATCAGAGGCCGGGAAACAGAGGTGGGGAATCAGATATGGGGAATAAGAGGTGGGGAATCAGAGGCCGGAATCAGATGCCGGGAATAAGAGGCCGGGAATCAGAGGTGGGGAATCAGAGTCCGGGAATCAGAGATGGGGAATCAGAGGCGGGGAATGAGATATGGGGAATCAGAGGCGGGGAATCAGAGGCGGGGAAACAGAGGCGAGGAATCAGATATGGGGAATCAGAGGTGGCGAATCAAAGGCGATGAATCAGAGATGGGGAATCAGAGGCGTGGAATCAGAGGCAGGGAATCAAACACGGGGAATCAGAGGCGGGGAATCAGAGCTGGGGAATCAGAGGCGGGGAATCAGAGTTGGGGAATCAGAGGCGGGGAATCAGAGCTGGGGAATCAGAGGTGGGGATCAGAGTCGGGGAATCAGAGGCAGGGAATCAGATGTGCGGAATCAGAGATGGGGAATCAGAGGTGGGGAATCAGAGGCTGTGAATCAGAGATGGGGAATCAGAGGCGGGGAATCAGAGGCAAGAAATCAGACACGGGGTTTCAGAGGCTGGGAATCAGACGGGGGAATCAAAGGCGGGGAATCAGAGCTGGGGAATCAGAGGCAGGGAATCAGAGTTGGGGATTCAGAGGCGGGGAATCAGATATGGGGAAACAGAGGCGGGGAATCAGAGGCGGGCAAACAGAGGCGGGGAATTAGATATGGGGAATCAGAGGTGGGGAATCAGAGGCGGGCAAACAGAGGAGGGGAATTAGATATGGGGAATCAGTGGTGGGGAATCAGAGGTGGTTTATCAGAGATGGGGAATCACAAGCGGGGAATCAGAGGCAGGGAATAGAACGCGGGGAATCAGAGGCAGGGAATCAGAGCTGGGGAATCAGAGGCGGGGAATCATAGTTGGGAATCAGAGGCGGGGAATCAGATATGGGGAAAGAGAGGCGGGGAATCAGGGGCGGGGAAACAGAGGCGGGGAATCAGATATGGGGAATCGGATGTGGGGAATCAGAGGCGGGGAATCAGATATGGGGAATCAGAGGTGGGGAATCAGAGGCAGGTAATCAGATGTGCGGAATCAGAGATGGGGAATCAGAGGCAGGGAATCAGAATCAGAAGCGGGGAGTCAGAGGCCGGGAATCAGAGGCCTGGAATCAGATGCTGGGAATAAGAGGCCGGGAATCAGAGGTGGGGAATCAGAGTCCGGGAATCAGAGATGGGGATTCAGAGGCGGGGAATGAGATATGGAGAATCAGAGGCGGGGAATCAGAGGCGGGAAAACAGAGGTGGGGAATCAGATATGGGGAATCAGAGGTGGCGAATCAAAGGTGGTGAATCAGAGATGGGTAATCAGAGGCGGGGAATCAGAGGCAGGGAATCAAACACGGGGAATCAGAGGCGGGGAATCAGAGCTGGGGAATCAGAGGCTGGGAATCAAAGTTGGGGAATCAGAGGCAGGGAATCAGATATGGGGAAACAGGGGCGGGGAATCAGAGGCGGGGAAACAGAGGCGGGGAATCAGATATGGGGAATCAGAGGCGGGGAATTACAGTTGGGGAATCAGAGGCGGGGAATCAGAGGCGGGGAAACAGAGGCGGGGAATCAAACACGGGGAATCAGAGGTGGGGAATCAGAGGTTGGGAATCAGAGGCAGGGAATCAGAGGCGGGGAATCAGAGGCGGGGAATCAGAGGCAGGGAATCAGATGTGCGGAATCGGAGATAAGGAATCAGAGGCGGGGAATCAGAGGCGGGGAATCAGAGGCCGGGAATCAGATATGGGGAAACAGAGGCGGGGAATCAGAGGCGGGGAAACAGAGGCTGGGAATCAGATATGGGGAATCAGAGGTTGGGAATCAGAGGCAGGGAATCAGAGGCTTGGAATCAGATGCAGGGAATCAGATGCGGGGAATCAGAGGCGGGGAATCAGAGCTGGGGAATCAGAGGTGGGGAATCAGAGTTGGGGAATCAGAGGCGGGGACTTAGATATTGGGAAACAGAGGCAGGGAATCAGAGGCGGGGAATCAGATATGGGGAATCAGAGATGGGGAATCAGAGGCAGGGAATCAGATGTGCGGAATCAGAGATGGGGAATCAAAGGCAGGGAATCAGAATCAGAAGCAGGGAATCAGAGGCCGGGAATCAGAGGCCGGAATCAGATGCCGGGAATAAGAGGCCGGAAATCAGAGGTGGGGATTCAGAGGCGGGGAATGAGATATGGGGAATCAGAGGCGGGGAATCAGAGGCGGGGAAACAGAGGCGGGGAATCAGATATGGCGAATCAGAGGTGGCGAATCAAAGGCGGTGAATCAGAGATGGGGAATCAGAGGCCGGGAATCAGAGGCTGGGAATCAAACACGGGGAATCAGAGGAGGGGAATCAGAATTGGGGAATCAGAGATGGGGAATCAGAGATGGGGAATCAGAGGCAGGGAATCAGACGCGGGGAATCAGAGGTGGTGAATCAGAGATGTGGAATCAGAGGCGGGGAATCAGAGGCAGGGAATCAGATGCGGGGAATAGGAGTCGGGGAATCGTAGCTGGCGAATCAGAGGTGGGGAATCAGAGGTGGGGAATCAGAGGCGGGGAATCAGATATTGGGAATCAGAGGTGGGGAATCAGAGGCGGGGAAACAGAGGCGGGGAATCAGAGGCGGGGAAACAGAGGCAGGGAATCAGATATGGGGAATCAGAGGCGGGGAATTAGAGTTGGGGAATCAGAGGCGGGGAATCAGAGGCAGGGAATCAAACACGGGGAATCAGAGGCGGGGAATCAGAGCTGGGGAATCAGAGGCTGGGAATCAAAGTTGGGGAATCAGAGGCAGGGAATCAGATATGGGGAAACAGGGGCGGGGAATCAGAGGCGGGGAAACAGAGGCAGGGAATCAGATATGGGGAATCAGAGGCGGGGAATTAGAGTTGGGGAATCAGAGGCGGGGAATCAGAGGCGGGGAAACAGAGGCGGGGAATCAAACACGGGGAATCAGAGGTGGGGAATCAGAGGTTGGGAATCAGATGCAGGGAATCAGAGGCGGGGAATCAGAGGCGGGGAATCAGAGGCAGGGAATCAGATGTGCGGAATCGGAGATGGGGAATCAGAGGCAGGGAATCAGAGGCGGGGAATCAGAGGCGGGGAATCAGAGGCGGGGAATCAGAGGCCGGGAATCAGATATGGGGAAACAGAGGCGGGGAAACAGAGGCTGGGGATCAGATATGGGGAATCAGAGGTGGGGAATCAGAGGTTGGGAAACAGGGGTGGGGAATCAGAGGCGGGGAAACAGAGGCGGGGAATCAGATATGGGGAATCAGAGGCGGGGAATTAGAGTTGGGGAATCAGAGGCGGGGAATCAGAGGCGGGGAAACAGAGGCGGGGAATCAAACACGGGGAATCAGAGGTGGGGAATCAGAGGTTGGGAATCAGAGGCAGGGAATCAGAGGCGGGGAATCAGAGGCGGGGAATCAGAGGCAGGGAATCAGATGTGCGGAATCGGAGATGGGGAATCAGAGGCCGGGAATCAGAGGCGGGGAATCAGAGGCGGGGAATCAGAGGCAGGGGATCAAACACGGGGAATCAGAGGCGGGGAATCAGAGGCGGGGAATCAGAGGTGGGGAATCAGAGTTGGGGAATCAGAGGCAGGGACTTAGATATTGGGAAACAGAGGCGGGGAATCAAAGGAGGGGAAACAGAGGCGGGGAATCAGATATGGGGAATCAGAGGTGGGGAATCGGAGGCAGGGAATTAGATTTGCGGAATCAGAGGCAGGGAATCAGAAACAGACGCAGGGAATCAGAGGCCGGGAATCAGAGGCCGGAATCAGATGCCGGGAATAAGAGGCCGGGAATCAGAGGTGAGGAATCAGAGTCCGGGAATCAGAGATGGGGATTTAGAGGCGGGGAATGAGATATGGGGAATCAGAGGCGGGGAATCAGAGGCGGGGAAACAGAGGCGGGGAATCAGATATGGGGAATCAGAGCTGGGGAATCAGAGGCAGGGGATCAAACACGGGGAATCAGAGGCGGGGAATCACAGCTGGGGAATCAGAGGTGGTGATCAGAGTTGGGGAATCAGAGGCGGGGAATCAGAGCTGGGGAATCAGAGGTGGGGAATCAGAGTCGGGGAATCAGAGGCAGGGAATCGGATGTGCGGAATCAGAGATGGGGAATCAGAGGTGGGGAATCAGAGGCGGTGAATCTGAGATGGGGAATCAGAGGCGTGGAATCAGAGGCAGGTTTTCAGACACGGGGATTCAGAGGCTGGGAATCAGACGGGGGGAATCAAAGGCGGGGAATGAAGCTGGGGAATCAGAGGCAGGGAATCAGAGTTGGGGATTCAGAGGCGGGGAATCAGATATGGGGAAACAGAGGCGGGGAATCAGAGGCGGGCAAACAGAGGCGGGGAATTAGATATGGGGAATCAGTGGTGGGGAATCAGAGGTGGTGAATCAGAGATGGGGAATCACAGGCGGGGAATCAGAGGCAGGGAATAGAACGCGGGGAATCAGAGGCAGGGAATCAGAGCTGGGGAATAAGAGGCGGGGAATCATAGTTGGGAATCAGAGGCGGGGAATCAGATATGGGGAAACAGAGGCGGGGAATCAGGGGCGGGGAAACAGAGGCGGGGAATCAGATATGGGGAATCGGATGTGGGGAATCAGAGGCGGGGAATCAGAGCTGTGGAATCAGAGGCGGGGAATCAGAGTTGGGGCATCAGAGGTGGGGAATTAGATATGGGGAAACAGAGGCGGGGAATCAGAGGCGTAGAAACAGAGGCGGGGAATCAGATATGGGGAATCAGAGGTGGGGAATCAGAGGCAGGTAATCAGATGTGCGGAATCAGAGATGGGGAATCAGAGGCAGGGAATCAGAATCAGAAGCGGGGAGTCAGAGGACGGGAATCAGAGGCCTGGAATCAGATGCTGGGAATAAGAGGCCGGGAATCAGAGGTGGGGAATCAGAGTCCGGGAATCAGAGATGGGGAGTCAGAGGCGGGGAATGAGATATGGAGAATCAGAGGCGGGAAATCAGAGGCGGGGAAACAGAGGTGGGGAATCAGATATGGGGAATCAGAGGTGGCGAATCAAAGGCGGTGAATCAGAGATGGGGAATCAGAGGCGGGGAATCAGAGGCAGGGAATGAAACACGGGGAATCAGAGGCGGGGAATCAGAGCTGGGGAATCAGAGGCTGGGAATCAAAGTTGGGGAATCAGAGGCAGGGAATCAGATATGGGGAAACAGGGGCGGGGAATCAGAGGCGGGGAAACAGAGGCAGGGAATCAGATATGGGGAATCAGAGGCGGGGAATTAGAGTTGGGGAATCAGAGGCGGGGAATCAGAGGCGGGGAAACAGAGGCGGGGAATCAAACACGGGGAATCAGAGGTGGGGAATCAGAGGTTGGGAATCAGATGCAGGGAATCAGAGGCGGGGAATCAGAGGCGGGGAATCAGAGGCAGGGAATCAGATGTGCGGAATCGGAGATGGGGAATCAGAGGCAGGGAATCAGAGGCGGGGAATCAGAGGCGGGGAATCAGAGGCAGGGAATCAGAGGCGGGGAATCAGAGGCGGGGAACCAGAGGCCGGGAATCAGATATGGGGAAACAGAGGCGGGGAATCAGAGGCGGGGAAACAGAGGCTGGGAATCAGATATGGGGAATCAGAGGTGGGGAATCAGAGGTTGGGAATCAGAGGCAGGGAATAAGAGGCTTGGAATCAGATGCAGGGAATCAGATGCGGGGAATCAGAGGCGGGGAATCAGAGCTGGGGAAACAGAGGTGGGGAATTAGAGTTGTGGAATCAGAGGCGGGGACTTAGATATTGGGAAACAGAGGCGGGGAATCAGAGGCGGGGAAACAGAAGCGGGGAATCAGATATGGGGAATCAGAGATGGGGAATCAGAGGCAGGGAATCAGATGTGCGGAATCAGAGATGGGGAATCAAAGGCAGGGAATCAGAATCAGTAGCAGGGAATCAGAGGTGGGGAATCAGAGTCCGGGAATCAGAGATGGGGATTCAGAGGCGGGGAATGAGATATGGGGAATCAGAGGCGGGGAATCAGAGGCGGGGAAACAGAGGCGGGGAATCAGATATGGGGAATCAGAGGTGGCGAATCAAAGGCGGTGAATCAGAGTTGGGGAATCAGTGGCCGGGAATCAGAGGCAGGGAATCAAACACGGGGAATCAGAGGCGGGGAATCATAGCTGGCGAATCAGAGGCGGGGAATCAGAGGTGGGGAATCAGAGGCGGGGAATCAGATATTGGGAATCAGAGGTGGGGAATCAGAGGCGGGGAAACAGAGGCGGGGAATCAGATATGGGGTATCAGAGGTGGGGAATCAGAGGTTGTGAATCAGAGATGGGGAATCAGAGGCGGGGAATCAGAGGCCGGTAATCAGACGCGGGGAATCAGAGGCGGGGAATCAGAGCTGGGAAATTAGAGGCAGGGAATCAGAGATGGGGATTCAGAGGCGGGGAATCAGATATGGGGAAACAGAGGCGGGGAATCAGATGCGGGCAAATAGAGGCGGGGATCAGATATGGGGAAACAGAGGCGGGGAATCAGAGGCGGGGAAACAGAGGCGTGGAATCAGATATGGGGAATCAGAGGTGGGGAATCAGAGGTTGGGAATCAGAGTCTGGGAATCAGAGGCTGGGAATCAGATGCATGGAATCAGATGCGGGGAATCAGAGGCGGGGAATCAGAGCTGGGGAATCAGAGGTGGGGAATCAAAGTTGGGGAATCAGAGGCGGGGACTTAGATATGGGGAAACAGAGGCGGGGAATCAGAGGCGGGGAAACAGAGGCGGGGAATCAGATATGGGGAATCAGAGGTGGGGAATCAGAGGCAGGGAATTAGATTTGCGGAATCAGAGATGGGGAATCAGAAGCAGGGAATCAGAGGCCGGAAATCAGAGGCCGGAATCAGATGCCGGGAATAAGAGGCCGGGAATCAGAGGTGGGGAATCAGAGTCCGGGAATCAGAGATGGGGAATCAGAGGCGGGGAATGAGATATGGGGAATCAGAGGCGGGGAAACAGAGGCGAGGAATCAGATATGGGGAATCAGAGGTGGCGAATCAAAGGCGGTGAATCAGAGATGGGGAATCAGAGGCGGGGAATCAGAGGCAGGGGATCAAAGACGGGGAATCAGAGGCGGGGAATCAGAGCTGGGGAATCAGAGGCGGGGAATCAGAGTTGGGGAATCAGAGGTGGGGAATCAGAGTTGGGGAATCAGAGGCGGGGACTTAGATATTGGGAAACAGAGGCGGGGAATCAAAGGTGGGGAAACAGAGGCGGGGAATCAGATATGGGGAATCAGAGGTGGGGAATCAGAGGCAGGGAATCAAACACGGGGAATCAGATGCGGGGAATCAGAGCTGGGGAATCAGATGCCGGGAATCAGAGTTGGGGAATCAGAGGCGGGGAATCAGACGCAGGGAATCAATATGTGAAATCAGAGGTGGGGAATCAGACACAGGGAATCAATATGGGAAATCAGAGTTGGGGAATCAGAGGTTGGGAATCAAAGGAAGGGAATCAGAGGCGAGGAATCAGAGCTGGGGAATCAGAGGCGGGGAATCAGAATTGGGGAATCAGAGATGGGGAATCAGAGATGGGGAATCAGAGGCGGGGAATCAGACGCGTGGAATCAGAGGTGGTGAATCAGAGATGTGGAATCAGAGGCGGGGAATCAGAGGCAGGGAATCAGATGCGGGGAATCAGAGGTGGGGAATCATAGCTGGCGAATCAGAGGCGGGGAATGAGATATGGGGAATCAGAGGCGGGGAATCAGAGGCGGGGAAACAGTGGCGAGGAATCAGATATGGGGAATCAGAGGTGGCGAATCAAAGGCGGTGAATCAGAGATGGGGAATCAGAGGCGGGGAATCAGAGGCAGGGGATCAAACACGGGGAATCAGAGGCGGGGAATCAGAGCTGTGGAATCAGAGGCGGGGAATCAGAGTTGGGGAATCAGAGGCGGGGAATCAGAGCTGGGGAATCAGAGGTGGGGAATCAGAGTCGGGGAATCAGAGGCAGGGAGTCGGATGTGCGGAATCAGAGATGGGGAATCAGAGGTGGGGAATCAGAGGCGGTGAATCTGAGATGGGGAATCAGAGACGGGGAATCAGTGGCAGGTTATCAGACACGGGGATTCAGAGGCTGGGAATCAGACGGGGGGAATCAAAGGCGGGGAATGAAGCTGGGGAATCAGAGGCAGGGAATCAGAGTTGGGGAATCAGAGGCGGGGAATCAGAGTTGGGGAATCAGAGGCGGGGAATCAGAGCTGCGGAATCAGAGGTGGGGATCAGAGTCGGGGAATCAGAGGCAGGGGATCAAACACGGGGAATCAGAGGCGGGGAATCAGAGCTGGGGAATCAGAGGCGGGGAATCAGAGTTGGGGAATCAGAGGCGGGGAATCAGAGCTGCGGAATCAGAGGTGGGGATCAGAGTCGTGGAATCAGAGGCAGGGAATCAGATGTGCGGAATCAGTGATGGGGAATCAGAGGTGGGGAATCAGAGGCTGTGAATCAGAGATGGGGAATCAGAGGCGGGGAATCAGAGGCAAGAAATCAGACACGGGGTTTCAGAGGCTGGGAATCAGACGGGGGAATCAAAGGCGGGGAATCAGAGCTGGGGAATCAGAGGCAGGGAATCAGAGTTGGGGATTCAGAGGCGGGGAATCAGATATGGGGAAACAGAGGCGGGGAATCAGAGTCGGGCAAACAGAGGCGGGGAATTAGATATGGGGAATCAGAGGTGGGGAATCAGAGGTGGTGAATCAGAGATGGGGAATCACAGGCGGGGAATCAGAGGCAGGGAATAGAACGCGGGGAATCAGAGGCAGGGAATCAGAGTTGGGGCATCAGAGGTTTGGAATTAGATATGGGGAAACTGAGGCGGGGAATCAGAGGCGGGGAAACAGAGGCGGGAAATCAGATATGGGGAATCAGAGGTGGGGAATCAGAGGCAGGGAATCAGATGTGCGGAATCAGAGATGGGGAATCAGAGGCAGGGATTCAGAATCAGAAGCGGGGAATCAGAGGCCGGGAAACAGAGGTGGGGAATCAGATATGGGGAATCAGAGGCGGGGAATCAGAGCTGGGGAATCAGAGGCGGGGAATCAGAGTTGGGGAATCAGAGGCGGGGAATCAGAGCTGGGGAATCAGAGGTGGGGATCAGAGTCGTGGAATCAGAGGCAGGGAATCAGATGTGCGGAATCAGAGATGGGGAATCAGAGGTGGGGAATCAGCGGCTGTGAATCAGAGATGGGGAATCAGAGGCGGGGAATCAGAGGCAGGAAATCAGACACGGGGACTCAGAGGCTGGGAATCAGACGGGGGGAATCAAAGGCGGGGAATCAGAGCTGGGGAATCAGAGGCGGGGAATCAGAGTTGGGGAATCAGAAGCGGGGAATCAGATATGGGGAAACAGAGGAGGGGAATCAGAGGCGGGGAAACAGAGGCGGGGAATCTGATATGGGGAATCAGAGGTGGCGAATGAAAGGCGGTGAATCAGAGATGGTTAATCAGAGGCGGGGAATCAGAGGCAGTGAATCAAACACGGGGAATCATAGGTGGGGAATCAGAGCTGGGGAATCAGAGGCGGGGAATCAGAGTTGGGGAATCAGAGGCGGGGAATCAGATATGGGGAAACAGAGGCTGGGAATCAGAGGCAGGGAAACAGAGGTGGGGAATCATATATGGGGAATCAGAGGTGGGGAATCAGAGGTTGCGAAACAGAGGCAGGGAATCAGAGCTGGGGAATCAGAGGCGGGGAATCAGAGCTGCGGAATATGAGGCAGGGAATCAGAGTTGGGGATTCAGAGGCGGGGAATCAGAGCTGGGGAATCAGAGGCGGGGAATCAGAGGCGGGGAAATAGATATGGGGAAACAGAGGCGGGGAATTAGAGGCGGGGAAACAGAGGCGGGGAATCAGATATGGGGAATCAGAGGTGGGGAATCAGAGGCAGGGAATCAGATGTGCGGAATCAGAGATGGGGAATCAGAGGCAGGGATCAGAATCAGAAGCGGGGAATCAGAGGCCGGGATCAGAGGCCGGGAATCAGATGCCGGGAATAAGAGGCCAGGAATCAGAGTCCGGGAATCAGAGATGGGGAATCAGAGGCGGGGAATGAAATATGGGGAATCAGAGGCGGGGTATCAGAGGCGGGGAAACAGAGGCGGTGAATCTGATATGGGGAATCAGGGTGGCGAATGAAAGGCGGTGAATCAGAGATGGTGAATCAGAGGCGGGGAATCAGAGGCAGGGAATCAAACACGGGGAATCAGAGGCGGGGAATCAGAGCTGGGGAATCAGAGGCGGGGAATCAGAGTTGGGGATTCAGAGGCGGGGAATCAGATATGGGGAAACAGAGGCGGGGAATCAGAGGCGGGCAAACAGAGGCGGGGAATTAGATATGGGGAATCAGAGGTGGGGAATCAGAGGCGGGCAAACAGAGGAGGGGAATTAGATATGGGGAATCAGTGGTGGGGAATCAGAGGTGGTTTATCAGAGATGGGGAATCACAGGCGGGGAATCAGAGGCAGGGAATAGAACGCAGGGAATCAGAGGCAGGGAATCAGATATGGGGAAACAGAGGCGGGGAATCAGGGGCGGGGAAACAGAGGCGGGGAATCAGATATGGGGAATCGGATGCGGGGAATCAGAGGCGGGGAATCAGATATGGGGAATCAGAGGTGGGGAATCAGAGGCAGGTAATCAGATGTGCGGAATCAGAGATGGGGAATCAGAGGCAGGGAATCAGAATCAGAAGCGGGGAGTCAGAGGCCGGGAATCAGAGGCCTGGAATCAGATGCTGGGAATAAGAGGCCGGGAATCAGAGGTGGGGAATCAGAGTCCGGGAATCAGAGATGGGGATTCAGAGGCGGGGAATGAGATATGGAGAATCAGAGGCGGGGAATCAGAGGCGGGAAAACAGAGGTGGGGAATCAGATATGGGGAATCAGAGGTGGCGAATCAAAGGTGGTGAATCAGAGATGGGTAATCAGAGGCGGGGAATCAGAGGCAGGGAATCAAACACGGGGAATCAGAGGCGGGGAATCAGAGCTGGGGAATCAGAGGCTGGGAATCAAAGTTGGGGAATCAGAGGCAGGGAATCAGATATGGGGAAACAGGGGCGGGGAATCAGAGGCGGGGAAACAGAGGCGGGGAATCAGATATGGGGAATCAGAGGCAGGGAATTAGAGTTGGGGAATCAGAGGCGGGGAATCAGAGGCGGGGAAACAGAGGCGGGGAATCAAACACGGGGAATCAGAGGTGGGGAATCAGAGGTTGGGAATCAGAGGCAGGGAATCAGAGGCGGGGAATCAGAGGCGGGGAATCAGAGGCAGGGAATCAGATGTGCGGAATCGGAGATAGGGAATCAGAGGCGGGGAATCAGAGGCGGGGAATCAGAGGCCGGGAATCAGATATGGGGAAACAGAGGCGGGGAATCAGAGGCGGGGAAACAGAGGCTGGGAATCAGATATGGGGAATCAGAGGTGGGGAATCAGAGGTTGGGGATCAGAGGCAGGGAATCAGAGGCTTGGAATCAGATGCAGGGAATCAGATGCGGGGAATCAGAGGCGGGGAATCAGAGCTGGGGAATCAGAGGTGGGGAATCAGAGTTGGGGAATCAGAGGCGGGGACTTAGATATTGGGAAACAGAGGCAGGGAATCAGAGGCGGGGAATCAGATATGGGGAATCAGAGATGGGGAATCAGAGGCAGGGAATCAGATGTGCGGAATCAGAGATGGGGAATCAAAGGCAGGGAATCAGAATCAGAAGCAGGGAATCAGAGGCCGGGAATCAGAGGCCGGAATCAGATGCCGGGAATAAGAGGCCGGAAATCAGAGGTGGGGAATCAGAGTCCGGGAATCAGAGATGGGGATTCAGAGGCGGGGAATGAGATATGGGGAATCAGAGGCGGGGAATCATCGGCGGGGAAACAGAGGCGGGGAATCAGATATGGCGAATCAGAGGTGGCGAATCAAAGGCGGTGAATCAGAGATGGGGAATCAGAGGCCGGGAATCAGAGGCTGGGAATCAAACACGGGGAATCAGAGGAGGGGAATCAGAATTGGGGAATCAGAGATGGGGAATCAGAGATGGGGAATCAGAGGCAGGGAATCAGACGCGGGGAATCAGAGGTGGTGAATCAGAGATGTGGAATCAGAGGCGGGGAATCAGAGGCAGGGAATCAGACGCGGGGAATAGGAGGCGGGGAATCATAGCTGGCGAATCAGAGGTGGGGAATCAGAGGTGGGGAATCAGAGGCGGGGAATCAGATATTGGGAATCAGAGGTGGGGAATCAGAGGCGGGGAAACAGAGGCGGGGAATCAGAGGCGGGCAAACAGAGGCGGGGAATTAGATATGGGGAATCAGTGGTGGGGAATCAGAGGTGGTGAATCAGAGATGGGGAATCACAGGCGGGGAATCAGAGGCAGGGAATAGAACGCGGGGAATCAGAGGCAGGGAATCAGAGCTGGGGAATAAGAGGCGGGGAATCATAGTTGGGAATCAGAGGCGGGGAATCAGATATGGGGAAACAGAGGCGGGGAATCAGGGGCGGGGAAACAGAGGCGGGGAATCAGATATGGGGAATCGGATGTGGGGAATCAGAGGCGGGGAATCAGAGCTGTGGAATCAGAGGCGGGGAATCAGAGTTGGGGCATCAGAGGTGGGGAATTAGATATGGGGAAACAGAGGCGGGGAATCAGAGGCGTGGAAACAGAGGCGGGGAATCAGATATGGGGAATCAGAGGTGGGGAATCAGAGGCAGGTAATCAGATGTGCGGAATCAGAGATGGGGAATCAGAGGCAGGGAATCAGAATCAGAAGCGGGGAGTCAGAGGACGGGAATCAGAGGCCTGGAATCAGATGCTGGGAATAAGAGTCCGGGAATCAGACGTGGGGAATCAGAGTCCGGGAATCAGAGATGGGGAGTCAGAGGCGGGGAATGAGATATGGAGAATCAGAGGCGGGGAATCAGAGGCGGGGAAACAGAGGTGGGGAATCAGATATGGGGAATCAGAGGTGGCGAATCAAAGGCGGTGAATCAGAGATGGGGAATCAGAGGCGGGGAATCAGAGGCAGGGAATCAAACACGGGGAATCAGAGGCGGGGAATCAGAGCTGGGGAATCAGAGGCTGGGAATCAAAGTTGGGGAATCAGAGGCAGGGAATCAGATATGGGGAAACAGGGGCGGGGAATCAGATGCGGGGAAACAGAGGCAGGGAATCAGATATGGGGAATCAGAGGCGGGGAATTAGAGTTGGGGAATCAGAGGCGGGGAATCAGAGGCGGGGAAACAGAGGCGGGGAATCAAACACGGGGAATCAGAGGTGGGGAATCAGAGGTTGGGAATCAGATGCAGGGAATCAGAGGCGGGGAATCAGAGGCGGGGAATCAGAGGCAGGGAATCAGATGTGCGGAATCGGAGATGGGGAATCAGAGGCAGGGAATCAGAGGCGGGGAATCAGAGGCGGGGAATCAGAGGCAGGGAATCAGATATGGGGAAACAGAGGCGGGGAAACAGAGGCTGGGGATCAGATATGGGGAATCAGAGGTGGGGAATCAGAGGTAGGGAATCAGAGGCAGGGAATCTGAGGCTTGGAATCAGATGCAGGGAATCAGATGCGGGGAATCAGAGGCGGGGAATCAGAGCTGGGGAATCAGATGCTGGGAATCAAAGTTGGGGAATCAGAGGCAGGGAATCAGATATGGGGAAACAGGGGTGGGGAATCAGAGGCGGGGAAACAGAGGCGGGGAATCAGATATGGGGAATCAGAGGCGGGGAATTAGAGTTGGGGAATCAGAGGCGGGGAATCAGAGGCGGAGAATCAGAGGCGGGGAATCAAACACGGGGAATCAGAGGTGGGGAATCAGAGGTTGGGAATCAGAGGCAGGGAATCAGAGGCGGGGAATCAGAGGCGGGGAATCAGAGGCAGGGAATCAGATGTGCGGAATCGGAGATGGGGAATCAGAGGCAGGGAATCAGAGGCGGGGAATCAGAGGCGGGGAACCAGAGGCCGGGAATCAGATATGGGGAAACAGAGGCGGGGAATCAGAGGCGGGGAAACAGAGGCTGGGAATCAGATATGGGGAATCAGAGGTGGGGAATCAGAGGTTGGGAATCAGAGGCAGGGAATAAGAGGCTTGGAATCAGATGCAGGGAATCAGATGCGGGGAATCAGATGCGGGGAATCAGAGCTGGGGAATCAGAGGTGGGGAATTAGAGTTGTGGAATCAGAGGCGGGGACTTAGATATTGGGAAACAGAGGCGGGGAATCAGAGGCGGGGAAACAGAAGCGGGGAATCAGATATGGGGAATCAGAGATGGGGAATCAGAGGCAGGGAATCAGATGTGCGGAATCAGAGATGGGGAATCAAAGGCAGGGAATCAGAATCAGTAGCAGGGAATCAGAGGTGGGGAATCAGATTCCGGGAATCAGAGATGGGGATTCAGAGGCGGGGAATGAGATATGGGGAATCAGAGGCGGGGAATCAGAGGCGGGGAAACAGAGGCGGGGAATCAGATATGGGGAATCAGAGGTGGCGAATCAAAGGCGGTGAATCAGAGTTGGGGAATCAGTGGCCGGGAATCAGAGGCAGGGAATCAAACACGGGGAATCAGAGGCGGGGAATCATAGCTGGCGAATCAGAGGCGGGGAATCAGAGGTGGGGAATCAGAGGCGGGGAATCAGATATTGGGAATCAGAGGTGGGGAATCAGAGGCGGGGAAACAGAGGCGGGGAATCAGATATGGGGTATCAGAGGTGGGGAATCAGAGGTTGTGAATCAGAGATGGGGAATCAGAGGCGGGGAATCAGAGGCCGGTAATCAGACGCGGGGAATCAGAGGCGGGGAATCAGAGCTGGGAAATTAGAGGCAGGGAATCAGAGTTGGGGATTCAGAGGCGGGGAATCAGATATGGGGAAACAGAGGCGGGGAATCAGATGCGGGCAAATAGAGGCGGGGATCAGATATGGGGAAACAGAGGCGGGGAATCAGAGGCAGGGAAACAGAGGCGTGGAATCAGATATGGGGAATCAGAGGTGGGGAATCAGAGGTTGGGAATCAGAGTCTGGGAATCAGAGGCTGGGAATCAGATGCATGGAATCAGATGCGGGGAATCAGAGGCGGGGAATCAGAGCTGGGGAATCAGAGGTGGGGAATCAAAGTTGGGGAATCAGAGGCGGGGACTTAGATATGGGGAAACAGAGGCGGGGAATCAGAGGCGGGGAAACAGAGGCGGGGAATCAGATATGGGGAATCAGAGGTGGGGAATCAGAGGCAGGGAATTAGATTTGCGGAATCAGAGATGGGGAATCAGAAGCAGGGAATCAGAGGCCGGAAATCAGAGGCCGGAATCAGATGCCGGGAATAAGAGGCCGGGAATCAGAGGTGGGGAATCAGAGTCCGGGAATCAGAGATGGTGAATCAGAGGCGGGGAATGAGATATGGGGAATCAGAGGCGGGGAAACAGAGGCGAGGAATCAGATATGGGGAATCAGAGGTGGCGAATCAAAGGCGGTGAATCAGAGATGGGGAATCAGAGGCGGGGAATCAGAGGCAGGGGATCAAAGACGGGGAATCAGAGGCGGGGAATCAGAGCTGGGGAATCAGAGGCGGGGAATCAGAGTTGGGGAATCAGAGGTGGGGAATCAGAGTTGGGGAATCAGAGGCGGGGACTTAGATATTGGGAAACAGAGGCGGGGAATCAAAGGTGGGGAAACAGAGGCGGGGAATCAGATATGGGGAATCAGAGGTGGGGAATCAGAGGCAGGGAATCAAACACGGGGAATCAGATGCGGGGAATCAGAGCTGGGGAATCAGAGGCGGGGAATCAGAGTTGGGGAATCAGAGGCGGGGAATCAGACGCAGGGAATCAATATGTGAAATCAGAGGTGGGGAATCAGACGCAGGGAATCAATATGGGAAATCAGAGTTGGGGAATCAGAGGTTGGGAATCAAAGGAAGGGAATCAGAGGCGAGGAATCAGAGCTGGGGAATCAGAGGCGGGGAATCAGAATTGGGGAATCAGAGATGGGGAATCAGAGATGGGGAATCAGAGGCGGGGAATCAGACGCGTGGAATCAGAGGTGGTGAATCAGAGATGTGGAATCAGAGGCGGGGAATCAGAGGCAGGGAATCAGACGCGGGGAATCAGAGGTGGGGAATCATAGCTGGCGAATCAGAGGCGGGGAATGAGATATGGGGAATCAGAGGCGGGGAATCAGAGGCGGGGAAACAGTGGCGAGGAATCAGATATGGGGAATCAGAGGTGGCGAATCAAAGGCGGTGAATCAGAGATGGGGAATCAGAGGCGGGGAATCAGAGGCAGGGGATCAAACACGGGGAATCAGAGGCGGGGAATCAGAGCTGTGGAATCAGAGGCGGGGAATCAGAGTTGGGGAATCAGAGGCGGGGAATCAGAGCTGGGGAATCAGAGGTGGGGAATCAGAGTCGGGGAATCAGAGGCAGGGAGTCGGATGTGCGGAATCAGAGATGGGGAATCAGAGGTGGGGAATCAGAGGCGGTGAATCTGAGATGGGGAATCAGAGACGGGGAATCAGTGGCAGGTTATCAGACACGGGGATTCAGAGGCTGGGAATCAGACGGGGGGAATCAAAGGCGGGGAATGAAGCTGGGGAATCAGAGGCAGGGAATCAGAGTTGGGGAATCAGAGGCGGGGAATCAGAGTTGGGGAATCAGAGGCGGGGAATCAGAGCTGCGGAATCAGAGGTGGGGATCAGAGTCGGGGAATCAGAGGCAGGGGATCAAACACGGGGAATCAGAGGCGGGGAATCAGAGCTGGGGAATCAGAGGCGGGGAATCAGAGTTGGGGAATCAGAGGCGGGGAATCAGAGCTGCGGAATCAGAGGTGGGGATCAGAGTCGTGGAATCAGAGGCAGGGAATCAGATGTGCGGAATCAGTGATGGGGAATCAGAGGTGGGGAATCAGAGGCTGTGAATCAGAGATGGGGAATCAGAGGCGGGGAATCAGAGGCAAGAAATCAGACACGGGGTTTCAGAGGCTGGGAATCAGACGGGGGAATCAAAGGCGGGGAATCAGAGCTGGGGAATCAGAGGCAGGGAATCAGAGTTGGGGATTCAGAGGCGGGGAATCAGATATGGGGAAACAGAGGCGGGGAATCAGAGTCGGGCAAACAGAGGCGGGGAATTAGATATGGGGAATCAGAGGTGGGGAATCAGAGGTGGTGAATCAGAGATGGGGAATCACAGGCGGGGAATCAGAGGCAGGGAATAGAACGCGGGGAATCAGAGGCAGGGAATCAGAGTTGGGGCATCAGAGGTTTGGAATTAGATATGGGGAAACTGAGGCGGGGAATCAGAGGCGGGGAAACAGAGGCGGGAAATCAGATATGGGGAATCAGAGGTGGGGAATCAGAGGCAGGGAATCAGATGTGCGGAATCAGAGATGGGGAATCAGAGGCAGGGATTCAGAATCAGAAGCGGGGAATCAGAGGCCGGGAAACAGAGGTGGGGAATCAGATATGGGGAATCAGAGGCGGGGAATCAGAGCTGGGGAATCAGAGGCGGGGAATCAGAGTTGGGGAATCAGAGGCGGGGAATCAGAGCTGGGGAATCAGAGGTGGGGATCAGAGTCGGGGAATCAGAGGCAGGGAATCAGATGTGCGGAATCAGAGATGGGGAATCAGAGGTGGGGAATCAGCGGCTGTGAATCAGAGATGGGGAATCAGAGGCGGGGAATCAGAGGCAGGAAATCAGACACGGGGACTCAGAGGCTGGGAATCAGACGGGGGGAATCAAAGGCGGGGAATCAGAGCTGGGGAATCAGAGGCGGGGAATCAGAGTTGGGGAATCAGAAGCGGGGAATCAGATATGGGGAAACAGAGGAGGGGAATCAGAGGCGGGGAAACAGAGGCGGGGAATCTGATATGGGGAATCAGAGGTGGCGAATGAAAGGCGGTGAATCAGAGATGGTTAATCAGAGGCGGGGAATCAGAGGCAGTGAATCAAACACGGGGAATCATAGGTGGGGAATCAGAGCTGGGGAATCAGAGGCGGGGAATCAGAGTTGGGGAATCAGAGGCGGGGAATCAGATATGGGGAAACAGAGGCTGGGAATCAGAGGCAGGGAAACAGAGGTGGGGAATCATATATGGGGAATCAGAGGTGGGGAATCAGAGGTTGCGAAACAGAGGCAGGGAATCAGAGCTGGGGAATCAGAGGCGGGGAATCAGAGCTGCGGAATATGAGGCAGGGAATCAGAGTTGGGGATTCAGAGGCGGGGAATCAGAGCTGGGGAATCAGAGGCGGGGAATCAGAGGCGGGGAAATAGATATGGGGAAACAGAGGCGGGGAATTAGAGGCGGGGAAACAGAGGCGGGGAATCAGATATGGGGAATCAGAGGTGGGGAATCAGAGGCAGGGAATCAGATGTGCGGAATCAGAGATGGGGAATCAGAGGCAGGGATCAGAATCAGAAGCGGGGAATCAGAGGCCGGGATCAGAGGCCGGGAATCAGATGCCGGGAATAAGAGGCCAGGAATCAGAGTCCGGGAATCAGAGATGGGGAATCAGAGGCGGGGAATGAAATATGGGGAATCAGAGGCGGGGTATCAGAGGCGGGGAAACAGAGGCGGTGAATCTGATATGGGGAATCAGGGTGGCGAATGAAAGGCGGTGAATCAGAGATGGTGAATCAGAGGCGGGGAATCAGAGGCAGGGAATCAAACACGGGGAATCAGAGGCGGGGAATCAGAGCTGGGGAATCAGAGGCGGGGAATCAGAGTTGGGGATTCAGAGGCGGGGAATCAGATATGGGGAAACAGAGGCGGGGAATCAGAGGCGGGCAAACAGAGGCGGGGAATTAGATATGGGGAATCAGAGGTGGGGAATCAGAGGCGGGCAAACAGAGGAGGGGAATTAGATATGGGGAATCAGTGGTGGGGAATCAGAGGTGGTTTATCAGAGATGGGGAATCACAGGCGGGGAATCAGAGGCAGGGAATAGAACGCGGGGAATCAGAGGCAGGGAATCAGAGCTGGGGAATCAGAGGCGGGGAATCATAGTTGGGAATCAGAGGCGGGGAATCAGATATGGGGAAACAGAGGCGGGGAATCAGGGGCGGGGAAACAGAGGCGGGGAATCAGATATGGGGAATCGGATGCGGGGAATCAGAGGCGGGGAATCAGATATGGGGAATCAGAGGTGGGGAATCAGAGGCAGGTAATCAGATGTGCGGAATCAGAGATGGGGAATCAGAGGCAGGGAATCAGAATCAGAAGCGGGGAGTCAGAGGCCGGGAATCAGAGGACTGGAATCAGATGCTGGGAATAAGAGGCCGGGAATCAGAGGTGGGGAATCAGAGTCCGGGAATCAGAGATGGGGATTCAGAGGCGGGGAATGAGATATGGAGTATCAGAGGCGGGGAATCAGAGGCGGGAAAACAGAGGTGGGGAATCAGATATGGGGAATCAGAGGTGGCGAATCAAAGGTGGTGAATCAGAGATGGGTAATCAGAGGCGGGGAATCAGAGGCAGGGAATCAAACACGGGGAATCAGAGGCGGGGAATCAGAGCTGGGGAATCAGAGGCTGGGAATCAAAGTTGGGGAATCAGAGGCAGGGAATCAGATATGGGGATACAGGGGCGGGGAATCAGAGGCGGGGAAACAGAGGCGGGGAATCAGATATGGGGAATCAGAGGCAGGGAATTAGAGTTGGGGAATCAGAGGCGGGGAATCAGAGGCGGGGAAACAGAGGCGGGGAATCAAACACGGGGAATCAGAGGTGGGGAATCAGAGGTTGGGAATCAGAGGCAGGGAATCAGAGGCGGGGAATCAGAGGCGGGGAATCAGAGGCAGGGAATCAGATGTGCGGAATCGGAGATAGGGAATCAGAGGCGGGGAATCAGAGGCGGGGAATCAGAGGCCGGGAATCAGATATGGGGAAACAGAGGCGGGGAATCAGAGGCGGGGAAACAGAGGCTGGGAATCAGATATGGGGAATCAGAGGTGGGGAATCAGAGGTTGGGAATCAGAGGCAGGGAATCAGAGGCTTGGAATCAGATGCAGGGAATCAGATGCGGGGAATCAGAGGCGGGGAATCAGAGCTGGGGAATCAGAGGTGGGGAATCAGAGTTGGGGAATCAGAGGCGGGGACTTAGATATTGGGAAACAGAGGCAGGGAATCAGAGGCGGGGAATCAGATATGGGGAATCAGAGATGGGGAATCAGAGGCAGGGAATCAGATGTGCGGAATCAGAGATGGGGAATCAAAGGCAGGGAATCAGAATCAGAAGCAGGGAATCAGAGGCCGGGAATCAGAGGCCGGAATCAGATGCCGGGAATAAGAGGCCGGAAATCAGAGGTGGGGAATCAGAGTCCGGGAATCAGAGATGGGGATTCAGAGGCGGGGAATGAGATATGGGGAATCAGAGGCGGGGAATCATCGGCGGGGAAACAGAGGCGGGGAATCAGATATGGCGAATCAGAGGTGGCGAATCAAAGGCGGTGAATCAGAGATGGGGAATCAGAGGCCGGGAATCAGAGGCTGGGAATCAAACACGGGGAATCAGAGGAGGGGAATCAGAATTGGGGAATCAGAGATGGGGAATCAGAGATGGGGAATCAGAGGCAGGGAATCAGACGCGGGGAATCAGAGGTGGTGAATCAGAGATGTGGAATCAGAGGCGGGGAATCAGAGGCAGGGAATCAGACGCGGGGAATAGGAGGCGGGGAATCATAGCTGGCGAATCAGAGGTGGGGAATCAGAGGTGGGGAATCAGAGGCGGGGAATCAGATATTGGGAATCAGAGGTGGGGAATCAGAGGCGGGGAAACAGAGGCGGGGAATCAGAGGCGGGGAAACAGAGGCAGGGAATCAGATATGGGGAATCAGAGGCGGGGAATTAGAGTTGGGGAATCAGAGGCGGGGAATCAGAGGCAGGGAATCAAACACGGGGAATCAGAGGCGGGGAATCAGAGCTGGGGAATCAGAGGCTGGGAATCAAAGTTGGGGAATCAGAGGCAGGGAATCAGATATGGGGAAACAGGGGCGGGGAATCAGAGGCGGGGATACAGAGGCAGGGAATCAGATATGGGGAATCAGAGGCGGGGAATTAGAGTTGGGGAATCAGAGGCGGGGAATCAGAGGCGGGGAAACAGAGGCGGGGAATCAAACACGGGGAATCAGAGGTGGGGAATCAGAGGTTGGGAATCAGATGCAGGGAATCAGAGGCGGGGAATCAGAGGCGGGGAATCAGAGGCAGGGAATCAGATGTGCGGATTCGGAGATGGGGAATCAGAGGCAGGGAATCAGAGGCGGGGAATCAGAGGCGGGGAATCAGAGGCCGGGAATCAGATATGGGGAAACAGAGGCGGGGAAACAGAGGCTGGGGATCAGATATGGGGAATCAGAGGTGGGGAATCAGAGGTTGGGAATCAGAGGCAGGGAATCAGAGGCTTGGAATCAGATGCAGGGAATCAGATGCGGGGAATCAGAGGCGGGGAATCAGAGCTGGGGAATCAGATGCTGGGAATCAAAGTTGGGGAATCAGAGGCAGGGAATCAGATATGGGGAAACAGGGGTGGGGAATCAGAGGCGGGGAAACAGAGGCGGGGAATCAGATATGGGGAATCAGAGGCGGGGAATTAGAGTTGGGGAATCAGAGGCGGGGAATCAGAGGCGGGGAAACAGAGGCGGGGAATCAAACACGGGGAATCAGAGGTGGGGAATCAGAGGTTGGGAATCAGAGGCAGGGAATCAGAGGCGGGGAATCAGAGGCGGGGAATCAGAGGCAGGGAATCAGATGTGCGGAATCGGAGATGGGGAATCAGAGGCAGGGAATCAGAGGCGGGGAATCAGAGGCGGGGAACCAGAGGCCGGGAATCAGATATGGGGAAACAGAGGCGGGGAATCAGAGGCGGGGAAACAGAGGCTGGGAATCAGATATGGGGAATCAGAGGTGGGGAATCAGAGGTTGGGAATCAGAGGCAGGGAATAAGAGGCTTGGAATCAGATGCAGGGAATCAGATGCGGGGAATCAGAGGCGGGGAATCAGAGCCGGGGAATCAGAGGTGGGGAATTAGAGTTGTGGAATCAGAGGCGGGGACTTAGATATTGGGAAACAGAGGCGGGGAATCAGAGGCGGGGAAACAGAAGCGGGGAATCAGATATGGGGAATCAGAGATGGGGAATCAGAGGCAGGGAGTCGGATGTGCGGAATCAGAGATGGGGAATCAGAGGTGGGGAATCAGAGGCGGTGAATCTGAGATGGGGAATCAGAGACGGGGAATCAGTGGCAGGTTATCAGACACGGGGATTCAGAGGCTGGGAATCAGACGGGGGGAATCAAAGGCGGGGAATGAAGCTGGGGAATCAGAGGCAGGGAATCAGAGTTGGGGAATCAGAGGCGGGGAATCAGAGTTGGGGAATCAGAGGCGGGGAATCAGAGCTGCGGAATCAGAGGTGGGGATCAGAGTCGGGGAATCAGAGGCAGGGGATCAAACACGGGGAATCAGAGGCGGGGAATCAGAGCTGGGGAATCAGAGGCGGGGAATCAGAGTTGGGGAATCAGAGGCGGGGAATCAGAGCTGCGGAATCAGAGGTGGGGATCAGAGTCGTGGAATCAGAGGCAGGGAATCAGATGTGCGGAATCAGTGATGGGGAATCAGAGGTGGGGAATCAGAGGCTGTGAATCAGAGATGGGGAATCAGAGGCGGGGAATCAGAGGCAAGAAATCAGACACGGGGTTTCAGAGGCTGGGAATCAGACGGGGGAATCAAAGGCGGGGAATCAGAGCTGGGGAATCAGAGGCAGGGAATCAGAGTTGGGGATTCAGAGGCGGGGAATCAGATATGGGGAAACAGAGGCGGGGAATCAGAGTCGGGCAAACAGAGGCGGGGAATTAGATATGGGGAATCAGAGGTGGGGAATCAGAGGTGGTGAATCAGAGATGGGGAATCACAGGCGGGGAATCAGAGGCAGGGAATAGAACGCGGGGAATCAGAGGCAGGGAATCAGAGTTGGGGCATCAGAGGTTTGGAATTAGATATGGGGAAACTGAGGCGGGGAATCAGAGGCGGGGAAACAGAGGCGGGAAATCAGATATGGGGAATCAGAGGTGGGGAATCAGAGGCAGGGAATCAGATGTGCGGAATCAGAGATGGGGAATAAGAGGCAGGGATTCAGAATCAGAAGCGGGGAATCAGAGGCCGGGAAACAGAGGTGGGGAATCAGATATGGGGAATCAGAGGCGGGGAATCAGAGCTGGGGAATCAGAGGCGGGGAATCAGAGTTGGGGAATCAGAGGCGGGGAATCAGAGCTGGGGAATCAGAGGTGGGGATCAGAGTCGGGGAATCAGAGGCAGGGAATCAGATGTGCGGAATCAGAGATGGGGAATCAGAGGTGGGGAATCAGCGGCTGTGAATCAGAGATGGGGAATCAGAGGCGGGGAATCAGAGGCAGGAAATCAGACACGGGGACTCAGAGGCTGGGAATCAGACGGGGGGAATCAAAGGCGGGGAATCAGAGCTGGGGAATCAGAGGCGGGGAATCAGAGTTGGGGAATCAGAAGCGGGGAATCAGATATGGGGAAACAGAGGAGGGGAATCAGAGGCGGGGAAACAGAGGCGGGGAATCTGATATGGGGAATCAGAGGTGGCGAATGAAAGGCGGTGAATCAGAGATGGTTAATCAGAGGCGGGGAATCAGAGGCAGTGAATCAAACACGGGGAATCATAGGTGGGGAATCAGAGCTGGGGAATCAGAGGCGGGGAATCAGAGTTGGGGAATCAGAGGCGGGGAATCAGATATGGGGAAACAGAGGCTGGGAATCAGAGGCAGGGAAACAGAGGTGGGGAATCATATATGGGGAATCAGAGGTGGGGAATCAGAGGTTGCGAAACAGAGGCAGGGAATCAGAGCTGGGGAATCAGAGGCGGGGAATCAGAGCTGCGGAATATGAGGCAGGGAATCAGAGTTGGGGATTCAGAGGCGGGGAATCAGAGCTGGGGAATCAGAGGCGGGGAATCAGAGGCGGGGAAATAGATATGGGGAAACAGAGGCGGGGAATTAGAGGCGGGGAAACAGAGGCGGGGAATCAGATATGGGGAATCAGAGGTGGGGAATCAGAGGCAGGGAATCAGATGTGCGGAATCAGAGATGGGGAATCAGAGGCAGGGATCAGAATCAGAAGCGGGGAATCAGAGGCCGGGATCAGAGGCCGGGAATCAGATGCCGGGAATAAGAGGCCAGGAATCAGAGTCCGGGAATCAGAGATGGGGAATCAGAGGCGGGGAATGAAATGTGGGGAATCAGAGGCGGGGTATCAGAGGCGGGGAAACAGAGGCGGTGAATCTGATATGGGGAATCAGGGTGGCGAATGAAAGGCGGTGAATCAGAGATGGTGAATCAGAGGCGGGGAATCAGAGGCAGGGAATCAAACACGGGGAATCAGAGGCGGGGAATCAGAGCTGGGGAATCAGAGGCGGGGAATCAGAGTTGGGGATTCAGAGGCGGGGAATCAGATATGGGGAAACAGAGGCGGGGAATCAGAGGCGGGCAAACAGAGGCGGGGAATTAGATATGGGGAATCAGAGGTGGGGAATCAGAGGCGGGCAAACAGAGGAGGGGAATTAGATATGGGGAATCAGTGGTGGGGAATCAGAGGTGGTTTATCAGAGATGGGGAATCACAGGCGGGGAATCAGAGGCAGGGAATAGAACGCGGGGAATCAGAGGCAGGGAATCAGAGCTGGGGAGTCAGAGGCGGGGAATCATAGTTGGGAATCAGAGGCGGGGAATCAGATATGGGGAAACAGAGGCGGGGAATCAGGGGCGGGGAAACAGAGGCGGGGAATCAGATATGGGGAATCGGATGCGGGGAATCAGAGGCGGGGAATCAGATATGGGGAATCAGAGGTGGGGAATCAGAGGCAGGTAATCAGATGTGCGGAATCAGAGATGGGGAATCAGAGGCAGGGAATCAGAATCAGAAGCGGGGAGTCAGAGGCCGGGAATCAGAGGCCTGGAATCAGATGCTGGGAATAAGAGGCCGGGAATCAGAGGTGGGGAATCAGAGTCCGGGAATCAGAGATGGGGATTCAGAGGCGGGGAATGAGATATGGAGTATCAGAGGCGGGGAATCAGAGGCGGGAAAACAGAGGTGGGGAATCAGATATGGGGAATCAGAGGTGGCGAATCAAAGGTGGTGAATCAGAGATGGGTAATCAGAGGCGGGGAATCAGAGGCAGGGAATCAAACACGGGGAATCAGAGGCGGGGAATCAGAGCTGGGGAATCAGAGGCTGGGAATCAAAGTTGGGGAATCAGAGGCAGGGAATCAGATATGGGGATACAGGGGCGGGGAATCAGAGGCGGGGAAACAGAGGCGGGGAATCAGATATGGGGAATCAGAGGCAGGGAATTAGAGTTGGGGAATCAGAGGCGGGGAATCAGAGGCGGGGAAACAGAGGCGGGGAATCAAACACGGGGAATCAGAGGTGGGGAATCAGAGGTTGGGAATCAGAGGCAGGGAATCAGAGGCGGGGAATCAGAGGCGGGGAATCAGAGGCAGGGAATCAGATGTGCGGAATCGGAGATAGGGAATCAGAGGCGGGGAATCAGAGGCGGGGAATCAGAGGCCGGGAATCAGATATGGGGAAACAGAGGCGGGGAATCAGAGGCGGGGAAACAGAGGCTGGGAATCAGATATGGGGAATCAGAGGTGGGGAATCAGAGGTTGGGAATCAGAGGCAGGGAATCAGAGGCTTGGAATCAGATGCAGGGAATCAGATGCGGGGAATCAGAGGCGGGGAATCAGAGCTGGGGAATCAGAGGTGGGGAATCAGAGTTGGGGAATCAGAGGCGGGGACTTAGATATTGGGAAACAGAGGCAGGGAATCAGAGGCGGGGAATCAGATATGGGGAATCAGAGATGGGGAATCAGAGGCAGGGAATCAGATGTGCGGAATCAGAGATGGGGAATCAAAGGCAGGGAATCAGAATCAGAAGCAGGGAATCAGAGGCCGGGAATCAGAGGCCGGAATCAGATGCCGGGAATAAGAGGCCGGAAATCAGAGGTGGGGAATCAGAGTCCGGGAATCAGAGATGGGGATTCAGAGGCGGGGAATGAGATATGGGGAATCAGAGGCGGGGAATCATCGGCGGGGAAACAGAGGCGGGGAATCAGATATGGCGAATCAGAGGTGGCGAATCAAAGGCGGTGAATCAGAGATGGGGAATCAGAGGCCGGGAATCAGAGGCTGGGAATCAAACACGGGGAATCAGAGGAGGGGAATCAGAATTGGGGAATCAGAGATGGGGAATCAGAGATGGGGAATCAGAGGCAGGGAATCAGACGCGGGGAATCAGAGGTGGTGAATCAGAGATGTGGAATCAGAGGCGGGGAATCAGAGGCAGGGAATCAGACGCGGGGAATAGGAGGCGGGGAATCATAGCTGGCGAATCAGAGGTGGGGAATCAGAGGTGGGGAATCAGAGGCGGGGAATCAGATATTGGGAATCAGAGGTGGGGAATCAGAGGCGGGGAAGCAGAGGCGGGGAATCAGAGGCGGGGAAACAGAGGCAGGGAATCAGATATGGGGAATCAGAGGCGGGGAATTAGAGTTGGGGAATCAGAGGCGGGGAATCAGAGGCAGGGAATCAAACACGGGGAATCAGAGGCGGGGAATCAGAGCTGGGGAATCAGAGGCTGGGAATCAAAGTTGGGGAATCAGAGGCAGGGAATCAGATATGGGGAAACAGGGGCGGGGAATCAGAGGCGGGGATACAGAGGCAGGGAATCAGATATGGGGAATCAGAGGCGGGGAATTAGAGTTGGGGAATCAGAGGCGGGGAATCAGAGGCGGGGAAACAGAGGCGGGGAATCAAACACGGGGAATCAGAGGTGGGGAATCAGAGGTTGGGAATCAGATGCAGGGAATCAGAGGCGGGGAATCAGAGGCGGGGAATCAGAGGCAGGGAATCAGATGTGCGGATTCGGAGATGGGGAATCAGAGGCAGGGAATCAGAGGCGGGGAATCAGAGGCGGGGAATCAGAGGCCGGGAATCAGATATGGGGAAACAGAGGCGGGGAAACAGAGGCTGGGGATCAGATATGGGGAATCAGAGGTGGGGAATCAGAGGTTGGGAATCAGAGGCAGGGAATCAGAGGCTTGGAATCAGATGCAGGGAATCAGATGCGGGGAATCAGAGGCGGGGAATCAGAGCTGGGGAATCAGATGCTGGGAATCAAAGTTGGGGAATCAGAGGCAGGGAATCAGATATGGGGAAACAGGGGTGGGGAATCAGAGGCGGGGAAACAGAGGCGGGGAATCAGATATGGGGAATCAGAGGCGGGGAATTAGAGTTGGGGAATCAGAGGCGGGGAATCAGAGGCGGGGAAACAGAGGCGGGGAATCAAACACGGGGAATCAGAGGTGGGGAATCAGAGGTTGGGAATCAGAGGCAGGGAATCAGAGGCGGGGAATCAGAGGCGGGGAATCAGAGGCAGGGAATCAGATGTGCGGAATCGGAGATGGGGAATCAGAGGCAGGGAATCAGAGGCGGGGAATCAGAGGCGGGGAACCAGAGGCCGGGAATCAGATATGGGGAAACAGAGGCGGGGAATCAGAGGCGGGGAAACAGAGGCTGGGAATCAGATATGGGGAATCAGAGGTGGGGAATCAGAGGTTGGGAATCAGAGGCAGGGAATAAGAGGCTTGGAATCAGATGCAGGGAATCAGATGCGGGGAATCAGAGGCGGGGAATCAGAGCCGGGGAATCAGAGGTGGGGAATTAGAGTTGTGGAATCAGAGGCGGGGACTTAGATATTGGGAAACAGAGGCGGGGAATCAGAGGCGGGGAAACAGAAGCGGGGAATCAGATATGGGGAATCAGAGATGGGGAATCAGAGGCAGGGAATCAGATGTGCGGAATCAGAGATGGGGAATCACAGGCGGGGAATCAGAGGCAGGGAATAGAACGCGGGGAATCAGAGGCAGGGAATCAGAGCTGGGGAATCAGAGGCGGGGAATCATAGTTGGGAATCAGAGGCGGGGAATCAGATATGGGGAAACAGAGGCGGGGAATCAGGGGCGGGGAAACAGAGGCGGGGAATCAGATATGGGGAATCGGATGCGGGGAATCAGAGGCGGGGAATCAGATATGGGGAATCAGAGGTGGGGAATCAGAGGCAGGTAATCAGATGTGCGGAATCAGAGATGGGGAATCAGAGGCAGGGAATCAGAATCAGAAGCGGGGAGTCAGAGGCCGTGAATCAGAGGCCTGGAATCAGATGCTGGGAATAAGAGGCCGGGAATCAGAGGTGGGGAATCAGAGTCCGGGAATCAGAGATGGGGATTCAGAGGCGGGGAATGAGATATGGAGAATCAGAGGCGGGGAATCAGAGGCGGGAAAACAGAGGTGGGGAATCAGATATGGGGAATCATAGGTGGCGAATCAAAGGTGGTGAATCAGAGATGGGTAATCAGAGGCGGGGAATCAGAGGCAGGGAATCAAACACGGGGAATCAGAGGCGGGGAATCAGAGCTGGGGAATCAGAGGCTGGGAATCAAAGTTGGGGAATCAGAGGCAGGGAATCAGATATGGGGAAACAGGGGCGGGGAATCAGAGGCGGGGAAACAGAGGCGGGGAATCAGATATGGGGAATCAGAGGCTGAGAATTAGAGTTGGGGAATCAGAGGCGGGGAATCAGAGGCGGGGAAACAGAGGCGGGGAATCAAACACGGGGAATCAGAGGTGGGGAATCAGAGGTTGGGAATCAGAGGCAGGGAATCAGAGGCGGGGAATCAGAGGCGGGGAATCAGAGGCAGGGAATCAGATGTGCGGAATCGGAGATAGGGAATCAGAGGCGGGGAATCAGAGGCGGGGAATCAGAGGCCGGGAATCAGATATGGGGAAACAGAGGCGGGGAATCAGAGGCGGGGAAACAGAGGCTGGGAATCAGATATGGGGAATCAGAGGTGGGGAATCAGAGGTTGGGAATCAGAGGCAGGGAATCAGAGGCTTGGAATCAGATGCAGGGAATCAGATGCGGGGAATCAGAGGCGGGGAATCAGAGCTGGGGAATCAGAGGTGGGGAATCAGAGTTGGGGAATCAGAGGCGGGGACTTAGATATTGGGAAACAGAGGCAGGGAATCAGAGGCGGGGAATCAGATATGGGGAATCAGAGATGGGGAATCAGAGGCAGGGAATCAGATGTGCGGAATCAGAGATGGGGAATCACAGGCGGGGAATCAGAGGCAGGGAATAGAACGCGGGGAATCAGAGGCAGGGAATCAGAGTTGGGGCATCAGAGGTTTGGAATTAGATATGGGGAAACTGAGGCGGGGAATCAGAGGCGGGGAAACAGAGGCGGGAAATCATATATGGGGAATCAGAGGTGGGGAATCAGAGGCAGGGAATCAGATGTGCGGAATCAGAGATGGGGAATCAGAGGCAGGGATTCAGAATCAGAAGCGGGGAATCAGAGGCCGGGAAACAGAGGTGGGGAATCAGATATGGGGAATCAGAGGTGGGGAATCAGAGGCCGGAATCAGATGCCGGGAATAAGAGGCCGGGAATCAGAGGTGGGGAATCAGAGTCCGGGAATCAGAGATGGGTAATCAGAGGCGGGGAATGAGATATGGGGAATCAGAGGCGGGGAATCAGAGGCGGGGAAACAGAGGCGAGGAATCAGATATGGGGAATCAGAGGTGGCGAATCAAAGGCGATGAATCAGAGATGGGGAATCAGAGGCGTGGAATCAGAGGCAGGGAATCAAACACGGGGAATCAGAGGCGGGGAATCAGAGCTGGGGAATCAGAGGCGGGGAATCAGAGTTGGGGAATCAGAGGCGGGGAATCAGAGCTGGGGAATCAGAGGTGGGGATCAGAGTCGGGGAATCAGAGGAAGGGAATCAGAGTTGGGGATTCAGAGGCGGGGAATCAGATATGGGGAAACAGAGGCGGGGAATCAGAGGCGGGCAAACAGAGGCGGGGAATTAGATATGGGGAATCAGAGGTGGGGAATCAGAGGCGGGCAAACAGAGGAGGGGAATTAGATATGGGGAATCAGTGGTGGGGAATCAGAGGTGGTTTATCAGAGATGGGGAATCACAGGCGGGGAATCAGAGGCAGGGAATAGAACGCGAGGAATCAGAGGCAGGGAATCAGAGCTGGGGAATCAGAGGCGGGGAATCATAGTTGGGAATCAGAGGCGGGGAATCAGATATGGGGAAACAGAGGCGGGGAATCAGGGGCGGGGAAACAGAGGCGGGGAATCAGATATGGAGAATCGGATGCGGGGAATCAGAGGCGGGGAATCAGATATGGGGAATCAGAGGTGGGGAATCAGAGGCAGGTAATCAGATGTGCGGAATCAGAGATGGGGAATCAGAGGCAGGGAATCAGAATCAGAAGCGGGGAGTCAGAGGCCGGGAATCAGAGGCCTGGAATCAGATGCTGGGAATAAGAGGCCGGGAATCAGAGGTGGGGAATCAGAGTCCGGGAATCAGAGATGGGGATTCAGAGGCGGGGAATGAGATATGGAGAATCAGAGGCGGGTAATCAGAGGCGGGAAAACAGAGGTGGGGAATCAGATATGGGGAATCAGAGGTGGCGAATCAAAGGTGGTGAATCAGAGATGGGTAATCAGAGGCGGGGAATCAGAGGCAGGGAATCAAACACGGGGAATCAGAGGCGGGGAATCAGAGCTGGGGAATCAGAGGCTGGGAATCAAAGTTGGGGAATCAGAGGCAGGGAATCAGATATGGGGAAACATGGGCGGGGAATCAGAGGCGGGGAAACAGAGGCGGGGAATCAGATATGGGGAATCAGAGGCGGGGAATTACAGTTGGGGAATCAGAGGCGGGGAATCAGAGGCGGGGAAACAGAGGCGGGGAATCAAACACGGGGAATCAGAGGTGGGGAATCAGAGGTTGGGAATCAGAGGCAGGGAATCAGAGGCGGGGAATCAGAGGCGGGGAATCAGAGGCAGGGAATCAGATGTGCGGAATCGGAGATAAGGAATCAGAGGCGGGGAATCAGAGGCGGGGAATCAGAGGCCGGGAATCAGATATGGGGAAACAGAGGCGGGGAATCAGAGGCGGGGAAACAGAGGCTGGGAATCAGATATGGGGAATCAGAGGTGGGGAATCAGAGGTTGGGAATCAGAGGCAGGGAATCAGAGGCTTGGAATCAGATGCAGGGAATCAGATGCGGGGAATCAGAGGCGGGGAATCAGAGCTGGGGAATCAGAGGTGTGGAATCAGAGTTGGGGAATCAGAGGCGGGGACTTAGATATTGGGAAACAGAGGCAGGGAATCAGAGGCGGGGAATCAGATATGGGGAATCAGAGATGGGGAATCAGAGGCAGGGAATCAGATGTGCGGAATCAGAGATGGGGAATCAAAGGCAGGGAATCAGAATCAGAAGCAGGGTATCAGAGGCCGGGAATCAGAGGCCGGAATCAGATGCCGGGAATAAGAGGCCGGAAATCAGAGGTGGGGAATCAGAGTACGGGAATCAGAGATGGGGATTCAGAGGCGGGGAATGAGATATGGGGAATCAGAGGCGTGGAATCAGAGGCGGGGAAACAGAGGCGGGGAATCAGATATGGTGAATCAGAGGTGGCGAATCAAAGGCGGTGAATCAGAGATGGGGAATCAGAGGCCGGGAATCAGAGGCTGGGAATCAAACACGGGGAATCAGAGGATGGGAATCAGAATTGGGGAATCAGAGATGGGGAATCAGAGATGGGGAATCAGAGGCAGGGAATCAGACGCGGGGAATCAGAGGTGGTGAATCAGAGATGTGGAATCAGAGGCGGGGAATCAAAGGCAGGGAATCAGACGCGGGGAATAGGAGGCGGGGAATCATAGCTGGCGAATCAGAGGTGGGGAATCAGAGGTGGGGAATCAGAGGCGGGGAATCAGATATTGGGAATCAGATATGGGGAATCAGAGGTGGGGAATCAGAGGTTGGGAATCAGAGGCAGGGAATCAGAGGCTTGGAATCAGATGCAGGGAATCAGATGCGGGGAATCAGAGGCGGGGAATCAGAGCTGGGGAATCAGAGGTGGGGAATCAGAGTTGGGGAATCAGAGGCGGGGACTTAGATATTGGGAAACAGAGGCAGGGAATCAGAGGCGGGGAATCAGATATGGGGAATCAGAGATGGGGAATCAGAGGCAGGGAATCAGATGTGCGGAATCAGAGATGGGGAATCAAAGGCAGGGAATCAGAATCAGAAGCAGGGAATCAGAGGCCGGGAATCAGAGGCCGGAATCAGATGCCGGGAATAAGAGGCCGGAAATCAGAGGTGGGGAATCAGAGTCCGGGAATCAGAGATGGGGATTCAGAGGCGGGGAATGAGATATGGGGAATCAGAGGCGGGGAATCATCGGCGGGGAAACAGAGGCGGGGAATCAGATATGGCGAATCAGAGGTGGCGAATCAAAGGCGGTGAATCAGAGATGGGGAATCAGAGGCCGGGAATCAGAGGCTGGGAATCAAACACGGGGAATCAGAGGAGGGGAATCAGAATTGGGGAATCAGAGATGGGGAATCAGAGATGGGGAATCAGAGGCAGGGAATCAGACGCGGGGAATCAGAGGTGGTGAATCAGAGATGTGGAATCAGAGGCGGGGAATCAGAGGCAGGGAATCAGACGCGGGGAATAGGAGGCGGGGAATCATAGCTGGCGAATCAGAGGTGGGGAATCAGAGGTGGGGAATCAGAGGCGGGGAATCAGATATTGGGAATCAGAGGTGGGGAATCAGAGGCGGGGAAACAGAGGCGGGGAATCAGAGGCGGGGAAACAGAGGCAGGGAATCAGATATGGGGAATCAGAGGCGGGGAATTAGAGTTGGGGAATCAGAGGCGGGGAATCAGAGGCAGGGAATCAAACACGGGGAATCAGAGGCGGGGAATCAGAGCTGGGGAATCAGAGGCTGGGAATCAAAGTTGGGGAATCAGAGGCAGGGAATCAGATATGGGGAAACAGGGGCGGGGAATCAGAGGCGGGGATACAGAGGCAGGGAATCAGATATGGGGAATCAGAGGCGGGGAATTAGAGTTGGGGAATCAGAGGCGGGGAATCAGAGGCGGGGAAACAGAGGCGGGGAATCAAACACGGGGAATCAGAGGTGGGGAATCAGAGGTTGGGAATCAGATGCAGGGAATCAGAGGCGGGGAATCAGAGGCGGGGAATCAGAGGCAGGGAATCAGATGTGCGGATTCGGAGATGGGGAATCAGAGGCAGGGAATCAGAGGCGGGGAATCAGAGGCGGGGAATCAGAGGCCGGGAATCAGATATGGGGAAACAGAGGCGGGGAAACAGAGGCTGGGGATCAGATATGGGGAATCAGAGGTGGGGAATCAGAGGTTGGGAATCAGAGGCAGGGAATCAGAGGCTTGGAATCAGATGCAGGGAATCAGATGCGGGGAATCAGAGGCGGGGAATCAGAGCTGGGGAATCAGATGCTGGGAATCAAAGTTGGGGAATCAGAGGCAGGGAATCAGATATGGGGAAACAGGGGTGGGGAATCAGAGGCGGGGAAACAGAGGCGGGGAATCAGATATGGGGAATCAGAGGCGGGGAATTAGAGTTGGGGAATCAGAGGCGGGGAATCAGAGGCGGGGAAACAGAGGCGGGGAATCAAACACGGGGAATCAGAGGTGGGGAATCAGAGGTTGGGAATCAGAGGCAGGGAATCAGAGGCGGGGAATCAGAGGCGGGGAATCAGAGGCAGGGAATCAGATGTGCGGAATCGGAGATGGGGAATCAGAGGCAGGGAATCAGAGGCGGGGAATCAGAGGCGGGGAACCAGAGGCCGGGAATCAGATATGGGGAAACAGAGGCGGGGAATCAGAGGCGGGGAAACAGAGGCTGGGAATCAGATATGGGGAATCAGAGGTGGGGAATCAGAGGTTGGGAATCAGAGGCAGGGAATAAGAGGCTTGGAATCAGATGCAGGGAATCAGATGCGGGGAATCAGAGGCGGGGAATCAGAGCCGGGGAATCAGAGGTGGGGAATTAGAGTTGTGGAATCAGAGGCGGGGACTTAGATATTGGGAAACAGAGGCGGGGAATCAGAGGCGGGGAAACAGAAGCGGGGAATCAGATATGGGGAATCAGAGATGGGGAATCAGAGGCAGGGAGTCGGATGTGCGGAATCAGAGATGGGGAATCAGAGGTGGGGAATCAGAGGCGGTGAATCTGAGATGGGGAATCAGAGACGGGGAATCAGTGGCAGGTTATCAGACACGGGGATTCAGAGGCTGGGAATCAGACGGGGGGAATCAAAGGCGGGGAATGAAGCTGGGGAATCAGAGGCAGGGAATCAGAGTTGGGGAATCAGAGGCGGGGAATCAGAGTTGGGGAATCAGAGGCGGGGAATCAGAGCTGCGGAATCAGAGGTGGGGATCAGAGTCGGGGAATCAGAGGCAGGGGATCAAACACGGGGAATCAGAGGCGGGGAATCAGAGCTGGGGAATCAGAGGCGGGGAATCAGAGTTGGGGAATCAGAGGCGGGGAATCAGAGCTGCGGAATCAGAGGTGGGGATCAGAGTCGTGGAATCAGAGGCAGGGAATCAGATGTGCGGAATCAGTGATGGGGAATCAGAGGTGGGGAATCAGAGGCTGTGAATCAGAGATGGGGAATCAGAGGCGGGGAATCAGAGGCAAGAAATCAGACACGGGGTTTCAGAGGCTGGGAATCAGACGGGGGAATCAAAGGCGGGGAATCAGAGCTGGGGAATCAGAGGCAGGGAATCAGAGTTGGGGATTCAGAGGCGGGGAATCAGATATGGGGAAACAGAGGCGGGGAATCAGAGTCGGGCAAACAGAGGCGGGGAATTAGATATGGGGAATCAGAGGTGGGGAATCAGAGGTGGTGAATCAGAGATGGGGAATCACAGGCGGGGAATCAGAGGCAGGGAATAGAACGCGGGGAATCAGAGGCAGGGAATCAGAGTTGGGGCATCAGAGGTTTGGAATTAGATATGGGGAAACTGAGGCGGGGAATCAGAGGCGGGGAAACAGAGGCGGGAAATCAGATATGGGGAATCAGAGGTGGGGAATCAGAGGCAGGGAATCAGATGTGCGGAATCAGAGATGGGGAATAAGAGGCAGGGATTCAGAATCAGAAGCGGGGAATCAGAGGCCGGGAAACAGAGGTGGGGAATCAGATATGGGGAATCAGAGGCGGGGAATCAGAGCTGGGGAATCAGAGGCGGGGAATCAGAGTTGGGGAATCAGAGGCGGGGAATCAGAGCTGGGGAATCAGAGGTGGGGATCAGAGTCGGGGAATCAGAGGCAGGGAATCAGATGTGCGGAATCAGAGATGGGGAATCAGAGGTGGGGAATCAGCGGCTGTGAATCAGAGATGGGGAATCAGAGGCGGGGAATCAGAGGCAGGAAATCAGACACGGGGACTCAGAGGCTGGGAATCAGACGGGGGGAATCAAAGGCGGGGAATCAGAGCTGGGGAATCAGAGGCGGGGAATCAGAGTTGGGGAATCAGAAGCGGGGAATCAGATATGGGGAAACAGAGGAGGGGAATCAGAGGCGGGGAAACAGAGGCGGGGAATCTGATATGGGGAATCAGAGGTGGCGAATGAAAGGCGGTGAATCAGAGATGGTTAATCAGAGGCGGGGAATCAGAGGCAGTGAATCAAACACGGGGAATCATAGGTGGGGAATCAGAGCTGGGGAATCAGAGGCGGGGAATCAGAGTTGGGGAATCAGAGGCGGGGAATCAGATATGGGGAAACAGAGGCTGGGAATCAGAGGCAGGGAAACAGAGGTGGGGAATCATATATGGGGAATCAGAGGTGGGGAATCAGAGGTTGCGAAACAGAGGCAGGGAATCAGAGCTGGGGAATCAGAGGCGGGGAATCAGAGCTGCGGAATATGAGGCAGGGAATCAGAGTTGGGGATTCAGAGGCGGGGAATCAGAGCTGGGGAATCAGAGGCGGGGAATCAGAGGCGGGGAAATAGATATGGGGAAACAGAGGCGGGGAATTAGAGGCGGGGAAACAGAGGCGGGGAATCAGATATGGGGAATCAGAGGTGGGGAATCAGAGGCAGGGAATCAGATGTGCGGAATCAGAGATGGGGAATCAGAGGCAGGGATCAGAATCAGAAGCGGGGAATCAGAGGCCGGGATCAGAGGCCGGGAATCAGATGCCGGGAATAAGAGGCCAGGAATCAGAGTCCGGGAATCAGAGATGGGGAATCAGAGGCGGGGAATGAAATGTGGGGAATCAGAGGCGGGGTATCAGAGGCGGGGAAACAGAGGCGGTGAATCTGATATGGGGAATCAGGGTGGCGAATGAAAGGCGGTGAATCAGAGATGGTGAATCAGAGGCGGGGAATCAGAGGCAGGGAATCAAACACGGGGAATCAGAGGCGGGGAATCAGAGCTGGGGAATCAGAGGCGGGGAATCAGAGTTGGGGATTCAGAGGCGGGGAATCAGATATGGGGAAACAGAGGCGGGGAATCAGAGGCGGGCAAACAGAGGCGGGGAATTAGATATGGGGAATCAGAGGTGGGGAATCAGAGGCGGGCAAACAGAGGAGGGGAATTAGATATGGGGAATCAGTGGTGGGGAATCAGAGGTGGTTTATCAGAGATGGGGAATCACAGGCGGGGAATCAGAGGCAGGGAATAGAACGCGGGGAATCAGAGGCAGGGAATCAGAGCTGGGGAATCAGAGGCGGGGAATCATAGTTGGGAATCAGAGGCGGGGAATCAGATATGGGGAAACAGAGGCGGGGAATCAGGGGCGGGGAAACAGAGGCGGGGAATCAGATATGGGGAATCGGATGCGGGGAATCAGAGGCGGGGAATCAGATATGGGGAATCAGAGGTGGGGAATCAGAGGCAGGTAATCAGATGTGCGGAATCAGAGATGGGGAATCAGAGGCAGGGAATCAGAATCAGAAGCGGGGAGTCAGAGGCCGGGAATCAGAGGCCTGGAATCAGATGCTGGGAATAAGAGGCCGGGAATCAGAGGTGGGGAATCAGAGTCCGGGAATCAGAGATGGGGATTCAGAGGCGGGGAATGAGATATGGAGTATCAGAGGCGGGGAATCAGAGGCGGGAAAACAGAGGTGGGGAATCAGATATGGGGAATCAGAGGTGGCGAATCAAAGGTGGTGAATCAGAGATGGGTAATCAGAGGCGGGGAATCAGAGGCAGGGAATCAAACACGGGGAATCAGAGGCGGGGAATCAGAGCTGGGGAATCAGAGGCTGGGAATCAAAGTTGGGGAATCAGAGGCAGGGAATCAGATATGGGGATACAGGGGCGGGGAATCAGAGGCGGGGAAACAGAGGCGGGGAATCAGATATGGGGAATCAGAGGCAGGGAATTAGAGTTGGGGAATCAGAGGCGGGGAATCAGAGGCGGGGAAACAGAGGCGGGGAATCAAACACGGGGAATCAGAGGTGGGGAATCAGAGGTTGGGAATCAGAGGCAGGGAATCAGAGGCGGGGAATCAGAGGCGGGGAATCAGAGGCAGGGAATCAGATGTGCGGAATCGGAGATAGGGAATCAGAGGCGGGGAATCAGAGGCGGGGAATCAGAGGCCGGGAATCAGATATGGGGAAACAGAGGCGGGGAATCAGAGGCGGGGAAACAGAGGCTGGGAATCAGATATGGGGAATCAGAGGTGGGGAATCAGAGGTTGGGAATCAGAGGCAGGGAATCAGAGGCTTGGAATCAGATGCAGGGAATCAGATGCGGGGAATCAGAGGCGGGGAATCAGAGCTGGGGAATCAGAGGTGGGGAATCAGAGTTGGGGAATCAGAGGCGGGGACTTAGATATTGGGAAACAGAGGCAGGGAATCAGAGGCGGGGAATCAGATATGGGGAATCAGAGATGGGGAATCAGAGGCAGGGAATCAGATGTGCGGAATCAGAGATGGGGAATCAAAGGCAGGGAATCAGAATCAGAAGCAGGGAATCAGAGGCCGGGAATCAGAGGCCGGAATCAGATGCCGGGAATAAGAGGCCGGAAATCAGAGGTGGGGAATCAGAGTCCGGGAATCAGAGATGGGGATTCAGAGGCGGGGAATGAGATATGGGGAATCAGAGGCGGGGAATCATCGGCGGGGAAACAGAGGCGGGGAATCAGATATGGCGAATCAGAGGTGGCGAATCAAAGGCGGTGAATCAGAGATGGGGAATCAGAGGCCGGGAATCAGAGGCTGGGAATCAAACACGGGGAATCAGAGGAGGGGAATCAGAATTGGGGAATCAGAGATGGGGAATCAGAGATGGGGAATCAGAGGCAGGGAATCAGACGCGGGGAATCAGAGGTGGTGAATCAGAGATGTGGAATCAGAGGCGGGGAATCAGAGGCAGGGAATCAGACGCGGGGAATAGGAGGCGGGGAATCATAGCTGGCGAATCAGAGGTGGGGAATCAGAGGTGGGGAATCAGAGGCGGGGAATCAGATATTGGGAATCAGAGGTGGGGAATCAGAGGCGGGGAAGCAGAGGCGGGGAATCAGAGGCGGGGAAACAGAGGCAGGGAATCAGATATGGGGAATCAGAGGCGGGGAATTAGAGTTGGGGAATCAGAGGCGGGGAATCAGAGGCAGGGAATCAAACACGGGGAATCAGAGGCGGGGAATCAGAGCTGGGGAATCAGAGGCTGGGAATCAAAGTTGGGGAATCAGAGGCAGGGAATCAGATATGGGGAAACAGGGGCGGGGAATCAGAGGCGGGGATACAGAGGCAGGGAATCAGATATGGGGAATCAGAGGCGGGGAATTAGAGTTGGGGAATCAGAGGCGGGGAATCAGAGGCGGGGAAACAGAGGCGGGGAATCAAACACGGGGAATCAGAGGTGGGGAATCAGAGGTTGGGAATCAGATGCAGGGAATCAGAGGCGGGGAATCAGAGGCGGGGAATCAGAGGCAGGGAATCAGATGTGCGGATTCGGAGATGGGGAATCAGAGGCAGGGAATCAGAGGCGGGGAATCAGAGGCGGGGAATCAGAGGCCGGGAATCAGATATGGGGAAACAGAGGCGGGGAAACAGAGGCTGGGGATCAGATATGGGGAATCAGAGGTGGGGAATCAGAGGTTGGGAATCAGAGGCAGGGAATCAGAGGCTTGGAATCAGATGCAGGGAATCAGATGCGGGGAATCAGAGGCGGGGAATCAGAGCTGGGGAATCAGATGCTGGGAATCAAAGTTGGGGAATCAGAGGCAGGGAATCAGATATGGGGAAACAGGGGTGGGGAATCAGAGGCGGGGAAACAGAGGCGGGGAATCAGATATGGGGAATCAGAGGCGGGGAATTAGAGTTGGGGAATCAGAGGCGGGGAATCAGAGGCGGGGAAACAGAGGCGGGGAATCAAACACGGGGAATCAGAGGTGGGGAATCAGAGGTTGGGAATCAGAGGCAGGGAATCAGAGGCGGGGAATCAGAGGCGGGGAATCAGAGGCAGGGAATCAGATGTGCGGAATCGGAGATGGGGAATCAGAGGCAGGGAATCAGAGGCGGGGAATCAGAGGCGGGGAACCAGAGGCCGGGAATCAGATATGGGGAAACAGAGGCGGGGAATCAGAGGCGGGGAAACAGAGGCTGGGAATCAGATATGGGGAATCAGAGGTGGGGAATCAGAGGTTGGGAATCAGAGGCAGGGAATAAGAGGCTTGGAATCAGATGCAGGGAATCAGATGCGGGGAATCAGAGGCGGGGAATCAGAGCCGGGGAATCAGAGGTGGGGAATTAGAGTTGTGGAATCAGAGGCGGGGACTTAGATATTGGGAAACAGAGGCGGGGAATCAGAGGCGGGGAAACAGAAGCGGGGAATCAGATATGGGGAATCAGAGATGGGGAATCAGAGGCAGGGAATCAGATGTGCGGAATCAGAGATGGGGAATCACAGGCGGGGAATCAGAGGCAGGGAATAGAACGCGGGGAATCAGAGGCAGGGAATCAGAGCTGGGGAATCAGAGGCGGGGAATCATAGTTGGGAATCAGAGGCGGGGAATCAGATATGGGGAAACAGAGGCGGGGAATCAGGGGCGGGGAAACAGAGGCGGGGAATCAGATATGGGGAATCGGATGCGGGGAATCAGAGGCGGGGAATCAGATATGGGGAATCAGAGGTGGGGAATCAGAGGCAGGTAATCAGATGTGCGGAATCAGAGATGGGGAATCAGAGGCAGGGAATCAGAATCAGAAGCGGGGAGTCAGAGGCCGTGAATCAGAGGCCTGGAATCAGATGCTGGGAATAAGAGGCCGGGAATCAGAGGTGGGGAATCAGAGTCCGGGAATCAGAGATGGGGATTCAGAGGCGGGGAATGAGATATGGAGAATCAGAGGCGGGGAATCAGAGGCGGGAAAACAGAGGTGGGGAATCAGATATGGGGAATCATAGGTGGCGAATCAAAGGTGGTGAATCAGAGATGGGTAATCAGAGGCGGGGAATCAGAGGCAGGGAATCAAACACGGGGAATCAGAGGCGGGGAATCAGAGCTGGGGAATCAGAGGCTGGGAATCAAAGTTGGGGAATCAGAGGCAGGGAATCAGATATGGGGAAACAGGGGCGGGGAATCAGAGGCGGGGAAACAGAGGCGGGGAATCAGATATGGGGAATCAGAGGCTGAGAATTAGAGTTGGGGAATCAGAGGCGGGGAATCAGAGGCGGGGAAACAGAGGCGGGGAATCAAACACGGGGAATCAGAGGTGGGGAATCAGAGGTTGGGAATCAGAGGCAGGGAATCAGAGGCGGGGAATCAGAGGCGGGGAATCAGAGGCAGGGAATCAGATGTGCGGAATCGGAGATAGGGAATCAGAGGCGGGGAATCAGAGGCGGGGAATCAGAGGCCGGGAATCAGATATGGGGAAACAGAGGCGGGGAATCAGAGGCGGGGAAACAGAGGCTGGGAATCAGATATGGGGAATCAGAGGTGGGGAATCAGAGGTTGGGAATCAGAGGCAGGGAATCAGAGGCTTGGAATCAGATGCAGGGAATCAGATGCGGGGAATCAGAGGCGGGGAATCAGAGCTGGGGAATCAGAGGTGGGGAATCAGAGTTGGGGAATCAGAGGCGGGGACTTAGATATTGGGAAACAGAGGCAGGGAATCAGAGGCGGGGAATCAGATATGGGGAATCAGAGATGGGGAATCAGAGGCAGGGAATCAGATGTGCGGAATCAGAGATGGGGAATCACAGGCGGGGAATCAGAGGCAGGGAATAGAACGCGGGGAATCAGAGGCAGGGAATCAGAGTTGGGGCATCAGAGGTTTGGAATTAGATATGGGGAAACTGAGGCGGGGAATCAGAGGCGGGGAAACAGAGGCGGGAAATCATATATGGGGAATCAGAGGTGGGGAATCAGAGGCAGGGAATCAGATGTGCGGAATCAGAGATGGGGAATCAGAGGCAGGGATTCAGAATCAGAAGCGGGGAATCAGAGGCCGGGAAACAGAGGTGGGGAATCAGATATGGGGAATCAGAGGTGGGGAATCAGAGGCCGGAATCAGATGCCGGGAATAAGAGGCCGGGAATCAGAGGTGGGGAATCAGAGTCCGGGAATCAGAGATGGGTAATCAGAGGCGGGGAATGAGATATGGGGAATCAGAGGCGGGGAATCAGAGGCGGGGAAACAGAGGCGAGGAATCAGATATGGGGAATCAGAGGTGGCGAATCAAAGGCGATGAATCAGAGATGGGGAATCAGAGGCGTGGAATCAGAGGCAGGGAATCAAACACGGGGAATCAGAGGCGGGGAATCAGAGCTGGGGAATCAGAGGCGGGGAATCAGAGTTGGGGAATCAGAGGCGGGGAATCAGAGCTGGGGAATCAGAGGTGGGGATCAGAGTCGGGGAATCAGAGGAAGGGAATCAGAGTTGGGGATTCAGAGGCGGGGAATCAGATATGGGGAAACAGAGGCGGGGAATCAGAGGCGGGCAAACAGAGGCGGGGAATTAGATATGGGGAATCAGAGGTGGGGAATCAGAGGCGGGCAAACAGAGGAGGGGAATTAGATATGGGGAATCAGTGGTGGGGAATCAGAGGTGGTTTATCAGAGATGGGGAATCACAGGCGGGGAATCAGAGGCAGGGAATAGAACGCGAGGAATCAGAGGCAGGGAATCAGAGCTGGGGAATCAGAGGCGGGGAATCATAGTTGGGAATCAGAGGCGGGGAATCAGATATGGGGAAACAGAGGCGGGGAATCAGGGGCGGGGAAACAGAGGCGGGGAATCAGATATGGAGAATCGGATGCGGGGAATCAGAGGCGGGGAATCAGATATGGGGAATCAGAGGTGGGGAATCAGAGGCAGGTAATCAGATGTGCGGAATCAGAGATGGGGAATCAGAGGCAGGGAATCAGAATCAGAAGCGGGGAGTCAGAGGCCGGGAATCAGAGGCCTGGAATCAGATGCTGGGAATAAGAGGCCGGGAATCAGAGGTGGGGAATCAGAGTCCGGGAATCAGAGATGGGGATTCAGAGGCGGGGAATGAGATATGGAGAATCAGAGGCGGGTAATCAGAGGCGGGAAAACAGAGGTGGGGAATCAGATATGGGGAATCAGAGGTGGCGAATCAAAGGTGGTGAATCAGAGATGGGTAATCAGAGGCGGGGAATCAGAGGCAGGGAATCAAACACGGGGAATCAGAGGCGGCGAATCAGAGCTGGGGAATCAGAGGCTGGGAATCAAAGTTGGGGAATCAGAGGCAGGGAATCAGATATGGGGAAACATGGGCGGGGAATCAGAGGCGGGGAAACAGAGGCGGGGAATCAGATATGGGGAATCAGAGGCGGGGAATTACAGTTGGGGAATCAGAGGCGGGGAATCAGAGGCGGGGAAACAGAGGCGGGGAATCAAACACGGGGAATCAGAGGTGGGGAATCAGAGGTTGGGAATCAGAGGCAGGGAATCAGAGGCGGGGAATCAGAGGCGGGGAATCAGAGGCAGGGAATCAGATGTGCGGAATCGGAGATAAGGAATCAGAGGCGGGGAATCAGAGGCGGGGAATCAGAGGCCGGGAATCAGATATGGGGAAACAGAGGCGGGGAATCAGAGGCGGGGAAACAGAGGCTGGGAATCAGATATGGGGAATCAGAGGTGGGGAATCAGAGGTTGGGAATCAGAGGCAGGGAATCAGAGGCTTGGAATCAGATGCAGGGAATCAGATGCTGGGAATCAGAGGCGGGGAATCAGAGCTGGGGAATCAGAGGTGTGGAATCAGAGTTGGGGAATCAGAGGCGGGGACTTAGATATTGGGAAACAGAGGCAGGGAATCAGAGGCGGGGAATCAGATATGGGGAATCAGAGATGGGGAATCAGAGGCAGGGAATCAGATGTGCGGAATCAGAGATGGGGAATCAAAGGCAGGGAATCAGAATCAGAAGCAGGGTATCAGAGGCCGGGAATCAGAGGCCGGAATCAGATGCCGGGAATAAGAGGCCGGAAATCAGAGGTGGGGAATCAGAGTACGGGAATCAGAGATGGGGATTCAGAGGCGGGGAATGAGATATGGGGAATCAGAGGCGTGGAATCAGAGGCGGGGAAACAGAGGCGGGGAATCAGATATGGTGAATCAGAGGTGGCGAATCAAAGGCGGTGAATCAGAGATGGGGAATCAGAGGCCGGGAATCAGAGGCTGGGAATCAAACACGGGGAATCAGAGGATGGGAATCAGAATTGGGGAATCAGAGATGGGGAATCAGAGATGGGGAATCAGAGGCAGGGAATCAGACGCGGGGAATCAGAGGTGGTGAATCAGAGATGTGGAATCAGAGGCGGGGAATCAAAGGCAGGGAATCAGACGCGGGGAATAGGAGGCGGGGAATCATAGCTGGCGAATCAGAGGTGGGGAATCAGAGGTGGGGAATCAGAGGCGGGGAATCAGATATTGGGAATCAGAGGTGGGGAATCAGAGGCGGGGAAACAGAGGCGGGGAATCAGAGGCGGGGAAACAGAGGCAGGGAATCAGATATGGGGAATCAGAGGCGGGGAATTAGAGTTGGGGAATCAGAGGCGGGGAATCAGAGGCAGGGATTCAAACACGGGGAATCAGAGGCGGGGAATCAGAGCTGGGGAATCAGAGGCTGGGAATCAAAGTTGGGGAATCAGAGGCAGGGAATCAGATATGGGGAAACAGGGGCGGGGAATCAGAGGCGGGGAAACAGAGGCAGGGAATCAGATATGGGGAATCAGAGGCGGGGAATTAGAGTTGGGGAATCAGAGGCGGGGAATCAGAGGCGGGGAAACAGAGGCGGGGAATCAAACACGGGGAATCAGAGGTGGGGAATCAGAGGTTGGGAATCAGATGCAGGGAATCAGAGGCGGGGAATCAGAGGCGGGGAATCAGAGGCAGGGAATCAGATGTGCGGAATCAGAGATGGGGAATCAGAGGCAGGGAATCAGAGGCGGGGAATCAGAGGCGGGGAATCAGAGGCCGGGAATCAGATATGGGGAAACAGAGGCGGGGAAACAGAGGCTGGGGATCAGATATGGGGAATCAGAGGTGGGGAATCAGAGGCTTGGAATCAGATGCAGGGAATCAGATGCGGGGAATCAGAGGCGGGGAATCAGAGCTGGGGAATCAGATGCCTGGAATCAAAGTTAGGGAATCAGAGGCAGGGAATCAGATATGGGGAAACAGGGGTGGGGAATCAGAGGCGGGGAAACAGAGGCGGGGAATCAGATATGGGGAATCAGAGGCGGGGAATTAGAGTTGGGGAATCAGAGGCGGGGAATCAGAGGCGGGGAAACAGAGGCGGGGAATCAAACACGGGGAATCAGAGGTGGGGAATCAGAGGTTGGGAATCAGAGGCAGGGAATCAGAGGCGGGGAATCAGAGGCGGGGAATCAGAGGCAGGGAATCAGATGTGCGGAATCGGAGATGGGGAATCAGAGGCAGGGAATCAGAGGCGGGGAATCAGAGGCGGGGAACCAGAGGCCGGGAATCAGATATGGGGAAACAGAGGCGGGGAATCAGAGGCGGGGAAACAGAGGCTGGGAATCAGATATGGGGAATCAGAGGTGGGGAATCAGAGGTTGGGAATCAGAGGCAGGGAATAAGAGGCTTGGAATCAGATGCAGGGAATCAGATGCGGGGAATCAGAGGCGGGGAATCAGAGCTGGGGAATCAGAGGTGGGGAATTAGAGTTGTGGAATCAGAGGCGGGGACTTAGATATTGGGAAACAGAGGTGGGGAATCAGAGGCGGGGAAACAGAAGCGGGGAATCAGATATGGGGAATCAGAGATGGGGAATCAGAGGCAGGGAATCAGATGTGCGGAATCAGAGATGGGGAATCAAAGGCAGGGAATCAAAATCAGTAGCAGGGAATCAGAGGTGGGGAATCAGAGTCCGGGAATCAGAGATGGGGATTCAGAGGCGGGGAATGAGATATGGGGAATCAGAGGCGGGGAATCAGAGGCAGGGAATCAGATATGGGGAAACAGGGGTGGGGAATCAGAGGCGGGGAAACAGAGGCGGGGAATCAGATATGGGGAATCAGAGGCGGGGAATTAGAGTTGGGGAATCAGAGGCGGGGAATCAGAGGCGGGGAAACAGAGGCGGGGAATCAAACACGGGGAATCAGAGGTGGGGAATCAGAGGTTGGGAATCAGAGGCAGGGAATCAGAGGCGGGGAATCAGAGGCGGGGAATCAGAGGCAGGGAATCAGATGTGCGGAATCGGAGATGGGGAATCAGAGGCAGGGAATCAGAGGCGGGGAATCAGAGGCGGGGAACCAGAGGCCGGGAATCAGATATGGGGAAACAGAGGCGGGGAATCAGAGGCGGGGAAACAGAGGCTGGGAATCAGATATGGGGAATCAGAGGTGGGGAATCAGAGGTTGGGAATCAGAGGCAGGGAATAAGAGGCTTGGAATCAGATGCAGGGAATCAGATGCGGGGAATCAGAGGCGGGGAATCAGAGCTGGGGAATCAGAGGTGGGGAATTAGAGTTGTGGAATCAGAGGCGGGGACTTAGATATTGGGAAACAGAGGCGGGGAATCAGAGGCGGGGAAACAGAAGCGGGGAATCAGATATGGGGAATCAGAGATGGGGAATCAGAGGCAGGGAATCAGATGTGCGGAATCAGAGATGGGGAATCAAAGGCAGGGAATCAAAATCAGTAGCAGGGAATCAGAGGTGGGGAATCAGAGTCCGGGAATCAGAGATGGGGATTCAGAGGCGGGGAATGAGATATGGGGAATCAGAGGCGGGGAATCAGAGGCGGGGAAACAGAGGCGGGGAATCAGATATGGGGAATCAGAGGTGGCGAATCAAAGGCGGTGAATCAGAGTTGGGGAATCAGAGGCCGGGAATCAGAGGCAGAGAATCAAACACGGGGAATCAGAGGCGGGGAATCATAGCTGGCGAATCAGAGGCGGGGAATCAGAGGTGGGGAATCAGAGGCGGGGAATCAGATATTGGGAATCAGAGGTGGGGAATCAGAGGCGGGGAAACAGAGGCGGGGAATCAGATATGGGGTATCAGAGGTGGGGAATCAGAGGTTGTGAATCAGAGATGGGGAATCAGAGGCGGGGAATCAGAGGCCGGTAATCAGACTTGGGGAATCAGAGGCGGGGAATCAGAGCTGGGAAATTAGAGGCAGGGAATCAGAGTTGGGGATTCAGAGGCGGGGAATCAGATATGGGGAAACAGAGGCGGGGAATCAGATGCGGGCAAATAGAGGCGGGGATCAGATATGGGGAAACAGAGGCGGGGAATCAGAGGCGGGGAAACAGAGGCGTGGAATCAGATATGGGGAATCAGAGGTGGGGAATCAGAGGTTGGGAATCAGATGCTGGGAATCAGAGGCTGGGAATCAGATGCATGGAATCAGATGCGGTGAATCAGAGGCGGGGAATCAGAGCTGGGGAATCAGAGGTGGGGAATCAAAGTTGGGGAATCAGAGGCGGGGACTTAGATATGGGGAAACAGAGGCGGGGAATCAGAGGCGGGGAAACAGAGGCGGGGAATCAGATATGGGGAATCAGAGGTGGGGAATCAGAGGCAGGGAATTAGATTTGCGGAATCAGAGATGGGGAATCAGAAGCAGGGAATCAGAGGCCGGGAATCAGAGGCCGGAATCAGATGCCGGGAATAAGAGGCCGTGAATCAGAGGTGGGTAATCAGAGTCCGGGAATCAGAGATGGGGAATCAGAGGCGGGGAATGAGATATGGGGAATCAGAGGCGGGGAATCAGAGGCGGGGAAACAGAGGCGAGGAATCAGATATGGGGAATCAGAGGTGGCGAATCAAAGGCGGTGAATCAGAGATGGGGAATCAGAGGCGGGGAATCAGAGGCAGGGGATCAAACACGGGGAATCAGAGGCGGGGAATCAGAGCTGGGGAATCAGAGGCGGGGAATCAGAGTTGGGGAATCAGAGGTGGGGAATCAGAGTTGGGGAATCAGAGGCGGGGACTTAGATATTGGGAAACAGAGGCGGGGAATCAAAGGTGGGGAAACAGAGGCGGGGAATCAGATATGGGGAATCAGAGGTGGGGAATCAGAGGCAGGGAATCAAACACGGGGAATCAGATGCGGGGAATCAGAGCTGGGGAATCAGAGGCGGGGAATCAGAGTTGGGGAATCAGAGGCGGGGAATCAGACGCAGGGAATCAATGTGGGAAATCAGAGGTGGGGAATCAGACGCAGGGAATCAATATGGGAAATCAGAGTTGGGGAATCAGAGGTTGGGAATCAAAGGAAGGGAATCAGAGGCGAGGAATCAGAGCTGGGGAATCAGAGGCGGGGAATCAGAATTGGGGAATCAGAGATGGGGAATCAGAGATGGGGAATCAGAGGCGGGGAATCAGACGCGTGGAATCAGAGGTGGTGAATCAGAGATGTGGAATCAGAGGCGGGGAATCAGAGGCAGGGAATCAGACGCGGGGAATCAGAGGCGGGGAATCATAGCTGGCGAATCAGAGGCGGGGAATGAGATATGGGGAATCAGAGGCGGGGAATCAGATATGGGGAATCAGAGGTGGCGAATCAAAGGCGGTGAATCAGAGATGGGGAATCAGAGGTGGCGAATCAAAGGCGGTGAATCAGAGATGGGGAATCAGAGGCGGGGAATCAGAAGCAGGGGATCAAACACGGGGAATCAGAGGCGGGGAAACAGAGCTGTGGATTCAGAGGCGGGGAATCAGAGTTGGGGAATCAGAGGCGGGGAATCAGAGCTGGGGAATCAGAGGTGGGGAATCAGAGTCGGGGAATCAGAGGCAGGGAGTCGGATGTGCGGAATCAGAGATGGGGAATCAGAGGTGGGGAATCAGAGGCGGTGAATCTGAGATGGGGAATCAGAGGCGGGGAATCAGAGGCAGGTTATCAGACACGGGGATTCAGAGGCTGGGAATCAGACGGGGGGAATCAAAGGCGGGGAATGAAGCTGGGGAATCAGAGGCAGGGAAGCAGAGTTGGGGAATCAGAGGCGGGGAATCAGAGTTGGGGAATCAGAGGCGGGGAATCAGAGCTGCGGAATCAGAGGTGGGGATCAGAGTCGGGGAATCAGAGGCAGGGGATCAAACACGGGGAATCAGAGGCGGGGAATCAGAGCTGGGGAATCAGAGGCGTGGAATCAGAGTTGGGGAATCAGAGGCGGGGAATCAGAGCTGCGGAATCAGAGGTGGGGATCAGAGTCGTGGAATCAGAGGCAGGGAATCAGATGTGCGGAATCAGAGATGGGGAATCAGAGGTGGGGAATCAGAGGCTGTGAATCAGAGATGGGGAATCAGAGGCGGGGAATCAGAGGCAAGAAATCAGACACGGGGTTTCAGAGGCTGGGAATCAGACGGGGGAATCAAAGGCGGGGAATCAGAGCTGGGGAATCAGAGGCAGGGAATCAGAGTTGGGGATTCAGAGGCGGGGAATCAGATATGGGGAAACAGAGGCGGGGAATCAGAGTCGGGCAAACAGAGGCGGGGAATTAGATATGGGGAATCAGAGGTGGGGAATCAGAGGTGGTGAATCAGAGATGGGGAATCACAGGCGGGGAATCAGAGGCAGGGAATAGAACGCGGGGAATCAGAGGCAGGGAATCAGAGTTGGGGCATCAGAGGTTGGGAATTAGATATGGGGAAACAGAGGCGGGGAATCAGAGGCGGGGAAACAGAGGCGGGAAATCAGATATGGGGAATCAGAGGTGGGGAATCAGAGGCAGGGAATCAGATGTGCGGAATCAGAGATGGGGAATCAGAGGCAGGGATTCAGAATCAGAAGCGGGGAATCAGAGGCCGGGAAACAGAGGTGGGGAATCAGATATGGGGAATCAGAGGTGGGGAATCAGAGGCCGGAATCAGATGCCGGGAATAAGAGGCCGGGAATCAGAGGTGGGGAATCAGAGTCCGGGAATCAGAGATGGGGAATCAGAGGCGGGGAATGAGATATGGGGAATCAGAGGCGGGGAATCAGAGGCGGGGAAACAGAGGCGAGGAATCAGATATGGGGAATCAGAGGTGGCGAATCAAAGGCGATGAATCAGAGATGGGGAATCAGAGGCGTGGAATCAGAGGCAGGGAATCAAACACGGGGAATCAGAGGCGGGGAATCAGAGCTGGGGAATCAGAGGCGGGGAATCAGAGTTGGGGAATCAGAGGCGGGGAATCAGAGCTGGGGAATCAGAGGTGGGGATCAGAGTCGGGGAATCAGAGGCAGGGAATCAGATGTGCGGAATCAGAGATGGGGAATCAGAGGTGGGGAATCAGAGGCTGTGAATCAGAGATGGGGAATCAGAGGCGGGGAATCAGAGGCAAGAAATCAGACACGGGGTTTCAGATGCTGGGAATCAGACGGGGGAATCAAAGGCGGGGAATCAGAGCTGGGGAATCAGAGGAAGGGAATCAGAGTTGGGGATTCAGAGGCGGGGAATCAGATATGGGGAAACAGAGGCGGGGAATCAGAGGTGGGCAAACAGAGGCGGGGAATTAGATATGGGGAATCAGAGGTGGGGAATCAGAGGCGGGCAAACAGAGGCGGGGAATTAGATATGGGGAATCAGTGGTGGGGAATCAGAGGTGGTTTATCAGAGATGGGGAATCACAGGCGGGGAATCAGAGGCAGGGAATAGAACGCGGGGAATCAGAGGCAGGGAATCAGAGCTGGGGAATCAGAGGCGGGAATCATAGTTGGGAATCAGAGGCGGGGAATCAGATATGGGGAAACAGAGGCGGGGAATCAGGGGCGGGGAAACAGAGGCGGGGAATCAGATATGGGGAATCGGATGCGGGGAATCAGAGGCGGGGAATCAGATATGGGGAATCAGAGGTGGGGAATCAGAGGCAGGTAATCAGATGTGCTGAATCAGAGATGGGGAATCAGAGGCAGGGAATCAGAATCAGAAGCGTGGAGTCAGAGGCTGGGAATCAGAGGCCTGGAATCAGATGCTGGGAATAAGAGGCCGGGAATCAGAGGTGGGGAATCAGAGTCCGGGAATCAGAGATGGGGATTCAGAGGCGGGGAATGAGATATGGAGAATCAGAGGCGGGGAATCAGAGGCGGGAAAACAGAGGTGGGGAATCAGATATGGGGAATCAGAGGTGGCGAATCAAAGGTGGTGAATCAGAGATGGGGAATCAGAGGCGGGGAATCAGAGGCAGGGAATCAAACACGGGGAATCAGAGGCGGGGAATCAGAGCTGGGGAATCAGAGGCTGGGAATCAGAATTGGGGAATCAGAGATGGGGAATCAGAGATGGGGAATCAGAGGCCGGGAATCAGAGGCAGGGAATCAAACACGGGGAATCAGAGGAGGGGAATCAGAATTGGGGAATCAGAGATGGGGAATCAGAGATGGGGAATCAGAGGCAGGGAATCAGACGCGGGGAATCAGAGGTGGTGAATCAGAGATGTGGAATCAGAGGCGGGGAATCAGAGGCAGGGAATCAGACGCGGGGAATAAGAGGCGGGGAATCATAGCTGGCGAATCAGAGGCGGGGAATCAGAGGTGGGGAATCAGAGGCGGGGAATCAGATATTGGGAATCAGAGGTGCGGAATCAGAGGCGGGGAAACAGAGGCGGGGAATCAGATATGGGGTATCAGAGGTGGGGAATCAGAGGTTGTGAATCAGAGATGGGGAATCAGAGGCGGGGAATCAGAGGCCGGTAATCAGACGCGGGGAATCAGAGGCGGGGAATCAGAGCTGGGAAATTAGAGGCAGGGAATCAGAGTTGGGGATTCAGAGGCGGGGAATCAGATATGGGGAAACAGAGGCGGGGAATCAGAGGCGGGCAAATAGAGGCGGGGTTCAGATATGGGGAATCAGAGGTGGGGAATCAGAGGCAGGGAATTAGATTTGCGGAATCAGAGATGGGGAATCAGAAGCAGGGAATCAGAGGCCGGGAATCAGAGGCCGGAATCAGATGCCGGGAATAAGAGGCCGGGAATCAGAGGTGGGGAATCAGAGTCCGGGAATCAGAGATGGGGAATCAGAGGCGGGGAATGAGATATGGGGAATCAGAGGAGGGGAATCAGAGGCGGGGAAACAGAGGCGAGGAATCAGATATGGGGAATCAGAGGTGGCGAATCAAAGGCGTTGAATCAGAGATGGGGAATCAGAGGCGGGGAATCAGAGGCAGGGAATCAAACACGGGGAATCAGAGGCGGGGAATCAGAGCTGGGGAATCAGAGGCGGGGAATCAGAGTTGGGGAATCAGAGGCGGGGAATCAGAGCTGGGGAATCAGAGGTGGGGATCAGAGTCGGGGAATCAGAGGCAGGGAATCAGATGTGCGGAATCAGAGATGGGGAATCAGAGGTGGGGAATCAGCGGCTGTGAATCAGAGATGGGGAATCAGAGGCGGGGAATCAGAGGCAGGAAATCAGACACGGGGACTCAGAGGCTGGGAATCAGACGGGGGGAATCAAAGGCGGGGAATCAGAGCTGGGGAATCAGAGGCGGGGAATCAGAGTTGGGGAATCAGAGGCGGGGAATCAGATATGGGGAAACAGAGGAGGGGAATCAGAGGCGGGGAAACAGAGGCGGGGAATCTGATATGGGGAATCAGAGGTGGCGAATGAAAGGCGGTGAATCAGAGATGGGGAATCAGAGGCGGGGAATCAGAGGCAGTGAATCAAACACGGGGAATCATAGGTGGGGAATCAGAGCTGGGGAATCAGAGGCGGGGAATCAGAGTTGGGGAATCAGAGGCGGGGAATCAGAGGCGGGGAAACAGACGCTGGGAATCAGATATGGGGAATCAGAGGTGGGGAATCAGAGGTTGGGAATCAGAGGCAGGGAATCAGAGGCTTGGAATCAGATGCAGGGAATCAGATGCGGGGAATCAGAGGTGGGGAATCAGAGCTGGGGAATCAGAGGTGGGGAATCAGAGTTGGGGAATCAGAGGCGGGGACTTAGATATTGGGAAACAGAGGCAGGGAATCAGAGGCGGGGAATCAGATATGGGGAATCAGAGATGGGGAATCAGAGGCAGGGAATCAGATGTGCGGAATCAGAGATGGGGAATCAAAGGCAGGGAATCAGAATCAGAAGCAGGGAATCAGAGGCCGGGAATCAGAGGCCGGAATCAGATGCCGGGAATAAGAGGCCGGAAATCAGAGGTGGGGAATCAGAGTCCGGGAATCAGAGATGGGGATTCAGAGGCGGGGAATGAGATATGGGGAATCAGAGGCGGGGAATCAGAGGCGGGGAAACAGAGGCGGGGAATCAGATATGGCGAATCAGAGGTGGCGAATCAAAGGCGGTGAATCAGAGATGGGGAATCAGAGGCCGGGAATCAGAGGCAGGGAATCAAACACGGGGAATCAGAGGAGGGGAATCAGAATTGGGGAATCAGAGATGGGGAATCAGAGATGGGGAATCAGAGGCAGGGAATCAGACGCGGGGAATCAGAGGTGGTGAATCAGAGATGTGGAATCAGAGGCGGGGAATCAGAGGCAGGGAATCAGACGCGGGGAATAAGAGGCGGGGAATCATAGCTGGCGAATCAGAGGCGGGGAATCAGAGGTGGGGAATCAGAGGCGGGGAATCAGATATTGGGAATCAGAGGTGGGGAATCAGAGGCGGGGAAACAGAGGCGGGGAATCAGATATGGGGTATCAGAGGTGGGGAATCAGAGGTTGTGAATCAGAGATGGGGAATCAGAGGCGGGGAATCAGAGGCCGGTAATCAGACGCGGGGAATCAGAGGCGGGGAATCAGAGCTGGGAAATTAGAGGCAGGGAATCAGAGTTGGGGATTCAGAGGCGGGGAATCAGATATGGGGAAACAGAGGCGGGGAATCAGAGGCGGGCAAATAGAGGCGGGGTTCAGATATGGGGAATCAGAGGTGGGGAATCAGAGGCAGGGAATTAGATTTGCGGAATCAGAGATGGGGAATCAGAAGCAGGGAATCAGAGGCCGGGAATCAGAGGCCGGAATCAGATGCCGGGAATAAGAGGCCGGGAATCAGAGGTGGGGAATCAGAGTCCGGGAATCAGAGATGGGGAATCAGAGGCGGGGAATGAGATATGGGGAATCAGAGGAGGGGAATCAGAGGCGGGGAAACAGAGGCGAGGAATCAGATATGGGGAATCAGAGGTGGCGAATCAAAGGCGTTGAATCAGAGATGGGGAATCAGAGGCGGGGAATCAGAGGCAGGGAATCAAACACGGGGAATCAGAGGCGGGGAATCAGAGCTGGGGAATCAGAGGCGGGGAATCAGAGTTGGGGAATCAGAGGCGGGGAATCAGAGCTGGGGAATCAGAGGTGGGGATCAGAGTCGGGGAATCAGAGGCAGGGAATCAGATGTGCGGAATCAGAGATGGGGAATCAGAGGTGGGGAATCAGCGGCTGTGAATCAGAGATGGGGAATCAGAGGCGGGGAATCAGAGGCAGGAAATCAGACACGGGGACTCAGAGGCTGGGAATCAGACGGGGGGAATCAAAGGCGGGGAATCAGAGCTGGGGAATCAGAGGCGGGGAATCAGAGTTGGGGAATCAGAGGCGGGGAATCAGATATGGGGAAACAGAGGAGGGGAATCAGAGGCGGGGAAACAGAGGCGGGGAATCTGATATGGGGAATCAGAGGTGGCGAATGAAAGGCGGTGAATCAGAGATGGGGAATCAGAGGCGGGGAATCAGAGGCAGTGAATCAAACACGGGGAATCATAGGTGGGGAATCAGAGCTGGGGAATCAGAGGCGGGGAATCAGAGTTGGGGAATCAGAGGCGGGGAATCAGATATGGGGAAACAGAGGCTGGGAATCAGAGGCAGGGAAACAGAGGTGGGGAATCATATATGGGGAATCAGAGGTGGGGAATCAGAGGTTGCGAAACAGAGGCAGGGAATCAGAGCTGGGGAATCAGAGGCGGGGAATCAGAGCTGGGGAATCAGAGGCAGGGAATCAGAGTTGGGGATTCAGAGGCGGGGAATCAGAGCTGGGGAATCAGAGGCGGGGAATCAGAGGCGGGGAAATAGATATGGGGAAACAGAGGCGGGGAATTAGAGGCGGGGAACAGAGGCGGGGAATCAGATATGGGGAATCAGAGGTGGGGAATCAGAGGCAGGGAATCAGATGTGCGGAATCAGAGATGGGGAATCAGAGGCAGGGATCAGAATCAGAAGCGGGGAATCAGAGGCCGGGATCAGAGGCCGGGAATCAGATGCCGGGAATAAGAGGCAAGGAATCAGAGTCCGGGAATCAGAGATGGGGAATCAGAGGCGGGGAATGAAATATGGGGAATCAGAGGCGGGGTATCAGAGGCGGGGAAACAGAGGCGGGGAATCTGATATGGGGAATCAGGGTGGCGAATGAAAGGCGGTGAATCAGAGATGGTGAATCAGAGGCGGGGAATCAGAGGCAGGGAATCAAACACGGGGAATCAGAGGCGGGGAATCAGAGCTGGGGAATCAGAGGCGGGGAATCAGAGTTGGGGAATCAGAGGCGGGGAATCAGATATGGGGAAACAGAGGCGGGGAATCAGATATGGGGAATCAGAGGTGGGGAATCAGAGGATGGGAAACAGAGGCAGGGAATCAGAGGCGGGGAGTCAGAGGCGGGGAATCAGAGGCAGGGAATCAGATGTGCCGAATCAGAGATGGGGAATCAGAGGCAGCGAATCAGAGGCGGGGAATCAGAGGCGGGGAATCAGAGGCCGGGAATCAGAGGCCGGGAATCAGAGGCCGGGAATCAGAGGCCGGCAATCAGAGGCCGGGAATCAGAGATGGGGATTCAGAGGCGGGGAATCAAACACGGGGAATCAGAGCTGGGGAATCAGAGGCAGGGAATCAGAGGCGGGGAATCAGAGGAAGGGAATCAGATGTGGGGAATCAGAGGCGGGGAATCAGAGCTGGGGAATCAGAGGCGGGGAATCAGAGTTTGGGAATCAGAGGCGTGGAATTAGATATGTGGAAACAGAGGCGGGGAATCAGAGGCGGGGAAACAGAGCTGGGGAATCAGAGGTGGGGAAATCAGAGTTGGGGAATCGGAGGCGGGGAATCAGATATGGGGAATCAGAGGCGGGGAATTAGAGGCACGGAAAGAGAGGCGGGGAATCAGATATGGGGAATCAGAGGTGGGGAATCAGGGGTGGGGTATCAGAGGCTGGGTATCAGACACGGGGATTCAGAGGCGGGGAATCAGAGGCAGGGAATCAGATGTGCGGAATCAGAGATGGGGAATCAGAAGCAGGGAATCAGATGTGCGGAATCAGAGATGGGGAATCAAAGGCAGGGAATCAGAATCAGAAGCAGGGAATCACAGGCCGGGAATCAGAGGCCGGAATCAGATGCCGGGAATAAGAGGCCGGAAATCAGAGGTGGGGATTCAGAGTCCGGGAATCAGAGATGGGGAATCAGAGGCGGGGAATCAGAGGCAGTGAATCAAACACGGGGAATCATAGGTGGGGAATCAGAGCTGGGGAATCAGAGGCGGGGAATCAGAGTTGGGGAATCAGAGGCGGGGAATCAGAGGCGGGGAAACAGACGCTGGGAATCAGATATGGGGAATCAGAGGTGGGGAATCAGAGGTTGGGAATCAGAGGCAGGGAATCAGAGGCTTGGAATCAGATGCAGGGAATCAGATGCGGGGAATCAGAGGCGGGGAATCAGAGCTGGGGAATCAGAGGTGGGGAATCAGAGTTGGGGAATCAGAGGCGGGGACTTAGATATTGGGAAACAGAGGCAGGGAATCAGAGGCGGGGAATCAGATATGGGGAATCAGAGATGGGGAATCAGAGGCAGGGAATCAGATGTGCGGAATCAGAGATGGGGAATCAAAGGCAGGGAATCAGAATCAGAAGCAGGGAATCAGAGGCCGGGAATCAGAGGCCGGAATCAGATGCCGGGAATAAGAGGCCGGAAATCAGAGGTGGGGAATCAGAGTCCGGGAATCAGAGATGGGGATTCAGAGGCGGGGAATGAGATATGGGGAATCAGAGGCGGGGAATCAGAGGCGGGGAAACAGAGGCGGGGAATCAGATATGGCGAATCAGAGGTGGCGAATCAAAGGCGGTGAATCAGAGATGGGGAATCAGAGGCCGGGAATCAGAGGCAGGGAATCAAACACGGGGAATCAGAGGAGGGGAATCAGAATTGGGGAATCAGAGATGGGGAATCAGAGATGGGGAATCAGAGGCAGGGAATCAGACGCGGGGAATCAGAGGTGGTGAATCAGAGATGTGGAATCAGAGGCGGGGAATCAGAGGCAGGGAATCAGACGCGGGGAATAAGAGGCGGGGAATCATAGCTGGCGAATCAGAGGCGGGGAATCAGAGGTGGGGAATCAGAGGCGGGGAATCAGATATTGGGAATCAGAGGTGGGGAATCAGAGGCGGGGAAACAGAGGCGGGGAATCAGATATGGGGTATCAGAGGTGGGGAATCAGAGGTTGTGAATCAGAGATGGGGAATCAGAGGCGGGGAATCAGAGGCCGGTAATCAGACGCGGGGAATCAGAGGCGGGGAATCAGAGCTGGGAAATTAGAGGCAGGGAATCAGAGTTGGGGATTCAGAGGCGGGGAATCAGATATGGGGAAACAGAGGCGGGGAATCAGAGGCGGGCAAATAGAGGCGGGGTTCAGATATGGGGAATCAGAGGTGGGGAATCAGAGGCAGGGAATTAGATTTGCGGAATCAGAGATGGGGAATCAGAAGCAGGGAATCAGAGGCCGGGAATCAGAGGCCGGAATCAGATGCCGGGAATAAGAGGCCGGGAATCAGAGGTGGGGAATCAGAGTCCGGGAATCAGAGATGGGGAATCAGAGGCGGGGAATGAGATATGGGGAATCAGAGGAGGGGAATCAGAGGCGGGGAAACAGAGGCGAGGAATCAGATATGGGGAATCAGAGGTGGCGAATCAAAGGCGTTGAATCAGAGATGGGGAATCAGAGGCGGGGAATCAGAGGCAGGGAATCAAACACGGGGAATCAGAGGCGGGGAATCAGAGCTGGGGAATCAGAGGCGGGGAATCAGAGTTGGGGAATCAGAGGCGGGGAATCAGAGCTGGGGAATCAGAGGTGGGGATCAGAGTCGGGGAATCAGAGGCAGGGAATCAGATGTGCGGAATCAGAGATGGGGAATCAGAGGTGGGGAATCAGCGGCTGTGAATCAGAGATGGGGAATCAGAGGCGGGGAATCAGAGGCAGGAAATCAGACACGGGGACTCAGAGGCTGGGAATCAGACGGGGGGAATCAAAGGCGGGGAATCAGAGCTGGGGAATCAGAGGCGGGGAATCAGAGTTGGGGAATCAGAGGCGGGGAATCAGATATGGGGAAACAGAGGAGGGGAATCAGAGGCGGGGAAACAGAGGCGGGGAATCTGATATGGGGAATCAGAGGTGGCGAATGAAAGGCGGTGAATCAGAGATGGGGAATCAGAGGCGGGGAATCAGAGGCAGTGAATCAAACACGGGGAATCATAGGTGGGGAATCAGAGCTGGGGAATCAGAGGCGGGGAATCAGAGTTGGGGAATCAGAGGCGGGGAATCAGATATGGGGAAACAGAGGCTGGGAATCAGAGGCAGGGAAACAGAGGTGGGGAATCATATATGGGGAATCAGAGGTGGGGAATCAGAGGTTGCGAAACAGAGGCAGGGAATCAGAGCTGGGGAATCAGAGGCGGGGAATCAGAGCTGGGGAATCAGAGGCAGGGAATCAGAGTTGGGGATTCAGAGGCGGGGAATCAGAGCTGGGGAATCAGAGGCGGGGAATCAGAGGCGGGGAAATAGATATGGGGAAACAGAGGCGGGGAATTAGAGGCGGGGAACAGAGGCGGGGAATCAGATATGGGGAATCAGAGGTGGGGAATCAGAGGCAGGGAATCAGATGTGCGGAATCAGAGATGGGGAATCAGAGGCAGGGATCAGAATCAGAAGCGGGGAATCAGAGGCCGGGATCAGAGGCCGGGAATCAGATGCCGGGAATAAGAGGCAAGGAATCAGAGTCCGGGAATCAGAGATGGGGAATCAGAGGCGGGGAATGAAATATGGGGAATCAGAGGCGGGGTATCAGAGGCGGGGAAACAGAGGCGGGGAATCTGATATGGGGAATCAGGGTGGCGAATGAAAGGCGGTGAATCAGAGATGGTGAATCAGAGGCGGGGAATCAGAGGCAGGGAATCAAACACGGGGAATCAGAGGCGGGGAATCAGAGCTGGGGAATCAGAGGCGGGGAATCAGAGTTGGGGAATCAGAGGCGGGGAATCAGATATGGGGAAACAGAGGCGGGGAATCAGATATGGGGAATCAGAGGTGGGGAATCAGAGGATGGGAAACAGAGGCAGGGAATCAGAGGCGGGGAGTCAGAGGCGGGGAATCAGAGGCAGGGAATCAGATGTGCCGAATCAGAGATGGGGAATCAGAGGCAGCGAATCAGAGGCGGGGAATCAGAGGCGGGGAATCAGAGGCCGGGAATCAGAGGCCGGGAATCAGAGGCCGGGAATCAGAGGCCGGCAATCAGAGGCCGGGAATCAGAGATGGGGATTCAGAGGCGGGGAATCAAACACGGGGAATCAGAGCTGGGGAATCAGAGGCAGGGAATCAGAGGCGGGGAATCAGAGGAAGGGAATCAGATGTGGGGAATCAGAGGCGGGGAATCAGAGCTGGGGAATCAGAGGCGGGGAATCAGAGTTTGGGAATCAGAGGCGTGGAATTAGATATGTGGAAACAGAGGCGGGGAATCAGAGGCGGGGAAACAGAGCTGGGGAATCAGAGGTGGGGAAATCAGAGTTGGGGAATCGGAGGCGGGGAATCAGATATGGGGAATCAGAGGCGGGGAATTAGAGGCACGGAAAGAGAGGCGGGGAATCAGATATGGGGAATCAGAGGTGGGGAATCAGGGGTGGGGTATCAGAGGCTGGGTATCAGACACGGGGATTCAGAGGCGGGGAATCAGAGGCAGGGAATCAGATGTGCGGAATCAGAGATGGGGAATCAGAAGCAGGGAATCAGATGTGCGGAATCAGAGATGGGGAATCAAAGGCAGGGAATCAGAATCAGAAGCAGGGAATCACAGGCCGGGAATCAGAGGCCGGAATCAGATGCCGGGAATAAGAGGCCGGAAATCAGAGGTGGGGATTCAGAGTCCGGGAATCAGAGATGGGGATTCAGAGGCGGGGAATGAGATATGGGGAATCAGAGGCGGGGAATCAGAAGCGGGGAAACAGAGGCGGGGAATCAGATATGGCGAATCAGAGGTGGCGAATCAAAGGCGGTGAATCAGAGATGGGGAATCAGAGGCCGGGAATCAGAGGCAGGGAATCAAACACGGGGAATCAGAGGAGGGGAATCAGAATTGGGGAATCAGAGATGGGGAATCAGAAATGGGGAATCAGAGGCAGGGAATCAGACGCGGGGAATCAGAGGTGGTGAATCAGAGATGTGGAATCAGAGGCGGGGAATCAGAGGCAGGGAATCAGACGCGGGGAATATGAGGCGGGGAATCATAGCTGGCGAATCAGAGGCGGGGAATCAGAGGTGGGGAATCAGAAGCGGGGAATCAGATATTGGGAATCAGAGGTGGGGAATCAGAGGCGGGGAAACAGAGGCGGGGAATCAGATATGGGGTATCAGAGGTGGGGAATCAGAGGTTGTGAATCAGAGATGGGGAATCAGAGGCGGGGAATCAGAGGCCGGTAATCAGACGCGGGGAATCAGAGGCGGGGAATCAGAGCTGGGAAATTAGAGGCAGGGAATCAGAGTTGGGGATTCAGAGGCGGGGAATCAGATATGGGGAAACAGAGGCGATGAATCAGAGGCGGGCAAATAGAGGCGGGGTTCAGATATGGGGAAACAGAGGCGGGGAATCAGAGGCGGGGAAACAGAGGCGGGGATTCAGAATCAGAAGCGGGGAATCAGAGGCCGGGAAACAGAGGTGGGGAATCAGATATGGGGAATCAGAGGTGGGGAATCAGAGGCCGGAATCAGATGCCGGGAATAAGAGGCCGGGAATCAGAGGTGGGGAATCAGAGTCCGGGAATCAGAGATGGGGAATCAGAGGCGGGGAATGAGATATGGGGAATCAGAGGCGGGGAATCAGAGGCGGGGAAACAGAGGCGAGGAATCAGATATGGGGAAGCAGAGGTGGCGAATCAAAGGCGATGAATCAGAGATGGGGAATCAGAGGCGTGGAATCAGAGGCAGGGAATCAAACACGGGGAATCAGAGGCGGGGAATCAGAGCTGTGGAATCAGAGGCGGGGAATCAGAGTTGGGGAATCAGAGGCGGGGAATCAGAGCTGGGGAATCAGAGGTGGGGATCAGAGTCGGGGAATCAGAGGCAGGGAATCAGATGTGCGGAATCAGAGATGGGGAATCAGAGGTGGGGAATCAGAGGCTGTGAATCAGAGATGGGGAATCAGAGGCGGGGAATCAGAGGCAAGAAATCAGACACGGGGTTTCAGAGGCTGGGAATCAGACGGGGGAATCAAAGGCGGGGAATCAGAGCTGGGGAATCAGAGGCAGGGAATCAGAGTTGGGGATTCAGAGGCGGGGAATCAGATATGGGGAAACAGAGGCGGGGAATCAGAGGTGGGCAAACAGAGGCGGGGAATTAGATATGGGGAATCAGAGGTGGGGAATCAGAGGCGGGCAAACAGAGGCGGGGAATTAGATATGGGGAATCAGTGGTGGGGAATCAGAGGTGGTTTATCAGAGATGGGGAATCAAAGGCGGGGAATCAGAGGCAGGGAATAGAACGCGGGGAATCAGAGGCAGGAAATCAGAGCTGGGGAATCAGAGGCGGGGAATCATAGTTGGGAATCAGAGGCGGGGAATCAGATATTGGGAAACAGAGGCGGGGAAACAGGGGCGGGGAAACAGAGGCGGGGAATCAGATATGGGGAATCGGATGCGGGGAATCAGAGGCGGGGAATCAGATATGGGGAATCAGAGGTGGGGAATCAGAGGCAGGTAATCAGATGTGCGGAATCAGAGATGGGGAATCAGAGGCAGGGAATTAGAATCAGAGGCGGGGAGTCAGAGGCCGGGAATCAGAGGCCTGGAATCAGATGCTGGGAATAAGAGGCCGGGAATCAGAGGTGGGGAATCAGAGTCCGGGAATCTGAGATGGGGATTCAGAGGCGGGGAATGAGATATGGAGAATCAGAGGCGGGGAATCAGAGGCGGGAAAACAGAGGTGGGGAATCAGATATGGGGAATCAGAGGTGGCGAATCAAAGGTGGTGAATCAGAGATGGGGAATCAGAGGCGGGGAATCAGAGGCAGGGAATCAAACACGGGGAATCAGAGGCGGGGAATCAGAGCTGGGGAATCAGAGGCTGGGAATCAAAGTTGGGGAATCAGAGGCAGGGAATCAGATATGGGGAAACAGAGGCGGGGAATCAGAGGCGGGGATACAGAGGCGGGGAATCAGATATGGGGAATCAGAGGCGGGGAATTAGAGTTGGGGAATCAGAGGCGGGGCATCAGAGGCGGGGAAACAGAGGCGGGGAATCAAACACGGGGAATCAGAGGTGGGGAATCAGAGGTTGGGAATCAGAGGCAGGGAATCAGAGGCGGGGAATCAGAGGCGGGGAATCAGAGGCAGGGAATCAGATGTGCGGAATCGGAGATAGGGAATCAGAGGCGGGGAATCAGAGGCGGGGAATCAGAGGCCGGGAATCAGATATGGGGAAACAGAGGCGGGGAATCAGAGGCGGGGAAACAGAGGCTGGGAATCAGATATGGGGAATCAGAGGTGGGGAATCAGAGGTTGGGAATCAGAGGCAGGGAATCAGAGGCTTGGAATCAGATGCAGGGAATCAGATGCGTGGAATCAGAGGCGGGGAATCAGAGCTGGGGAATCAGAGGTGGGGAATCAGAGTTGGGGAATCAGAGGCGGGGACTTAGATATTGGGAAACAGAGGCAGGGAATCAGAGGCGGGGAATCAGATATGGGGAATCAGAGATGGGGAATCAGAGGCAGGGAATCAGATGTGCGGAATCAGAGATGGGGAATCAAAGGCAGGGAATCAGAATCAGAAGCAGGGAATCAGAGGCCGGGAATCAGAGGCCGGAATCAGATGCCGGGAATAAGAGGCCGGAAATCAGAGTCCGGGAATCAGAGATGGGGATTCAGAGGCGGGGAATGAGATATGGGGAATCAGAGGCGGGGAATCAGAGGCGGGGAAACAGAGGCGGGGAATCAGATATGGCGAATCAGAGGTGGCGAATCAAAGGCGGTGAATCAGAGATGGGGAATCAGAGGCCGGGAATCAGAGGCAGGGAATCAAACATGGGGAATCAGAGGAGGGGAATCAGAATTGGGGAATCAGAGATGGGGAATCAGAGATGGGGAATCAGAGGCAGGGAATCAGACGCGGGGAATCAGAGGTGGTGAATCAGAGATGTGGAATCAGAGGCGGGGATTCAGAGGCAGGGAATCAGACGCGGGGAATAAGAGGCGGGGAATCATAGCTGGCGAATCAGAGGCGGGGAATCAGAGGTGGGGAATCAGAGGTGGGGAATCAGATATTGGGAATCAGAGGTGGGGAATCAGAGGCGGGGAAACAGAGGCGGGGAATCAGATATGGGGTATCAGAGGTGGGGAATCAGAGGTTGTGAATCAGAGGCGGGGAATCAGAGCTGGGAAATTAGAGGCAGGGAATCAGAGTTGGGGATTCAGAGGCGGGGAATCAGATATGGGGAAACAGAGGCGGGGAATCAGAGGCGGGCAAATAGAGGCGGGGTTCAGATATGGGGAATCAGAGGTGGGGAATCAGAGGCAGGGAATTAGATTTGCGGAATCAGAAATGGGGAATCAGAAGCAGGGAATCAGAGGCCGGGAATCAGAGGCCGGAATCAGATGCCGGGAATAAGAGGCCGGGAATCAGAGGTGGGGAATCAGAGTCCGGGAATCAGAGATGGGGAATCAGAGGCGGGGAATGAGATATGGGGAATCAGAGGAGGGGAATCAGAGGCGGGGAAACAGAGGCGAGGAATCAGATATGGGGAATCAGAGGTGGCGAATCAAAGGCGTTGAATCAGAGATGGGGAATCAGAGGCGGGGAATCAGAGGCAGGGAATCAAACACGGGGAATCAGAGGCGGGGTATCAGAGCTGGGGAATCAGAGGCGGGGAATCAGAGTTGGGGAATCAGAGGCGGGGAATCAGAGCTGGGGAATCAGAGGTGGGGATCAGAGTCGGGGAATCAGAGGCAGGGAATCAGATGTGCGGAATCAGAGATGGGGAATCAGAGGTGGGGAATCAGCGGCTGTGAATCAGAGATGGGGAATCAGAGGCGGGGAATCAGAGGCAGGAAATCAGACACGGGGACTCAGAGGCTGGGAATCAGACGGGGGGAATCAAAGGCGGGGAATCAGAGCTGGGGAATCAGAGGCGGGGAATCAGAGTTGGGGAATCAGAGGCGGGGAATCAGATATGGGGAAACAGAGGAGGGGAATCAGAGGCGGGGAAACAGAGGCGGGGAATGTGATATGGGGAATCAGAGGTGGCGAATGAAAGGCGGTGAATCAGAGATGGGGAATCAGAGGCGGGGAATCAGAGGCAGTGAATCAAACACGGGGAATCATAGGTGGGGAATCAGAGCTGGGGAATCAGAGGCGGGGAATCAGAGTTGGGGAATCAGAGGCGGGGAATCAGATATGGGGAAACAGAGGCTGGGAATCAGAGGCAGGGAAACAGAGGTGGGGAATCATATATGGGGAATCAGAGGTGGGGAATCAGAGGTTGCGAAACAGAGGCAGGGAATCAGAGCTGGGGAATCAGAGGCGGGGAATCAGAGCTGGGGAATCAGAGGCAGGGAATCAGAGTTGGGGATTCAGAGGCGGGGAATCAGAGCTGGGGAATCAGAGGCGGGGAATCAGAGGCGGGGAAATAGATATGGGGAAACAGAGGCGGGGAATTAGAGGCGGGGAACAGAGGCGGGGAATCAGATATGGGGAATCAGAGGTGGGGAATCAGAGGCAGGGAATCAGATGTGCGGAATCAGAGATGGGGAATCAGAGGCAGGGATCAGAATCAGAAGCTGGGAATCAGAGGCCGGGATCAGAGGCCGGGAATCAGATGCCGGGAATAAGAGGCAAGGAATCAGAGTCCGGGAATCAGAGATGGGGAATCAGAGGCGGGGAATGAAATATGGGGAATCAGAGGCGGGGTATCAGAGGCGGGGAAACAGAGGCGGGGAATCTGATATGGGGAATCAGGGTGGCGAATGAAAGGCGGTGAATCAGAGATGGTGAATCAGAGGCGGGGAATCAGAGGCAGGGAATCAAACACGGGGAATCAGAGGCGGGGAATCAGAGCTGGGGAATCAGAGGCGGGGAATCAGAGTTGGGGAATCAGAGGCGGGGAATCAGATATGGGGAAACAGAGGCGGGGAATCAGATATGGGGAATCAGAGGTGGGGAATCAGAGGATGGGAAACAGAGGCAGGGAATCAGAGGCGGGGAGTCAGAGGCGGGGAATCAGAGGCAGGGAATCAGATGTGCAGAATCAGAGATGGGGAATCAGAGGCAGCGAATCAGAGGCGGGGAATCAGAGGCGTGGAATCAGAGGCCGGGAATCAGAGGCCGGGAATCAGAGGCCGGGAATCAGAGGCCGGCAATCAGAGGCCGGGAATCAGAGATGGGGATTCAGAGGCGGGGAATCAAACACGGGGAATCAGAGCTGGGGAATCAGAGGCAGGGAATCAGAGGCGGGGAATCAGAGGAAGGGAATCAGATGTGGGGAATCAGAGGCGGGGAATCAGAGCTGGGGAATCAGAGGCGGGGAATCAGAGTTTGGGAATCAGAGGCGTGGAATTAGATATGGGGAAACAGAGGCGGGGAATCAGAGGCGAGGAAACAGAGCTGGGGAATCAGAGGTGGGGAAATCAGAGTTGGGGAATCGGAGGCGGGGAATCAGATATGGAGAATCAGAGGCGGGGAATTAGAGGCACGGAAAGAGAGGCGGGGAATCAGATATGGGGAATCAGAGGTGGGGAATCAGGGGTGGGGTATCAGAGGCTGGGTATCAGACACGGGGATTCAGAGGCGGGGAATCAGAGGCAGGGAATCAGATGTGCGGAATCAGAGATGGGGAATCAGAAGCAGGGAATCAGATGTGCGGAATCAGAGATGGGGAATCAAAGGCAGGGAATCAGAATCAGAAGCAGGGAATCACAGGCCGGGAATCAGAGGCCGGAATCAGATGCCGGGAATAAGAGGCCGGAAATCAGAGGTGGGGATTCAGAGTCCGGGATTCAGAGATGGGGATCAGAGGCGGGGAATGAGATATGGGGAATCAGAGGCGGGGAATCAGAAGCGGGGAAACAGAGGCGGGGAATCAGATATGGCGAATCAGAGGTGGCGAATCAAAGGCGGTGAATCAGAGATGGGGAATCAGAGGCCGGGAATCAGAGGCAGGGAATCAAACACGGGGAATCAGAGGAGGGGAATCAGAATTGGGGAATCAGAGATGGGGAATCAGAGATGGGGAATCAGAGGCAGGGAATCAGACGCGGGGAATCAGAGGTGGTGAATCAGAGATGTGGAATCAGAGGCGGGGAATCAGATGCAGGGAATCAGACGCGGGGAATATGAGGCGGGGAATCATAGCTGGCGAATCAGAGGCGGGGAATCAGAGGTGGGGAATCAGAAGCGGGGAATCAGATATTGGGAATCAGAGGTGGGGAATCAGAGGCGGGGAAACAGAGGCGGGGAATCAGATATGGGGTATCAGAGGTGGGGAATCAGAGGTTGTGAATCAGAGATGGGGAATCAGAGGCGGGGAATCAGAGGCCGGTAATCAGACGCGGGGAATCAGAGGCGGGGAATCAGAGCTGGGAAATTAGAGGCAGGGAATCAGAGTTGGGGATTCAGAGGCGGGGAATCAGATATGGGGAAACAGAGGCGATGAATCAGAGGCGGGCAAATAGAGGCGGGGTTCAGATATGGGGAAACAGATGCGGGGAATCAGAGGCGGGGAAACAGAGGCGGGGAATCAGATATGGGGATCAGAGGTGGGGAATCAGAGGTTGGGAATCAGAGGCTGGGAATCAGAGGCTGGGAATCAGATGCATGGAATCAGATGCGGGGAATCAGAGGCGGGGAATCAGAGCTGGGGAATCAGAGGTGGGGAATCAAAGTTGGGGAATCAGAGGCGGGGACTTAGATATGGGGAAACAGAGGCGGGGAATCAGAGGCGGGGAAACAGAGGCGGGGAATCAGATATGGGGAATCAGAGGTGGGGAATCAGAGGCAGGGAATTAGATTTGCGGAATCAGAGATGGGGAATCAGAAGCAGGGAATCAGAGGCCGGGAATCAGAGGCCGGAATCAGATGCCGGGAATAAGAGGCCGGGAATCAGAGATGGGGAATCAGAGGCGGGGAATGAGATATGGGGAATCAGAGGAGGGGAATCAGAGGCGGGGAAACAGAGGCGAGGAATCAGATATGGGGAATCAGAGGTGGCGAATCAAAGGCGTTGAATCAGAGATGGGGAATCAGAGGCGGGGAATCAGAGGCAGGGAATCAAACACGGGGAATCAGAGGCGGGGAATCAGAGCTGGGGAATCAGAGGCGGGGAATCAGAGTTGGGGTATCAGAGGCGGGGAATCAGAGCTGGGGAATCAGAGGTGGGGATCAGAGTCGGGGAATCAGAGGCAGGGAATCAGATGTGCGGAATCAGAGATGGGGAATCAGAGGTGGGGAATCAGCGGCTGTGAATCAGAGATGGGGTATCAGAGGCGGGGAATCAGAGGCAGGAAATCAGACACGGTGACTCAGAGGCTGGGAATCAGACGGGGGGAATCAAAGGCGGGGAATCAGAGCTGGGGAATCAGAGGCGGGGAATCAGAGTTGGGGAATCAGAAGCGGGGAATCAGATATGGGGAAACAGAGGAGGGGAATCAGAGGCGGGGAAACAGAGGCGGGGAATCTGATATGGGGAATCAGAGGTGGCGAATGAAAGGCGGTGAATCAGAGATGGGGAATCAGAGGCGGGGAATCAGAGGCAGTGAATCAAACACGGGGAATCATAGGTGGGGAATCAGAGCTGGGGAATCAGAGGCGGGGAATCAGAGTTGGGGAATCAGAGGCGGGGAATCAGATATGGGGAAACAGAGGCTGGGAATCAGAGGCAGGGAAACAGAGGTGGGGAATCATATATGGGGAATCAGAGGTGGGGAATCAGAGGTTGCGAAACAGAGGCAGGGAATCAGAGCTGGGGAATCAGAGGCGGGGAATCAGAGCTGCGGAATATGAGGCAGGGAATCAGAGTTGGGGATTCAGAGGCGTGGAATCAGAGCTGGGGAATCAGAGGCGGGGAATCAGAGGCGGGGAAATAGATATGGGGAAACAGAGGCGGGGAATTAGAGGCGGGGAAACAGAGGCGGGGAATCAGATATGGGGAATCAGAGGTGGGGAATCAGAGGCAGGGAATCAGATGTGCGGAATCAGAGATGGGGAATCAGAGGCAGGGATCAGAATCAGAAGCGGGGAATCAGAGGCCGGGATCAGAGGCCGGGAATCAGATGCCGGGAATAAGAGGCCAGGAATCAGAGTCCGGGAATCAGAGATGGGGAATCAGAGGCGGGGAATGAAATATGGGGAATCAGAGGCGGGGTATCAGAGGCGGGGAAACAGAGGCGGGGAATCTGATATGGGGAATCAGGGTGGCGAATGAAAGGCGGTGAATCAGAGATGGTGAATCAGAGGCGGGGAATCAGAGGCAGGGAATCAAACACGGGGAATCAGAGGCGGGGAATCAGAGATGGGGAATCAGAGGCGGGGAATCAGAGTTGGGGAATCAGAGGCGGGGAATCAGATATAGGGAAACAGATGCGGGGAATCAGATATGGGGAATCAGAGGTGGGGAATCAGAGGATGGGAAACAGAGGCAGGGAATCAGAGGCGGGAAGTCAGAGGCGGGGAATCAGAGGCAGGGAATCAGATGTGCAGAATCAGAGATGGGGAATCAGAGGCAGTGAATCAGAGGCGGGGAATCAGAGGCGGGGAATCAGAGGCCGGGAATCAGAGGCCGGGAATCAGAGGCCGTGAATCAGAGGGCGGCAATCAGAGGCCGGGAATCAGAGATGGGGATTCAGAGGCGGGAAATCAAACACGGGGAATCAGAGCTGGGGAATCAGAGGCAGGGAATCAGAGGCGGGGAATCAGAGGAAGGGAATCAGAAGTGGGGAATCAGAGGCGGGGAATCAGAGCTGGGGAATCAGAGGCGGGGAATCAGAGTTTGGGAATCAGAGGCGTGGAATTAGATATGGGGAAACAGAGGCGGGGAATCAGAGGCGGGGAAACAGAGCTGGGGAATCAGAGGCGGGGAAATCAGAGTTGGGGAATCGGAGGCGGGGAATCAGATATGGGGAATCAGAGGCGGGGAATTAGAGGCACGGAAAGAGAGGCGGGGAATCAGATATGGGGAATCAGAGGTGGGGAATCAGGGGTGGGGTATCAGAGGCTGGGTATCAGACACGGGGATTCAGAGGCGGGGAATCAGAGGCAGGGAATCAGATGTGCGGAATCAGAGATGGGGAATCAGAGGCAGGGAATCAGATGTGCGGAATCAGAGATGGGGAATCAAAGGCAGGGAATCAGAATCAGAAGCAGGGAATCAGAGGCCGGGAATCAGAGGCCGGAATCAGATGCCGGGAATAAGAGGCCGGGAATCAGAGGTGGGGAATCAGAGTCCGGGAATCAGAGATGGGGATTCAGAGGCGGGGAATGAGATATGGGGAATCAGAGGCGGGGAATCAGAGGCGGGGAAACAGAGGCGGGGAATCAGATATGGCGAATCAGAGGTGGCGAATCAAAGGCGGTGAATCAGAGATGGGGAATCAGAGGCCGGGAATCAGAGGCAGGGAATCAAACACGGGTAATCAGAGGAGGGGAATCAGAATTAGGCAATCAGAGATGGGGAATCAGAGATGGGGAATCAGAGGCAGGGAATCAGACGCGGGGAATCAGAGGTGGTGAATCAGAGATGTGGAATCAGAGGCGGGGAATCAGAGGCAGGGAATCAGACGCGGGGAATAAGAGGCGGGGAATCATAGCTGGCGAATCAGAGGCGGGGAATCAGAGGTGGGGAATCAGAGGCGGGGAATCAGATATTGGGAATCAGAGGTGGGGAATCAGAGGCGGGGAAACAGAGGCGGGGAATCAGATATGGGGTATCAGAGGTGGGGAATCAGAGGTTGTGAATCAGAGATGGGGAATCAGAGGCGGGGAATCAGAGGCCGGTAATCAGACGCGGGGAATCAGAGGCGGGGAATCAGAGCTGGGAAATTAGAGGCAGGGAATCAGAGTTGGGGATTCAGAGGCGGGGAATCAGATATGGGGAAACAGAGGCGGGGAATCAGAGGTGGGCAAATAGAGGCGGGGATCAGATATGGGGAAACAGACGCGGGGAATCAGAGGCGGGGAAACAGAGGCGGGGAATCAGATATGGGGATCAGAGGTGGGGAATCAGAGGTTGGGAATCAGAGGCTGGGAATCAGAGGCTGGGAATCAGATGCATGGAATCAGATGCGGGGAATCAGAGGCGGGGAATCAGAGCTGGGGAATCAGAGGTGGGGAATCAAAGTTGGGGAATCAGAGGCGGGGACTTAGATATGGGGAAACAGAGGCGGGGAATCAGAGGCGGGGTAACAGAGGCGGGGAATCAGATATGGGGAATCAGAGGTGGGGAATCAGAGGCAGGGAATTAGATTTGCGGAATCAGAGATGGGGAATCAGAAGCAGGGAATCAGAGGCCGGGAATCAGAGGCCGGAATCAGATGCCGGGAATAAGAGGCCGGGAATCAGAGGTGGGGAATCAGAGTCCGGGAATCAGAGATAGGGAATCAGAGGCGGGGAATGAGATATGGGGAATCAGAGGAGGGGAATCAGAGGCTGGGAAACAGAGGCGAGGAATCAGATATGGGGAATCAGAGGTGGCGAATCAAAGGCGTTGAATCAGAGATGGGGAATCAGAGGCGGGGAATCAGAGGCAGGGAATCAAACACGGGGAATCAGAGGCGGGGAATCAGAGCTGGGGAATCAGAGGCGGGGAATCAGAGTTGGGGAATCAGAGGCGGGGAATCAGAGCTGGGGAATCAGAGGTGGGGATCAGAGTCGGGGAATCAGAGGCAGGGAATCAGATGTGCGGAATCAGAGATGGGGAATCAGAGGTGGGGAATCAGAGGCTGTGAATCAGAGATGGGGAATCAGAGGCGGGGAATCAGAGGCAGGAAATCAGACACGGGGATTCAGAGGCTGGGAATCAGTCGGGGGGAATCAAAGGCGGGGAATCAGAGCTGGGGAATCAGAGGCAGGGAATCAGAGTTGGGGATTCAGAGGCGGGGAATCAGATATGGGGAAACAGAGGCGGGGAATCAGAGGCGGGGATTCAGAGGCGGGGAATTAGATATGGGGAATCAGAGGTGGGGAATCAGAGGTGGTGAATCAGAGATGGGGAATCACAGGCGGGGAATCAGAGGCAGGGAATAGAACTCGGGAAATCAGAGGCAGGGAATCAGAGTTGGGGCATCAGAGGTTGGGAATTAGATATGGGGAAACAGAGGCGGGGAATCAGAGGCGGGGAAACAGAGGCGGGATATCAGATATGGGGAATCAGAGGTGGGGAATCAGAGGCAGTGAATCAGATGTGCGGAATCAGAGATGGGGAATCAGAGGCAGGGAATCAGAATCAGAAGCGGGGAATCAGAGGCCGGGAATCAGAGGCCGGGAATCAGATGCTGGGAATAAGAGGCCGGGAATCAGAGGTGGGGAATCAGAGTCCGGGAATCAGAGATGGGGATTCAGAGGCGGGGAATGAGATATGCAGAATCAGAGCCGGGGAATCAGAGGCGGGGAAACAGAGGTGGGGAATCAGATATGTGGAATCAGAGGTGGCGAATCAAAGGCGGTGAATCAGAGATGGGGAATCAGAGGCGGGGAATCAGAGGCAGGGAATCAAACACGGGAAATCAGAGGCGGGGAATCAGAGCTGGGGAATCAGAGGCGGGGAATCAGAGTTGGGGAATCAGAGGCAGGGAATCAGATATGGGGAAACAGGCGCAGGGAATCAGAGGCGGGGAAACAGAGGCGGGGTATCAGATATGGGGAATCAGAGGTGTGGAATCAGAGGTTGGGAATCAGAGGCAGGGAATCAGAGGCGGGGAAACAGAGGCGGGGAATCAGATATGGGGAATCAGAGGTGGCGAATCAAAGGCGGTGAAACGGAGATGGGGAATCAGGGCAGGGAATCAGAGGCAGGGAATCAGAGGTGGGGAATCAGAGGCGGGGAATCAGATATTGGGAATCAGAGGTGGGGAATCAGAGGCGGGGAAACAGAGGCGGGGAATCAGATATGGGGTATCAGAGGTGGGGAATCAGAGGTTGTGAATCAGAGATGGGGAATCAGAGGCGGGGAATCAGAGGCCGGTAATCAGACGCGGGGAATCAGAGGTGGGGAATCAGAGCTGGGAAATTAGAGGCAGGGAATCAGAGTTGGGGATTCAGAGGCGGGGAATCAGATATGGGGAAACAGAGGCGGGGAATCAGAGGCGGGCAAATAGAGGTGGGGATCAGATATGGGGAAACAGAGGTGGGGAATCAGAGGCAGGGAAACAGAGGCGGGGAATCAGATATGGGGATCAGAGGTGGGGAATCAGAGGTTGGGAATCAGAGGCTGGGAATCAGAGGCTGGGAATCAGATGCATGGAATCAGATGCGGGGAATCAGAGGCGGGTAATCAGAGCTGGGGAATCAGAGGTGGGGAATCAAAGTTGGCGAATCAGAGGCGGGGACTTAGATATGGGGAAACAGAGGTGGGGAATCAGAGGCGGGGAAACAGAGGCGGGGAATCAGATATGGGGAATCAGAGGTGGGGAATCAGAGGCAGGGAATTAGATTTGCGGAATCAGAGATGGGGAATCAGAAGCAGGGAATCAGAGGCCGGGAATCAGAGGCCGGAATCAGATGCTGGGAATAAGAGGCCGGGAATCAGAGGTGGGGAATCAGAGTCCGGGAATCAGAGATGGGGAATCAGAGGCGGGGAATGAGATATGGGGAATCAGAGGAGGGGAATCAGAGGCGGGGAAACAGAGGCGAGGAATCAGATATGGGGAATCAGAGGTGGCGAATCAAAGGCGTTGAATCAGAGATGGTGAATCAGAGGCGGGGAATCAGAGGCAGGGAATCAAACACGGGGAATCAGAGGCGGGGAATCAGAGCTGGGGAATCAGAGGCAGGGAATCAGATGTGCGGAATCAGAGATGGGGAATCAGAGGTGGGGAATCAGAGGCTGTGAATCAGAGATGGGGAATCAGAGGCGGGGAATCAGAGGCAGGAAATCAGACACGGGGATTCAGAGGCTGGGAATCAGACGGGGGGAATCAAAGGCGGGGAATCAGAGCTGGGGAATCAGAGGCAGGGAATCAGAGTTGGGGATTCAGAGGCGGGGAATCAGATATGGGGAAACAGAGGCGGGGAATCAGAGGCGGGCAAACAGAGGCGGGAAATTAGATATGGGGAATCAGAGGTGGGGAATCAGAGGTGGTGAATCAGAGATGGGGAATCACAGGCGGGGAATCAGAGGCAGGGAATAGAACGCGGGGAATCAGAGGCAGGGAATCAGAGTTGGGGCATCAGAGGTTGAGAATTAGATATGGGGAAAAAGAGGCGGGGAATCAGAGGCGGGGAAACAGAGGCGGGAAATCAGATATGGGGAATCAGAGGTGGGGAATCAGAGGCAGGGAATCAGATGTGCGGAATCAGAGATGGGGAATCAGAGGCAGGGAATCAGAATCAGAAGCGGGGAATCAGAGGCCGGGAATCAGAGGCCGGGAATCAGATGCTGGGAATAAGAGGCCGGGAATCAGAGGTGGGGAATCAGAGTCCGGGAATCAGAGATGGGGATTCAGAGGCGGGGAATGAGATATGGAGAATCAGAGGCGGGGAATCAGATGCGGGGAAACAGAGGTGGGGAATCAGATATGTGGAATCAGAGGTGGCAAATCAAAGGCGGTGAATCAGAGATGGGGAATCAGAGGCGGGGAATCAGAGGCAGGGAATCAAACACGGGAAATCAGAGGCGGGGAATCAGAGCTGGGGAATCAGAGGCGGGGAATCAGAGTTGGGGAATCAGAGGCAGGGAATCAGATATGGGGAAACAGGGGCAGGGAATCAAACACGGGAAATCAGAGGCGGGGAATCAGAGCTGGGGAATCAGAGGCGGGGAATCAGAGTTGGGGAATCAGATGCAGGGAATCAGATATGGGGAAACAGGGGCAGGGAATCAGAGGCGGGCAAACAGAGGCGGGGAATTAGATATGGGGAATCAGAGGTGGGGAATCAGAGGCGGGCAAACAGAGGAGGGGAATTAGATATGGGGAATCAGTGGTGGGGAATCAGAGGTGGTTTATCAGAGATGGGGAATCACAGGCGGGGAATCAGAGGCAGGGAATAGAACGCGGGGAATCAGAGGCAGGGAATCAGAGCTGGGGAATCAGAGGCGGGGAATCATAGTTGGGAATCAGAGGCGGGGAATAAGATATGGGGAAACAGAGGCGGGGAATCAGGGGCGGGGAAACAGAGGCGGGGAATCAGATATGGGGAATCGGATGCGGGGAATCAGAGGCGGGGAATCAGATATGGGGAATCAGAGGTGGGGAATCAGAGGCAGGTAATCAGATGTGCGGAATCAGAGATGGGGAATCAGAGGCAGGGAATCAGAATCAGAGGCGGGGAGTCAGAGGCCGGGAATCAGAGGCCTGGAATCAGATGCTGGGAATAAGAGGCCGGGAATCAGAGGTGGGGAATCAGAGTCCGGGAATCAGAGATGGGGATACAGAGGCGGGGAATGAGATATGGAGAATCAGAGGCGGGGAATCAGAGGCGGGAAAACAGAGGTGGGGAATCAGATATGGGGAATCAGAGGTGGCGAATCAAAGGTGGTGAATCAGAGATGGGTAATCAGAGGCGGGGAATCAGAGGCAGGGAATCAAACACGGGGAATCAGAGGCGGGGAATCAGAGCTGGGGAATCAGAGGCTGGGAATCAAAGTTGGGGAATCAGAGGCAGGGAATCAGATATGGGGAAACAGGGGCGGGGAATCAGAGGCGGGGAAACAGAGGCGGGGAATCAGATATGGGGGATCAGAGGCTGGGAATTAGAGTTGGGGAATCAGAGGCGGGGAATCAGAGGCGGGGAAACAGAGGCGGGGAATCAAACACGGGGAATCAGAGGTGGGGAATCAGAGGTTGGGAATCAGAGGCAGGGAATCAGAGGCGGGGAATCAGAGGCGGGGAATCAGAGGCAGGGAATCAGATGTGCGGAATCGGAGATAGGGAATCAGAGGCGGGGAATCAGAGGCGGGGAATCAGAGGCCGGGAATCAGATATGGGGAAACAGAGGCGGGGAATCAGAGGCGGGGAAACAGAGGCTGGGAATCAGATATGGGGAATCAGAGGTGGGGAATCAGAGGTTGGGAATCAGAGGCAGGGAATCAGAGGCTTGGAATCAGATGCAGGGAATCAGTTGCGGGGAATCAGAGGCGGGGAATCAGAGCTGGGGAATCAGAGGTGGGGAATCAGAGTTGGGGAATCAGAGGCGGGGACTTAGATATTGGGAAACAGAGGCAGGGAATCAGAGGCGGGGAATCAGATATGGGGAATCAGAGATGGGGAATCAGAGGCAGGGAATCAGATGTGCGGAATCAGAGATGGGGAATCACAGGCGGGGAATCAGAGGCAGGGAATAGAACGCGGGGAATCAGAGGCAGGGAATCAGAGTTGGGGCATCAGAGGTTTGGAATTAGATATGGGGAAACTGAGGCGGGGAATCAGAGGCGGGGAAACAGAGGCGGGAAATCAGATATGGGGAATCAGAGGTGGGGAATCAGAGGCAGGGAATCAGATGTGCGGAATCAGAGATGGGGAATCAGAGGCAGGGATTCAGAATCAGAAGCGGGGAATCAGAGGCCGGGAAACAGAGGTGGGGAATCAGATATGGGGAATCAGAGGTGGGGAATCAGAGGCCGGAATCAGATGCCGGGAATAAGAGGCCGGGAATCAGAGGTGGGGAATCAGAGTCCGGGAATCAGAGATGGGGAATCAGAGGCGGGAATGAGATATGGGGAATCAGAGGCGGGGAATCAGAGGCGGGGAAACAGAGGCGAGGAATCAGATATGGGGAATCAGAGGTGGCGAATCAAAGGCGATGAATCAGAGATGGGGAATCAGAGGCGTGGAATCAGAGGCAGGGAATCAAACACGGGGAATCAGAGGCGGGGAATCAGAGCTGGGGAATCAGAGGCGGGGAATCAGAGTTGGGGAATCAGAGGCGGGGAATCAGAGCTGGGGAATCAGAGGTGGGGATCAGAGTCGGGGAATCAGAGGCAGGGAATCAGATGTGCGGAATCAGAGATGGGGAATCAGAGGTGGGAAATCAGAGGCTGTGAATCAGAGATGGGGAATCAGAGGCGGGGAATCAGAGGCAAGAAATCAGACACGGGGTTTCAGAGGCTGGGAATCAGACGGGGGAATCAAAGGCGGGGAATCAGAGCTGGGGAATCAGAGGCAGGGAATCAGAGTTGGGGAATCAGAGGCGGGCAAACAGAGGCGGGGAATTAGATATGGGGAATCAGAGGTGGGGAATCAGAGGCGGGCAAACAGAGGAGGGGAATTAGATATGGGGAATCAGTGGTGGGGAATCAGAGGTGGTTTATCAGAGATGGGGAATCACAGGCGGGGAATCAGAGGCAGGGAATAGAACGCGGGGAATCAGAGGCAGGGAATCAGAGCTGGGGAATCAGAGGCGGGGAATCATAGTTGGGAATCAGAGGCGGGGAATCAGATATGGGGAAACAGAGGCGGGGAATCAGGGGCGGGGAAACAGAGGCGGGGAATCAGATATGGGGAATCGGATGCGGGGAATCAGAGGCGGGGAATCAGATATGGGGAATCAGAGGTGGGGAATCAGAGGCAGGTAATCAGATGTGCGGAATCAGAGATGGGGAATCAGAGGCAGGGAATCAGAATCAGAAGCGGGGAGTCAGAGGCCGGGAATCAGAGGCCTGGAATCAGATGCTGGGAATAAGAGGCCGGGAATCAGAGGTGGGGAATCAGAGTCCGGGAATCAGAGATGGGGATTCAGAGGCGGGGAATGAGATATGGAGAATCAGAGGCGGGGAATCAGAGGAGGGAAAACAGAGGTGGGGAATCAGATATGGGGAATCAGAGGTGGCGAATCAAAGGTGGTGAATCAGAGATGGGTAATCAGAGGCGGGGAATCAGAGGCAGGGAATCAAACACGGGGAATCAGAGGCGGGGAATCAGAGCTGGGGAATCAGAGGCTGGGAATCAAAGTTGGGGAATCAGAGGCAGGGAATCAGATATGGGGAAACAGGGGCGGGGAATCAGAGGCGGGGAAACAGAGGCGGGGAATCAGATATGGGGAATCAGAGGCAGGGAATTAGAGTTGGGGAATCAGAGGCGGGGAATCAGAGGCGGGGAAACAGAGGCGGGGAATCAAACACGGGGAATCAGAGGTGGGGAATCAGAGGTTGGGAATCAGAGGCAGGGAATCAGAGGCGGGGAATCAGAGGCGGGGAATCAGAGGCAGGGAATCAGATGTGCGGAATCGGAGATAGGGAATCAGAGGCGGGGAATCAGAGGCGGGGAATCAGAGGCCGGGAATCAGATATGGGGAAACAGAGGCGGGGAATCAGAGGCGGGGAAACAGAGGCTGGGAATCAGATATGGGGAATCAGAGGTGGGGAATCAGAGGTTGGGAATCAGAGGCAGGGAATCAGAGGCTTGGAATCAGATGCAGGGAATCAGATGCGGGGAATCAGAGGCGGGGAATCAGAGCTGGGGAATCAGAGGTGGGGAATCAGAGTTGGGGAATCAGAGGCGGGGACTTAGATATTGGGAAACAGAGGCAGGGAATCAGAGGCGGGGAATCAGATATGGGGAATCAGAGATGGGGAATCAGAGGCAGGGAATCAGATGTGCGGAATCAGAGATGGGGAATCAAAGGCAGGGAATCAGAATCAGAAGCAGGGAATCAGAGGCCGGGAATCAGAGGCCGGAATCAGATGCCGGGAATAAGAGGTCGGAAATCAGAGGTGGGGAATCAGAGTCCGGGAATCAGAGATGGGGATTCAGAGGCGGGGAATAAGATATGGGGAATCAGAGGCGGGGAATCAGAGGCGGGGAAACAGAGGCGGGGAATCAGATATGGCGAATCAGAGGTGGCGAATCAAAGGCGGTGAATCAGAGATGGGGAATCAGAGGCCGGGAATCAGAGGCTGGGAATCAAACACGGGAATCAGAGGAGGGGAATCAGAATTGGGGAATCAGAGATGGGGAATCAGAGATGGGGAATCAGAGGCAGGGAATCAGACGCGGGGAATCAGAGGTGGTGAATCAGAGATGTGGAATCAGAGGCGGGGAATCAGAGGCAGGGAATCAGACGCGGGGAATAGGAGGCGGGGAATCATAGCTGGCGAATCAGAGGTGGGGAATCAGAGGTGGGGAATCAGAGGCGGGGAATCAGATATTGGGAATCAGAGGTGGGGAATCAGAGGCGGGGAAACAGAGGCGGGGAATCAGAGGCGGGGAAACAGAGGCAGGGAATCAGATATGGGGAATCAGAGGCGGGGAATTAGAGTTGGGGAATCAGAGGCGGGGAATCAGAGGCAGGGAATCAAACACGGGGAATCAGAGGCGGGGAATCAGAGCTGGGGAATCAGAGGCTGGGAATCAAAGTTGGGGAATCAGAGGCAGGGAATCAGATATGGGGAAACAGGGGCGGGGAATCAGAGGCGGGGAAACAGAGGCAGGGAATCAGATATGGGGAATCAGAGGCGGGGAATTAGAGTTGGGGAATCAGAGGCGGGGAATCAGAGGCGGGGAAACAGAGGCGGGGAATCAAACACGGGGAATCAGAGGTGGGGAATCAGAGGTTGGGAATCAGATGCAGGGAATCAGAGGCAGGGAATCAGAGGCGGGGAATCAGAGGCAGGGAATCAGATGTGCGGAATCGGAGATGGGGAATCAGAGGCAGGGAATCAGAGGCGGGGAATCAGAGGCGGGGAATCATAGGCCGGGAATCAGATATGGGGAAACAGAGGCGGGGAAACAGAGGCTGGGGATCAGATATGGGGAATCAGAGGTGGGGAATCAGAGGTTGGGAATCAGAGGCAGGGAATCAGAGGCTTGGAATCAGATGCAGGGAATCAGATGCGGGGAATCAGAGGCGGGGAATCAGAGCTGGGGAATCAGATGCTGGGAATCAAAGTTGGGGAATCAGAGGCAGGGAATCAGATATGGGGAAACAGGGGTGGGGAATCAGAGGCGGGGAAACAGAGGCGGGGAATCAGATATGGGGAATCAGAGGCGGGGAATTAGAGTTGGGGAATCAGAGGCGGGGAATCAGAGGCGGGGAAACAGAGGCGGGGAATCAAACACGGGGAATCAGAGGTGGGGAATCAGAGGTTGGGAATCAGAGGCAGGGAATCAGAGGCGGGGAATCAGAGGCGGGGAATCAGAGGCAGGGAATCAGATGTGCGGAATCGGAGATGGGGAATCAGAGGCAGGGAATCAGAGGCGGGGAATCATGGGCGGGGAACCAGAGGCCGGGAATCAGATATGGGGAAACAGAGGCGGGGAATCAGAGGCGGGGAAACAGAGGCTGGGAATCAGATATGGGGAATCAGAGGTGGGGAATCAGAGGTTGGGAATCAGAGGCAGGGAATAAGAGGCTTGGAATCAGATGCAGGGAATCAGATGCGGGGAATCAGAGGCGGGGAATCAGAGCTGGGGAATCAGAGGTGGGGAATTAGAGTTGTGGAATCAGAGGCGGGGACTTAGATATTGGGAAACAGAGGCGGGGAATCAGAGGCGGGGAAACAGAAGCGGGGAATCAGATATGGGGAATCAGAGATGGGGAATCAGAGGCAGGGAATCAGATGTGCGGAATCAGAGATGGGGAATCACAGGCGGGGAATCAGAGGCAGGGAATAGAACGCGGGGAATCAGAGGCAGGGAATCAGAGCTGGGGAATCAGAGGCGGGGAATCATAGTTGGGAATCAGAGGCGGGGAATCAGATATGGGGAAACAGAGGCGGGGAATCAGGGGCGGGGAAACAGAGGCGGGGAATCAGATATGGGGAATCGGATGCGGGGAATCAGAGGCGGGGAATCAGATATGGGGAATCAGAGGTGGGGAATCAGAGGCAGGTAATCAGATGTGCGGAATCAGAGATGGGGAATCAGAGGCAGGGAATCAGAATCAGAAGCGGGGAGTCAGAGGCCGGGAATCAGAGGCCTGGAATCAGATGCTGGGAATAAGAGGCCGGGAATCAGAGGTGGGGAATCAGAGTCCGGGAATCAGAGATGGGGATTCAGAGGCGGGGAATGAGATATGGAGAATCAGAGGCGGGGAATCAGAGGCGGGAATACAGAGGTGGGGAATCAGATATGGGGAATCAGAGGTGGCGAATCAAAGGTGGTGAATCAGAGATGGGTAATCAGAGGCGGGGAATCAGAGGCAGGGAATCAAACACGGGGAATCAGAGGCGGGGAATCAGAGCTGGGGAATCAGAGGCTGGGAATCAAAGTTGGGGAATCAGAGGCAGGGAATCAGATATGGGGAAACAGGGGCGGGGAATCAGAGGCGGGGAAACAGAGGCGGGGAATCAGATATGGGGAATCAGAGGCTGGGAATTAGAGTTGGGGAATCAGAGGCGGGGAATCAGAGGCGGGGAAACAGAGGCGGGGAATCAAACACGGGGAATCAGAGGTGGGGAATCAGAGGTTGGGAATCAGAGGCAGGGAATCAGAGGCGGGGAATCAGAGGCGGGGAATCAGAGGCAGGGAATCAGATGTGCGGAATCGGAGATAGGGAATCAGAGGCGGGGAATCAGAGGCGGGGAATCAGAGGCCGGGAATCAGATATGGGGAAACAGAGGCGGGGAATCAGAGGCGGGGAAACAGAGGCTGGGAATCAGATATGGGGAATCAGAGGTGGGGAATCAGAGGTTGGGAATCAGAGGCAGGGAATCAGAGGCTTGGAATCAGATGCAGGGAATCAGATGCGGGGAATCAGAGGCGGGGAATCAGAGCTGGGGAATCAGAGGTGGGGAATCAGAGTTGGGGAATCAGAGGCGGGGACTTAGATATTGGGAAACAGAGGCAGGGAATCAGAGGCGGGGAATCAGATATGGGGAATCAGAGATGGGGAATCAGAGGCAGGGAATCAGATGTGCGGAATCAGAGATGGGGAATCACAGGCGGGGAATCAGAGGCAGGGAATAGAACGCGGGGAATCAGAGGCAGGGAATCAGAGTTGGGGCATCAGAGGTTTGGAATTAGATATGGGGAAACTGAGGCGGGGAATCAGAGGCGGGGAAACAGAGGCGGGAAATCAGATATGGGGAATCAGAGGTGGGGAATCAGAGGCAGGGAATCAGATGTGCGGAATCAGAGATGGGGAATCAGAGGCAGGGATTCAGAATCAGAAGCGGGGAATCAGAGGCCGGGAAACAGAGGTGGGGAATCAGATATGGGGAATCAGAGGTGGGGAATCAGAGGCCGGAATCAGATGCCGGGAATAAGAGGCCGGCAATCAGAGGTGGGGAATCAGAGTCCGGGAATCAGAGATGGGGAATCAGAGGCGGGGAATGAGATATGGGGAATCAGAGGCGGGGAATCAGAGGCGGGGAAACAGAGGCGAGGAATCAGATATGGGGAATCAGAGGTGGCGAATCAAAGGCGATGAATCAGAGATGGGGAATCAGAGGCGTGGAATCAGAGGCAGGGAATCAAACACGGGGAATCAGAGGCGGGGAATCAGAGCTGGGGAATCAGAGGCGGGGAATCAGAGTTGGGGAATCAGAGGCGGGGAATCAGAGCTGGGGAATCAGAGGTGGGGATCAGAGTCGGGGAATCAGAGGCAGGGAATCAGATGTGCGGAATCAGAGATGGGGAATCAGAGGTGGGGAATCAGAGGCTGTGAATCAGAGATGGGGAATCAGAGGCGGGGAATCAGAGGCAAGAAATCAGACACGGGGTTTCAGAGGCTGGGAATCAGACGGGGGAATCAGAGGCAGGGAATCAGAGTTGGGGATTCAGAGGCGGGGAATCAGATATGGGGAAACAGAGGCGGGGAATCAGAGGCGGGCAAACAGAGGCGGGGAATTAGATATGGGGAATCAGAGGTGGGGAATCAGAGGCGGGCAAACAGAGGAGGGGAATTAGATATGGGGAATCAGTGGTGGGGAATCAGAGGTGGTTTATCAGAGATGGGGAATCACAAGCGGGGAATCAGAGGCAGGGAATAGAACGCGGGGAATCAGAGGCAGGGAATCAGAGCTGGGGAATCAGAGGCGGGGAATCATAGTTGGGAATCAGAGGCGGGGAATCAGATATGGGGAAACAGAGGCGGGGAATCAGGGGCGGGGAAACAGAGGCGGGGAATCAGATATGGGGAATCGGATGCGGGGAATCAGAGGCGGGGAATCAGATATGGGGAATCAGAGGTGGGGAATCAGAGGCAGGTAATCAGATGTGCGGAATCAGAGATGGGGAATCAGAGGCAGGGAATCAGAATCAGAAGCGGGGAGTCAGAGGCCGGGAATCAGAGGCCTGGAATCAGATGCTGGGAATAAGAGGCCGGGAATCAGAGGTGGGGAATCAGAGTCCGGGAATCAGAGATGGGGATTCAGAGGCGGGGAATGAGATATGGAGAATCAGAGGCGGGGAATCAGAGGCGGGAAAACAGAGGTGGGGAATCAGATATGGGGAATCAGAGGTGGCGAATGAAAGGTGGTGAATCAGAGATGGGTAATCAGAGGCGGGGAATCAGAGGCAGGGAATCAAACACGGGGAATCAGAGGCGGGGAATCAGAGCTGGGGAATCAGAGGCTGGGAATCAAAGTTGGGGAATCAGAGGCAGGGAATCAGATATGGGGAAACAGGGGCGGGGAATCAGAGGCGGGGAAACAGAGGCGGGGAATCAGATATGGGGAATCAGAGGCGGGGAATTACAGTTGGGGAATCAGAGGCGGGGAATCAGAGGCGGGGAAACAGAGGCGGGGAATCAAACACGGGGAATCAGAGGTGGGGAATCAGAGGTTGGGAATCAGAGGCAGGGAATCAGAGGCGGGGAATCAGAGGCGGGGAATCAGAGGCAGGGAATCAGATGTGCGGAATCGGAGATAAGGAATCAGAGGCGGGGAATCAGAGGCGGGGAATCAGAGGCCGGGAATCAGATATGGGGAAACAGAGGCGGGGAATCAGAGGCGGGGAAACAGAGGCTGGGAATCAGATATGGGGAATCAGAGGTTGGGAATCAGAGGCAGGGAATCAGAGGCTTGGAATCAGATGCAGGGAATCAGATGCGGGGAATCAGAGGCGGGGAATCAGAGCTGGGGAATCAGAGGTGGGGAATCAGAGTTGGGGAATCAGAGGCGGGGACTTAGATATTGGGAAACAGAGGCAGGGAATCAGAGGCGGGGAATCAGATATGGGGAATCAGAGATGGGGAATCAGAGGCAGGGAATCAGATGTGCGGAATCAGAGATGGGGAATCAAAGGCAGGGAATCAGAATCAGAAGCAGGGAATCAGAGGCCGGGAATCAGAGGCCGGAATCAGATGCCGGGAATAAGAGGCCGGAAATCAGAGGTGGGGATTCAGAGGCGGGGAATGAGATATGGGGAATCAGAGGCGGGGAATCAGAGGCGGGGAAACAGAGGCGGGGAATCAGATATGGCGAATCAGAGGTGGCGAATCAAAGGCGGTGAATCAGAGATGGGGAATCAGAGGCCGGGAATCAGAGGCTGGGAATCAAACACGGGGAATCAGAGGAGGGGAATCAGAATTGGGGAATCAGAGATGGGGAATCAGAGATGGGGAATCAGAGGCAGGGAATCAGACGCGGGGAATCAGAGGTGGTGAATCAGAGATGTGGAATCAGAGGCGGGGAATCAGAGGCAGTGAATCAGATGCGGGGAATAGGAGGCGGGGAATCATAGCTGGCGAATCAGAGGTGGGGAATCAGAGGTGGGGAATCAGAGGCGGGGAATCAGATATTGGGAATCAGAGGTGGGGAATCAGAGGCGGGGAAACAGAGGCGGGGAATCAGAGGCGGGGAAACAGAGGCAGGGAATCAGATATGGGGAATCAGAGGCGGGGAATTAGAGTTGGGGAATCAGAGGCGGGGAATCAGAGGCAGGGAATCAAACACGGGGAATCAGAGGCGGGGAATCAGAGCTGGGGAATCAGAGGCTGGGAATCAAAGTTGGGGAATCAGAGGCAGGGAATCAGATATGGGGAAACAGGGGCGGGGAATCAGAGGCGGGGAAACAGAGGCAGGGAATCAGATATGGGGAATCAGAGGCGGGGAATTAGAGTTGGGGAATCAGAGGCGGGGAATCAGAGGCGGGGAAACAGAGGCGGGGAATCAAACACGGGGAATCAGAGGTGGGGAATCAGAGGTTGGGAATCAGATGCAGGGAATCAGAGGCGGGGAATCAGAGGCGGGGAATCAGAGGCAGGGAATCAGATGTGCGGAATCGGAGATGGGGAATCAGAGGCAGGGAATCAGAGGCGGGGAATCAGAGGCGGGGAATCAGAGGCCGGGAATCAGATATGGGGAAACAGAGGCGGGGAAACAGAGGCTGGGGATCAGATATGGGGAATCAGAGGTGGGGAATCAGAGGTTGGGAATCAGAGGCAGGGAATCAGAGGCTTGGAATCAGATGCAGGGAATCAGATGCGGGGAATCAGAGGCGGGGAATCAGAGCTGGGGAATCAGATGCTGGGAATCAAAGTTGGGGAATCAGAGGCAGGGAATCAGATATGGGGAAACAGGGGTGGGGAATCAGAGGCGGGGAAACAGAGGCGGGGAATCAGATATGGGGAATCAGAGGCGGGGAATTAGAGTTGGGGAATCAGAGGCGGGGAATCAGAGGCGGGGAAACAGAGGCGGGGAATCAAACACGGGGTATCAGAGGTGGGGAATCAGAGGTTGGGAATCAGAGGCAGGGAATCAGAGGCGGGGAATCAGAGGCGGGGAATCAGAGGCAGGGAATCAGATGTGCGGAATCGGAGGTGGGGAATCAGAGGCAGGGAATCAGAGGCGGGGAATCAGAGGCGGGGAATCAGAGGCAGGGGATCAAACACGGGGAATCAGAGGCGGGGAATCAGAGGCGGGGAATCAGAGGTGGGGAATCAGAGTTGGGGAATCAGAGGCAGGGACTTAGATATTGGGAAACAGAGGCGGGGAATCAAAGGAGGGGAAACAGAGGCGGGGAATCAGATATGGGGAATCAGAGGTGGGGAATCGGAGGCAGGGAATTAGATTTGCGGAATCAGAGGCAGGGAATCAGAAACAGACGCAGGGAATCAGAGGCCGGGAATCAGAGGCCGGAATCAGATGCCGGGAATAAGAGGCCGGGAATCAGAGGTGGGGAATCAGAGTCCGGGAATCAGAGATGGGGATTTAGAGGCGGGGAATGAGATATGGGGAATCAGAGGCGGGGAATCAGAGGCGGGGAAACAGAGGCGGGGAATCAGAGGTTGGGAATCAGATGCAGGGAATCAGAGGCGGGGAATCAGAGGCGGGGAATCAGAGGCAGGGAATCAGATGTGCGGAATCGGAGATGGGGAATCAGAGGCAGGGAATCAGAGGCGGGGAATCAGAGGCGGGGAATCAGAGGCTGGGGATCAGATATGGGGAATCAGAGGTGGGGAATCAGAGGTTGGGAATCAGAGGCAGGGAATCAGAGGCTTGGAATCAGATGCAGGGAATCAGATGCGGGGAATCAGAGGCGGGGAATCAGAGCTGGGGAATCAGATGCTGGGAATCAAAGTTGGGGAATCAGAGGCAGGGAATCAGATATGGGGAAACAGGGGTGGGGAATCAGAGGCGGGGAAACAGAGGCGGGGAATCAGATATGGGGAATCAGAGGCGGGGAATTAGAGTTGGGGAATCAGAGGCGGGGAATCAGAGGCGGGGAAACAGAGGCGGGGAATCAAACACGGGGTATCAGAGGTGGGGAATCAGAGGTTGGGAATCAGAGGCAGGGAATCAGAGGCGGGGAATCAGAGGCGGGGAATCAGAGGCAGGGAATCAGATGTGCGGAATCGGAGATGGGGAATCAGAGGCAGGGAATCAGAGGCGGGGAATCAGAGGCGGGGAATCAGAGGCAGGGGATCAAACACGGGGAATCAGAGGCGGGGAATCAGAGGCGGGGAATCAGAGGTGGGGAATCAGAGTTGGGGAATCAGAGGCAGGGACTTAGATATTGGGAAACAGAGGCGGGGAATCAAAGGAGGGGAAACAGAGGCGGGGAATCAGATATGGGGAATCAGAGGTGGGGAATCGGAGGCAGGGAATTAGATTTGCGGAATCAGAGGCAGGGAATCAGAAACAGACGCAGGGAATCAGAGGCCGGGAATCAGAGGCCGGAATCAGATGCCGGGAATAAGAGGCCGGGAATCAGAGGTGGGGAATCAGAGTCCGGGAATCAGAGATGGGGATTTAGAGGCGGGGAATGAGATATGGGGAATCAGAGGCGGGGAATCAGAGGCGGGGAAACAGAGGCGGGGAATCAGATATGGGGAATCAGAGCTGGGGAATCAGAGGCAGGGGATCAAACACGGGGAATCAGAGGCGGGGAATCACAGCTGGGGAATCAGAGGTGGGGAATCAGAGTTGGGGAATCAGAGGCGGGGAATCAGAGCTGGGGAATCAGAGGTGGGGAATCAGAGTCGGGGAATCAGAGGCAGGGAATCGGATGTGCGGAATCAGAGATGGGGAATCAGAGGTGGGGAATCAGAGGCGGTGAATCTGAGATGGGGAATCAGAGGCGTGGAATCAGAGGCAGGTTTTCAGACACGGGGATTCAGAGGCTGGGAATCAGACGGGGGGAATCAAAGGCGGGGAATGAAGCTGGGGAATCAGAGGCAGGGAATCAGAGTTGGGGATTCAGAGGCGGGGAATCAGATATGGGGAAACAGAGGCGGGGAATCAGAGGCGGGCAAACAGAGGCGGGGAATTAGATATGGGGAATCAGTGGTGGGGAATCAGAGGTGGTGAATCAGAGATGGGGAATCACAGGCGGGGAATCAGAGGCAGGGAATAGAACGCGGGGAATCAGAGGCAGGGAATCAGAGCTGGGGAATAAGAGGCGGGGAATCATAGTTGGGAATCAGAGGCGGGGAATCAGATATGGGGAAACAGAGGCGGGGAATCAGGGGCGGGGAAACAGAGGCGGGGAATCAGATATGGGGAATCGGATGTGGGGAATCAGAGGCGGGGAATCAGAGCTGTGGAATCAGAGGCGGGGAATCAGAGTTGGGGCATCAGAGGTGGGGAATTAGATATGGGGAAACAGAGGCGGGGAATCAGAGGCGTAGAAACAGAGGCGGGGAATCAGATATGGGGAATCAGAGGTGGGG